>NC_086323.1:177099974-177831274 GCF_036172605.1 Pelobates fuscus | reverse complement strand
CCATAGACTTACAATAAGGGCTAGTCGGCAACTTAGTCACTATCATGTCTTTATCTACTGTCTGTCCCCAAGTCGCCCACCCCACACAAGACCAATATGGACAAAAGTTATAGTCTTTATTTGGGCATCTAGGACTCACATATTTATTTTTACTACTGGGACAAATATATTTATCATTAGACCCATACGTCCTCTCCCATCTAAGATCCCCACATACATTCCACGGTTTTCTACCACTTGATATCGCCTTACATGCATCAAATAGCAGAACACCCGAAGAATGTACGGATTCTAACACCGTCTTATTAATTAGGGTCCCCTGAGGATCTCCATTCCTGAGAGTCAACCAAATTGTACGAGGTTGATACTCTGGACTGAAGCACTTAGGTTCTCCTACTCCTAAATGGCACACACTATAGTCTATATTTAGGTATCTACATCTTGATACCTCTCCTTTACACTCGTATTGTGAATGCCAAATTAGGGTTTGGGAAATATGGTTACCTGTTCTCGTAGTCTTAATGCATACCTCACAGCTAGGAGTGTCGGTACCTCTACCTTCCTGAATATAAAAACACATATAAATAAACACTATCAAAAGCACATCTTTCGCCGTCATCCTCAGTCTTCGTCCGTGCGATGGCGCCTCAGCTTCCAGGATGTGAGGGGCTGCAGGGAATGGAGTTCTGCTCATCTTCACAGGTGTCCCTTCGAGACTTTCCTGGCTTATACACTATGTGATGGTAAGCGGACAGGCTTTATTATGGCCTTCTCACTCACACCTGTAACAATAAAATTTGTAATCCACAATAATTCCTCGTTACTCCGACTGAGTAGTGCGTTTCAACCGGATCTTGCAGGGATTCTCTGGATTTGCTGTAACTTGCCAAGAATCGACTGCTGCTGGTTTAACCCTGGAGTGATGTATCCACGGAGTTACTTCGGCTACTTTTATCGCTGTAGGGGTAGACAAAAGAACAACATAAGGACCTCTCCACTTGGGCCCTAACGGTACATTATTCCACTCTTTAATCCACACTTGGTCTCCTGGATGATAACTATGAACAGGGGGATAAATATTCACAGGTAATCTATCTTGTACCCATTTCTGTACCTCCTCCATAGTCTTACCCAACTCTACAACCTGCTGCCGGGTAATTCCTTCTCCCAACTGACTCAAGTCCCCCCTTAAGTTACCAAGTACGGGAGGTGGTCGCCCATACATGATTTCAAAAGGAGAGAGGCCCATCCTTCTGGTAGGGGTACTGCGGATTCGCAATAAAGCTATGGGTAAGAGAACGTTCCACTTAAGTTGGGTTTCCTGACACATTTTAGCCAACTGGTTCTTTATAGTTCTATTCATTCTCTCTACCTTACCAGAACTCTGGGGTCTATATGCAGTATGAAGCCTCCACTTTATACCAAGCATATGAGTCAGTTGTTGTAGGCACTGATGAACAAAAGCTGGACCATTGTCCGATCCTATAGAACAGGGTAGTCCATATCGGGGTATTATTTCTCGTAGCAGGAATCTTACAACTTCTCCTGCTTTCTCTGTACGAGTAGGACATGCTTCTACCCAGCCTGAATAGGTGCACACAATTACCAACAGGTAACGATGTCCACCCGATTTAGGCATTACTGTAAAGTCTATTTGTAGATCGGACATGGGGAGTCCCCCCATAAACTGAACTCCTGGTGGCTTTACTGGTCCTTGTCTTGCATTATTCTTAGCACACGTTACACATCTGCGTACAATGGCCTGAGTCAAGTTGGACAATCTTGGTATGTAGAAATGTTTTCTAAGAGATTCTTCAGTACTGTCTCTCCCAGAATGTGTCCCGTTGTGATAATTTTGGACAATTTCTACCGCTAGCGATGCTGGTATAACTATTCTTCCATCTTCTAGCTGATACCACTTGTTCTCCAGATACTTTCCCGGTTCAGTCTTTAACCACTCCTCTTCTTGAGCTGTATAAACTGGAGTCCATTGGGACAGTGGAGTTGGTATAAGAGCAGCTATATGCCCTACATACTCCTGTCTTCCTGATTCAGCAGCACGCTTAGCTGCACTATCTGCCATCCGATTTCCCTTGGTTACATCACCATCTCCTCTCAGATGCGCTCGACAATGTATGATACCGACTTCTTTCGGCTCCCACACTGCTTCCAATAGTTGTAGGATTTCAGCTGCGTACTTGATTTCTTTGCCTTCTGAATTCAGTAGTCCTCTTTCTTTATACAAAGCTCCGTGGGCATGAGTGGTTAAAAACGCATACTTAGAGTCCGTATAGATATTTACTCTTAAACCTTCAGCCAATTGTAACGCTCGTGTTAGTGCTATTAATTCTGCCTTTTGTGCTGATGTTCCTTTCGCCAGTGGCCGAGCTTCTATCACCTTGTCTATTGTTGTCACTGCATATCCTGCATAGCGGATCCCTTCTTTCACATAACTACTGCCGTCGGTGTAATATTGAACATCGGGGTTCTGGATGGGAAAATCACGAAGATCTGGTCTACTTGAAAATACTTCATCCATTACTTCCAAACAATCATGTTGACTTTCAGTAGGTTGCGGCAAAAGGGTAGCTGGATTTAAGGTGTTTACAGTCTCTAAATGCACTCTTGGGTTTTCACACAACATTGCTTGATACTTGGTCATACGGCTGTTACTAAACCAATGATTTCCTTTGTAATCCAACAACGTCTGTACTGCATGTGGGACTCGTACATAAAGTTCTTGACCCAGAGTGAGTTTATCGGCTTCAGCTACTAGCAGGGCGGCTGCAGCTACGGCTCTTAGACAAGGTGGAAGTCCGCTGGCCACTGCATCCAGTTGCTTAGACATGTAGGCAACAGGTCTTTGCCATGATCCCAAGTACTGTGTCAATACTCCCACAGCCATTCTTCTTTGCTCGTGTACATATAAGTAGAATGGTCGTGTGTGATCAGGTAGACCTAATGCTGGGGCACTCATCAAAGCCTTCTTCACATCTTCAAATGCCGTTTGCTGTTCTTGGGTCCATAAGAAGGGGTCGTGCTCTGTACCTTTGATGGCTGCGTACAGAGGTTTTGCCAGTATCGCATAGCTGGGAATCCATATCCTACAGAAGCCTGCTGCCCCCAAGAATTCTCGCACTTGTCTTCTATTCTTGGGTATTGGTATTTGGCAGACAGCTTCTTTTCTCTCTGGCCCCATAATCCTTTGACCTTCAGAGATATGGAATCCCAGATACTTGACAGTTGGCAAACACAACTGAGCCTTCTTCCTGGACACCTTGTATCCTGCCTTCCAGAGAATATGTAGTAGATCGTGCGTTGCTTGCTGACATTTTTCTTTTGTAACTGCTGCTATCAACAAGTCATCTACATATTGTAACAATACACATTCTCCTGGGATAGACTCGAAATCCAGTAGATCTTGACTTAGAGCTGAACCAAATAGGGTAGGTGAATTTTTAAACCCTTGGGGCAGTCTTGTCCAAGTCATTTGGCGTTTTGAGCCCGTTACAGCGTTCTCCCATTGGAAAGCGAAAATACATTGGCTTTCTGCGGCAATTCGGAGGCAAAAGAAGGCATCTTTGAGATCTAAGACTGTGAAGTAAGTAGCCCCGCCCGGAATTAAAGCAAGCAGGTTATATGGATTGGGTACAACTGGATGTATGCTAACAACCGCATCATTGACTGCTCTTAAGTCCTGTACAGGTCGATACTCATCTGTACCGGGCTTTTGAACAGGCAGCAATGGGGTGTTCCAGGGGGAAGTACAGAATTTTAGGATACCATACCGTATGAACTTATCCAGATAGGATTGGATGTTCTTCTTAGCCTTCTGCGGGATGTGGTATTGTCTCAGGCTCACTGGATAAACCCCATGTTTCAGTTCAATTTTTATTGGTGGAATATTGCGGGCCAGTCCTGGTGGGTTGTTCTCTGCCCAAACTCCTGGTATGTTAAACAATGTCTCATCACTCCTAGGGTTTTGGCTAGTCAACACTGTATAAAGTCGCCACTCTTCTTCCTTTGGTACGGATAAAGTCATAATACCTGAAGGTCCATTAAACTTTAAGGATGTTGTTCCATTTGGTAGGAACGTAATCTGCGCTTGTAATTTTGATAGCATATCACGTCCCAGCAATTGGACTGGACATTCAGGCATATAAAGGAATTGGTGTTTTACTACGTGGCCTCCCAATGTACAGAGTCGACTTTTAAGAACCGGTTTTTCAGCACTTCTTCCAGTTGCTCCTATCACAGTAATAGTCCTTCCAGATGGAGGAGCAACTAGATTAGTCACCACTGAATGTTCAGCACCAGTGTCGATCATGAACGCACTCCTTTTCCCCCCTATTGATACATCGACCATAGGCTCCGCTCGACCAAGGGGGATGGAGCCCGGTCGGTATCAATAGTCCTCCATGACAGTGTCAGCCAATCCTACAAAGTCCCTACCTTCTCTATCGCGGGACCTTTGCGCTGCTGGAATATACCTGTCTTCCCTAACACTTCCTCTGTTCCCATTACTCCCTCTATAACCATTACTCCCTCCGGGGCCTCCTCTACCTCTCGCTCTACCTCTAAAGTTTCCGTAGCCTGCCCTGGGTAGGACCCTCTCGTACTGCTCTCTTTGCGGACATTCGTTCCTCCAATGCCCTTCTTCCTTGCAATACGCGCATTGATCCCTACTCAAAGGCTCCCTATTCCATCTACTATCGCCTCTATCTGGGCCCCGTTTATCTACGCCTGCGATTGCTACCGCTAGCATATCAGCCTTTCTACGCATCTTGCGCTCCTCCTCTTTCTTGCTTTCTGTTTCCCTATTCATATACACCTTATTTGCTACCTCCATTAGTTGGGTGATTGACATACCTGCAAACCCTTCTAGCTTTTGTAGCTTGCGCTTAATATCTCCGTAAGCTTGGCTGACAAAGGCGGAGTTAACCATTCGGGAATTGTCTGCGTCTTCCGGATTAAAGGGGGTGTACAAGCGGTACGCCTCCAATAATCGGTCATAAAAGACACTGGGCGCTTCATCGCTTTTCTGAATCACCTCAACTGTCTTTGACATATTAATAGCCTTCTTTCCTCCGGCTTTCATGCCAGCAATTATAGCGTCTCTATAGGCTCTGAGTTGAACCATATCAGCACCATTTACGTTCCAATCGGGATCGGTGTTGGGATAGTGTGTCGCGGCCCATGCTGCTGGATTAGCTTGGTTCAAAGCACGGGCTCTATCCTCTAATGCTTTAATGGCTGCTTGATTTATTCTTGTCCTTTCCTCATTGTTAAATAAAGTCATTAGTAACTGCTGGCAATCAGCCCATGTCGGATTATGCGTCTGTACTATTGAGGTGAACAGATCAGTCATAGCTTGTGGTTTCTCAGTATACGAGGAATTATGGGTCTTCCAGTTTAAAAGATCGGTTGTGGTAAATGGGACATATACGAAGACTGGGTCAGCGTGTGCCATTTGACCTGCGGCATCGATATAAGCTGACCCGGGATTCAGACGAAGAGGCATCTGATAGTGCTTTAATTGTTGGGCACCAGTCAACTGTCGGGTTTGGATGGGGCTACGTAGAGAGGCGTCAGTCATGGGTTCCGGTCGGGGAGAGATAGGGTATGGGGATGTGGGAGGTCGGTTTTGGGAAAAGGTAGTGAATAGAACACTTCGGGCCGAGCTAGATGAAGCTTGACCGGAAGTCTGAAGTGGCGCCAAATCAGGATATTCATTTTTAATGGAGGTTGGTCTATCTGGTTCCGGAAGGGGGGATTTAGTACGAGGGGGGGTGGATCCTGTACTGGAGGAGGAAGCGGAAGTGGATGAGGGTAATGAGGGGAGGGGTGCAGGACTTCCTGCGTTTGCGTCACTTCTTCTTAACGGAAAGTAAGGGGGCGGCAAAGGGATCTCGGACTCAGGGGGCGTGTCCAAAATGGGCCTAACACCAGCCCTAGTGGACGAACAAGTCCTAGCTACCATGAGGCGACACTGTTCCTCGTGGCATGTCCGGAGCCATTTTGGCGAGTCATTTACGGCCTGTCTCCAACAATCAATATAAGGAAACTGGCCGTAAAGTTCAGGCCTACCTGATACAGCCACGTGTAAGCGCTGTACCAGAGTTGGATCCAAACTGCCACGTGGCGGCCATGCCGCAACCAAAGTAGGCCACTCCCTAGTGCACAAAGTGACCAAACGTACAGGAGACATCTTTACCCCAAAATCACAAACTTTGAATCCCTTTTTAAAATTCTTAACCATACATCCTAAGGGATCCGGAATCGTTGACTGCGACGCACCCATACTTAACAATGGAACGTCGTCGACAACGAATACTATACACGCGTACTATTCAACAGTCACACCCGTTTCCTCTGGCAACAGCACCACGTGGTACGGTTACCAAGTGAAACGTACACCATAACAATAAACACTCAGGGAATTCCCGTACACACACAGCTGCTACACCAGTCACTATATAATCAATATTATGCCCTTTGGCGTAACTACACAGTCACCCACGCTATAATTCTCTATATACGAATTACCCGTCTATAACACACCCCAGTAACATCGTCTTTTACAAATAGCGGTTACAGTACGGTTAGCATAGGTCAAAGCACAAGTTAAGGTCACAATACAATTATTAGTGGTTATGGTGTTAAACATGCAATGGACGACAATGATTAGTACTTATTATACAATGTCAGTAAATATACAGGGTTATGGTACCGTGCACTATAATACAGCAACACACTATTAACACTCTCGCTAGACGGCTGAGCTCGCGCTATCTAACAAGATATACACTTTACTAAACAATCGTTAACACATTTACAATTCCCAACTAAACTATTGGCCAGTACCTTGAATGGACTACCTAAAACTATATACACCCGTTTTGGTTAGCCACACTGCCCAATCACCACATATATAGCGAGCTAGAGAACCGAATTTACACAGGCGCCTCTTAGTCGCACTATCAAAAGTCTAGTGGGTTCCAAATTTACACGCCTTCCCACTTAGCCCAGATAGGATGAGAACTAGCGAACCGAATTTACACAGGCGCCGCTTAGTCTCCCGGTCCCTCCGACCTAGCGAACGTAATATACACCCTAGAACGCTAGTCTAGACAAGACACCGGTGTCCGGCTAGGGCTATTTACACCAGGACCCCGCCTGACTAACCAAATCAAACGGTCTGACTAAAGAGCGTTCGATCGAGCGGTGCGCCTTCGCTCCTTCCCTCCGACAGAGGGGGCAGATACACAGATTCAAAACCCCTTTGGGCCTACCGCACAATCGGTATACCCCTAGTGGGTCCTGCCGTCTAAAACAGCAGTTGTCTTACCTCCTCGTTCCTGAACCTGAGTTCACACTCATCGACGGGGACACCCCAGCACTTCTCACGTAGAGGCCGATGATCTCCTGGACAACAGACCAGTGGCGCCGAGACGAAGGGAGGTCCACGCAGAAGTTCAGGGGTGCAGCCGTAGAGAACGTGGGCAAAGATAGACCGTCTCACGCCTCTGCCTCTCAGCTACCGTTGAACGATGAGCTTCCCGGCCAACGCACCAAATGATACCGGAGAAACTGACGGAAGCCAAGCACAGAGAGATGGACACAGGTTTCTTCAGGAAGGAAGAGATTCTTTATTGGATCACCGATCGGGACTCAGAGGGACTAGCGTCACCAAAATACAGCAAAGTCTGAGTACTGAATACATAGAGTACATTCCTTATATAGCACTGTAGCTCCTCCCACAATTAACTACACCCACACATACCCTTAACCTATTTAATGAATAGAGTCTAAACTCATCCATCCGGTCTAACCACGTGGCTCATCTGATACAAAGGAGAGGGACGCGTAATTCCAGTTCTTACATTCCTGCACCTGGTCAGTACAGTGATAACAGTATCTTAGCTACGTGTAATTAACTAACTGATACTACAAACACATATACATACATATGCCTTGTGGCAATCTTAGCCTGCTAAACTTGTATTTTACTGGAATTACATCACAATAGAAGCCCCTCAATTTGCATCCCCTGACAGCCCCCACCTGGGTGACCAACATATCCAAAAATCAGCCAGATCCCTGCAGGGGTTCAGGAATTTCATGGAAGTCATAATTTTAGCGGTAACCGCCAGGCTCCCGTAAACGAAATTAGTTCCATAGAATCGCGGCCAAGTGCCGCTGGATAACAACCGGCAAAACGCAAGGTTTTCATGACGAAAATAGTTCCAGGGATTTCGCGCCTATGTCCCCCTGAAGTCTTTTCTCGGTTTTGGGCCACGCAGGACGCCCGCCAGGGGTCTAGCTTTCGGTTTTACTGCTGTAGGGAGGCAGGGAAGCAGGCAGGCAGGCAGGCAGGTGGCTACGTGCCGCTGGACACCGATCGGCAACGTTTTCATGCTGAAACTTGTTCCAGGGATTTTGTGGCCATGTCCCCCTGAAGTCTATTCTCGGTTTTGGGCCATGTGAATGGCTCGGTTCTGCTGCTGTACGCAGGGAGGGAAGGAGGCATGAGGGCAGGCAGACAGGGAAAGCGGGGACTTTGAAGGTGTTTTCTTTTTACCCTTCTGTAACCCCTTAGTGACCAGGCCATTTTTCAATTTTATTACCGTTAACCCCTTAGTGACCAGGCCATTTTTCAATTGTATTACCGTTAAGGACCAGGGCTCTTTTTACATTTCTGCAGTGGTTGTGTTTAGATGTAATTTGCCTCTTACACATTTACTGCACCCATACATATTATATACCATTTTTCTCGCTATTAAATGTTCATTCTAAAGATACCATCATTTTCATCATATCATATAATTTACTAGAATAAAAAAAGTAAAATATGATAAAAAAACAAACAACAAAAAAACACAGCTGGCCATCATGCACCCATGTCCCAGTTGGAACATGTCTGAAGCCGACCAATGTAATTCACCTCCGTCAAACTGTATGTTTTTGAAAAGTACACACCCTAGGGCATTTCACATGGTGGCATTTGAACACTTTACATGCACTAATTCTACCACCAGTCTCTGTCAAACGTTTTTGTGGTGTTATTTTTCACTCACACATTCTACTTTGTGCATAGATTCTAAGCTCCTGTTAGGTGTTACTGCCAAAGGACACCACAATATGTACTTGGCATCATCTCCCGAGTACAGCGATAACACTCATGTATACGTTTGTCGGGTTCACTGGGGGGGTGCAAAGCGAAATGTCTGATATGCGTTTTTCAAATTTTATATATCTTGTTTGCCTATCTTGCTTTTGAGGGCCTTATCAGATATCCCAATGTATTTTCTTGCCATGAGCGTGCATATATTTGAAAAGTTTACACCCCACAGTAGTTGAAGAACGTGTGTGGAGGTAACTGTTCAATCCTCAATTTTACACACGCACACCGCTTTTTGACTGTGATTTAGGAGAGCCCGCTGTTGGTTATTGCAAGAACACACCCCGGGTTGTTTTCTGCGAGGCCTCCTAAGGACACCCATGCCCCCCCATGCATAGGTCTGGCAGGATTTGGGGAAGGTACGGTAACAATTGAATGACTTGCCATTTGAGTTGAAATTGAGAGTATGTCTTCTGATAGGCCTATCTTTAGCTTGGGGCTTATCACATACCCCAGTTTTATATATCGCCACAAAAGGGTACATACTTGAAACGTAGACACCCCGAGGTATTGCATGTATGTGGAGTGCTTTGATGCAACTTTTTTTTTAGCCAGAAAAAAGATAAAACAAGTTGAAGAACGTGTGTGGAGGTAACTGTTCAATCCTCAATTTTACACACGCACACCGCTATTTGACTGTGATTTAGGAGAGCCCGCTGTTGGTTATTGCAAGAACACACCCCGGGTTGTTTTCTGCGAGGCCTCCTAAGGACACCCATGCCCCCCCCCATGCATAGGTCTGCCAGGATTTGGGGAAGGTACGGTAACAATTGAATGACTTGCCATTTGAGTTGAAATTGAGAGTATGTCTTCTGATAGGCCTATCTTTAGCTTGGGGCTTATCACATACCCCAGTTTTATATATCGCCACAAAAGGGTACATACTTGAAACGTAGACACGCACACCGCTTTTTGACTGTGGAACACACCCCGGGTTTATCACGATTCCGGGAACCTAACACGCTAACAGACACACACACACACACACACAGAAAAGGTGCCGTACCGGACCTTAGAGTGGCCGGGCTAAGCACACACAGAATAGTCAGGAGACAAGCCGAGTCAGGGGAACCAGAAAACAGAATAACGAGAAACAAGCCGAGGTCAAAGGGTAGGAGAAAGTCACAAAGTCAGTTTAACAAGCCAGAGTGTACGTAACCACAAATCACAAGTTCAGAATCAATACTATACAGCAAAGACCACAACAGGGCAGGGAGGAACAGGAAAGGTGAGTATAAATACCCTAGGTTGAATTCTGATTGGATAACTTCCAATCAGAATTAACAATCACATGTGGGAGATATCTAAGCCTCCCACTGTGATTGTGGTACTGTTGCTTTAACGCCGGGTCACTCACGTGACCCCGGCGTTTGCATAAATCAACGACCTTCCAGCGTGCAGCGTTATACATGCTGCCGCTGGGAGGCGTGACGGATGCGAGCGGCGAGCGGCGGAGAGGAGACGCCGCTCGCCGACAGGTAGGCGATGGACTGAGGGTGAGTGCTGCGAGTTGCGAGCAGCCTCCCCTACTAGCCGCCCGCGGACCCCTGACAGGGTTGTTTTCTGCGAGGCCTCCTAAGGACACCCATGCCCCCCATGCACGGGGTAAATGTAACAACCCCCCCCCCAAAGAAAAAGACACCAAAAAAAAAAAACTGAACGGCAAAAAATAAATTAAAAATGGGCCAGCGTGTGGTATCGTTTGAAACAGTCTCCAATGCAGAGTCCAGGCTGCCCAGGGCAGTCAGGACAGTAATATACACTGTCTTTTCTCTGCCCCTCTTAGAACAGACCCTGCATCTTTTTTGGGGATTCTGTTTTGCCGCAGTAGGGGGAATTTTAAAAATAAAATGTGTAGCCCCAACTCTGCTCTCTCCCATCACCGCCCGGGGAGCAGGTGCATCACGGTACAAAATCCCCGAAATGATCTGGAGCTGAAACTAAAAATCTCAGTTGCTTCCCGGGGTTTGCTTTTTTGAACAACAAGAAAGCGTTGTGGGTTGCAATCTGCATTAGGTAGCTTGCAACCTTTTTGTACCAGGCCCTTGTCTTTCGTATAACTAGGTAGGGCTGCAGCAGTTGATCTGCCAGATCAACCCCACCCATATGACGGTTATAGGCCTTGATGCACACTGGCTTCCTCGTTCTCTCAGCTCTGCCACGTACAGGGACCTCCACAGTCCCCTCAGTGTGGATGGTGGTAAGAAGGTACACATCCTTCTTGTCTCTGTACTTAACTGCCAACAGCTCCTCTTGGCGCAGAGCTGAGGTCTCCCCCCTCCGTAGCCGGGTGCGTGCAAGTTGTCCTGGGAAACCTGTGCTGTTCTTTTTAATTGTGCCGCAAGCTACTGTATCAAAACAGTACAGTAGCTTGAACAAAGGGACACTTGTATAAAAAATGTCAGTATACAAGTGGTACCCTTTGTTCATCAGGGGGAATATCAGGTCCCAGACAATCTTGCCACTGGTTCCCATATGTTCTGGGCAACCTGGAGGGTCAAGGTGGCTATCCTTTCCCTCGTACACCCGGAAGGCCTGAGTATACCCAGTCTCGCTATCACAGAGCTTATACATCTTTACACCATACCTAGAGCGCTTGGAAGGAACATACTGCTTGAATCCCAGCCTTCCCTTATACTTCATCAGGGATTCATCCACGCATATATTCCTTCCAGGTGTATAAGCCTCTGCAAACCTGGCAGCAAAGTGGGTAATCAGGGGGCGGATTTTATACAGCCTGTCAAACTGGGGATGCTGTTGTCGCTGAAGTGCATGAAATGCAGAATCATTTCATTTCATGGAAGCCTAGTTCACGCACCCCAAGTGCGCAGTGGCGCCCATGTCAGAAGTCGCAGATGACTTATATGTCAAGTTGTCCCTCCAAGGCCCTGCTGCACTAGCTGGCCGCAATGCTGGGTTTTTTTTTTTTTATTCTTGGCAGTGTCAGCTTCACTCTCCTTCTCACTCTCTTGTGTGTGTGTGTGTGGGGGTGGAGGGGTGGGTTAAGTCCCTGGAGGACACCTCTACTTCCTTCTTGCAACACCCACCTATGCCCAACTCTGTATCTCCTGTCCGTGTGTTGTCTCCACACATGTTGGGTATCTTCCAAGGTGCCAAGTTGTCCAGGGAGGCGATAAAATGTGGAGTGAAAGAGGCCAGAAGACACCCCACCCACCACAGATGGCCCGTCCACCAGGGCCACTCTCCCCATTGCCAGGGAGGGAGCAGGCACAGAGAGCCAGACCACATGGGTAGGACGGCGGTGGTCGGGAGAGGAGAGAATCCCCAACCCAACACACCGCTTACCCCCTGGTACAACCTCCATGCCTACACTTCCCAGTGCCTGGCGGCAGGGAGGAAGCGTTCAAAGGGCAGCAAGACCACAGAGGTAAGGGCAGTGTGCAGGAGGAGAGAGCTTCTCCAACCCGTCACACCGCTTGCAACAAGGCCCGTCCACCAGGGCCACTCTCCCCATTGTAGGGTGCCAGGGAAGGAGCAGGCACAGAGAGCCAGACCACAGGGGTAGAACGGCGGTGGGCGGGAGAGGAGAGCATCCCCAACCCGACACACCGCTTACCCCCTGGTGTACCTACACTTCCCAGTGCCTGGCGGCAGGGAGGAAGCGTTCAAAGGGCAGCAAGACCACAGAGGTAAGGGCAGTGTGCAGGAGGAGAGAGCTTCTCCAACCCGTCACACCGCTTTCAACAAGGCCTGTCCACCAGGGCCACTCTCCCCATTGTAGGGTGCCAGGGAGGGAGCAGGCACAGACAACCAGACCACAGGGGTAGGACGGCGGTTGGCGGGAGGGGAGAGCATCCACAACCCGTCACACTGCTTACCCCCTGACCCTGCCTCCATGCTTACACTCCACGGTGCCGGGTGGCAGGGAGAAAGCCTTCAAAGGGCAACCAGTACGCAGAGGAAGGGTAGTAGTGGAGCTCTTCTCCAAAGCATCATATCACTTGCATCAAGGCCCATCCACAAGTGACACTCTACACATTGTAGGGTGCCGGGGAGGGAGCAGGCACAGACAACCAGACCACAGGGGTAGGACGGCGGTGGGCGGGAGGGGAGAGCATCCATAACCCGTCACACCGCTTACCCCCTGGCCCAGCCTCCATGCCTACACTCCACGGTGCCGGTTGGCAGGGAGAAAGCCTTCAAAGGGCAACCAGTACACATAGGAAGGGTAGTAGTGGAGCTCTTCTCCAAAGCATCATATCGCTTGCAACAAGGCCCATCCACCAGTGACACTCTCCCCGTTGTAGGGTGCTGGGGAGGGAGCAGGCACAGACAACCAGACCACAGGGGTAGGACGGCGGTGGGCGGGAGGGGAGAGCATCCACAACCCGTCACACCGCTTACCCCGTGGCCCAACCTCCATGCCTACACTCCCCAGTGCCTGGCAGCAGGGAGGAAGCGTTCAAAGGGCAGCAAGACCACACAGGTAGGGCGGTGGGCGGGAGGAGAGAGCTTCTCCAACCCGTCACACCGCTTCCAACCAGGCCCATCCACCAGGGCCACTCTCCCCATTGTAGGGTGCCGGGGAGGGAGCAGGCACAGACAACCAGACCACAGGGGTAGGACGGCAGTGGGCGGGAGGGGAGAGCATCCACGACCCGTCACACTGCTTACCCCCTGGCGTAAGACAACTTCGGAGCTGGTAAATAAAAAACGCTCTGTGCGGCCACGGGTGAATCGGAGGCATTAAAAGTCGGCCGCCTTTGTCCCCACCAGGGAAGGGGACCTCAGCAGGCCACGGGGCACCAGCCTCCTCCACGGCGCACACGGTATCGTACCTCTGCTTTTAGATGGGGCAGGGAGCAAACTCAGTTGGAGGTCACCAGACAGGGAGAGAAGCGCTTGGCTCGCAGACAGGTAGCGCCCTCACTGGCGGAGCCCGGTGTGAGTCCAGGGACCACGCCTGAGGCGGAGGAGAGAAGGACCATTCCGCCTGTTTGCAGGGGGCCACCAGGGACCGCCTCAGCGAAAGCCTCTTCCCAGCTCAGGCGCAGGGAGCCATATCGATTGGAGAAGGTAGTGGGGTAAACATGGATGTAACAGATCCCTAACAACCTCTGGTGGATGTGAAACAAACCAGGGAATTACAATTTACACATCCATTCGCTCCATTCCTCTGTTCGTCTGGTTCCGTGCGAATTTCACGTGTAATGCAGAGGTGGCCGCCATTTCGGGACTTTCCACGTGTTCGCGGCCATCTTGTGTGCGAACAGCGGTGTTTGCCTGCAATCGCATGGAACTGAAAACGGATACGCAAACAGGCGAACACCGCTGAATCCTCCAGACCTCCATAAGTTCGTACGGAAACTACCGAACGTCCCCTCGTTCGGTAGTTATATGCAATCATCTATGGGGATTCCAGCGAACCCCGCGATTCGCATGGATGGCCAGAGTATCATACCTTTTTACCGTGCGAACGGAGACCGACCGCAAGGCCAAAACTCATGGAACTAATTTCGGCTAGTTGGTCTGTGCGGTCGGTCAAAACTTTGGAACGTTGTATCTCCCGAACTGCACATCCGAATGGGGTGATTTTTGGATATATTGTCCCCCTGAAGGAGAGCTATCCAGCGCTACCGGATTTAAAGCTGTACCCCCTGTTTTTGGGGTACATCCAGAACTGGTGGAAAAATGTGGACATTTTAATTGGGTTATGTAGTTATCTGAGGGGAGGAGACGTGGGGGTGTTACCATCTTTATTATTGGTTGTTTTCATCCTCCCCCTGGGAGTGTTCTGTGTGTATCTATTTCTAATAAAAAGCAGGCTGGGTGTTCCAGTCCTCAGTTCATCTTGACCCTTCAAAACGTAGCCTCGTCTCGTTCTTGGAAGGGGATTATTTGGGAATATTATTCTGCTCCTGTTTACAGCTGAACCTGCTCCTCACTCTGGATATCGTGGATGGGATTACATCAGCTTACTTCTCCACAGCAGCTTGCAGGGAAAAAGGACGTCTTCAACGGCAGAAACCCTCTCTCTATCTGGGTAGCCGTTACATTGGTGGCAGCGGTGGGATGGTTCTTTTTGCCCAAGGAGCAAGTGCTGAATGGAGTCTCAGTATGCCAAGCTGAAAAGACCCACACTGAAAGATCTATTGGAAAATCGTGGTAGGAGTGCTAGTAACAGACCAAGGAGAGAGCTGATAGCTGACCTACTGGAGCTGGACGAAATGGATAGATCCATGGAGGTAACTGAACCTATTGCACCGGTCAGCGAGAACGATGTACTCACTGCTATTGTACAGCGAAGATTAGCATTATATCCGGAAAAGACCACGGAGCTATTAGACAGACTGTTCAAGAACGCAAAAGAGGAGATCGAGACTAAGAGGAGGCAAGACACGGAACATGTATTGGCGCAACAAGCTAGTACACATATAGTTCCTACTCCTCCTCCCGTTGCTGCAGGGAGGAAAATACCATTTACTGCATTTAAAGCGTTTGCAGAAAATGAGGAAGAGATTGATGGGTATTTGGCAGATTTTGAGCGGCAGTGCTCACTGCACCAGATACCCCCAGACCAATGGGTTACTATTCTGGCTGGAAAACTTTCAGGAAAAGCAAATGAGGCTTTTCGGGCACTCACGGCCGAAGATATCACACAATATCAGCGGGTGAAAGCCGCACTACTCACCCGATACGCAGTCAACCCAGAGGCATATCGCCGTCGCTTCCGGGAGTCCAAAAAGAAGGCAGCGGACTCCCACATGGAATGGGCAAACAAACTACAAAGGGTGGCATCACATTGGATGCAAGGGTGCAATGCTAACACCGGAGAAGAAGTGCTACAATTGTTCTTGATGGAACATTTCTTCCAAGATTTGGCGGCGGATACACAGGATTGGGTGAGAGATCGCCGCCCAGCCAACTTAAATGAGGCAGCACGACTAGCGGACGAATATGTGGAAACGAGAAAAGTGAGCCAAGGTACTACACGACCAGCACCTAGAACAGAGGCCCGCACCCCAACACACGCTGCACGCACAGAATTCCGGGCCCCGGTACCCCCAGGACCTCCACGTCCTCAAGGGTCTAACAACCAGCCCCGGGAATCCTACAGAGTGACGTGTCATCGCTGCGGCAACCTGGGACATATTGCCCGTGTTTGCCCGTTGGGATCAGCCAATAATAATTGGAGGCGCACATCTAACAACGAAAGCCCATCTTCACGCCCCGCTGCTGCTCACTGCCTGGAAATTGAAGGGAGCCCTGAGGAATGCCTGGGAATATTATATGAGGCCAACCCCATACAAGCGGCTTCCCCAGATAATCGCCAGCACCACCGTCAGGAGGTGCGTGTAAATGGACAGATAGCACAAGGCCTAAGGGACACTGGCGCTACCATCACTTTAATACAAAAGCATCTGGTGAAACCAGAACTTGTGTCTAACCGTACTGTTGCTGTTCGGGTCGCAGGGGGGGCTGTTTTTCGCTTACCCACCGCCCGGGTACACTTGGATTGGGGAGTCGGGTCAGGAAAGACCACGGTGGGCATTATGGACAACCTACCCGCTGAGGTCGTGTTGGGCAATGATATTGGCCCTCTAGCCTCGGCCTTTTTACCCACTACTGCTGCGGCTTGCCCCGTGACCACCCGCTCACAGACCCGTATCGAGGACGATCCGCCAACAGGTCGGGAGACCCAGGTAAGCCACCGACAGACACCTAGCAATGACACTACAGATAGACCGCTAGCTTGGGACACCCCAGAGGAGTTTGGGAGGGAAACTAGACAGGACCCCACCCTCCGAAAGTACCGAGAACTAGCTGACAATAGAGGGGATGAGCGGGAACGTTTTATATGGGAAGGGGACCGATTATACAGATTAACCGAAGGCAGGAAGAGAGGCTGTGCTCCTTCGCAGAAGCGCCAATTAGTGGTACCTAGAAAGTACCGATTGGAGCTTCTCCGAATTGGCCACGACATTCCGTTAGCAGGACATCTAGGGGGTAACCGCACAACATACAGAATCACTCAGACCTTCTTTTGGCCAGGAATCTCGAAGGACGTGCGCCGTTACTGTAGCACGTGTGATGTATGCCAGAGGGTGGGGAAGAGAGGGGATCATCCGAAAGCTCGACTGTCCCCTATGCCTGTGATCGAGGAACCATTTAGCAGGGTGGCAGTCGATCTAGTAGGACCCCTACCTAACCCCAGTCCCTCTGGTAAGAAATACATTCTTACCGTGGTGGACTATGCCACCCGCTACCCAGAAGCCGTCGCTCTGACGAATATCCAGGCTGACACTGTCGCTAGTGCGCTAGTCGGGATATTCACCAGAGTAGGATTTCCCCAGGAAATCTTGTCGGACAGAGGGACCCAGTTTACCGCAGACTTAACCCAGCAGTTGTGGAAGGTCTGTGGTATTAAGCCCCTACTTAGTTCACCGTACCACCCCCAGACTAACGGTCTCTGTGAACGCTTTAATGGTACCCTAAAGCAATTGCTACGGACCTTTACGGCGGAATACAGAGACTGGGAGCGATTTTTGCCACACCTCCTGTTTGCTTACCGGGAGGTGCCGCAGGAGTCCACTGGGTTCTCTCCCTTTGAACTGCTCTATGGACGGAGGGTGCGAGGCCCTCTCGACCTCATCCGAGAGCACTGGGAGGGAGAGACGGAACACGAAGGTGTCCCCATCGTACCATATGTGCTAGAAATGCGGGACCGTATGGAACAGTTAGCCCGGATGGCCCGGGATCATCTCCATGCGGCCCAGGGTCGGCAGAAACATTGGTACGATCGGAACGCTAGGCTGAGAACATTCCAGGTAGGACAGAAAGTTCTAGTACTTAAACCCGTTCGAGGAAATAAATTGCAGACCTCCTGGCAAGGCCCCTACAAAGTAGTAGCCCAGGTCTGTGACACCACCTATATCATTGCCAGTAGCAAGGACGAAAAGATACAGAAGTCCTTTCATATAAACCTATTAAAGGAATACCAAGAACGGCCCGAAGACATAGCCGCCATATGCATCCCCGCCACTGAGGACCCTGACAGTCTCCCCATCCCTGATCTATTAGCCAACCCCGAGTCCAAAACTCTGCTTAATACAGTACAGCTAGGGGAGCGATTAACTCCCACAGAACGAGAACAACTCCAGCAACTACTAGTTGAAAAGAGATTAACCTTTTCCCAGGAGCCAGGTTACACACCTGTAGCGACCCATTACGTAGAAACCCCAGGACAAGCCCCGCTCCGACAAACTCCCTATAGAATTCCCGAGGCTGTAAAAGAAGAGATGAGGAAGGAGATTCAGGAAATGTTAAAACTAGGGGTTATAGAGCCATCCGACAGTCCCTGGGCATCTCCCGTCGTCCTAGTCCCCAAAAAGGACGGGACGACCCGGTTCTGTGTCGATTACCGACGCCTCAACGACCGAACTGTGACAGACGCATACCCCATGCCCCGAGTAGACGAGCTATTGGATCGCATTGCCAGGGGACGCTATCTGACCACCATTGACTTGTGCAAGGGGTACTGGCAGATTCCCCTGGCCAAAGACGCTATCCCTAAGTCGGCGTTTGTCACCCCGTTTGGCCTATACCAGTTTAAGGTCATGCCTTTCGGGATGAAAAACGCCCCAGCTACTTTTCAGCGCTTAGTGGACCGCCTCCTTGATGGCTTCCAGGACTTCGCTTGCGCATACCTGGATGACATTGCGATCTATAGCGAGACTTGGGGGGAACACCTACAACACATAGAGACTGTGTTGGATCAGATTAGGGCCGCCGGCCTAACTCTAAAGCCGGAGAAGTGTAACTTTGGCATGGCTGAAGTCCAGTATTTGGGACACCGGGTGGGTTGTGGGAAACAACGACCAGAACCCGCTAAAATAGAGGCCGTAGCCAATTGGCCCACACCCCACACTAAGACACAAGTGTTAGCTTTTTTAGGGACAGCAGGGTACTACAGGAGATTTGTCCCTGACTACAGCGCTATCGCCAAACCCTTGACAGATTTAACAAAGAAGAATTTACCTAGAGTAGTCCTGTGGTCTCCCGCCTGTGAAACAGCCTTCCAAACCTTGAAACAAGCCTTGATCAATGCACCTGTTTTATCTGCCCCCGTCCCTAACAAAAGATTTGTCGTCCACACAGATGCGTCCATGTACGGACTGGGGGCAGTGCTAAGCCAGGTCGGCGAAGACGGGGGCGAACACCCTGTCGCGTATCTCAGCAGAAAACTGTTACCTAGAGAAGTGAGTTACGCGGCAGTGGAAAAAGAGTGCTTAGCCCTGGTCTGGGCCCTAAAGAAATTAACCCCATATCTGTATGGTCAAGAATTCACCTTAATTACTGATCATAACCCCCTTGTATGGCTGAACAGAGTAGCTGGAGATAATGGACGCTTACTGAGATGGAGTCTCGCACTACAGCCATACAATTTCTCCATCCAATACCGCCCTGGCAAGTTTAATGGGAACGCGGACGGTCTGTCCAGACAAACAGAACTATTGCCCTAACAAAGGACCGGACAGCCCCAAGTTGACCCGAAAAGGATCAATCCGGGTCTGCCGGAGTGTTCCACAAAAGGGGAGCAGTGTAACAGATCCCTAACAACCTCTGGTGGATGTGAAACAAACCAGGGAATTACAATTTACACATCCATTCGCTCCATTCCTCTGTTCGTCTGGTTCCGTGCGAATTTCACGTGTAATGCAGAGGTGGCCGCCATTTCGGGACTTTCCACGTGTTCGCGGCCATCTTGTGTGCGAACAGCGGTGTTTGCCTGCAATCGCATGGAACTGAAAACGGATACGCAAACAGGCGAACACCGCTGAATCCTCCAGACCTCCATAAGTTCGTACGGAAACTACCGAACGTCCCCTCGTTCGGTAGTTATATGCAATCATCTATGGGGATTCCAGCGAACCCCGCGATTCGCATGGATGGCCAGAGTATCATACCTTTTTACCGTGCGAACGGAGACCGACCGCAAGGCCAAAACTCATGGAACTAATTTCGGCTAGTTGGTCTGTGCGGTCGGTCAAAACTTTGGAACGTTGTATCTCCCGAACTGCACATCCGAATGGGGTGATTTTTGGATATATTGTCCCCCTGAAGGAGAGCTATCCAGCGCTACCGGATTTAAAGCTGTACCCCCTGTTTTTGGGGTACATCCAGAACTGGTGGAAAAATGTGGACATTTTAATTGGGTTATGTAGTTATCTGAGGGGAGGAGACGTGGGGGTGTTACCATCTTTATTATTGGTTGTTTTCATCCTCCCCCTGGGAGTGTTCTGTGTGTATCTATTTCTAATAAAAAGCAGGCTGGGTGTTCCAGTCCTCAGTTCATCTTGACCCTTCAAAACGTAGCCTCGTCTCGTTCTTGGAAGGGGATTATTTGGGAATATTATTCTGCTCCTGTTTACAGCTGAACCTGCTCCTCACTCTGGATATCGTGGATGGGATTACATCAGCTTACTTCTCCACAGCAGCTTGCAGGGAAAAAGGACGTCTTCAACGGCAGAAACCCTCTCTCTATCTGGGTAGCCGTTACAATGGAGGTCAAGAAGGTCCGATTCCAATAGAAGACAGGTAAGTGAGATAACCTCCTGTAAGTCTGGAACTCTGTGTAGGCATCAGAGAACTAGCCAGGGTCCCCTGACCACCAAAGGGAGTAAAACTTTCTGTCAGTCTGGAACTCTTCCTGGGCATAGGAGAACCGGCCAGACTCCCCTGCCTATTGTTCAAAATTTTCGCTCCGAGATAATCTCCTCAAGGGTGCCCCCAGCAGTTATCGTGCACTTTCTGCACGCGCGTCATTTAGGGGGACCGAACCAACAAAGTGTCCGACCTCATGGAAGTGGTGCCTGGACACAGCTAGGCAGATCCGACCTCATTTCTGTCAAAGGCCGGAGCTCATGGGACTTAGAAATGTTTTTGCTCTTTGCCGCCATGCCCTTCCCAGCCACCAGGGGGCGCCACTAGGGTTGCAGGGTGACCGGGGCAGGCTCCCTTCCCCTGCCTGACCTGCCCCCCTGAAGTCCCGCAATGAAGGGAGGTCGTGGAGGGCAGATGACGATTGCAGACAGGAAAGGGGGGAAACCGCCTGTCCGTCTGGAACTCTTCCTGGGCATAGGAGAACCAGCCAGAGTCCCCTGCCTGCTTGTGGGACTTTGAACATTTTTCAACCTGAAAAGTGGGGACTTTGAAAATATTTCACCATGTAAAGTGGGGAACTTGGATTATATGCTGCACAATCTCCTCGGGGGTGGCGCCACAGCTGACAGCGCGACCGACCCCATGGAGTTTAGACTGGACGCAGCAGGGCAGAACCGACCCCGTTTTTGCCTCACACCTGGAGCTCGCTAAAGGCTGCCCAACCCCTGCCTGCCTGCCTGCCTGGCCAGCCTAGCTGGGGACCTTGGTGTCCCTAATCATTTTCGCCAACCAGGGGGTGCTCCACTAGAGGTGCAGGGGACACAGGGCAGGCACCCTTCACCTGCCCAACCAATCCTGGGTGGCTGGGAGCGAGCAGAGGACCTTGGAAACTTTTATCATTTTTGTCCACCGGGGGGCGCCACTAGGGATGCAGGGTGCCCAGGGCAGGCTCCCTTCCCCTCCCCATCAAGCACCCTGAAGTCCCGCAACGAAGGGAGGTCGGGGAGGGCAGATGACGATTGCAGACAGGAAAGGGGGGAAACCGCCTGTCAGTCAGGAACTCTTCCTGGGCATAGGAGAACCAGCCAGAGTCCCCTGCCTGCTTGTGGGACTTTGAACAATTTTCAACCTGAAAAGTGGGGACTTTGAAAATATTTCACCATGTAAAGTGGGGAACTTGGATTATATGCTGCACAATCTCCTCGGGGGTGGCGCCAGAGCTGACAGCACGACCGACCCCATGGACGTTTAGCCTGGACGCAGCAGGGCAGAACCGACCCCGTTTTTGCCTCATACCTGGAGCTCGCTGAAGGCCTGCCTGCCTGCCTGGCCAGCCCAGCTGTGGACCTTGGTGTCCCTAATCATTTTTGCCAACCAGGGGGTGCTCCACTAGAGGTGCAGGGGACACAGGGCAGGCACCCTTCACCTGCCCAACCAATCCTGGGTGGCTGGGAGCAAGCAGAGGCCCCTGGAGCATTTTATCATTTTCGGCCACCGGGGGGCGCCACTAAGGGTGCAGGAGTCCCAGGGCAGGCACCCTTCCCCTGCCCGCCAAACCCTGGGAGGCTGGGAGCAAGCAGAGGCCCCTGGAGCATTTTATCATTTTCGGCCACCGGGGGGCGCCACTAAGGGTGCAGGCGTCCCAGGGCAGGCACCCTTCCCCTGCCCGCCAAACCCCGGGAGGCTGGGAGCAAGCAGAGGCCCCTGGAGCATTTTATCATTTTCTGCCACCGGGGGGCGCCACTAAGGGTGCAGGCGTCCCAGGGCAGGCACCCTTCCCCTGCCCGCCAAACCCCGGGAGGCTGGGAGCAAGCAGAGGCCCCTGGAGCATTTTATCATTTTCGGCCACCGGGGGGCGCCACTAAGGATGCAGGGGTCCCAGGGCAGCCTCCCCATCCTGCCCCCTGAAGTCTTGCAACAAAGGGAGGTCGGGGTGGGCATATAACGATTGCAGACAGGTAAGGGGGAAAACCACCTGTCAGTGTGGAACTCTGGTTGGGCATAGGAGAACCAGCAAGAGTCCCCTGCTTGCTCTTCAAAATTTTTGCTCCTCAACAATCTCCTCGAGGGTGCCACCAGCTATTGTCGTGCACTTTCTGCACGCGCGTCATTTAGGGGGACCAACATGAAAGAGTGTCCGACCTCATGGAAGTGGTGCCTGGACGCGGCAGGGCAGATCCGACCTCATAGCCGACAGGCCTGGAGCTTGTGGGACTTAGAAAATATTTCACCCTGAAAACTGGAGAACTTGGATTATATGCTGCACAATCTCCTTGGGGGTGGCGCCAGAGCTGACAGTGTCCGACCGCATGGACGTTTAGCCTGGACGCAGCAGGGCAGATCCGACCTCATTTCTGTCAAATGCCTGGAGCTTGTGGGACTTTGAACATTTTTCAACCTGAAAAGTGGGGACTTAGAAAATATTTTGCACATTTAAAAATAAAAAAATATTAAAAAAAATACATTTCAGCACATAGAAGCCCCTCAATTTGCATCCCCTGACAGCCCCCACCTGGGTGACCAACATATCCAAAAATCAGCCAGATCCCTGCAGGGGTTCAGGAATTTCATGGAAGTCATAATTTTAGCGGTAACCGCCAGGCTCCCGTAACCGAAATTAGTTCCATAGAATCGCGGCCAAGTGCCGCTGGATAACAACCGGCAAAACGCAAGGTTTTCATGCCGAAAATAGTTCCAGGGATTTCGCGCCTATGTCCCCCTGAAGTCTTTTCTCGGTTTTGGGCCACGCAGACGCCCGCCAGGGGTCTAGCTTTCGGTTTTACTGCTGTAGGGAGGCAGGGAAGCAGGCAGGCAGGCAGGCAGGCAGGCAGGTGGCTAAGTGCCGCTGGACACCGATCGGCAACGTTTTCATGCTGAAACTTGTTCCAGGGATTTTGTGGCCATGTCCCCCTGAAGTCTATTCTCGGTTTTGGGCCATGTGAATGGCTCGGTTCTGCTGCTGTACGCAGGGAGGGAAGGAGGCATGAGGGCAGGCAGACAGGGAAAGCAGGGACTTTGAAGGTGTTTTCTTTTTACCCTTCTGTAACCCCTTAGTGACCAGGCCATTTTTCAATTTTATTACCGTTAACCCCTTAGTGACCAGGCCATTTTTCAATTGTATTACCGTTAAGGACCAGGGCTCTTTTTACATTTCTGCAGTGGTTGTGTTTAGATGTAATTTGCCTCTTACACATTTACTGCACCCATACATATTATATACCATTTTTCTCGCTATTAAATGTTCATTCTAAAGATACCATCATTTTCATCATATCATATAATTTACTAGAATAAAAAAAGTAAAATATGATAAAAAAACAAACAAAAAAAAACACAGCTGGCCATCATGCACCCATGTCCCAGTTGGAACATGTCTGAAGCCGACCAATGTAATTCACCTCCGTCAAACTGTATGTTTTTGAAAAGTACACACCCTAGGGCATTTCACATGGTGGCATTTGAACACTTTACATGCACTAATTCTACCACCAGTCTCTGTCAAACGTTTTTGTGGTGTTATTTTTCACTCACACATTCTACTTTGTGCATAGATTCTAAGCTCCTGTTAGGTGTTACTGCCAAAGGACACCACAATATGTACTTGGCATCATCTCCCGAGTACAGCGATAACACTCATGTATACGTTTGTCGGGTTCACTGGGGGGGTGCAAAGCGAAATGTCTGATATGCGTTTTTCAAATTTTATATATCTTGTTTGCCTATCTTGCTTTTGAGGGCCTTATCAGATATCCCAATGTATTTTCTTGCCATGAGCGTGCATATATTTGAAAAGTTTACACCCCACAGTAGTTGAAGAACGTGTGTGGAGGTAACTGTTCAATCCTCAATTTTACACACGCACACCGCTTTTTGACTGTGATTTAGGAGAGCCCGCTGTTGGTTATTGCAAGAACACACCCCGGGTTGTTTTCTGCGAGGCCTCCTAAGGACACCCATGCCCCCCCATGCATAGGTCTGGCAGGATTTGGGGAAGGTACGGTAACAATTGAATGACTTGCCATTTGAGTTGAAATTGAGAGTATGTCTTCTGATAGGCCTATCTTTAGCTTGGGGCTTATCACATACCCCAGTTTTATATATCGTCACAAAAGGGTACATACTTGAAACGTAGACACCCCGAGGTATTGCATGTATGTGGAGTGCTTTGATGCAACTTTTTTTTTAGCCAGAAAAAAGATAAAACAAGTTGAAGAACGTGTGTGGAGGTAACTGTTCAATCCTCAATTTTACACACGCACACCGCTATTTGACTGTGATTTAGGAGAGCCCGCTGTTGGTTATTGCAAGAACACACCCCGGGTTGTTTTCTGCGAGGCCTCCTAAGGACACCCATGCCCCCCCCCCATGCATAGGTCTGCCAGGATTTGGGGAAGGTACGGTAACAATTGAATGACTTGCCATTTGAGTTGAAATTGAGAGTATTTCTTCTGATAGGCCTATCTTTAGCTTGGGGCTTATCACATACCCCAGTTTTATATATCGCCACAAAAGGGTACATACTTGAAACGTAGACACGCACACCGCTTTTTGACTGTGGAACACACCCCGGGTTTATCACGATTCCGGGAACCTAACACGCTAACAGACACACACACACACACACACAGAAAAGGTGCCGTACCGGACCTTAGAGTGGCCGGGCTAAGCACACACAGAATAGTCAGGAGACAAGCCGAGTCAGGGGAACCAGAAAACAGAATAACGAGAAACAAGCCGAGGTCAAAGGGTAGGAGAAAGTCACAAAGTCAGTTTAACAAGCCAGAGTGTACGTAACCACAAATCACAAGTTCAGAATCAATACTATACAGCAAAGACCACAACAGGGCAGGGAGGAACAGGAAAGGTGAGTATAAATACCCTAGGTTGAATTCTGATTGGATAACTTCCAATCAGAATTAACAATCACATGTGGGAGATATCTAAGCCTCCCACTGTGATTGTGGTACTGTTGCTTTAACGCCGGGTCACTCACGTGACCCCGGCGTTTGCATAAATCAACGACCTTCCAGCGTGCAGCGTTATACATGCTGCCGCTGGGAGGCGTGACGGATGCGAGCGGCGAGCGGCGGAGAGGAGACGCCGCTCGCCGACAGGTAGGAGGAGGGGAGACCGCGGGCGGCGATGGACTGAGGGTGAGTGCTGCGAGTTGCGAGCAGCCTCCCCTACTAGCCGCCCGCGGACCCCTGAGAGGGTTGTTTTCTGCGAGGCCTCCTAAGGACACCCATGCCCCCCATGCACGGGGTAAATGTAACAACCCCCCCCCAAAGAAAAAGACACCAAAAAAAAAAAACTGAACGGCAAAAAATAAATTAAAAATGGGCCAGCGTGTGGTATCGTTTGAAACAGTCTCCAATGCAGAGTCCAGGCTGCCCAGGGCAGTCAGGACAGTAATATACACTGTCTTTTCTCTGCCCCTCTTAGAACAGACCCTGCATCTTTTTAGGGGATTCTGTTTTGCCGCAGTAGGGGAAATTTTAAAAATAAAATGTGTAGCCCCAACTCTGCTCTCTCCCATCACCGCCCGGGGAGCAGGTGCATCACGGTACAAAATCCCCGAAATGATCTGGAGCTGAAACTAAAAATCTCAGTTGCTTCCCGGGGTTTGCTTTTTTGAACAACAAGAAAGCGTTGTGGGTTGCAATCTGCATTAGGTAGATTGCAACCTTTTTGTACCAGGCCCTTGTCTTTCGTATAACTAGGTAGGGCTGCAGCAGCTGATCTGCCAGATCAACCCCACCCATATGACGGTTATAGGCCTTGATGCACACTGGCTTCCTCGTTCTCTCAGCTCTGCCACGTACAGGGACCTCCACAGTCCCCTCAGTGTGGATGGTGGTAAGAAGGTACACATCCTTCTTGTCTCTGTACTTAACTGCCAACAGCTCCTCTTGGCGCAGAGCTGAGGTCTCCCCCCTCCGTAGCCGGGTGCGTGCAAGTTGTCCTGGGAAACCTGTGCTGTTCTTTTTAATTGTGCCGCAAGCTACTGTATCAAAACAGTACAGTAGCTTGAACAAAGGGACACTTGTATAAAAAATGTCAGTATACAAGTGGTACCCTTTGTTCATCAGGGGGAATATCAGGTCCCAGACAATCTTGCCACTGGTTCCCATATGTTCTGGGCAACCTGGAGGGTCAAGGTGGCTATCCTTTCCCTCGTACACCCGGAAGGCCTGAGTATACCCAGTCTCGCTATCACAGAGCTTATACATCTTTACACCATACCTAGAGCGCTTGGAAGGAACATACTGCTTGAATCCCAGCCTTCCCTTATACTTCATCAGGGATTCATCCACGCATATATTCCTTCCAGGTGTATAAGCCTCTGCAAACCTGGCAGCAAAGTGGGTAATCAGGGGGCGGATTTTATACAGCCTGTCAAACTGGGGATGCTGTTGTCGCTGAAGTGCATGAAATGCAGAATCATTTCATACCTCTTCCTCGACATACATTGGGAGTAAATGGGGGTAGAGCAGATGGGGCTACTGCTCCAGTAGGAGCGGATGGAGGGCTTCTTTATGATGCCCATCAGCATAGTCAATGCCCAGAATCTTTTAAATTCTGGCACATCGATGGGGGCCCATTGCTGCTTTGCCAAAAAAAGAGTCCGGTTTTGTAGCTCGGAATTGATGGGCATATAAATTAGTTTGGGCGACAATGTTCCCCAATACATCATCGCCCAGAAACACCTCCATAAACTGCTGAGGGCTAAATCCTGTGACATCCAAATTAATGCCAGGATTTGCAGTAAAGGATGGGATGTCTGGCCTCTGGTTATGAGGCACTACCCACTCCTCAGCAGTTCTGCCAGCTGGAGCAGCACGTCTCCTTCTGGCAGGGGGACTAGCAGGCACAGATACAACATCACCAGATACATCACTAGCAGTAGACACTGTATCGAGTGATGATGTATCTGAGCACCTGGCAGGGTCAAAATCAGGGTCAGAGTCTGACTTAGACGCGTCAGACTCTAGCGCAAGGGTGGCATATGACTGCTCAGCGCGGGTTGTCTTCCGTGACCCGTGTGCCATGATCACAATTGCTTTACTTAGTGACCTGTCACAAAAAAATAAAAAATAAAAAATAACCCCTGAAAAAATGAACAGACAGCAAAATAAGTGATGCTGTGCAAGAGCCTGTGATCTGTATAGTGATCACTGGCAGGGCAGGGGTTAATCGTTCTGAAAAGAGCTTTTGGGTCTCAAAAAAATCACAAAAAAAATGAACCCCTAAAAAAAAAAAAAAGGCACAAACAGCAGAAAAAGATCTGCTGTGCAAGAGCCAGTGATTATAGTGATCACTGGCAAGACAGGGGTTAATGGCTCTGAAAAGAGCCTTTGGGTCTCAAGATTTTACAAATCCCTACCTATAAATACCTAAATCTCTCTAGCTAAACCACAGATCTCTCTCTCTCACACTAAAACACAAGTGAAGAGAGGGAGGCAGATCCACACTAATCAGAGAAATGGGGAACACACTTGGGATGAAATTGCTAATGGGGCAAGCTGTGATTGTATGACTCCAGCCTGCCCCTTATGATGCGGCATGCTAGGGACGCCCCCAGAAGCCCCATGATTCACTGCCTTTCGAAAAAAAAAGGGGGGGGGGAGTTAATATTGATCATTTTCTTTATTTTATATTTATTATTTTATATATATTATTTTATATGCACGGAGTGCCAGGACCCCTCAAGGCACTCATCACATGCAGTACATCACTGCTATACTATCAGAGCTTCCAGAGCTCAAAATAGGTGCAGACGTACCAGGTACGTCCAAGGTCATTATGGACTGTTTTCTGCCAGACGTACCTGATACGTCCGCAGTCAGGAAGGGGTTAAACTCCATCATCCCCCGGCACAGGAAACATACATATATATAAGTGGGGACTTTGAAAATCTTTCAACCTGAAAAGTGGGGACTTAGAACTTTTTTTTGCCTGAAAAGTGGTGACTTAGAAAATATTTTGCACATTTAAAAATAGAAAAATAAATACATTTCAGCACACAGCAGCCCCTCAAGTTGCATCCCCTGACAGCCCCCACCTGGGTGACCAACATATCCAAAAATCAGCCAGATCCCTGCAGGGATTCAGGAATTTCATGGAAGTCATAATTTTAGCGGTAACCGCCAGGCTCCCGTAACCGAAATTAGTTCCATAGAATCGCGGCCAAGTGCCGCTGGATAACAACCGGCAAAACGCAAGGTTTTCATGCCGAAAATAGTTCCAGGGATTTCGCGCCTATGTCCCCTGAAGTCTTTTCTCGGTTTTGGGCCACGCAGACGCCCGCCAGGGGTCTAGCTTTCGGTTCTACCGCTGGAGGGAGACAGGGCAGCCAGGCAGGCAGGCAGGCAGCCAGGCAGGCAGCCAGCCAGGCAGGCAGGCAGGCAGGCTGGCTGTACTGCCTACGTAGGTCTTTGAGCTTACATTCAGCAGCCTCCCCTGCCCTGTGGGACGACCAGGGTTAAGCCCCGTCATTTCACGGCCTGCTCAACCGCCTCCCACCCCTCCCGTTCGGCCACCTCCGTGCCTTAAGCCCCCTCTGGTGACGGTCCCTTCCGCTCGGGCCTTAAGCCCCCTTTGGTGATTGCTCCCCTCCGCTCGGGCCTTAAGCCCCCCGCCCCTGAGACCCTGGAGGCATGGAAGCCTAGTTCACGCACCCCAAGTGCGCAGT
The DNA here is from genome assembly GCF_036172605.1 of Pelobates fuscus. Lineage (NCBI taxonomy): Eukaryota > Metazoa > Chordata > Amphibia > Anura > Pelobatidae > Pelobates > Pelobates fuscus. The sequence continues at coordinate 177,801,776 of NC_086323.1, read as the reverse complement.
GGCGCCCATGTAGAATATTGCATATTCTGTATATTCCTATTCAAATACATATTAAGGTGTGGCTGTATAATGGGTTAAATAGAACAGATGGTGTTTCCTATTCTGTACCATGAGGTCTCTGGAATTTGCTGTATAAGAGATTTGGGGTGGTCTTTATATGGAGAATTTCCTTATATGGCTATTCTAAACTACAGGTTATGACGTAATTTGGGCTATAAAGGGCAGAGGACAAAGGACCACGCTCTCTTGCCTTTCCTGCTACGATCCGATGTCCTGAATTGCTGATACAAAGACGACTCTGTAACTCCATTAAGACATACCATCTGTTAAGTATATTATGATTTGCTATTGAAGTAGAATAAATACTTATTTTTTATAAAGAACGTCAGATTGCGTATTAATACTTTTCAATAATATAGACATATATTATTGTGGCGAGCATTTGGCCCAAGACTATATATACATATATATATATATATAAAAGACTTATTCAACTAAATAAACACACAGGCAGATATTACAGCCCATGTCAGAAGTCGCAGATGACTTATATGTCAAGTTGTCCCTCCAAGGCCCTGCTGCACTAGCTGGCCGCAATGCTGTTTTTTTTTTTTTTATTCTTGGCAGTGTCAGCTTCACTCTCCTTCTCACTCTCTTGTGTGTGTGTGTGTGGGGGTGGAGGGGTGGGTTAAGTCCCTGGAGGACACCTCTACTTCCTTCTTGCAACACCCACCTATGCCCAACTCTGTATCTCCTGTCCGTGTGTTGTCTCCACACATGTTGGGTATCTTCCAAGGTGCCAAGTTGTCCAGGGAGGCGATAAAATGTGGAGTGAAAGAGGCCAGAAGACACCCCACCCACCACAGATGGCCCGTCCACCAGGGCCACTCTCCCCATTGCCAGGGAGGGAGCAGGCACAGAGAGCCAGACCACATGGGTAGGACGGCGGTGGTCGGGAGAGGAGAGCATCCCCAACCCAACACACCGCTTACCCCCTGGTACAACCTCCATGCCTACACTTCCCAGTGCCTGGCGGCAGGGAGGAAGCGTTCAAAGGGCAGCAAGACCACAGAGGTAAGGGCAGTGTGCAGGAGGAGAGAGCTTCTCCAACCCGTCACACCGCTTGCAACAAGGCCCGTCCACCAGGGCCACTCTCCCCATTGTAGGGTGCCAGGGAGGGAGCAGGCACAGAGAGCCAGACCACAGGGGTAGGACGGCGGTGGGCGGGAGAGGAGAGCATCCCCAACCCGACACACCGCTTACCCCCTGGTACAACCTCCATGCCTACACTTCCCAGTGCCTGGCGGCAGGGAGGAAGCGTTCAAAGGGATGCAAGACCACAGAGGTAAGGGCAGTGTGCAGGAGGAGAGAGCTTCTCCAACCCGTCACACCGCTTGCAACAAGGCCCGTCCACCAGGGCCACTCTCCCCATTGTAGGGTGCCAGGGAGGGAGCAGGCACAGACAACAAGACCACAGGGGTAGGACGGCGGTTGGCGGGAGGGGAGAGCATCCACAACCCGTCACACCGCTTACCCCCTGGCCCTGCCTCCATGCTTACACTCCACGGTGCTGGGTGGCAGGGAGAAAGCCTTCAAAGGGCAACCAGTACGCAGAGGAAGGGTAGTAGTGGAGCTCTTCTCCAAAGCATCATATCGCTTGCAACAAGGCCCATCCACCAGTGACACTCTCCACGTTGTAGGGTGCTGGGGAGGGAGCAGGCACAGACAACCAGACCACAGGGGTAGGACGGCGGTAGGCGGGAGGGGAGAGCATCCACAACCCGTCACACCGCTTACCCCCTGGCCCTGCCTCCATGCCTACAGTCCACAGTGCCGGGTGGCAGGGAGAAAGCCTTCAAAGGTCAACCAGTACACAGAGGAAGGGTAGTAGTGGAGCTCTTCTCCAAAGCATCACATCACTTGCATCAAGGCCCATCCACAAGTGACACTCTACACATTGTAGGGTGCCGGGGAGGGAGCAGGCACAGACAACCAGACCACAGGGGTAGGACGGCGGTGGGCGGGAGGGGAGAGCATCCACAACCCGTCACACCGCTTACCCCCTGGCCCAGCCTCCATGCCTACACTCCACGGTGCCGGTTGGCAGGGAGAAAGCCTTCAAAGGGCAACCAGTACACAGAGGAAGGGTAGTAGTGGAGCTCTTCTCCAAAGCATCATATCGCTTGCAACAAGGCCCATCCACCAGTGACACTCTCCCCGTTGTAGGGTGCTGGGGAGGGAGCAGGCACAGACAACCAGACCACAGGGGTAGGACGGCAGTGGGCGGGAGGGGAGAGCATCCACAACCCGTCACACCGCTTACCCCGTGGCCCAACCTCCATGCCTACACTCCCCAGTGCCTGGCAGCAGGGAGGAAGCGTTCAAAGGGCAGCAAGACCACACAGGTAGGGCGGTGGGCGGGAGGAGAGAGCTTCTCCAACCCGTCACACCGCTTCCAACCAGGCCCATCCACCAGGGCCACTCTCCCCATTGTAGGGTGCCGGGGAGGGATCAGGCACAGACAACCAGACCACAGGGGTAGGACGGCAGTGGGCGGGAGGGGAGAGCATCCACGACCCGTCACACTGCTTACCCCCTGGCGTAAGACAACTTCGGAGCTGGTAAATAAAAAACGCTCTGTGCGGCCACGGGTGAATCGGAGGCATTAAAAGTCGGCCGCCTTTGTCCCCACCAGGGAAGGGGACCTCAGCAGGCCACGGGGCACCAGCCTCCTCCACGGCGCACACGGTATCGTACCTCTGCTTTTAGATGGGGCAGGGAGCAAACTCAGTTGGAGGTCACCAGACAGGGAGAGAAGCGCTTGGCTCGCAGACAGGTAGCGCCCTCACTGGCGGAGCCCGGTGTGAGTCCAGGGACCACGCCTGAGGCGGAGGAGAGAAGGACCATTTCGCCTGTTTGCAGGGGGCCACCAGGGACCGCCTCAGCGAAAGCCTCTTCCCAGCTCAGGCGCAGGGAGCCATATCGATTGGAGAAGGTAGTGGGGTAAACATGGAGGTCAAGAAGGTCCGATTCCAATAGAAGACAGGTAAGTGAGATAACCTCCTGTAAGTCTGGAACTCTGTGTAGGCATCAGAGAACTAGCCAGGGTCCCCTGACCACCAAAGGGAGTAAAACTTTCTGTCAGTCTGGAACTCTTCCTGGGCATAGGAGAACCGGCCAGACTCCCCTGCCTATTGTTCAAAATTTTCGCTCCGAGATAATCTCCTCAAGGGTGCCCCCAGCAGTTATCGTGCACTTTCTGCACGCGCGTCATTTAGGGGGACCGAACCAACAAAGTGTCCGACCTCATGGAAGTGGTGCCTGGACACAGCTAGGCAGATCCGACCTCATTTCTGTCAAAGGCCGGAGCTCATGGGACTTAGAAATTTTTTCGCTCTTTGCCGCCATGCGCTTCCCAGCCACCAGGGGGCGCCACTAGGGTTGCAGGGTGACCGGGGCAGGCTCCCTTCCCCTGCCTGACCTGCCCCCCTGAAGTCCCGCAATGAAGGGAGGTCGTGGAGGGCAGATGACGATTGCAGACAGGAAAGGGGGGAAACCGCCTGTCCGTCTGGAACTCTTCCTGGGCATAGGAGAACCAGCCAGAGTCCCCTGCCTGCTTGTGGGACTTTGAACATTTTTCAACCTGAAAAGTGGGGACTTTGAAAATATTTCACCATGTAAAGTGGGGAACTTGGATTATATGCTGCACAATCTCCTCGGGGGTGGCGCCACAGCTGACAGCGCGACCGACCCCATGGAGTTTAGACTGGACGCAGCAGGGCAGAACCGACCCCGTTTTTGCCTCACACCTGGAGCTCGCTGAAGGCTGCCCAACCCCTGCCTGCCTGCCTGCCTGGCCAGCCTAGCTGGGGACCTTGGTGTCCCTAATCATTTTCGCCAACCAGGGGGTGCTCCACTAGAGGTGCAGGGGACACAGGGCAGGCACCCTTCACCTGCCCAACCAATCCTGGGTGGCTGGGAGCGAGCAGAGGACCTTGGAAACTTTTATCATTTTTGTCCACCGGGGGGCGCCACTAGGGATGCAGGGTGCCCAGGGCAGGCTCCCTTCCCCTCCCCATCAAGCACCCTGAAGTCCCGCAACGAAGGGAGGTCGGGGAGGGCAGATGACGATTGCAGACAGGATAGAGGGGAAACCGCCTGTCAGTCTGGAACTCTTCCTGGGCATAGGAGAACCAGCCAGAGTCCCCTGCCTGCTTGTGGGACTTTGAACAATTTTCAACCTGAAAAGTGGGGACTTTGAAAATATTTCACCATGTAAAGTGGGGAACTTGGATTATATGCTGCACAATCTCCTCGGGGGTGGCGCCAGAGCTGACAGCACGACCGACCCCATGGACGTTTAGCCTGGACGCAGCAGGGCAGAACCGACCCCGTTTTTGCCTCATACCTGGAGCTCGCTGAAGGCCTGCCTGCCTGCCTGGCCAGCCCAGCTGTGGACCTTGGTGTCCCTAATCATTTTTGCCAACCAGGGGGTGCTCCACTAGAGGTGCAGGGGACACAGGGCAGGCACCCTTCACCTGCCCAACCAATCCTGGGTGGCTGGGAGCAAGCAGAGGCCCCTGGAGCATTTTATCATTTTCGGCCACCGGGGGGCGCCACTAAGGGTGCAGGAGTCCCAGGGCAGGCACCCTTCCCCTGCCCGCCAAACCCTGGGAGGCTGGGAGCAAGCAGAGGCCCCTGGAGCATTTTATCATTTTCGGCCACCGGGGGCGCCACTAAGGGTGCAGGGGTCCAAGGGCAGGCACCCTTCCCCTGCCCGCCAAACCCTGGGAGGCTGGGAGCAAGCAGAGGCCCCTGGAGCATTTTATCATTTTCGGCCACCGGGGGGCGCCACTAAGGGTGCAGGCGTCCCAGGGCAGGCACCCTTCCCCTGCCCGCCAAACCCCGGGAGGCTGGGAGCAAGCAGAGGCCCCTGGAGCATTTTATCATTTTCTGCCACCGGGGGGCGCCACTAAGGGTGCAGGCGTCCCAGGGCAGGCACCCTTCCCCTGCCCGCCAAACCCCGGGAGGCTGGGAGCAAGCAGAGGCCCCTGGAGCATTTTATCATTTTCGGCCACCGGGGGGCGCCACTAAGGGTGCAGGGGTCCCAGGGCAGCCTCCCCATCCTGCCCCCTGAAGTCCCGCAACAAAGGAAGGTCGGGGTGGGCATATAACGATTGCAGACAGGTAAGGGGGAAAACCACCTGTCAGTGTGGAACTCTGGTTGGGCATAGGAGAACCAGCAAGAGTCCCCTGCTTGCTCTTCAAAATTTTTGCTCCTCAACAATCTCCTCGAGGGTGCCACCAGCTATTGTCGTGCACTTTCTGCACGCGCGTCATTTAGGGGGACCAACATGAAAGAGTGTCCGACCTCATGGAAGTGGTGCCTGGACGCGGCAGGGCAGATCCGACCTCATAGCCGACAGGCCTGGAGCTTGTGGGACTTAGAAAATATTTCACCCTGAAAACTGGAGAACTTGGATTATATGCTGCACAATCTCCTCGGGGGTGGCGCCAGAGCTGACAGTGTCCGACCGCATGGACGTTTAGCCTGGACGCAGGAGGGCAGATCCGACCTCATTTCTGTCAAATGCCTGGAGCTTGTGGGACTTTGAACATTTTTCAACCTGAAAAGTGCACATTTAAAAATAAAAAAAATATTAAAAAAAAATACATTCCAGCACATAGAAGCCCCTCAATTTGCATCCCCTGACAGCCCCCACCTGGGTGACCAACATATCCAAAAATCAGCCAGATCCCTGCAGGGGTTCAGGAATTTCATGGAAGTCATAATTTTAGCGGTAACCGCCAGGCTCCGTAATCGAAATTAGTTCCATAGAATCGCGGCCAAGTGCCGCTGGATAACAACCGGCAAAACGCAAGGTTTTCATGCCGAAAATAGTTCCAGGGATTTCGCGCCTATGTCCCCCTGAAGTCTTTTCTCGGTTTTGGGCCACGCAGACGCCCGCCAGGGGTCTAGCTTTCGGTTTTACTGCTGTAGGGAGGCAGGGAAGCAGGCAGGCAGGCAGGTGGCTAAGTGCCGCTGGACACCGATCGGCAACGTTTTCATGCTGAAACTTGTTCCAGGGATTTTGTGGCCATGTCCCCCTGAAGTCTATTCTCGGTTTTGGGCCATGTGAATGGCTCGGTTCTGCTGCTGTACGCAGGGAGGGAAGGAGGCATGAGGGCAGGCAGACAGGGAAAGCGGGGACTTTGAAGGTGTTTTCTTTTTACCCTTCTGTAACCCCTTAGTGACCAGGCCATTTTTCAATTTTATTACAGTTAACCCCTTAGTGACCAGGCCATTTTTCAATTGTATTACCGTTAAGGACCAGGGCTCTTTTTACATTTCTGCAGTGGTTGTGTTTAGATGTAATTTGCCTCTTACACATTTACTGCACCCATACATATTATATACCATTTTTCTCGCTATTAAATGTTCATTCTAAAGATACCATCATTTTCATCATATCATATAATTTACTAGAATAAAAAAAGTAAAATATGATAAAAAAACAAACAAAAAAAAACACAGCTGGCCATCATGCACCCATGTCCCAGTTGGAACATGTCTGAAGCCGACCAATGTAATTCACCTCCGTCAAACTGTATGTTTTTGAAAAGTACACACCCTAGGGCATTTCACATGGTGGCATTTGAACACTTTACATGCACTAATTCTACCACCAGTCTCTGTCAAACGTTTTTGTGGTGTTATTTTTCACTCACACATTCTACTTTGTGCATAGATTCTAAGCTCCTGTTAGGTGTTACTGCCAAAGGACACCACAATATGTACTTGGCATCATCTCCCGAGTACAGCGATAACACTCATGTATACGTTTGTCGGGTTCACTGGGGGGGTGCAAAGCGAAATGTCTGATATGCGTTTTTCAAATTTTATATATCTTGTTTGCCTATCTTGCTTTTGAGGGCCTTATCAGATATCCCAATGTATTTTCTTGCCATGAGCGTGCATATATTTGAAAAGTTTACACCCCACAGTAGTTGAAGAACGTGTGTGGAGGTAACTGTTCAATCCTCAATTTTACACACGCACACTGCTTTTTGACTGTGATTTAGGAGAGCCCGCTGTTGGTTATTGCAAGAACACACCCCGGGTTGTTTTCTGCAAGGCCTCCTAAGGACACCCATGCCCCCCCATGCATAGGTCTGGCAGGATTTGGGGAAGGTACGGTAACAATTGAATGACTTGCCATTTGAGTTGAAATTGAGAGTATGTCTTCTGATAGGCCTATCTTTAGCTTGGGGCTTATCACATACCCCAGTTTTATATATCGCCACAAAAGGGTACATACTTGAAACGTAGACACCCCGAGGTATTGCATGTATGTGGAGTGCTTTGATGCAACTTTTTTTTTAGCCAGAAAAAAGATAAAACAAGTTGAAGAACGTGTGTGGAGGTAACTGTTCAATCCTCAATTTTACACACGCACACCGCTATTTGACTGTGATTTAGGAGAGCCCGCTGTTGGTTATTGCAAGAACACACCCCGGGTTGTTTTCTGCGAGGCCTCCTAAGGACACCCATGCCCCCCCCCATGCATAGGTCTGCCAGGATTTGGGGAAGGTACGGTAACAATTGAATGACTTGCCATTTGAGTTGAAATTGAGAGTATGTCTTCTGATAGGCCTATCTTTAGCTTGGGGCTTATCACATACCCCAGTTTTATATATCGCCACAAAAGGGTACATACTTGAAACGTAGACACGCACACCGCTTTTTGACTGTGGAACACACCCCGGGTTTATCACGATTCCGGGAACCTAACACGCTAACAGACACACACACACACAGAAAAGGTGCCGTACCGGACCTTAGAGTGGCCGGGCTAAGCACACACAGAATAGTCAGGAGACAAGCCGAGTCAGGGGAACCAGAAAACAGAATAACGAGAAACAAGCCGAGGTCAAAGGGTAGGAGAAAGTCACAAAGTCAGTTTAACAAGCCAGAGTGTACGTAACCACAAATCACAAGTTCAGAATCAATACTATACAGCAAAGACCACAACAGGGCAGGGAGGAACAGGAAAGGTGAGTATAAATACCCTAGGTTGAATTCTGATTGGATAACTTCCAATCAGAATTAACAATCACATGTGGGAGATATCTAAGCCTCCCACTGTGATTGTGGTACTGTTGCTTTAACGCCGGGTCACTCACGTGACCCCGGCGTTTGCATAAATCAACGACCTTCCAGCGTGCAGCGTTATACATGCTGCCGCTGGGAGGCGTGACGGATGCGAGCGGCGAGCGGCGGAGAGGAGACGCCGCTCGCCGACAGGTAGGAGGAGGGGAGACCGCGGGCGGCGATGGACTGAGGGTGAGTGCTGCGAGTTGCGAGCAGCCTCCCCTACTAGCCGCCTGCGGACCCCTGACAGGGTTGTTTTCTGCGAGGCCTCCTAAGGACACCCATGCCCCCCATGCACGGGGTAAATGTAACAACCCCCCCCCCAAAGAAAAAGACACCAAAAAAAAAAAACTGAACGGCAAAAAATAAATTAAAAATGGGCCAGCGTGTGGTATCGTTTGAAACAGTCTCCAATGCAGAGTCCAGGCTGCCCAGGGCAGTCAGGACAGTAATATACACTGTCTTTTCCCTGCCCCCTCTTAGAACAGACCCTGCATCTTTTTTGGGGATTCTGTTTTGCCGCAGTAGGGGGAATTTTAAAAATAAAATGTGTAGCCCCAACTCTGCTCTCTCCCATCACCGCCCGGGGAGCAGGTGCATCACGGTACAAAATCCCCGAAATGATCTGGAGCTGAAACTAAAAATCTCAGTTGCTTCCCGGGGTTTGCTTTTTTGAACAACAAGAAAGCGTTGTGGGTTGCAATCTGCATTAGGTAGATTGCAACCTTTTTGTACCAGGCCCTTGTCTTTCGTATAACTAGGTAGGGCTGCAGCAGCTGATCTGCCAGATCAACCCCACCCATATGACGGTTATAGGCCTTGATGCACACTGGCTTCCTCGTTCTCTCAGCTCTGCCACGTACAGGGACCTCCACAGTCCCCTCAGTGTGGATGGTGGTAAGAAGGTACTTAACTGCCAACAGCTCCTCTTGGCGCAGAGCTGAGGTCTCCCCCCTCCGTAGCCGGGTGCGTGCAAGTTGTCCTGGGAAACCTGTGCTGTTCTTTTTAATTGTGCCGCAAGCTACTGTATCAAAACAGTACAGTAGCTTGAACAAAGGGACACTTGTATAAAAAATGTCAGTATACAAGTGGTACCCTTTGTTCATCAGGGGGAATATCAGGTCCCAGACAATCTTGCCACTGGTTCCCATATGTTCTGGGCAACCTGGAGGGTCAAGGTGGCTATCCTTTCCCTCGTACACCCGGAAGGCCTGAGTATACCCAGTCTCGCTATCACAGAGCTTATACATCTTTACACCATACCTAGAGCGCTTGGAAGGAACATACTGCTTGAATCCCAGCCTTCCCTTATACTTCATCAGGGATTCATCCACGCATATATTCCTTCCAGGTGTATAAGCCTCTGCAAACCTGGCAGCAAAGTGGGTAATCAGGGGGCGGATTTTATACAGCCTGTCAAACTGGGGATGCTGTTGTCGCTGAAGTGCATGAAATGCAGAATCATTTCATACCTCTTCCTCGACATACATTGGGAGTAAATGGGGGTAGAGCAGATGGGGCTACTGCTCCAGTAGGAGCGGATGGAGGGCTTCTTTATGATGCCCATCAGCATAGTCAATGCCCAGAATCTTTTAAATTCTGGCACATCGATGGGGGCCCATTGCTGCTTTGCCAAAAAAAGAGTCCGGTTTTGTAGCTCGGAATTGATGGGCATATAAATTAGTTTGGGCGACAATGTTCCCCAATACATCATCGCCCAGAAACACCTCCATAAACTGCTGAGGGCTAAATCCTGTGACATCCAAATTAATGCCAGGATTTGCAGTAAAGGATGGGATGTCTGGCCTCTGGTTATGAGGCACTACCCACTCCTCAGCAGTTCTGCCAGCTGGAGCAGCACGTCTCCTTCTGGCAGGGGGACTAGCAGGCACAGATACAACATCACCAGATACATCACTAGCAGTAGACACTGTATCGAGTGATGATGTATCTGAGCACCTGGCAGGGTCAAAATCAGGGTCAGAGTCTGACTTAGACGCGTCAGACTCTAGCGCAAGGGTGGCATATGACTGCTCAGCGCGGGTTGTCTTCCGTGACCCGTGTGCCATGATCACAATTGCTTTACTTAGTGACCTGTCACAAAAAAAATAAAAAATAAAAAATAACCCCTGAAAAAATGAACAGACAGCAAAATAAGTGATGCTGTGCAAGAGCCTGTGATCTGTATAGTGATCACTGGCAGGGCAGGGGTTAATCGTTCTGAAAAGAGCTTTTGGGTCTCAAAAAAATCACAAAAAAAATGAACCCCTAAAAAAAAAAAAAAGGCACAAACAGCAGAAAAAGATCTGCTGTGCAAGAGCCAGTGATTATAGTGATCACTGGCAAGACAGGGGTTAATGGCTCTGAAAAGAGCCTTTGGGTCTCAAGATTTTACAAATCCCTACCTATAAATACCTAAATCTCTCTAGCTAAACCACAGATCTCTCTCTCTCACACTAAAACACAAGTGAAGAGAGGGAGGCAGATCCACACTAATCAGAGAAATGGGGAACACACTTGGGATGAAATTGCTAATGGGGCAAGCTGTGATTGTATGACTCCAGCCTGCCCCTTATGATGCGGCATGCTAGGGACGCCCCCAGAAGCCCCATGATTCACTGCCTTTCGAAAAAAAAAGGGGGGGGGGAGTTAATATTGATCATTTTCTTTATTTTATATTTATTATTTTATATATATTATTTTATATGCACGGAGTGCCAGGACCCCTCAAGGCACTCATCACATGCAGTACATCACTGCTATACTATCAGAGCTTCCAGAGCTCAAAATAGGTGCAGACGTACCAGGTACGTCCAAGGTCATTATGGACTGTTTTCTGCCAGACGTACCTGATACGTCCGCAGTCAGGAAGGGGTTAAACTCCATCATCCCCCGGCACAGGAAACATACATATATATAAGTGGGGACTTTGAAAATCTTTCAACCTGAAAAGTGGGGACTTAGAACTTTTTTTTGCCTGAAAAGTGGTGACTTAGAAAATATTTTGCACATTTAAAAATAGAAAAATAAATACATTTCAGCACACAGCAGCCCCTCAAGTTGCATCCCCTGACAGCCCCCACCTGGGTGACCAACATATCCAAAAATCAGCCAGATCCCTGCAGGGATTCAGGAATTTCATGGAAGTCATAATTTTAGCGGTAACCGCCAGGCTCCCGTAACCGAAATTAGTTCCATAGAATCGCGGCCAAGTGCCGCTGGATAACAACCGGCAAAACGCAAGGTTTTCATGCCGAAAATAGTTCCAGGGATTTCGCGCCTATGTCCCCTGAAGTCTTTTCTCGGTTTTGGGCCACGCAGACGCCCGCCAGGGGTCTAGCTTTCGGTTCTACCGCTGGAGGGAGACAGGGCAGCCAGGCAGGCAGGCAGCCAGGCAGGCAGCCAGCCAGGCAGGCAGGCAGGCAGGCTGGCTGTACTGCCTACGTAGGTCTTTGAGCTTACATTCAGCAGCCTCCCCTGCCCTGTGGGACGACCAGGGTTAAGCCCCGTCATTTCACGGCCTGCTCAACCGCCTCCCACCCCTCCCGTTCGGCCACCTCCGTGCCTTAAGCCCCCTCTGGTGACGGTCCCTTCCGCTCGGGCCTTAAGCCCCCTTTGGTGATTGCTCCCCTCCGCTCGGGCCTTAAGCCCCCCGCCCCTGAGACCCTGGAGGCATGGAAGCCTAGTTCACGCACCCCAAGTGCGCAGTGGCGCCCATGTAGAATATTGCATATTCTGTATATTCCTATTCAAATACATATTAAGGTGTGGCTGTATAATGGGTTAAATAGAACAGATGGTGTTTCCTATTCTGTACCATGAGGTCTCTGGAATTTGCTGTATAAGAGATTTGGGGTGGTCTTTATATGGAGAATTTCCTTATATGGCTATTCTAAACTACAGGTTATGACGTAATTTGGGCTATAAAGGGCAGCGGACAAAGGACCACGCTCTCTTGCCTTTCCTGCTACGATCCGATGTCCTGAATTGCTGATACAAAGACGACTCTGTAACTCCATTAAGACATACCATCTGTTAAGTATATTATGATTTGCTATTGAAGTAGAATAAATACTTATTTTTTATAAAGAACGTCAGATTGCGTATTAATACTTTTCAATAATATAGACATATATTATTGTGGCGAGCATTTGGCCCAAGACTATATATATATATATATATATAAAAGACTTATTCAACTAAATAAACACACAGGCAGATATTACAGCCCATGTCAGAAGTCGCAGATGACTTATATGTCAAGTTGTCCCTCCAAGGCCCTGCTGCACTAGCTGGCCGCAATGCTGTTTTTTTTTTTTTTATTCTTGGCAGTGTCAGCTTCACTCTCCTTCTCACTCTCTTGTGTGTGTGTGTGTGGGGGTGGAGGGGTGGGTTAAGTCCCTGGAGGACACCTCTACTTCCTTCTTGCAACACCCACCTATGCCCAACTCTGTATCTCCTGTCCGTGTGTTGTCTCCACACATGTTGGGTATCTTCCAAGGTGCCAAGTTGTCCAGGGAGGCGATAAAATGTGGAGTGAAAGAGGCCAGAAGACACCCCACCCACCACAGATGGCCCGTCCACCAGGGCCACTCTCCCCATTGCCAGGGAGGGAGCAGGCACAGAGAGCCAGACCACATGGGTAGGACGGCGGTGGTCGGGAGAGGAGAGCATCCCCAACCCAACACACCGCTTACCCCCTGGTACAACCTCCATGCCTACACTTCCCAGTGCCTGGCGGCAGGGAGGAAGCGTTCAAAGGGCAGCAAGACCACAGAGGTAAGGGCAGTGTGCAGGAGGAGAGAGCTTCTCCAACCCGTCACACCGCTTGCAACAAGGCCCGTCCACCAGGGCCACTCTCCCCATTGTAGGGTGCCAGGGAGGGAGCAGGCACAGAGAGCCAGACCACAGGGGTAGGACGGCGGTGGGCGGGAGAGGAGAGCATCCCCAACCCGACACACCGCTTACCCCCTGGTACAACCTCCATGCCTACACTTCCCAGTGCCTGGCGGCAGGGAGGAAGCGTTCAAAGGGCAGCAAGACCACAGAGGTAAGGGCAGTGTGCAGGAGGAGAGAGCTTCTCCAACCCGTCACACCGCTTGCAACAAGGCCCGTCCACCAGGGCCACTCTCCCCATTGTAGGGTGCCAGGGAGGGAGCAGGCACAGACAACAAGACCACAGGGGTAGGACGGCGGTTGGCGGGAGGGGAGAGCATCCACAACCCGTCACACCGCTTACCCCCTGGCCCTGCCTCCATGCTTACACTCCACGGTGCTGGGTGGCAGGGAGAAAGCCTTCAAAGGGCAACCAGTACGCAGAGGAAGGGTAGTAGTGGAGCTCTTCTCCAAAGCATCATATCGCTTGCAACAAGGCCCATCCACCAGTGACACTCTCCACGTTGTAGGGTGCTGGGGAGGGAGCAGGCACAGACAACCAGACCACAGGGGTAGGACGGCGGTAGGCGGGAGGGGAGAGCATCCACAACCCGTCACACCGCTTACCCCCTGGCCCTGCCTCCATGCCTACAGTCCACAGTGCCGGGTGGCAGGGAGAAAGCCTTCAAAGGTCAACCAGTACACAGAGGAAGGGTAGTAGTGGAGCTCTTCTCCAAAGCATCACATCACTTGCATCAAGGCCCATCCACAAGTGACACTCTACACATTGTAGGGTGCCGGGGAGGGAGCAGGCACAGACAACCAGACCACAGGGGTAGGACGGCGGTGGGCGGGAGGGGAGAGCATCCACAACCCGTCACACCGCTTACCCCCTGGCCCAGCCTCCATGCCTACACTCCACGGTGCCGGTTGGCAGGGAGAAAGCCTTCAAAGGGCAACCAGTACACAGAGGAAGGGTAGTAGTGGAGCTCTTCTCCAAAGCATCATATCGCTTGCAACAAGGCCCATCCACCAGTGACACTCTCCCCGTTGTAGGGTGCTGGGGAGGGAGCAGGCACAGACAACCAGACCACAGGGGTAGGACGGCAGTGGGCGGGAGGGGAGAGCATCCACAACCCGTCACACCGCTTACCCCGTGGCCCAACCTCCATGCCTACACTCCCCAGTGCCTGGCAGCAGGGAGGAAGCGTTCAAAGGGCAGCAAGACCACACAGGTAGGGCGGTGGGCGGGAGGAGAGAGCTTCTCCAACCCGTCACACCGCTTCCAACCAGGCCCATCCACCAGGGCCACTCTCCCCATTGTAGGGTGCCGGGGAGGGATCAGGCACAGACAACCAGACCACAGGGGTAGGACGGCAGTGGGCGGGAGGGGAGAGCATCCACGACCCGTCACACTGCTTACCCCCTGGCGTAAGACAACTTCGGAGCTGGTAAATAAAAAACGCTCTGTGCGGCCACGGGTGAATCGGAGGCATTAAAAGTCGGCCGCCTTTGTCCCCACCAGGGAAGGGGACCTCAGCAGGCCACGGGGCACCAGCCTCCTCCACGGCGCACACGGTATCGTACCTCTGCTTTTAGATGGGGCAGGGAGCAAACTCAGTTGGAGGTCACCAGACAGGGAGAGAAGCGCTTGGCTCGCAGACAGGTAGCGCCCTCACTGGCGGAGCCCGGTGTGAGTCCAGGGACCACGCCTGAGGCGGAGGAGAGAAGGACCATTTCGCCTGTTTGCAGGGGGCCACCAGGGACCGCCTCAGCGAAAGCCTCTTCCCAGCTCAGGCGCAGGGAGCCATATCGATTGGAGAAGGTAGTGGGGTAAACATGGAGGTCAAGAAGGTCCGATTCCAATAGAAGACAGGTAAGTGAGATAACCTCCTGTAAGTCTGGAACTCTGTGTAGGCATCAGAGAACTAGCCAGGGTCCCCTGACCACCAAAGGGAGTAAAACTTTCTGTCAGTCTGGAACTCTTCCTGGGCATAGGAGAACCGGCCAGACTCCCCTGCCTATTGTTCAAAATTTTCGCTCCGAGATAATCTCCTCAAGGGTGCCCCCAGCAGTTATCGTGCACTTTCTGCACGCGCGTCATTTAGGGGGACCGAACCAACAAAGTGTCCGACCTCATGGAAGTGGTGCCTGGACACAGCTAGGCAGATCCGACCTCATTTCTGTCAAAGGCCGGAGCTCATGGGACTTAGAAATTTTTTCGCTCTTTGCCGCCATGCGCTTCCCAGCCACCAGGGGGCGCCACTAGGGTTGCAGGGTGACCGGGGCAGGCTCCCTTCCCCTGCCTGACCTGCCCCCCTGAAGTCCCGCAATGAAGGGAGGTCGTGGAGGGCAGATGACGATTGCAGACAGGAAAGGGGGGAAACCGCCTGTCCGTCTGGAACTCTTCCTGGGCATAGGAGAACCAGCCAGAGTCCCCTGCCTGCTTGTGGGACTTTGAACATTTTTCAACCTGAAAAGTGGGGACTTTGAAAATATTTCACCATGTAAAGTGGGGAACTTGGATTATATGCTGCACAATCTCCTCGGGGGTGGCGCCACAGCTGACAGCGCGACCGACCCCATGGAGTTTAGACTGGACGCAGCAGGGCAGAACCGACCCCGTTTTTGCCTCACACCTGGAGCTCGCTGAAGGCTGCCCAACCCCTGCCTGCCTGCCTGCCTGGCCAGCCTAGCTGGGGACCTTGGTGTCCCTAATCATTTTCGCCAACCAGGGGGTGCTCCACTAGAGGTGCAGGGGACACAGGGCAGGCACCCTTCACCTGCCCAACCAATCCTGGGTGGCTGGGAGCGAGCAGAGGACCTTGGAAACTTTTATCATTTTTGTCCACCGGGGGGCGCCACTAGGGATGCAGGGTGCCCAGGGCAGGCTCCCTTCCCCTCCCCATCAAGCACCCTGAAGTCCCGCAACGAAGGGAGGTCGGGGAGGGCAGATGACGATTGCAGACAGGATAGAGGGGAAACTGCCTGTCAGTCTGGAACTCTTCCTGGGCATAGGAGAACCAGCCAGAGTCCCCTGCCTGCTTGTGGGACTTTGAACAATTTTCAACCTGAAAAGTGGGGACTTTGAAAATATTTCACCATGTAAAGTGGGGAACTTGGATTATATGCTGCACAATCTCCTCGGGGGTGGCGCCAGTGCTGACAGCACGACCGACCCCATGGACGTTTAGCCTGGACGCAGCAGGGCAGAACCGACCCCGTTTTTGCCTCATACCTGGAGCTCGCTGAAGGCCTGCCTGCCTGCCTGGCCAGCCCAGCTGTGGACCTTGGTGTCCCTAATCATTTTTGCCAACCAGGGGGTGCTCCACTAGAGGTGCAGGGGACACAGGGCAGGCACCCTTCACCTGCCCAACCAATCCTGGGTGGCTGGGAGCAAGCAGAGGCCCCTGGAGCATTTTATCATTTTCGGCCACCGGGGGGCGCCACTAAGGGTGCAGGAGTCCCAGGGCAGGCACCCTTCCCCTGCCCGCCAAACCCTGGGAGGCTGGGAGCAAGCAGAGGCCCCTGGAGCATTTTATCATTTTCGGCCACCGGGGGCGCCACTAAGGGTGCAGGGGTCCCAGGGCAGGCACCCTTCCCCTGCCCGCCAAACCCTGGGAGGCTGGGAGCAAGCAGAGGCCCCTGGAGCATTTTATCATTTTCGGCCACCGGGGGGCGCCACTAAGGGTGCAGGCGTCCCAGGGCAGGCACCCTTCCCCTGCCCGCCAAACCCCGGGAGGCTGGGAGCAAGCAGAGGCCCCTGGAGCATTTTATCATTTTCTGCCACCGGGGGGCGCCACTAAGGGTGCAGGCGTCCCAGGGCAGGCACCCTTCCCCTGCCCGCCAAACCCCGGGAGGCTGGGAGCAAGCAGAGGCCCCTGGAGCATTTTATCATTTTCGGCCACCGGGGGGCGCCACTAAGGGTGCAGGGGTCCCAGGGCAGCCTCCCCATCCTGCCCCCTGAAGTCCCGCAACAAAGGAAGGTCGGGGTGGGCATATAACGATTGCAGACAGGTAAGGGGGAAAACCACCTGTCAGTGTGGAACTCTGGTTGGGCATAGGAGAACCAGCAAGAGTCCCCTGCTTGCTCTTCAAAATTTTTGCTCCTCAACAATCTCCTCGAGGGTGCCACCAGCTATTGTCGTGCACTTTCTGCACGCGCGTCATTTAGGGGGACCAACATGAAAGAGTGTCCGACCTCATGGAAGTGGTGCCTGGACGCGGCAGGGCAGATCCGACCTCATAGCCGACAGGCCTGGAGCTTGTGGGACTTAGAAAATATTTCACCCTGAAAACTGGAGAACTTGGATTATATGCTGCACAATCTCCTCGGGGGTGGCGCCAGAGCTGACAGTGTCCGACCGCATGGACGTTTAGCCTGGACGCAGCAGGGCAGATCCGACCTCATTTCTGTCAAATGCCTGGAGCTTGTGGGACTTTGAACATTTTTCAACCTGAAAAGTGCACATTTAAAAATAAAAAAAATATTAAAAAAAAATACATTCCAGCACATAGAAGCCCCTCAATTTGCATCCCCTGACAGCCCCCACCTGGGTGACCAACATATCCAAAAATCAGCCAGATCCCTGCAGGGGTTCAGGAATTTCATGGAAGTCATAATTTTAGTGGTAACCGCCAGGCTCCGTAACCGAAATTAGTTCCATAGAATCGCGGCCAAGTGCCGCTGGATAACAACCGGCAAAACGCAAGGTTTTCATGCCGAAAATAGTTCCAGGGATTTCGCGCCTATGTCCCCCTGAAGTCTTTTCTCGGTTTTGGGCCACGCAGACGCCCGCCAGGGGTCTAGCTTTCGGTTTTACTGCTGTAGGGAGGCAGGGAAGCAGGCAGGCAGGCAGGTGGCTAAGTGCCGCTGGACACCGATCGGCAACGTTTTCATGCTGAAACTTGTTCCAGGGATTTTGTGGCCATGTCCCCCTGAAGTCTATTCTCGGTTTTGGGCCATGTGAATGGCTCGGTTCTGCTGCTGTACGCAGGGAGGGAAGGAGGCATGAGGGCAGGCAGACAGGGAAAGCGGGGACTTTGAAGGTGTTTTCTTTTTACCCTTCTGTAACCCCTTAGTGACCAGGCCATTTTTCAATTTTATTACCGTTAACCCCTTAGTGACCAGGCCATTTTTCAATTGTATTACCGTTAAGGACCAGGGCTCTTTTTACATTTCTGCAGTGGTTGTGTTTAGATGTAATTTGCCTCTTACACATTTACTGCACCCATACATATTATATACCATTTTTCTCGCTATTAAATGTTCATTCTAAAGATACCATCATTTTCATCATATCATATAATTTACTAGAATAAAAAAAGTAAAATATGATAAAAAAACAAACAAAAAAAAACACAGCTGGCCATCATGCACCCATGTCCCAGTTGGAACATGTCTGAAGCCGACCAATGTAATTCACCTCCGTCAAACTGTATGTTTTTGAAAAGTACACACCCTAGGGCATTTCACATGGTGGCATTTGAACACTTTACATGCACTAATTCTACCACCAGTCTCTGTCAAACGTTTTTGTGGTGTTATTTTTCACTCACACATTCTACTTTGTGCATAGATTCTAAGCTCCTGTTAGGTGTTACTGCCAAAGGACACCACAATATGTACTTGGCATCATCTCCCGAGTACAGCGATAACACTCATGTATACGTTTGTCGGGTTCACTGGGGGGGTGCAAAGCGAAATGTCTGATATGCGTTTTTCAAATTTTATATATCTTGTTTGCCTATCTTGCTTTTGAGGGCCTTATCAGATATCCCAATGTATTTTCTTGCCATGAGCGTGCATATATTTGAAAAGTTTACACCCCACAGTAGTTGAAGAACGTGTGTGGAGGTAACTGTTCAATCCTCAATTTTACACACGCACACTGCTTTTTGACTGTGATTTAGGAGAGCCCGCTGTTGGTTATTGCAAGAACACACCCCGGGTTGTTTTCTGCAAGGCCTCCTAAGGACACCCATGCCCCCCCATGCATAGGTCTGGCAGGATTTGGGGAAGGTATGGTAACAATTGAATGACTTGCCATTTGAGTTGAAATTGAGAGTATGTCTTCTGATAGGCCTATCTTTAGCTTGGGGCTTATCACATACCCCAGTTTTATATATCGCCACAAAAGGGTACATACTTGAAACGTAGACACCCCGAGGTATTGCATGTATGTGGAGTGCTTTGATGCAACTTTTTTTTTAGCCAGAAAAAAGATAAAACAAGTTGAAGAACGTGTGTGGAGGTAACTGTTCAATCCTCAATTTTACACACGCACACCGCTATTTGACTGTGATTTAGGAGAGCCCGCTGTTGGTTATTGCAAGAACACACCCCGGGTTGTTTTCTGCGAGGCCTCCTAAGGACACCCATGCCCCCCCCCATGCATAGGTCTGCCAGGATTTGGGGAAGGTACGGTAACAATTGAATGACTTGCCATTTGAGTTGAAATTGAGAGTATGTCTTCTGATAGGCCTATCTTTAGCTTGGGGCTTATCACATACCCCAGTTTTATATATCGCCACAAAAGGGTACATACTTGAAACGTAGACACGCACACCGCTTTTTGACTGTGGAACACACCCCGGGTTTATCACGATTCCGGGAACCTAACACGCTAACAGACACACACACACACAGAAAAGGTGCCGTACCGGACCTTAGAGTGGCCGGGCTAAGCACACACAGAATAGTCAGGAGACAAGCCGAGTCAGGGGAACCAGAAAACAGAATAACGAGAAACAAGCCGAGGTCAAAGGGTAGGAGAAAGTCACAAAGTCAGTTTAACAAGCCAGAGTGTACGTAACCACAAATCACAAGTTCAGAATCAATACTATACAGCAAAGACCACAACAGGGCAGGGAGGAACAGGAAAGGTGAGTATAAATACCCTAGGTTGAATTCTGATTGGATAACTTCCAATCAGAATTAACAATCACATGTGGGAGATATCTAAGCCTCCCACTGTGATTGTGGTACTGTTGCTTTAACGCCGGGTCACTCACTTGACCCCGGCGTTTGCATAAATCAACGACCTTCCAGCGTGCAGCGTTATACATGCTGCCGCTGGGAGGCGTGACGGATGCGAGCGGCGAGCGGCGGAGAGGAGACGCCGCTCGCCGACAGGTAGGAGGAGGGGATACCGCGGACCCCTGACAGGGTTGTTTTCTGCGAGGCCTCCTAAGGACACCCATGCCCCCCATGCACGGGGTAAATGTAACAACCCCCCCCAAAGAAAAAGACACCAAAAAAAAAAAACTGAACGGCAAAAAATAAATTAAAAATGGGCCAGCGTGTGGTATCGTTTGAAACAGTCTCCAATGCAGAGTCCAGGCTGCCCAGGGCAGTCAGGACAGTAATATACACTGTCTTTTCTCTGCCCCTCTTAGAACAGACCCTGCATCTTTTTAGGGGATTCTGTTTTGCCGCAGTAGGGGAAATTTTAAAAATAAAATGTGTAGCCCCAACTCTGCTCTCTCCCATCACCGCCCGGGGAGCAGGTGCATCACGGTACAAAATCCCCGAAATGATCTGGAGCTGAAACTAAAAATCTCAGTTGCTTCCCGGGGTTTGCTTTTTTGAACAACAAGAAAGCGTTGTGGGTTGCAATCTGCATTAGGTAGATTGCAACCTTTTTGTACCAGGCCCTTGTCTTTCGTATAACTAGGTAGGGCTGCAGCAGCTGATCTGCCAGATCAACCCCACCCATATGACGGTTATAGGCCTTGATGCACACTGGCTTCCTCGTTCTCTCAGCTCTGCCACGTACAGGGACCTCCACAGTCCCCTCAGTGTGGATGGTGGTAAGAAGGTACACATCCTTCTTGTCTCTGTACTTAACTGCCAACAGCTCCTCTTGGCGCAGAGCTGAGGTCTCCCCCCTCCGTAGCCGGGTGCGTGCAAGTTGTCCTGGGAAACCTGTGCTGTTCTTTTTAATTGTGCCGCAAGCTACTGTATCAAAACAGTACAGTAGCTTGAACAAAGGGACACTTGTATAAAAAATGTCAGTATACAAGTGGTACCCTTTGTTCATCAGGGGGAATATCAGGTCCCAGACAATCTTGCCACTGGTTCCCATATGTTCTGGGCAACCTGGAGGGTCAAGGTGGCTATCCTTTCCCTCGTACACCCGGAAGGCCTGAGTATACCCAGTCTCGCTATCACAGAGCTTATACATCTTTACACCATACCTAGAGCGCTTGGAAGGAACATACTGCTTGAATCCCAGCCTTCCCTTATACTTCATCAGGGATTCATCCACGCATATATTCCTTCCAGGTGTATAAGCCTCTGCAAACCTGGCAGCAAAGTGGGTAATCAGGGGGCGGATTTTATACAGCCTGTCAAACTGGGGATGCTGTTGTCGCTGAAGTGCATGAAATGCAGAATCATTTCATACCTCTTCCTCGACATACATTGGGAGTAAATGGGGGTAGAGCAGATGGGGCTACTGCTCCAGTAGGAGCGGATGGAGGGCTTCTTTATGATGCCCATCAGCATAGTCAATGCCCAGAATCTTTTAAATTCTGGCACATCGATGGGGGCCCATTGCTGCTTTGCCAAAAAAGAGTCCGGTTTTGTAGCTCGGAATTGATGGGCATATAAATTAGTTTGGGCGACAATGTTCCCCAATACATCATCGCCCAGAAACACCTCCATAAACTGCTGAGGGCTAAATCCTGTGACATCCAAATTAATGCCAGGATTTGCAGTAAAGGATGGGATGTCTGGCCTCTGGTTATGAGGCACTACCCACTCCTCAGCAGTTCTGCCAGCTGGAGCAGCACATCTCCTTCTGGCAGGGGGACTAGCAGGCACAGATACAACATCACCAGATACATCACTAGCAGTAGACACTGTATCGAGTGATGATGTATCTGAGCACCTGGCAGGGTCAAAATCAGGGTCAGAGTCTGACTTAGACGCGTCAGACTCTAGCGCAAGGGTGGCATATGACTGCTCAGCGCGGGTTGTCTTCCGTGACCCGTGTGCCATGATCACAATTGCTTTACTTAGTGACCTGTCACAAAAAAAATAAAAAATAACCCCTGAAAAAATGAACAGACAGCAAAATAAGTGATGCTGTGCAAGAGCCTGTGATCTGTATAGTGATCACTGGCAGGGCAGGGGTTAATCGTTCTGAAAAGAGCTTTTGGGTCTCAAAAAAATCACAAAAAAAATGAACCCCTAAAAAAAAAAAAAAAGGCACAAACAGCAGAAAAGATCTGCTGTGCAAGAGCCAGTGATTATAGTGATCACTGGCAAGACAGGGGTTAATGGCTCTGAAAAGAGCCTTTGGGTCTCAAGATTTTACAAATCCCTACCTATAAATACCTAAATCTCTCTAGCTAAACCACAGATCTCTCTCTCTCACACTAAAACACAAGTGAAGAGAGGGAGGCAGATCCACACTAATCAGAGAAATGGGGAACACACTTGGGATGAAATTGCTAATGGGGCAAGCTGTGATTGTATGACTCCAGCCTGCCCCTTATGATGCGGCATGCTAGGGACGCCCCCAGAAGCCCCATGATTCACTGCCTTTCGAAAAAAAAAGGGGGGGGGGGGAGTTAATATTGATCATTTTCTAATTTTATATTTATTTTTTTATATATATTATTTTATATGCACGGAGTGCCAGGACCCCTCAAGGCACTCATCACATGCAGTACATCACTGCTATACTATCAGAGCTTCCAGAGCTCAAAATAGGTGCAGACGTACCAGGTACGTCCAAGGTCATTATGGACTGTTTTCTGCCAGACGTACCTGATACGTCCGCAGTCAGGAAGGGGTTAAACTCCATCATCCCCCGGCACAGGAAACATACATATATATAAGTGGGGACTTTGAAAATCTTTCAACCTGAAAAGTGGGGACTTAGAACTTTTTTTTGCCTGAAAAGTGGTGACTTAGAAAATATTTTGCACATTTAAAAATAGAAAAATAAATACATTTCAGCACACAGCAGCCCCTCAAGTTGCATCCCCTGACAGCCCCCACCTGGGTGACCAACATATCCAAAAATCAGCCAGATCCCTGCAGGGATTCAGGAATTTCATGGAAGTCATAATTTTAGCGGTAACCGCCAGGCTCCCGTAACCGAAATTAGTTCCATAGAATCGCGGCCAAGTGCCGCTGGATAACAACCGGCAAAACGCAAGGTTTTCATGCCGAAAATAGTTCCAGGGATTTCGCGCCTATGTCCCCTGAAGTCTTTTCTCGGTTTTGGGCCACGCAGACGCCCGCCAGGGGTCTAGCTTTCGGTTCTACCGCTGGAGGGAGACAGGGCAGCCAGGCAGGCAGGCAGCCAGGCAGGCAGGCAGCCAGCCAGGCAGGCAGGCAGGCAGGCTGGCTGTACTGCCTACGTAGGTCTTTGAGCTTACATTCAGCAGCCTCCCCTGCCCTGTGGGACGACCAGGGTTAAGCCCCGTCATTTCACGGCCTGCTCAACCGCCTCCCACCCCTCCCGTTCGGCCACCTCCGTGCCTTAAGCCCCCTCTGGTGACGGTCCCTTCCGCTCGGGCCTTAAGCCCCCTTTGGTGATTGCTCCCCTCCGCTCGGGCCTTAAGCCCCCCGCCCCTGAGACCCTGGAGGCATGGAAGCCTAGTTCACGCACCCCAAGTGCGCAGTGGCGCCCATGTCAGAAGTCGCAGATGACTTATATGTCAAGTTGTCCCTCCAAGGCCCTGCTGCACTAGCTGGCCGCAATGCTGTTTTTTTTTTATTTTTATTCTTGGCAGTGTCAGCTTCACTCTCCTTCTCACTCTCTTGTGTGTGTGTGTGTGGGGGTGGAGGGGTGGGTTAAGTCCCTGGAGGACACCTCTACTTCCTTCTTGCAACACCCACCTATGCCCAACTCTGTATCTCCTGTCCGTGTGTTGTCTCCACACATGTTGGGTATCTTCCAAGGTGCCAAGTTGTCCAGGGAGGCGATAAAATGTGGAGTGAAAGAGGCCAGAAGACACCCCACCCACCACAGATGGCCCGTCCACCAGGGCCACTCTCCCCATTGCCAGGGAGGGAGCAGGCACAGAGAGCCAGACCACATGGGTAGGACGGCGGTGGTCGGGAGAGGAGAGAATCCCCAACCCAACACACCGCTTACCCCCTGGTACAACCTCCATGCCTACACTTCCCAGTGCCTGGCGGCAGGGAGGAAGCGTTCAAAGGGCAGCAAGACCACAGAGGTAAGGGCAGTGTGCAGGAGGAGAGAGCTTCTCCAACCCGTCACACCGCTTGCAACAAGGCCCGTCCACCAGGGCCACTCTCCCCATTGTAGGGTGCCAGGGAGGGAGCAGGCACAGACAACCAGACCACAGGGGTAGGACGGCGGTGGGTGGGAGAGGAGAGCATCCCCAACCCGACACACCGCTTACCCCCTGGTACAACCTCCATGCCTACACTTCCCAGTGCCTGGCGGCAGGGAGGAAGCGTTCAAAGGGCAGCAAGACCACAGAGGTAAGGGCAGTGTGCAGGAGGAGAGAGCTTCTCCAACCCGTCACAACCCGTCACTCTCCCCATTGAAGAGTTAGATAATCTACTAGTTGAAGAAATAGCTAAAATGACAATGAAGGGGGAAGTTATCATCATGGGTGACTTTAATCTTCCTGATGTGAATTGGAAAACAAAAATAGCTACTTGTGCCAGGAGCACACATATTCTAAACTCCCTACTGGGATTGTCTCTAAAACAAGTCGTTGAGGAGCCAACTCGTAAAGAGGCCATACTAGATTTAGTGTTAACAAATGGAGATTTGGTATCAGATATTACTGTAGGTGAAAGCTTAGGATCCAGTGATCATCAGTCAGTGTGGTTTAATATAAGAACAGTGACTGAGTCACACCACACAAAAACAAAAGTTTTAGACTTTAGAAAAACAGACTTTTCTAAAATTAGAATATGTGTAAAGGAGTCATTATCAGACTGGAGCAATTTATATGGAGTCCAAAAGAAATGGGATTATTTAAAAGTTGCACTACTGAAGGCAACAGAAAATTGCATTAGGCTTGTCAGTAAAAGCAAAAAATTCAAGAAACCACTGTGGTACTCCGCAGATGTGGCCAAAATAGTAAAAAACAAAAAGTTAGCATTTAGTAATTATAAAAAAACCCAGAGTGAGGAAGACAGAATGACCTATAAGATTAGGCAGAAAGAGGCTAAGCAAGTTATAAGAGCTTCCAAATCCCACACAGAAGAGAAAATAGCACAGTCAGTAAAAAAGGGGGACAAAACTTTTTTTAGATACATAAATGAGAAAAGAAAAGTAAAACAAGGATTAGTTAGATTAAAAACAAAAGAAGAAAGGTATGTAGATGAGGATAAAGGTCTAGCTGACTGCCTCAATGAATATTTTTGTTCGGTATTTACAGATGAAAATGAAGGAAAGGGACCTCAGTTAAGAAAAAGGATAAATGAGTCATTTATTACACGTGAGTTTACAGAGGAAGAGGTTCTATTTCAACTGTCAAAAGTAAAGACAAATAAGTCAATGGGACCTGATGGAATACACCCAAAGCTATTAAAAGAGCTTAGTGGTGTACTAGCAAAACCATTAACAGATTTATTTAACCAATCATTGATAACAGGAGTAGTCCCAGAAGATTGGAAGTTAGCGAATGTTGTGCCCATTCACAAGAAAGGTAATAGGGAGGAGTCGGGCAACTATAGGCCAGTAAGCCTTACTTCAGTAGTGGGGAAAGTGATGGAAACCATGTTAAAGGATAGGATTGTTGAACATCTAAAAACACATGGATTTCAAGACCAGAGACAACATGGGTTTACTTCAGGGAGATCATGCCAAACTAATCTTATTGATTTTTTTGATTGGGTAACTAAAATTATAGATCAGGGTGATGCAGTAGACATTGCTTACCTAGATTTCAGTAAGGCTTTTGACACTGTTGCACATAGAAGGCTTATCAATAAACTACAATCTTTGAGTTTGGATTCCAATATTGTTGAATGGGTAAGGCAGTGGCTGAGTGACAGGCAACAGAGGGTTGTAGTCAATGGAGTATATTCGAAGCTTGGGCTTGTCACCAGTGGGGTACCTCAGGGATCTGTACTTGGACCCATTCTCTTTAATATTTTTATTAGTGATATTGCAGAAGGTCTTGATGGTAAGGTGTGTCTTTTTGCGGATGATACTAAGATATGTAACAGGGTTGATGTTCCAGGAGGGATAAGCCAAATGGAAAATGATTTAGGTAAACTAGAAAAATGGTCAGAGTTGTGGCAACTGACATTTAATGTGGATAAGTGCAAGATAATGCATCTTGGACGTAAAAACCCAAGGGTAGAGTACAAAATATTTGATAGAGTCCTAACCTCAACATCTGAGGAAAGGGATTTAGGGGTGATTATTTCTGATGACTTAAAGGTAGGCAGACAATGTAATAGAGCAGCAGGAAATGCTAGCAGAATGCTTGGTTGTATAGGGAGAGGTATTAGCAGTAGAAAGAGGGAAGTGCTCATGCCATTGTACAGAACACTGGTGAGACCTCACTTGGAGTACTGTACACAGTACTGGAGACCCTATCTTCAGAAGGATATTGATACCTTAGAGAGAGTTCAAAGAAGGGCTACTAAACTGGTTCATGGATTGCAGGATAAAACTTACCAGGAAAGGTTAAAGGATCTTAACATGTATAGCTTGGAGGAAAGACGAGACAGGGGGGATATGATAGAAACATTTAAATACATAAAGGGAATCAACACAGTAAAGGAG
Organism: Pelobates fuscus; assembly: GCF_036172605.1. NCBI lineage: Eukaryota > Metazoa > Chordata > Amphibia > Anura > Pelobatidae > Pelobates > Pelobates fuscus. Next base: position 177,775,010 of record NC_086323.1, on the reverse strand, counting down.
GAGACTATATTTAAAAGAAGAAAAACTACCACAACAAGAGGACATAGTCTTAAATTAGAGGGACAAAGGTTTAAAAATAATATCAGGAAGTATTACTTTACTGAGAGGGTAGTGGATGCATGGAATAGCCTTCCAGCTGAAGTGGTAGAGGTTAACACAGTAAAGGAGTTTAAGCATGCGTGGGATAGGCATAAGGCTATCCTAACTATAAGATAAGGCCAGGGACTAATGAAAGTATTTAGAAAACTGGGCAGACTAGATGGGCCGAATGGTTCTTATCTGCCGTCACATTCTATGTTTCTATGTTTAAATACATTGTAGGGTGCCAGGGAGGGAGCAGGCACAGACAACCAGACCACAGGGCTAGGACGGCGGTTGGCGGGAGGGGAGAGCATCCACAACCCGTCACACCGCTTACCCCCTGGCCCTGCCTCCATGCCTACACTCCACGGTGCCGGGTGGCAGGGAGAAAGCCTTCAAAGGTCAACCAGTACACAGAGGAAGGGTAGTAGTGGAGCTCTTCTCCAAAGCATCACATCACTTGCATCAAGGCCCATCCACAAGTGACACTCTACACATTGTAGGGTGCCGGGGAGGGAGCAGGCACAGACAACCAGACCACAGGGGTAGGACGGCGGTGGGCGGGAGGGGAGAGCATCCACAACCCGTCACACCGCTTACCCCCTGGCCCAGCCTCCATGCCTACACTCCACGGTGCCGGTTGGCAGGGAGAAAGCCTTCAAAGGGCAACCAGTACACAGAGGAAGGGTAGTAGTGGAGCTCTTCTCCAAAGCATCATATCGCTTGCAACAAGGCCCATCCACCAGTGACACTCTCCCCGTTGTAGGGTGCTGGGGAGGGAGCAGGCACAGACAACCAGACCACAGGGGTAGGACGGCGGTGGGCGGGAGGGGAGAGCATCCACAACCCGTCACACCGCTTACCCCGTGGCCCAACCTCCATGCCTACACTCCCCAGTGCCTGGCAGCAGGGAGGAAGCGTTCAAAGGGCAGCAAGACCACACAGGTAGGGCGGTGGGCGGGAGGAGAGAGCTTCTCCAACCCGTCACACCGCTTCCAACCAGGCCCATCCACCAGGGCCACTCTCCCCATTGTAGGGTGCCGGGGAGGGAGCAGGCACAGACAACCAGACCACAGGGGTAGGACGGCAGTGGGCGGGAGGGGAGAGCATCCACGTAAGACAACTTCGGAGCTGGTAAATAAAAAACGCTCTGTGCGGCCACGGGTGAATCGGAGGCATTAAAAGTCGGCCGCCTTTGTCCCCACCAGGGAAGGGGACCTCAGCAGGCCACGGGGCACCAGCCTCCTCCACGGCGCACACGGTATCGTACCTCTGCTTTTAGATGGGGCAGGGAGCAAACTCAGTTGGAGGTCACCAGACAGGGAGAGAAGCGCTTGGCTCGCAGACAGGTAGCGCCCTCACTGGCGGAGCCCGGTGTGAGACCAGGGACCACGCCTGAGGCGGAGGAGAGAAGGACCATTTCGCCTGTTTGCAGGGGGCCACCAGGGACCGCCTCAGCGAAAGCCTCTTCCCAGCTCAGGCGCAGGGAGCCATATCGATTGGAGAAGGTAGTGGGGTAAACATGGAGGTCAAGAAGGTCCGATTCCAATAGAAGACAGGTAAGTGAGATAACCTCCTGTAAGTCTGGAACTCTGTGTAGGCATCAGAGAACTAGCCAGGGTCCCCTGACCACCAAAGGGAGTAAAACTTTCTGTCAGTCTGGAACTCTTCCTGGGCATAGGAGAACCGGCCAGACTCCCCTGCCTATTGTTCAAAATTTTCGCTCCGAGATAATCTCCTCAAGGGTGCCCCCAGCAGTTATCGTGCACTTTCTGCACGCGCGTCATTTAGGGGGACCGAACCAACAAAGTGTCCGACCTCATGGAAGTGGTGCCTGGACACAGCTAGGCAGATCCGACCTCATTTCTGTCAAAGGCCGGAGCTCATGGGACTTGGAATTTTTTTCGCTCTTTGCCGCCGTGCCCTTCCCAGCCACCAGGGGGCGCCACTAGGGTTGCAGGGTGACCGGGGCAGGCTCCCTTCCCCTGCCTGACCTGCCCCCCTGAAGTCCCGCAATGAAGGGAGGTCGTGGAGGGCAGATGACGATTGCAGACAGGAAAGGGGGGAAACCGCCTGTCCGTCTGGAACTCTTCCTGGGCATAGGAGAACCAGCCAGAGTCCCCTGCCTGCTTGTGGGACTTTGAACATTTTTCAACCTGAAAAGTGGGGACTTTGAAAATATTTCACCATGTAAAGTGGGGAACTTGGATTATATGCTGCACAATCTCCTCGGGGGTGGCTCCACAGTTGACAGCGCGACCGACCCCATGGACGTTTAGACTGGACGCAGCAGGGCAGAACCGACCCCGTTTTTGCCTCACACCTGGAGCTCGCTGAAGGCTGCCCAACCCCTGCCTGCCTGGCCAGCCTAGCTGGGGACCTTGGTGTCCCTAATCATTTTTGCCAACCAGGGGGTGCTTCACTAGAGGTGCAGGGGACACAGGGCAGGCACCCTTCACCTGCCCAACCAATCCTGGGTGGCTGGGAGCGAGCAGAGGACCTTGGAAACTTTTATCATTTTTGTCCACCGGGGGGCGCCACTAGGGATGCAGGGTGCCCAGGGCAGGCTCCCTTCCCCTCCCCATCAAGCACCCTGAAGTCCCGCAACGAAGGGAGGTCGGGGAGGGCAGATGACGATTGCAGACAGGAAAGGGGGGAAACCGCCTGTCAGTCTGGAACTCTTCCTGGGCATAGGAGAACCAGCCAGAGTCCCCTGCCTGCTTGTGGGACTTTGAACAATTTTCAACCTGAAAAGTGGGGACTTTGAAAATATTTCACCATGTAAAGTGGGGAACTTGGATTATATGCTGCACAATCTCCTCGGGGGTGGCGCCAGAGCTGACAGCACGACCGACCCCATGGACGTTTAGCCTGGACGCAGCAGGGCAGAACCGACCCTGTTTTTGCCTCATACCTGGAGCTCGCTGAAGGCCTGCCTGCCTGCCTGGCCAGCCCAGCTGTGGACCTTGGTGTCCCTAATCATTTTTGCCAACCAGGGGGTGCTCCACTAGAGGTGCAGGGGACACAGGGCAGGCACCCTTCACCTGCCCAACCAATCCTGGGTGGCTGGGAGCAAGCAGAGGCCCCTGGAGCATTTTATCATTTTCGGCCACCGGGGGGCGCCACTAAGGGTGCAGGAGTCCCAGGGCAGGCACCCTTCCCCTGCCCGCCAAACCCTGGGAGGCTGGGAGCAAGCAGAGGCCCCTGGAGCATTTTATCATTTTCGGCCACCGGGGGCGCCACTAAGGGTGCAGGGGTCCCAGGGCAGGCACCCTTCCCCTGCCCGCCAAACCCTGGGAGGCTGGGAGCAAGCAGAGGCCCCTGGAGCATTTTATCATTTTCGGCCACCGGGGGGCGCCACTAAGGGTGCAGGCGTCCCAGGGCAGGCACCCTTCCCCTGCCCGCCAAACCCCGGGAGGCTGGGAGCAAGCAGAGGCCCCTGGAGCATTTTATCATTTTCGGCCACCGGGGGGCGCCACTAAGGGTGCAGGGGTCCCAGGGCAGCCTCCCCATCCTGCCCCCTGAAGTCCCGCAACAAAGGAAGGTCGGGGTGGGCATATAACGATTGCAGACAGGTAAGGGGGAAAACCACCTGTCAGTGTGGAACTCTGGTTGGGCATAGGAGAACCAGCAAGAGTCCCCTGCTTGCTCTTCAAAATTTTTGCTCCTCAACAATCTCCTCGAGGGTGCCACCAGCTATTGTCGTGCACTTTCTGCACGCGCGTCATTTAGGGGGACCAACATGAAAGAGTGTCCGACCTCATGGAAGTGGTGCCTGGACGCGGCAGGGCAGATCCGACCTCATAGCCGACAGGCCTGGAGCTTGTGGGACTTAGAAAATATTTCACCCTGAAAACTGGAGAACTTGGATTATATGCTGCACAATCTCCTCGGGGGTGGCGCCAGAGCTGACAGTGTCCGACCGCATGGACGTTTAGCCTGGACGCAGCGGGGCAGATCCGACCTCATTTCTGTCAAATGCCTGGAGCTTGTGGGACTTTGAACATTTTTCAACCTGAAAAGTGGGGACTTAGAAAATATTTTGCACATTTAAAAATATAAAAAAAATACATTCCAGCACATAGAAGCCCCTCAATTTGCATCCCCTGACAGCCCCCACCTGGGTGACCAACATATCCAAAAATCAGCCAGATCCCTGCAGGGGTTCAGGAATTTCATGGAAGTCATAATTTTAGCGGTAACCGCCAGGCTCCCGTAAACGAAATTAGTTCCATAGAATCGCGGCCAAGTGCCGCTGGATAACAACCGGCAAAACGCAAGGTTTTCATGCCGAAAATAGTTCCAGGGATTTCGCGCCTATGTCCCCCTGAAGTCTTTTCTCGGTTTTGGGCCACGCAGACGCCCGCCAGGGGTCTAGCTTTCGGTTTTACTGCTGTAGGGAGGCAAGGAAGCAGGCAGGCAGGCAGGCAGGCAGGCAGGTGGCTAAGTGCCGCTGGACACCGATCGGCAACGTTTTCATGCTGAAACTTGTTCCAGGGATTTTGTGGCCATGTCCCCCTGAAGTCTATTCTCGGTTTTGGGCCATGTGAATGGCTCGGTTCTGCTGCTGTACGCAGGGAGGGAAGGAGGCATGAGGGCAGGCAGACAGGGAAAGCGGGGACTTTGAAGGTGTTTTCTTTTTACCCTTCTGTAACCCCTTAGTGACCAGGCCATTTTTCAATTTTATTACCGTTAACCCCTTAATGACCAGGCCATTTTTCAATTGTATTACCGTTAAGGACCAGGGCTCTTTTTACATTTCTGCAGTGGTTGTGTTTAGATGTAATTTGCCTCTTACACATTTACTGCACCCATACATATTATATACCATTTTTCTCGCTATTAAATGTTCATTCTAAAGATACCATCATTTTCATCATATCATATAATTTACTAGAATAAAAAAAGTAAAATATGATAAAAAAACAAACAAAAAAAAACACAGCTGGCCATCATGCACCCATGTCCCAGTTGGAACATGTCTGAAGCCGACCAATGTAATTCACCTCCGTCAAACTGTATGTTTTTGAAAAGTACACACCCTAGGGCATTTCACATGGTGGCATTTGAACACTTTACATGCACTAATTCTACCACCAGTCTCTGTCAAACGTTTTTGTGGTGTTATTTTTCACTCACACATTCTACTTTGTGCATAGATTCTAAGCTCCTGTTAGGTGTTACTGCCAAAGGACACCACAATATGTACTTGGCATCATCTCCCGAGTACAGCGATAACACTCATGTATACGTTTGTCGGGTTCACTGGGGGGGTGCAAAGCGAAATGTCTGATATGCGTTTTTCAAATTTTATATATCTTGTTTGCCTATCTTGCTTTTGAGGGCCTTATCAGATATCCCAATGTATTTTCTTGCCATGAGCGTGCATATATTTGAAAAGTTTACACCCCACAGTAGTTGAAGAACGTGTGTGGAGGTAACTGTTCAATCCTCAATTTTACACACGCACACCGCTTTTTGACTGTGATTTAGGAGAGCCCGCTGTTGGTTATTGCAAGAACACACCCCGGGTTGTTTTCTGCGAGGCCTCCTAAGGACACCCATGCCCCCCCATGCATAGGTCTGGCAGGATTTGGGGAAGGTACGGTAACAATTGAATGACTTGCCATTTGAGTTGAAATTGAGAGTATGTCTTCTGATAGGCCTATCTTTAGCTTGGGGCTTATCACATACCCCAGTTTTATATATCGCCACAAAAGGGTACATACTTGAAACGTAGACACCCCGAGGTATTGCATGTATGTGGAGTGCTTTGATGCAACTTTTTTTTTAGCCAGAAAAAAGATAAAACAAGTTGAAGAACGTGTGTGGAGGTAACTGTTCAATCCTCAATTTTACACACGCACACCGCTATTTGACTGTGATTTAGGAGAGCCCGCTGTTGGTTATTGCAAGAACACACCCCGGGTTGTTTTCTGCGAGGCCTCCTAAGGACACCCATGCCCCCCCCCATGCATAGGTCTGCCAGGATTTGGGGAAGGTACGGTAACAATTGAATGACTTGCCATTTGAGTTGAAATTGAGAGTATGTCTTCTGATAGGCCTATCTTTAGCTTGGGGCTTATCACATACCCCAGTTTTATATATCGCCACAAAAGGGTACATACTTGAAACGTAGACACGCACACCGCTTTTTGACTGTGGAACACACCCCGGGTTTATCACGATTCCGGGAACCTAACACGCTAACAGACACACACACACACACACACAGAAAAGGTGCCGTACCGGACCTTAGAGTGGCCGGGCTAAGCACACACAGAATAGTCAGGAGACAAGCCGAGTCAGGGGAACCAGAAAACAGAATAACGAGAAACAAGCCGAGGTCAAAGGGTAGGAGAAAGTCACAAAGTCAGTTTAACAAGCCAGAGTGTACGTAACCACAAATCACAAGTTCAGAATCAATACTATACAGCAAAGACCACAACAGGGCAGGGAGGAACAGGAAAGGTGAGTATAAATACCCTAGGTTGAATTCTGATTGGATAACTTCCAATCAGAATTAACAATCACATGTGGGAGATATCTAAGCCTCCCACTGTGATTGTGGTACTGTTGCTTTAACGCCGGGTCACTCACGTGACCCCCGCGTTTGCATAAATCAACGACCTTCCAGCGTGCAGCGTTATACATGCTGCCGCTGGGAGGCGTGACGGATGCGAGCGGCGAGCGGCGGAGAGGAGACGCCGCTCGCCGACAGGTAGGAGGAGGGGAGACCGCGGGCGGCGATGGACTGAGGGTGAGTGCTGCGAGTTGCGAGCAGCCTCCCCTACTAGCCGCCCGCGGACCCCTGACAGGGTTGTTTTCTGCGAGGCCTCCTAAGGACACCCATGCCCCCCATGCACGGGGTAAATGTAACAACCCCCCCCAAAGAAAAAGACACCAAAAAAAAAAAACTGAACGGCAAAAAATAAATTAAAAATGGGCCAGCGTGTGGTATCGTTTGAAACAGTCTCCAATGCAGAGTCCAGGCTGCCCAGGGCAGTCAGGACAGTAATATACACTGTCTTTTCTCTGCCCCTCTTAGAACAGACCCTGCATCTTTTTTGGGGATTCTGTTTTGCCGCAGTAGGGGGAATTTTAAAAATAAAATGTGTAGTCCCAACTCTGCTCTCTCCCATCACCGCCCGGGGAGCAGGTGCATCACGGTACAAAATCCCCGAAATGATCTGGAGCTGAAACTAAAAATCTCAGTTGCTTCCCGGGGTTTGCTTTTTTGAACAACAAGAAAGCGTTGTGGGTTGCAATCTGCATTAGGTAGATTGCAACCTTTTTGTACCAGGCCCTTGTCTTTCGTATAACTAGGTAGGGCTGCAGCAGCTGATCTGCCAGATCAACCCCACCCATATGACGGTTATAGGCCTTGATGCACACTGGCTTCCTCGTTCTCTCAGCTCTGCCACGTACAGGGACCTCCACAGTCCCCTCAGTGTGGATGGTGGTAAGAAGGTACACATCCTTCTTGTCTCTGTACTTAACTGCCAACAGCACCTCTTGGCGCAGAGCTGAGGTCTCCCCCCTCCGTAGCCGGGTGCGTGCAAGTTGTCCTGGGAAACCTGTGCTGTTCTTTTTAATTGTGCCGCAAGCTACTGTATCAAAACAGTACAGTAGCTTGAACAAAGGGACACTTGTATAAAAAATGTCAGTATACAAGTGGTACCCTTTGTTCATCAGGGGGAATATCAGGTCCCAGACAATCTTGCCACTGGTTCCCATATGTTCTGGGCAACCTGGAGGGTCAAGGTGGCTATCCTTTCCCTCGTACACCCGGAAGGCCTGAGTATACCCAGTCTCGCTATCACAGAGCTTATACATCTTTACACCATACCTAGAGCGCTTGGAAGGAACATACTGCTTGAATCCCAGCCTTCCCTTATACTTCATCAGGGATTCATCCACGCATATATTCCTTCCAGGTGTATAAGCCTCTGCAAACCTGGCAGCAAAGTGGGTAATCAGGGGGCGGATTTTATACAGCCTGTCAAACTGGGGATGCTGTTGTCGCTGAAGTGCATGAAATGCAGAATCATTTCATACCTCTTCCTCGACATACATTGGGAGTAAATGGGGGTAGAGCAGATGGGGCTACTGCTCCAGTAGGAGCGGATGGAGGGCTTCTTTATGATGCCCATCAGCATAGTCAATGCCCAGAATCTTTTAAATTCTGGCACATCGATGGGGGCCCATTGCTGCTTTGCCAAAAAAGAGTCCGGTTTTGTAGCTCGGAATTGATGGGCATATAAATTAGTTTGGGCGACAATGTTCCCCAATACATCATCGCCCAGAAACACCTCCATAAACTGCTGAGGGCTAAATCCTGTGACATCCAAATTAATGCCAGGATTTGCAGTAAAGGATGGGATGTCTGGCCTCTGGTTATGAGGCACTACCCACTCCTCAGCAGTTCTGCCAGCTGGAGCAGCACATCTCCTTCTGGCAGGGGGACTAGCAGGCACAGATACAACATCACCAGATACATCACTAGCAGTAGACACTGTATCGAGTGATGATGTATCTGAGCACCTGGCAGGGTCAAAATCAGGGTCAGAGTCTGACTTAGACGCGTCAGACTCTAGCGCAAGGGTGGCATATGACTGCTCAGCGCGGGTTGTCTTCCGTGACCCGTGTGCCATGATCACAATTGCTTTACTTAGTGACCTGTCACAAAAAAATTAAAAAATAACCCCTGAAAAAATGAACAGACAGCAAAATAAGTGATGCTGTGCAAGAGCCTGTGATCTGTATAGTGATCACTGGCAGGGCAGGGGTTAATCGTTCTGAAAAGAGCTTTTGGGTCTCAAAAAAATCACAAAAAAAATGAACCCCTAAAAAAAAAAAAAAAGGCACAAACAGCAGAAAAGATCTGCTGTGCAAGAGCCAGTGATTATAGTGATCACTGGCAAGACAGGGGTTAATGGCTCTGAAAAGAGCCTTTGGGTCTCAAGATTTTACAAATCCCTACCTATAAATACCTAAATCTCTCTAGCTAAACCACAGATCTCTCTCTCTCACACTAAAACACAAGTGAAGAGAGGGAGGCAGATCCACACTAATCAGAGAAATGGGGAACACACTTGGGATGAAATTGCTAATGGGGCAAGCTGTGATTGTATGACTCCAGCCTGCCCCTTATGATGCGGCATGCTAGGGACGCCCCCAGAAGCCCCATGATTCACTGCCTTTCGAAAAAAAAAGGGGGGGGGGGGAGTTAATATTGATCATTTTCTTTATTTTATATTTATTTTTTTATATATATTATTTTATATGCACGGAGTGCCAGGACCCCTCAAGGCACTCATCACATGCAGTACATCACTGCTATACTATCAGAGCTTCCAGAGCTCAAAATAGGTGCAGACGTACCAGGTACGTCCAAGGTCATTATGGACTGTTTTCTGCCAGACGTACCTGATACGTCCGCAATCAGGAAGGGGTTAAACTCCATCATCCCCCGGCACAGGAAACATACATATATATAAGTGGGGACTTTGAAAATCTTTCAACCTGAAAAGTGGGGACTTAGAACTTTTTTTTGCCTGAAAAGTGGTGACTTAGAAAATATTTTGCACATTTAAAAATAGAAAAATAAATACATTTCAGCACACAGCAGCCCCTCAAGTTGCATCCCCTGACAGCCCCCACCTGGGTGACCAACATATCCAAAAATCAGCCAGATCCCTGCAGGGATTCAGGAATTTCATGGAAGTCATAATTTTAGCGGTAACCGCCAGGCTCCCGTAACCGAAATTAGTTCCATAGAATCGCGGCCAAGTGCCGCTGGATAACAACCGGCAAAACGCAAGGTTTTCATGCCGAAAATAGTTCCAGGGATTTCGCGCCTATGTCCCCTGAAGTCTTTTCTCGGTTTTGGGCCACGCAGACGCCCGCCAGGGGTCTAGCTTTCGGTTCTACCGCTGGAGGGAGACAGGGCAGCCAGGCAGGCAGGCAGCCAGCCAGGCAGGCAGGCAGGCAGGCTGGCTGTACTGCCTACGTAGGTCTTTGAGCTTACATTCAGCAGCCTCCCCTGCCCTGTGGGATGACCAGGGTTAAGCCCCGTCATTTCACGGCCTGCTCAACCGCCTCCCACCCCTCCCGTTCGGCCACCTCCGTGCCTTAAGCCCCCTCTGGTGACGGTCCCTTCCGCTCGGGCCTTAAGCCCCCTTTGGTGATTGCTCCCCTCCGCTCGGGCCTTAAGCCCCCCGCCCCTGAGACCCTGGAGGCATGGAAGCCTAGTTCACGCACCCCAAGTGCGCAGTGGCGCCCATGTCAGAAGTCGCAGATGACTTATATGTCAAGTTGTCCCTCCAAGGCCCTGCTGCACTAGCTGGCCGCAATGCTGTTTTTTTTTTTTTTTATTCTTGGCAGTGTCAGCTTCACTCTCCTTCTCACTCTCTTGTGTGTGTGTGTGTGTGGGGGTGGAGGGGTGGGTTAAGTCCCTGGAGGACACCTCTACTTCCTTCTTGCAACACCCACCTATGCCCAACTCTGTATCTCCTGTCCGTGTGTTGTCTCCACACATGTTGGGTATCTTCCAAGGTGCCAAGTTGTCCAGGGAGGCGATAAAATGTGGAGTGAAAGAGGCCAGAAGACACCCCACCCACCACAGATGGCCCGTCCACCAGGGCCACTCTCCCCATTGCCAGGGAGGGAGCAGGCACAGAGAGCCAGACCACATGGGTAGGACGGCGGTGGTCGGGAGAGGAGAGAATCCCCAACCCAACACACCGCTTACCCCCAGGTACAACCTCCATGCCTACACTTCCCAGTGCCTGGCGGCAGGGAGGAAGCGTTCAAAGGGCAGCAAGACCACAGAGGTAAGGGCAGTGTGCAGGAGGAGAGAGCTTCTCCAACCCGTCACACCGCTTGCAACAAGGCCCGTCCACCAGGGCCACTCTCCCCATTGTAGGGTGCCAGGGAGGGAGCAGGCACAGAGAGCCAGACCACAGGGGTAGGACGGCGGTGGGCGGGAGAGGAGAGCATCCCCAACCCGACACACCGCTTACCCCCTGGTACAACCTCCATGCCTACACTTCCCAGTGCCTGGCGGCAGGGAGGAAGCGTTCAAAGGGCAGCAAGACCACAGAGGTAAGGGCAGTGTGCAGGAGGAGAGAGCTTCTCCAACCCGTCACACCGCTTGCAACAAGGCCCGTCCACCTGGGCCACTCTCCCCATTGTAGGGTGCCAGGGAGGGAGCAGGCACAGACAACCAGACCACAGGGGTAGGACGGCGGTTGGCGGGAGGGGAGAGCATCCACAACCCGTCACACCGCTTACCCCCTGGCCCTGCCTCCATGCCTACACTCCACGGTGCCGGGTGGCAGGGAGAAAGCCTTCAAAGGGCAACCAGTACGCAGAGGAAGGGTAGTAGTGGAGCTCTTCTCCAAAGCATCATATCGCTTGCAACAAGGCCCATCCACCAGTGACACTCTCCCCGTTGTAGGGTGCTGGGGAGGGAGCAGGCACAGACAACCAGACCACAGGGGTAGAACGGCGGTAGGCGGGAGGGGAGAGCATCCACAACCCGTCACACCGCTTACCCCCTGGCCCTGCCTCCATGCCTACAGTCCACAATGCCGGGTGGCAGGGAGAAAGCCTTCAAAGGTCAACCAGTACACAGAGGAAGGGTAGTAGTGGAGATCTTCTCCAAAGCATCACATCACTTGCAATAAGGCCCATCCACAAGTGACACTCTACACATTGTAGGGTGCCGGGGAGGGAGCAGGCACAGACAACCAGACCACAGGGGTAGGACGGCGGTGGGCGGGAGGGGAGAGCATCCACAACCCGTCACACCGCTTACCCCCTGGCCCAGCCTCCATGCCTACACTCCACGGTGCCGGTTGGCAGGGAGAAAGCCTTCAAAGGGCAACCAGTACACAGAGGAAGGGTAGTAGTGGAGCTCTTCTCCAAAGCATCATATCGCTTGCAACAAGGCCCATCCACCAGTGACACTCTCCCCGTTGTAGGGTGCTGGGGAGGGAGCAGGCACAGACAACCAGACCACAGGGGTAGGACGGCGGTGGGCGGGAGGGGAGAGCATCCACAACCCGTCACACCGCTTACCCCGTGGCCCAACCTCCATGCCTACACTCCCCAGTGCCTGGCAGCAGGGAGGAAGCGTTCAAAGGGCAGCAAGACCACACAGGTAGGGCGGTGGGCGGGAGGAGAGATCTTCTCCAACCCGTCACACCGCTTCCAACCAGGCCCATCCACCAGGGCCACTCTCCCCATTGTAGGGTGCCGGGGAGGGAGCAGGCACAGACAACCAGACCACAGGGGTAGGACGGCAGTGGGCGGGAGGGGAGAGCATCCACGTAAGACAACTTCGGAGCTGGTAAATAAAAAACGCTCTGTGCGGCCACGGGTGAATCGGAGGCATTAAAAGTCGGCCGCCTTTGTCCCCACCAGGGAAGGGGACCTCAGCAGGCCACGGGGCACCAGCCTCCTCCACGGCGCACACGGTATCGTACCTCTGCTTTTAGATGGGGCAGGGAGCAAACTCAGTTGGGGGTCACCAGACAGGGAGAGAAGCGCTTGGCTCGCAGACAGGTAGCGCCCTCACTGGCGGAGCCCGGTGTGAGTCCAGGGACCACGCCTGAGGCGGAGGAGAGAAGGACCATTTCGCCTGTTTGCAGGGGGCCACCAGGGACCGCCTCAGCGAAAGCCTCTTCCCAGCTCAGGCGCAGGGAGCCATATCGATTGGAGAAGGTAGTGGGGTAAACATGGAGGTCAAGAAGGTCCGATTCCAATAGAAGACAGGTAAGTGAGATAACCTCCTGTAAGTCTGGAACTCTGTGTAGGCATCAGAGAACTAGCCAGGGTCCCCTGACCACCAAAGGGAGTAAAACTTTCTGTCAGTCTGGAACTCTTCCTGGGCATAGGAGAACCGGCCAGACTCCCCTGCCTATTGTTCAAAATTTTCGCTCCGAGATAATCTCCTCAAGGGTGCCCCCAGCAGTTATCGTGCACTTTCTGCACGCGCGTCATTTAGGGGGACCGAACCAACAAAGTGTCCGACCTCATGGAAGTGGTGCCTGGACACAGCTAGGCAGATCCGACCTCATTTCTGTCAAAGGCCGGAGCTCATGGGACTTGGAATTTTTTTCGCTCTTTGCCGCCGTGCCCTTCCCAGCCACCAGGGGGCGCCACTAGGGTTGCAGGGTGACCGGGGCAGGCTCCCTTCCCCTGCCTGACCTGCCCCCCTGAAGTCCCGCAATGAAGGGAGGTCGTGGAGGGCAGATGACGATTGCAGACAGGAAAGGGGGGAAACCGCCTGTCCGTCTGGAACTCTTCCTGGGCATAGGAGAACCAGCCAGAGTCCCCTGCCTGCTTGTGGGACTTTGAACATTTTTCAACCTGAAAAGTGGGGACTTTGAAAATATTTCACCATGTAAAGTGGGGAACTTGGATTATATGCTGCACAATCTCCTCGGGGGTGGCTCCACAGCTGACAGCGCGACCGACCCCATGGACGTTTAGACTGGACGCAGCAGGGCAGAACCGACCCCGTTTTTGCCTCACACCTGGAGCTCGCTGAAGGCTGCCCAACCCCTGCCTGCCTGCATGCCTGGCCAGCCTAGCTGGGGACCTTGGTGTCCCTAATCATTTTCGCCAACCAGGGGGTGCTTCACTAGAGGTGCAGGGGACACAGGGCAGGCACCCTTCACCTGCCCAACCAATCCTGGGTGGCTGGGAGCGAGCAGAGGACCTTGGAAACTTTTATCATTTTTGTCCACCGGGGGGCGCCACTAGGGATGCAGGGTGCCCAGGGCAGGCTCCCTTCCCCTCCCCATCAAGCACCCTGAAGTCCCGCAACGAAGGGAGGTCGGGGAGGGCAGATGACGATTGCAGACAGGAAAGGGGGGAAACCGCCTGTCAGTCTGGAACTCTTCCTGGGCATAGGAGAACCAGCCAGAGTCCCCTGCCTGCTTGTGGGACTTTGAACAATTTTCAACCTGAAAAGTGGGGACTTTGAAAATATTTCACCATGTAAAGTGGGGAACTTGGATTATATGCTGCACAATCTCCTCGGGGGTGGCGCCAGAGCTGACAGCACGACCGACCCCATGGACGTTTAGCCTGGACGCAGCAGGGCAGAACCGACCCCGTTTTTGCCTCATACCTGGAGCTCGCTGAAGGCCTGCCTGCCTGCCTGGCCAGCCCAGCTGTGGACCTTGGTGTCCCTAATCATTTTTGCCAACCAGGGGGTGCTCCACTAGAGGTGCAGGGGACACAGGGCAGGCACCCTTCACCTGCCCAACCAATCCTGGGTGGCTGGGAGCAAGCAGAGGCCCCTGGAGCATTTTATCATTTTCGGCCACCGGGGGGCGCCACTAAGGGTGCAGGAGTCCCAGGGCAGGCACCCTTCCCCTGCCCGCCAAACCCTGGGAGGCTGGGAGCAAGCAGAGGCCCCTGGAGCATTTTATCATTTTCGGCCACCGGGGGCGCCACTAAGGGTGCAGGGGTCCCAGGGCAGGCACCCTTCCCCTGCCCGCCAAACCCTGGGAGGCTGGGAGCAAGCAGAGGCCCCTGGAGCATTTTATCATTTTCTGCCACCGGGGGGCGCCACTAAGGGTGCAGGCGTCCCAGGGCAGGCACCCTTCCCCTGCCCGCCAAACCCCGGGAGGCTGGGAGCAAGCAGAGGCCCCTGGAGCATTTTATCATTTTCGGCCACCGGGGGGCGCCACTAAGGGTGCAGGGGTCCCAGGGCAGCCTCCCCATCCTGCCCCCTGAAGTCCCGCAACAAAGGAAGGTCGGGGTGGGCATATAACGATTGCAGACAGGTAAGGGGGAAAACCACCTGTCAGTGTGGAACTCTGGTTGGGCATAGGAGAACCAGCAAGAGTCCCCTGCTTGCTCTTCAAAATTTTTGCTCCTCAACAATCTCCTCGAGGGTGCCACCAGCTATTGTCGTGCACTTTCTGCACGCGCGTCATTTAGGGGGACCAACATGAAAGAGTGTCCGACCTCATGGAAGTGGTGCCTGGACGCGGCAGGGCAGATCCGACCTCATAGCCGACAGGCCTGGAGCTTGTGGGACTTAGAAAATATTTCACCCTGAAAACTGGAGAACTTGGATTATATGCTGCACAATCTCCTCGGGGGTGGCGCCAGAGCTGACAGTGTCCGACCGCATGGACGTTTAGCCTGGACGCAGCGGGGCAGATCCGACCTCATTTCTGTCAAATGCCTGGAGCTTGTGGGACTTTGAACATTTTTCAACCTGAAAAGTGGGGACTTAGAAAATATTTTGCACATTTAAAAATATAAAAAAAATACATTCCAGCACATAGAAGCCCCTCAATTTGCATCCCCTGACAGCCCCCACCTGGGTGACCAACATATCCAAAAATCAGCCAGATCCCTGCAGGGGTTCAGGAATTTCATGGAAGTCATAATTTTAGCGGTAACCGCCAGGCTCCCGTAAACGAAATTAGTTCCATAGAATCGCGGCCAAGTGCCGCTGGATAACAACCGGCAAAACGCAAGGTTTTCATGCCGAAAATAGTTCCAGGGATTTCGCGCCTATGTCTCCCTGAAGTCTTTTCTCGGTTTTGGGCCACGCAGACGCCCGCCAGGGGTCTAGCTTTCGGTTTTACTGCTGTAGGGAGGCAGGGAAGCAGGCAGGCAGGCAGGCAGGCAGGCAGGTGGCTAAGTGCCGCTGGACACCGATCGGCAACGTTTTCATGCTGAAACTTGTTCCAGGGATTTTGTGGCCATGTCCCCCTGAAGTCTATTCTCGGTTTTGGGCCATGTGAATGGCTCGGTTCTGCTGCTGTACGCAGGGAGGGAAGGAGGCATGAGGGCAGGCAGACAGGGAAAGCGGGGACTTTGAAGGTGTTTTCTTTTTACCCTTCTGTAACCCCTTAGTGACCAGGCCATTTTTCAATTTTATTACCGTTAACCCCTTAGTGACCAGGCCATTTTTCAATTGTATTACCGTTAAGGACCAGGGCTCTTTTTACATTTCTGCAGTGGTTGTGTTTAGATGTAATTTGCCTCTTACACATTTACTGCACCCATACATATTATATACCATTTTTCTCGCTATTAAATGTTCATTCTAAAGATACCATCATTTTCATCATATCATATAATTTACTAGAATAAAAAAAGTAAAATATGATAAAAAAACAAACAAAAAAAAACACAGCTGGCCATCATGCACCCATGTCCCAGTTGGAACATGTCTGAAGCCGACCAATGTAATTCACCTCCGTCAAACTGTATGTTTTTGAAAAGTACACACCCTAGGGCATTTCACATGGTGGCATTTGAACACTTTACATGCACTAATTCTACCACCAGTCTCTGTCAAACGTTTTTGTGGTGTTATTTTTCACTCACACATTCTACTTTGTGCATAGATTCTAAGCTCCTGTTAGGTGTTACTGCCAAAGGACACCACAATATGTACTTGGCATCATCTCCCGAGTACAGCGATAACACTCATGTATACGTTTGTCGGGTTCACTGGGGGGGTGCAAAGCGAAATGTCTGATATGCGTTTTTCAAATTTTATATATCTTGTTTGCCTATCTTGCTTTTGAGGGCCTTATCAGATATCCCAATGTATTTTCTTGCCATGAGCGTGCATATATTTGAAAAGTTTACACCCCACAGTAGTTGAAGAACGTGTGTGGAGGTAACTGTTCAATCCTCAATTTTACACACGCACACCGCTTTTTGACTGTGATTTAGGAGAGCCCGCTGTTGGTTATTGCAAGAACACACCCCGGGTTGTTTTCTGCGAGGCCTCCTAAGGACACCCATGCCCCCCCATGCATAGGTCTGGCAGGATTTGGGGAAGGTACGGTAACAATTGAATGACTTGCCATTTGAGTTGAAATTGAGAGTATGTCTTCTGATAGGCCTATCTTTAGCTTGGGGCTTATCACATACCCCAGTTTTATATATCGCCACAAAAGGGTACATACTTGAAACGTAGACACCCCGAGGTATTGCATGTATGTGGAGTGCTTTGATGCAACTTTTTTTTTAGCCAGAAAAAAGATAAAACAAGTTGAAGAACGTGTGTGGAGGTAACTGTTCAATCCTCAATTTTACACACGCACACCGCTATTTGACTGTGATTTAGGAGAGCCCGCTGTTGGTTATTGCAAGAACACACCCCGGGTTGTTTTCTGCGAGGCCTCCTAAGGACACCCATGCCCCCCCCCATGCATAGGTCTGGCAGGATTTGGGGAAGGTACGGTAACAATTGAATGACTTGCCATTTGAGTTGAAATTGAGAGTATGTCTTCTGATAGGCCTATCTTTAGCTTGGGGCTTATCACATACCCCAGTTTTATATATCGCCACAAAAGGGTACATACTTGAAACGTAGACACCCCGAGGTATTGCATGTATGTGGAGTGCTTTGATGCAACTTTTTTTTTAGCCAGAAAAAAGATAAAACAAGTTGAAGAACATGTGTGGAGGTAACTGTTCAATCCTCAATTTTACACACGCACACCGCTATTTGACTGTGATTTAGGAGAGCCCGCTGTTGGTTATTGCAAGAACACACCCCGGGTTGTTTTCTGCGAGGCCTCCTAAGGACACCCATGCCCCCCCCCCATGCATAGGTCTGCCAGGATTTGGGGAAGGTACGGTAACAATTGAATGACTTGCCATTTGAGTTGAAATTGAGAGTATGTCTTCTGATAGGCCTATCTTTAGCTTGGGGCTTATCACATACCCCAGTTTTATATATCGCCACAAAAGGGTACATACTTGAAACGTAGACACGCACACCGCTTTTTGACTGTGGAACACACCCCGGGTTTATCACGATTCCGGGAACCTAACACGCTAACAGACACACACACACACACACACAGAAAAGGTGCCGTACCGGACCTTAGAGTGGCCGGGCTAAGCACACACAGAATAGTCAGGAGACAAGCCGAGTCAGGGGAACCAGAAAACAGAATAACGAGAAACAAGCCGAGGTCAAAGGGTAGGAGAAAGTCACAAAGTCAGTTTAACAAGCCAGAGTGTACGTAACCACAAATCACAAGTTCAGAATCAATACTATACAGCAAAGACCACAACAGGGCAGGGAGGAACAGGAAAGGTGAGTATAAATACCCTAGGTTGAATTCTGATTGGATAACTTCCAATCAGAATTAACAATCACATGTGGGAGATATCTAAGCCTCCCACTGTGATTGTGGTACTGTTGCTTTAACGCCGGGTCACTCACGTGACCCCGGCGTTTGCATAAATCAACGAACTTCCAGCGTGCAGCGTTATACATGCTGCCGCTGGGAGGCGTGACGGATGCGAGCGGCGAGCGGCGGAGAGGAGACGCCGCTCGCCGACAGGTAGGAGGAGGGGAGACCGCGGGCGGCGATGGACTGAGGGTGAGTGCTGCGAGTTGCGAGCAGCCTCCCCTACTAGCCGCCCGCGGACCCCTGACAGGGTTGTTTTCTGCGAGGCCTCCTAAGGACACCCATGCCCCCCATGCACGGGGTAAATGTAACAACCCCCCCCCAAAGAAAAAGACACCAAAAAAAAAAAACTGAACGGCAAAAAATAAATTAAAAATGGGCCAGCGTGTGGTATCGTTTGAAACAGTCTCCAATGCAGAGTCCAGGCTGCCCAGGGCAGTCAGGACAGTAATATACACTGTCTTTTCTCTGCCCCTCTTAGAACAGACCCTGCATCTTTTTTGGGGATTCTGTTTTGCCGCAGTAGGGGGAATTTTAAAAATAAAATGTGTAGCCCCAACTCTGCTCTCTCCCATCACCGCCCGGGGAGCAGGTGCATCACGGTACAAAATCCCCGAAATGATCTGGAGCTGAAACTAAAAATCTCAGTTGCTTCCCGGGGTTTGCTTTTTTGAACAACAAGAAAGCGTTGTGGGTTGCAATCTGCATTAGGTAGATTGCAACCTTTTTGTACCAGGCCCTTGTCTTTCGTATAACTAGGTAGGGCTGCAGCAGCTGATCTGCCAGATCAACCCCACCCATATGACGGTTATAGGCCTTGATGCACACTGGCTTCCTCGTTCTCTCAGCTCTGCCACGTACAGGGACCTCCACAGTCCCCTCAGTGTGGATGGTGGTAAGAAGGTACACATCCTTCTTGTCTCTGTACTTAACTGCCAACAGCTCCTCTTGGCGCAGAGCTGAGGTCTCCCCCCACCGTAGCCGGGTGCGTGCAAGTTGTCCTGGGAAACCTGTGCTGTTCTTTTTAATTGTGCCGCAAGCTACTGTATCAAAACAGTACAGTAGCTTGAACAAAGGGACACTTGTATAAAAAATGTCAGTATACAAGTGGTACCCTTTGTTCATCAGGGGGAATATCAGGTCCCAGACAATCTTGCCACTGGTTCCCATATGTTCTGGGCAACCTGGAGGGTCAAGGTGGCTATCCTTTCCCTCGTACACCCGGAAGGCCTGAGTATACCCAGTCTCGCTATCACAGAGCTTATACATCTTTACACCATACCTAGAGCGCTTGGAAGGAACATACTGCTTGAATCCCAGCCTTCCCTTATACTTCATCAGGGATTCATCCACGCATATATTCCTTCCAGGTGTATAAGCCTCTGCAAACCTGGCAGCAAAGTGGGTAATCAGGGGGCGGATTTTATACAGCCTGTCAAACTGGGGATGCTGTTGTCGCTGAAGTGCATGAAATGCAGAATCATTTCATACCTCTTCCTCGACATACATTGGGAGTAAATGGGGGTAGAGCAGATGGGGCTACTGCTCCAGTAGGAGCGGATGGAGGGCTTCTTTATGATGCCCATCAGCATAGTCAATGCCCAGAATCTTTTAAATTCTGGCACATCGATGGGGGCCCATTGCTGCTTTGCCAAAAAAGAGTCCGGTTTTGTAGCTCGGAATTGATGGGCATATAAATTAGTTTGGGCGACAATGTTCCCCAATACATCATCGCCCAGAAACACCTCCATAAACTGCTGAGGGCTAAATCCTGTGACATCCAAATTAATGCCAGGATTTGCAGTAAAGGATGGGATGTCTGGCCTCTGGTTATGAGGCACTACCCACTCCTCAGCAGTTCTGCCAGCTGGAGCAGTCAGACGTGTCAGACTCTAGCGCAAGGGTGGCATATGACTGCTCAGCGCGGGTTGTCTTCCGTGACCCGTGTGCCATGATCACAATTGCTTTACTTAGTGACCTGTCACAAAAAAAATAAAAAATAAAAAATAACCCCTGAAAAAATGAACAGACAGCAAAATAAGTGATGCTGTGCAAGAGCCTGTGATCTGTATAGTGATCACTGGCAGGGCAGGGGTTAATCGTTCTGAAAAGAGCTTTTGGGTCTCAAAAAAATCACAAAAAAAATGAACCTCTAAAAAAAAAAAAAAAGGCACAAACAGCAGAAAAGATCTGCTGTGCAAGAGCCAGTGATTATAGTGATCACTGGCAAGACAGGGGTTAATGGCTCTGAAAAGAGCCTTTGGGTCTCAAGATTTTACAAATCCCTACCTATAAATACCTAAATCTCTCTAGCTAAACCACAGATCTCTCTCTCTCACACTAAAACACAAGTGAAGAGAGGGAGGCAGATCCACACTAATCAGAGAAATGGGGAACACACTTGGGATGAAATTGCTAATGGGGCAAGCTGTGATTGTATGACTCCAGCCTGCCCCTTATGATGCGGCATGCTAGGGACGCCCCCAGAAGCCCCATGATTCACTGCCTTTCGAAAAAAAAAGGGGGGGGGGGAGTTAATATTGATCATTTTCTAATTTTATATTTATTTTTTTATATATATTATTTTATATGCACGGAGTGCCAGGACCCCTCAAGGCACTCATCACATGCAGTACATCACTGCTATACTATCAGAGCTTCCAGAGCTCAAAATAGGTGCAGACGTACCAGGTACGTCCAAGGTCATTATGGACTGTTTTCTGCCAGACGTACCTGATACGTCCGCAGTCAGGAAGGGGTTAAACTCCATCATCCCCCGGCACAGGAAACATACATATATATAAGTGGGGACTTTGAAAATCTTTCAACCTGAAAAGTGGGGACTTAGAACTTTTTTTTGCCTGAAAAGTGGTGACTTAGAAAATATTTTGCACATTTAAAAATAGAAAAATAAATACATTTCAGCACACAGCAGCCCCTCAAGTTGCATCCCCTGACAGCCCCCACCTGGGTGACCAACATATCCAAAAAATCAGCCAGATCCCTGCAGGGATTCAGGAATTTCATGGAAGTCATAATTTTAGCGGTAACCGCCAGGCTCCCGTAACCGAAATTAGTTCCATAGAATCGCGGCCAAGTGCCGCTGGATAACAACCGGCAAAACGTAAGGTTTTCATGCCGAAAATAGTTCCAGGGATTTCGCGCCTATGTCCCCTGAAGTCTTTTCTCGGTTTTGGGCCACGCAGACGCCCGCCAGGGGTCTAGCTTTCGGTTCTACCGCTGGAGGGAGACAGGGCAGCCAGGCAGGCAGGCAGCCAGGCAGGCAGGCAGCCAGCCAGGCAGGCAGGCAGGCAGGCTGGCTGTACTGCCTACGTAGGTCTTTGAGCTTACATTCAGCAGCCTCCCCTGCCCTGTGGGACGACCAGGGTTAAGCCCCGTCATTTCACGGCCTGCTCAACCGCCTCCCACACCTCCCGTTCGGCCACCTCCGTGCCTTAAGCCCCCTCTGGTGACGGTCCCTTCCGCTCGGGCCTTAAGCCCCCTTTGGTGATTGCTCCCCTCCGCTCGGGCCTTAAGCCCCCCGCCCCTGAGACCCTGGAGGCATGGAAGCCTAGTTCACGCACCCCAAGTGCGCAGTGGCGCCCATGTCAGAAGTCGCAGATGACTTATATGTCAAGTTGTCCCTCCAAGGCCCTGCTGCACTAGCTGGCCGCAATGCTGGTTTTTTTTTTTTTTTATTCTTGGCAGTGTCAGCTTCACTCTCCTTCTCACTCTCTTGTGTGTGTGTGTGTGGGGGTGGAGGGGTGGGTTAAGTCCCTGGAGGACACCTCTACTTCCTTCTTGCAACACCCACCTATGCCCAACTCTGTATCTCCTGTCCGTGTGTTGTCTCCACACATGTTGGGTATCTTCCAAGGTGCCAAGTTGTCCAGGGAGGCGATAAAATGTGGAGTGAAAGAGGCCAGAAGACACCCCACCCACCACAGATGGCCCGTCCACCAGGGCCACTCTCCACATTGCCATGGAGGGAGCAGGCACAGAGAGCCAGACCACATGGGTAGGACGGCGGTGGTCGGGAGAGGAGAGCATCCCCAACCCAACACACCGCTTACCCCCTGGTACAACCTCAATGCCTACACTTCCCAGTGCCTGGCGGCAGGGAGGAAGCGTTCAAAGGGCAGCAAGACCACTGAGGTAAGGGCAGTGTGCAGGAGGAGAGAGCTTCTCCAACCCGTCACACCGCTTGCAACAAGGCCCGTCCACCAGGGCCACTCTCCCCATTGTAGGGTGCCAGGGAGGGAGCAGGCACAGAGAGCCAGACCACAGGGGTGGGACGGCGGTGGGCGGGAGAGGAGAGCATCCCCAACCCGACACACCGCTTACCCCCTGGTACAACCTCCATGCCTACACTTCCCAGTGCCTGGCGGCAGGGAGGAAGCGTTCAAAGGGCAGCAAGACCACAGAGGTAAGGGCAGTGTGCAGGAGGAGAGAGCTTCTCCAACCCGTCACACCGCTTGCAACAAGGCCCGTCCACCAGGGCCACTCTCCCCATTGTAGGGTGCCAGGGAGGGAGCAGGCACAGACAACCAGACCACAGGGGTAGGACGGCGGTTGGCTGGAGGGGAGAGCATCCACAACCCGTCACACCGCTTACCCCCTGGCCCTGCCTCCATGCCTACACTCCACGGTGCCGGGTGGCAGGGAGAAAGCCTTCAAAGGGCAACCAGTACGCAGAGGAAGGGTAGTAGTGGAGCTCTTCTCCAAAGCATCATATCGCTTGCAACAAGGCCCATCCACCAGTGACACTCTCCCCGTTGTAGGGTGCTGGGGAGGGAGCAGGCACAGACAACCAGACCACAGGGGTAGGACGGCGGTAGGCGGGAGGGGAGAGCATCCACAACCCGTCACACCGCTTACCCCCTGGCCCTGCCTCCATACCTACACTCCACAGTGCCGGGTGGCAGGGAGAAAGCCTTCAAAGGTCAACCAGTACACAGAGGAAGGGTAGTAGTGGAGCTCTTCTCCAAAGCATCACATCACTTGCATCAAGGCCCATCCACAAGTAACACTCTACACATTGTAGGGTGCCGGGGAGGGAGCAGGCACAGACAACCAGACCACAGGGGTAGGACGGCGGTGGGCGGGAGGGGAGAGCATCCACAACCCGTCACACCGCTTACCCCCTGGCCCAGCCTCCATGCCTACACTCCACGGTGCCGGTTGGCAGGGAGAAAGCCTTCAAAGGGCAACCAGTACACAGAGGAAGGGTAGTAGTGGAGCTCTTCTCCAAAGCATCATATCGCTTGCAACAAGGCCCATCCACCAGTGACACTCTCCCCGTTGTAGGGTGCTGGGGAGGGAGCAGGCACAGACAACCAGACCACAGGGGTAGGACGGCGGTGGGCGGGAGGGGAGAGCATCCACAACCCGTCACACCGCTTACCCCGTGGCCCAACCTCCATGCCTACACTCCCCAGTGCCTGGCAGCAGGGAGGAAGCGTTCAAAGGGCAGCAAGACCACACAGGTAGGGCGGTGGGCGGGAGGAGAGAGCTTCTCCAACCCGTCACACCGCTTCCAACCAGGCCCATCCACCAGGGCCACTCTCCCCATTGTAGGGTGCCGGGGAGGGAGCAGGCACAGACAACCAGACCACAGGGGTAGGACGGCAGTGGGCGGGAGGGGAGAGCATCCACGACCCGTCACACTGCTTACCCCCTGGCGTAAGACAACTTCGGAGCTGGTAAATAAAAAACGCTCTGTGCGGCCACGGGTGAATCGGAGGCATTAAAAGTCGGCCGCCTTTGTCCCCACCAGGGAAGGGGACCTCAGCAGGCCACGGGGCACCAGCCTCCTCCACGGCGCACACGGTATCGTACCTCTGCTTTTAGATGGGGCAGGGAGCAAACTCAGTTGGAGGTCACCAGACAGGGAGAGAAGCGCTTGGCTCGCAGACAGGTAGCGCCCTCACTGGCGGAGCCCGGTGTGAGTCCAGGGACCACGCCTGAGGCGGAGGAGAGAAGGACCATTTCGCCTGTTTGCAGGGGGCCACCAGGGACCGCCTCAGCGAAAGCCTCTTCCCAGCTCAGGCGCAGGGAGCCATATCGATTGGAGAAGGTAGTGGGGTAAACATGGAGGTCAAGAAGGTCCGATTCCAATAGAAGACAGGTAAGTGAGATAACCTCCTGTAAGTCTGGAACTCTGTGTAGGCATCAGAGAACTAGCCAGGGTCCCCTGACCACCAAAGGGAGTAAAACTTTCTGTCAGTCTGGAACTCTTCCTGGGCATAGGAGAACCGGCCAGACTCCCCTGCCTATTGTTCAAAATTTTCGCTCCGAGATAATCTCCTCAAGGGTGCCCCCAGCAGTTATCATGCACTTTCTGCACGCGCGTCATTTAGGGGGACCGAACCAACAAAGTGTCCGACCTCATGGAAGTGGTGCCTGGACACAGCTAGGCAGATCCGACCTCATTTCTGTCAAAGGCCGGAGCTCATGGGACTTAGAAATTTTTTCGCTCTTTGCCGCCGTGCCCTTCCTAGCCACCAGGGGGCGCCACTAGGGTTGCAGGGTGACCGGGGCAGGCTCCCTTCCCCTGCCTGACCTGCCCCCCTGAAGTCCTGCAATGAAGGGAGGTCATGGAGGGCAGATGACGATTGCCGACAGGAAAGGGGGGAAACCGCCTGTCCGTCTGGAACTCTTCCTGGGCATAGGAGAACCAGCCAGAGTCCCCTGCCTGCTTGTGGGACTTTGAACATTTTTCAACCTGAAAAGTGGGGACTTTGAAAATATTTCACCATGTAAAGTGGGGAACTTGGATTATATGCTGCACAATCTCCTCGGGGGTGGCGCCACAGCTGACAGCGCGACCGACCCCATGGACGTTTAGACTGGACGCAGCAGGGCAGAACCGACCCCGTTTTTGCCTCACACCTGGAGCTCGCTGAAGGCTGCCCAACCCCTGCCTGCCTGCCTGCCTGGCCACCCTAGCTGGGGACCTTGGTGTCCCTAATCATTTTCGCCAACCAGGGGGTGCTCCACTAGAGGTGCAGGGGACACAGGGCAGGCACCCTTCACCTGCCCAACCAATCCTGGGTGGCTGGGAGCGAGCAGAGGACCTTGGAAACTTTTATCATTTTTGTCCACCGGGGGGCGCCACTAGGGATGCAGGGTGCCCAGGGCAGGCTCCCTTCCCCTCCCCATCAAGCACCCTGAAGTCCCGCAACGAAGGGAGGTCGGGGAGGGCAGATGACGATTGCAGACAGGAAAGGGGGGAAACCGCCTGTCAGTCTGGAACTCTTCCTGGGCATAGGAGAACCAGCCAGAGTCCCCTGCCTGCTTGTGGGACTTTGAACAATTTTCAACCTGAAAAGTGGGGACTTTGAAAATATTTCACCATGTAAAGTGGGGAACTTGGATTATATGCTGCACAATCTCCTCGGGGGTGGCGCCAGAGCTGACAGCACGACCGACCCCATGGACGTTTAGCCTGGACGCAGCAGGGCAGAATCGACCCAGTTTTTGCCTCATACCTGGAGCTCGCTGAAGGCCTGCCTGCCTGCCTGGCCAGCCCAGCTGTGGACCTTGGTGTCCCTAATCATTTTTGCCAACCAGGGGGTGCTCCACTAGAGGTGCAGGGGACACAGGGCAGGCACCCTTCACCTGCCCAACCAATCCTGGGTGGCTGGGAGCAAGCAGAGGCCCCTGGAGCATTTTATCATTTTCGGCCACCGGGGGGCGCCACTAAGGGTGCAGGAGTCCCAGGGCAGGCACCCTTCCCCTGCCCGCCAAACCCTGGGAGGCTGGGAGAAAGCAGAGGCCCCTGGAGCATTTTATCATTTTCGGCCACCGGGGGCACCACTAAGGGTGCAGGGGTCCCAGGGCAGGCACCCTTCCCCTGCCCGCCAAACCCTGGGAGGCTGGGAGCAAGCAGAGGCCCCTGGAGCATTTTATCATTTTCGGCCACCGGGGGGCGCCACTAAGGGTGCAGGGGTCCCAGGGCAGCCTCCCCATCCTGCCCCCTGAAGTCCCGCAACAAAGGAAGGTCGGGGTGGGCATATAACAATTGCAGACAGGTAAGGGGGAAAACCACCTGTCAGTGTGGAACTCTGGTTGGGCATAGGAGAACCAGCAAGAGTCCCCTGCTTGCTCATCAAAATTTTTGCTCCTCAACAATCTCCTCGAGGGTGCCACCAGCTATTGTCGTGCACTTTCTGCACGCGCGTCATTTAGGGGGACCAACATGAAAGAGTGTCCGACCTCATGGAAGTGGTGCCTGGACGCGGCAGGGCAGATCCGACCTCATAGCCGACAGGCCTGGAGCTTGTGGGACTTAGAAAATATTTCACCCTGAAAACTGGAGAACTTGGATTATATGCTGCACAATCTCCTCGGGGGTGGCGCCAGAGCTGACAGTGTCCGACCGCATGGACGTTTAGCCTGGACGCAGCGGGGCAGATCCGACCTCATTTCTGTCAAATGCCTGGAGCTTGTGGGACTTTGAACATTTTTCAACCTGAAAAGTGGGGACTTAGAAAATATTTTGCACATTTAAAAATATAAAAAAAATACATTCCAGCAC
Source organism: Pelobates fuscus (assembly GCF_036172605.1). Taxonomy (NCBI): domain Eukaryota; kingdom Metazoa; phylum Chordata; class Amphibia; order Anura; family Pelobatidae; genus Pelobates; species Pelobates fuscus. The sequence continues at coordinate 177,748,193 of NC_086323.1, read as the reverse complement.
ATAGAAGCCCCTCAATTTGCATCCCCTGACAGCCCCCACCTGGGTGACCAACATATCCAAAAATCAGCCAGATCCCTGCAGGGGTTCAGGAATTTCATGGAAGTCATAATTTTAGCGGTAACCGCCAGGCTCCCGTAAACGAAATTAGTTCCATAGAATCGCGGCCAAGTGCTGCTGGATAACAACCGGCAAAACGCAAGGTTTTCATGCCGAAAATAGTTCCAGGGATTTCGCCCCTATGTCCCCCTGAAGTCTTTTCTCGGTTTTGGGCCACGCAGACACCCGCCAGGGGTCTAGCTTTCGGTTTTACTGCTGTAGGGAGGCAGGGAAGCAGGCAGGCAGGCAGGCAGGCAGGCAGGTGGCTAAGTGCCGCTGGACACCGATCGGCAACGTTTTCATGCTGAAACTTGTTCCAGGGATTTTGTGGCCATGTCCCCCTGAAGTCTATTCTCGGTTTTGGGCCATGTGAATGGCTCGGTTCTGCTGCTGTACGCAGGGAGGGAAGGAGGCATGAGGGCAGGCAGACAGGGAAAGCGGGGACTTTGAAGGTGTTTTCTTTTTACCCTTCTGTAACCCCTTAGTGACCAGGCCATTTTTCAATTTTATTACCGTTAACCCCTTAGTGACCAGGCCATTTTTCAATTGTATTACCGTTAAGGACCAGGGCTCTTTTTACATTTCTGCAGTGGTTGTGTTTAGATGTAATTTGCCTCTTACACATTTACTGCACCCATACATATTATATACCATTTTTCTCGCTATTAAATGTTCATTCTAAAGATACCATCATTTTCATCATATCATATAATTTACTAGAATAAAAAAAGTAAAATATGATAAAAAAACAAACAAAAAAAAACACAGCTGGCCATCATGCACCCATGTCCCAGTTGGAACATGTCTGAAGCCGACCAATGTAATTCACCTCCGTCAAACTGTATGTTTTTGAAAAGTACACACCCTAGTGTGGTGGAATCTCGGTAAAAATAAATTTAGTAGGCCGAGATTACCACGTGGCATGTGTACGTGCATATGCTGACGTATCGATCAGTTGGTTGCACGAGGCAAGATACGATCAGTAGTGTACGGAGCATGTGCAAGAATACAGGATGTAGTATTCCCCCTCCTCCATTGTGCTGGACAAGCCATGCGGTCAAGCAGGAAGTTAATTCTTATTTGTATTGTTTGGTTAAGAGAATGTGCGGGTGGAGCTTAATATGGGAGGAGTTATGTGCCTATATAAGGAGCCTGCACTATTGTCCGGGGCTCAGAACTTGTGGTATTTTGGTGACGCTAGTCCCTCTGAGTCCCGATCGGTGATCCAATAAAGAATCTCTTCCTTCCTGAAGAAACCTGTGTCCATCTCTCTGTGCTTCGCTTCCGTCAGTTTCTCCGGTATCACTAGGGCATTTCACATGGTGGCATTTGAACACTTTACATGCACTAATTCTACCACCAGTCTCTGTCAAACGTTTTTGTGGTGTTATTTTTCACTCACACTTTCTACTTTGTGCATAGATTCTAAGCTCCTGTTAGGTGTTACTGCCAAAGGACACCACAATATGTACTTGGCATCATCTCCCGAGTACAGCGATAACACTCATGCATACTTTTGTCGGGTTCACTGGGGGGGTGCAAAGCGAAATGTCTGATATGCGTTTTTCAAATTTTATATATCTTGTTTGCCTATCTTGCTTTTGAGGGCCTTATCAGATATCCCAATGTATTTTCTTGCCATGAGCGTGCATATATTTGAAAAGTTTACACCCCACAGTAGTTGAAGAACGTGTGTGGAGGTAACTGTTCAATCCTCAATTTTACACACGCACACCGCTTTTTGACTGTGATTTAGGAGAGCCCGCTGTTGGTTATTGCAAGAACACACCCCGGGTTGTTTTCTGCGAGGCCTCCTAAGGACACCCATGCCCCCCCATGCATAGGTCTGGCAGGATTTGGGGAAGGTACGGTAACAATTGAATGACTTGCCATTTGAGTTGAAATTGAGAGTATGTCTTCTGATAGGCCTATCTTTAGCTTGGGGCTTATCACATACCCCAGTTTTATATATCGCCACAAAAGGGTACATACTTGAAACGTAGACACCCCGAGGTATTGCATGTATGTGGAGTGCTTTGATGCAACTTTTTTTTTAGCCAGAAAAAAGATAAAACAAGTTGAAGAACGTGTGTGGAGGTAACTGTTCAATCCTCAATTTTACACACGCACACCGCTATTTGACTGTGATTTAGGAGAGCCCGCTGTTGGTTATTGCAAGAACACACCCCGGGTTGTTTTCTGCAAGGCCTCCTAAGGACACCCATGCCCCCCCCCCCATGCATAGGTCTGCCAGGATTTGGGGAAGGTACGGTAACTATTGAATGACTTGCCATTTGAGTTGAAATTGAGAGTATGTCTTCTGATAGGCCTATCTTTAGCTTGGGGCTTATCACATACCCCAGTTTTATATATCGCCACAAAAGGGTACATACTTGAAACGTAGACACGCACACCGCTTTTTGACTGTGGAACACACCCCGGGTTTATCACGATTCCGGGAACCTAACACGCTAACAGACACACACACACACACACACAGAAAAGGTGCCGTACCGGACCTTAGAGTGGCCGGGCTAAGCACACACAGAATAGTCAGGAGACAAGCCGAGTCAGGGGAACCAGAAAACAGAATAACGAGAAACAAGCTGAGGTCAAAGGGTAGGAGAAAGTCACAAAGTCAGTTTAACAAGCCAGAGAGTACGTAACCACAAATCACAAGTTCAGAATCAATACTATACAGCAAAGACCACAACAGGGCAGGGAGGAACAGGAAAGGTGAGTATAAATACCCTAGGTTGAATTCTGATTGGATAACTTCCAATCAGAATTAACAATCACATGTGGGAGATATCTAAGCCTCCCACTGTGATTGTGGTACTGTTGCTTTAACGCCGGGTCACTCACGTGACCCCGGCGTTTGCATAAATCAACGACCTTCCAGCGTGCAGCGTTATACATGCTGCCGCTGGGAGGCGTGACGGATGCGAGCGGCGAGCGGCGGAGAGGAGACGCCGCTCGCCGACAGGTAGGAGGAGGGGAGACCGCGGGCGGCGATGGACTGAGGGTGAGTGCTGCGAGTTGCGAGCAGCCTCCCCTACTAGCTGCCTGCGGACCCCTGACAGGGTTGTTTTCTGCGAGGCCTCCTAAGGACACCCATGCCCCCCATGCACGGGGTAAATGTAACAACCCCCCCCAAAGAAAAAGACACCAAAAAAAAAAAACTGAACGGCAAAAAATAAATTAAAAATGGGCCAGCGTGTGGTATCGTTTGAAACAGTCTCCAATGCAGAGTCCAGGCTGCCCAGGGCAGTCAGGACAGTAATATACACTGTCTTTTCTCTGCCCCCTCTTAGAACAGACCCTGCATCTTTTTTGGGGATTCTGTTTTGCCGCAGTAGGGGGAATTATAAAAATAAAATGTGTAGCCCCAACTCTGCTCTCTCCCATCAACGCCCGGGGAGCAGGTGCATCACGGTACAAAATCCCCGAAATGATCTGGAGCTGAAACTAAAAATCTCAGTTGCTTCCCGGGGTTTGCTTTTTTGAACAACAAGAAAGCGTTGTGGGTTGCAATCTGCATTAGGTAGATTGCAACCTTTTTGTACCAGGCCCTTGTCTTTCGTATAACTAGGTAGGGCTGCAGCAGCTGATCTGCCAGATCAACCCCACCCATATGACGGTTATAGGCCTTGATGCACACTGGCTTCCTCGTTCTCTCAGCTCTGCCACGTACAGGGACCTCCACAGTCCCCTCAGTGTGGATGGTGGTAAGAAGGTACACATCCTTCTTGTCTCTGTACTTAACTGCCAACAGCTCCTCTTGGCGCAGAGCTGAGGTCTCCCCCCTCCGTAGCCGGGTGCGTGCAAGTTGTCCTGGGAAACCTGTGCTGTTCTTTTTAATTGTGCCGCAAGCTACTGTATCAAAACAGTACAGTAGCTTGAACAAAGGGACACTTGTATAAAAAATGTCAGTATACAAGTGGTACCCTTTGTTCATCAGGGGGAATATCAGGTCCCAGACAATCTTGCCACTGGTTCCCATATGTTCTGGGCAACCTGGAGGGTCAAGGTGGCTATCCTTTCCCTCGTACACCCGGAAGGCCTGAGTATACCCAGTCTCGCTATCACAGAGCTTATACATCTTTACACCATACCTAGAGCGCTTGGAAGGAACATACTGCTTGAATCCCAGCCTTCCCTTATACTTCATCAGGGATTCATCCACGCATTTATTCCTTCCAGGTGTATAAGCCTCTGCAAACCTGGCAGCAAAGTGGGTAATCAGGGGGCGGATTTTATACAGCCTGTCAAACTGGGGATGCTGTTGTCGCTGAAGTGCATGAAATGCAGAATCATTTCATACCTCTTCCTCGACATACATTGGGAGTAAATGGGGGTAGAGCAGATGGGGCTACTGATCCAGTAGGAGCGGATGTAGGGCTTCTTTATGATGCCCATCAGCATAGTCAATGCCCAGAATCTTTTAAATTCTGGCACATCGATGGGGGCCCAGCTGGAGCAGCACGTCTCCTTCTGGCAGGGGGACTAGCAGGCACAGATACAACATCACCAGATACATCACTAGCAGTAGACACTGTATCGAGTGATGATGTATCTGAGCACCTGGCAGGGTCAAAATCAGGGTCAGAGTCTGACTTAGACGCGTCAGACTCTAGCGCAAGGGTGGCATATGACTGCTCAGCGCGGGTTGTCTTCCGTGACCCGTGTGCCATGATCACAATTGCTTTACTTAGTGACCTGTCACAAAAAAAATAAAAAATAAAAAATAACCCCTGAAAAAATGAACAGACAGCAAAATAAGTGATGCTGTGCAAGAGCCTGTGATCTGTATAGTGATCACTGGCAGGGCAGGGTTTAATCGTTCTGAAAAGAGCTTTTGGGTCTCAAAAAAATCACAAAAAAAATGAACCCCTAAAAAAAAAAAAAGGCACAAACAGCAGAAAAGATCTGCTGTGCAAGAGCCAGTGATTATAGTGATCACTGGCAAGACAGGGGTTAATGGCTCTGAAAAGAGCCTTTGGGTCTCAAGATTTTACAAATCCCTACCTATAAATACCTAAATCTCTCTAGCTAAACCACAGATCTCTCTCTCTCACACTAAAACACAAGTGAAGAGAGGGAGGCAGATCCACACTAATCAGAGAAATGGGGAACACACTTGGGATGAAATTGCTAATGGGGCAAGCTGTGATTGTATGACTCCAGCCTGCCCCTTATGATGCGGCATGCTAGGGACGCCCCCAGAAGCCCCATGATTCACTGCCTTTCGAAAAAAAAAGGGGGGGGGGGAGTTAATATTGATCATTTTCTTTATTTTATATTTATTTTTTTATATATATTATTTTATATGCACGGAGTGCCAGGACCCCTCAAGGCACTCATCACATGCAGTACATCACTGCTATACTATCAGAGCTTCCAGAGCTCAAAATAGGTGCAGACGTACCAGGTACGTCCAAGGTCATTATGGACTGTTTTCTGCCAGACGTACCTGATACGTCCGCAGTCAGGAAGGGGTTAAACTCCATCATCCCCCGGCACAGGAAACATACATATATATAAGTGGGGACTTTGAAAATCTTTCAACCTGAAAAGTGGTGACTTAGAACTTTTTTTTGCCTGAAAAGTGGTGACTTAGAAAATATTTTGCACATTTAAAAATAGAAAAATAAATACATTTTAGCACACAGCAGCCCCTCAAGTTGCATCCCCTGACAGCCCCCACCTGGGTGACCAACATATCCAAAAATCAGCCAGATCCCTGCAGGGATTCAGGAATTTCATGGAAGTCATAATTTTAGCGGTAACCGCCAGGCTCCCGTAAACGAAATTAGTTCCATAGAATCGCGGCCAAGTGCCGCTGGATAACAACCGGCAAAACGCAAGGTTTTCATGCCGAAAATAGTTCCAGGGATTTCGCGCCTATGTCCCCTGAAGTCTTTTCTCAGTTTTGGGCCACGCAGACGCCCGCCAGGGGTCTAGCTTTCGGTTCTACCGCTGGAGGGAGACAGGGCAGCCAGGCAGGCAGCCAGGCAGGCAGGCAGCCAGGCAGGCAGGCAGGCAGGCAGGCTGGCTGTACTGCCTACGTAGGTCTTTGAGCTTACATTCAGCAGCCTCCCCTGCCCTGTGGGACGACCAGGCTTAAGCCCCATCATTTCACGGCCTGCTCAACCGCCTATGTGCCTTAAGCCCCCTCTGGTGACGGTCCCTTCCGCTCGGGCCTTAAGCCCCCTTTGGTGATTGCTCCCCTCCGCTCGGGCCTTAAGCCCCCCGCCCCTGAGACCCTGGAGGCATGGAAGCCTAGTTCACGCACCCCAAGTGCGCAGTGGCGCCCATGTCAGAAGTCGCAGATGACTTATATGTCAAGTTGTCCCTCCAAGGCCCTGCTGCACTAGCTGGCCGCAATGCTGGATGTTTTTTTTTTTTATTCTTGGCAGTGTCAGCTTCACTCTCCTTCTCACTCTCTTGTGTGTGTGTGTGTGGGGGTGGAGGGGTGGGTTAAGTCCCTGGAGGACACCTCTACTTCCTTCTTGCAACACCCACCTATGCCCAACTCTGTATCTCCTGTCCGTGTGTTGTCTCCACACATGTTGGGTATCTTCCAAGGTGCCAAGTTGTCCAGGGAGGCGATAAAATGTGGAGTGAAAGAGGCCAGAAGACACCCCACCCACCACAGATGGCCCGTCCACCAGGGCCACTCTCCCCATTGCCAGGGAGGGAGCAGGCACAGAGAGCCAGACCACATGGGTAGGACGGCGGTGGTCGGGAGAGGAGAGCATCCCCAACCCAACACACCGCTTACCCCCTGGTACAACCTCCATGCCTACACTTCCCAGTGCCTGGCGGCAGGGAGGAAGCATTCAAAGGGCAGCAAGACCACAGAGGTAAGGGCAGTGTGCAGGAGGAGAGAGCTTCTCCAACCCGTCACACCGCTTGCAACAAGGCCCGTCCACCAGGGCCACTCTCCCCATTGTAGGGTGCCAGGGAGGGAGCAGGCACAGAGAGCCAGACCACAGGGGTAGGACGGCGGTGGGCGGGAGAGTAGAGCATCCCCAACCCGACACACCGGTTACCCCCTGGTACAACCTCCATGCCTACACTTCCCAGTGCCTGGCGGCAGGGAGGAAGTGTTCAAAGGGCAGCAAGACCACAGAGGTAAGGGCAGTGTGCAGGAGGATAGAGCTTCTCCAACCCGTCACACCGCTTGCAACAAGGCCCGTCCACCAGGGCCACTCTCCCCATTGTAGGGTGCCAGGGAGGGAGCAGGCACAGACAACCAGACCACAGGGGTAGGACGGCGGTTGGCGGGAGGGGAGAGCATCCACAACCCGTCACACCGCTTACCCCCTGGCCCTGCCTCCATGCCTACACTCCACGGTGCCGGGTGGCAGGGAGAAAGCCTTCAAAGGGCAACCAGTACGCAGAGGAAGGGTAGTAGTGGAGCTCTTCTCCAAAGCATCATATCGCTTGCAACAAGGCCCATCCACCAGTGACACTCTCCCCATTGTAGGGTGCTGGGGAGGGAGCAGGCACAGACAACCAGACCACAGGGGTAGGACGGCGGTAGGCGGGAGGGGAGAGCATCCACAACCCGTCACACCGCTTACCCCCTGGCCCTGCCTCCATGCCTACACTCCACAGTGCCGGGTGGCAGGGAGAAAGCCTTCAAAGGTCAACCAGTACACAGAGGAAGGGTAGTAGTGGAGCTCTTCTCCAAAGCATCACATCACTTGCATCAAGGCCCATCCACAAGTGACACTCTACACATTGTAGGGTGCTGGGGAGGGAGCAGGCACAGACAACCAGACCACAGGGGTAGGACGGCGGTGGGCGGGAGGGGAGAGCATCCACAACCCGTCACACCGCTTACCCCGTGGCCCAACCTCCATGCCTACACTCCCCAGTGCCTGGCAGCAGGGAGGAAGCGTTCAAAGGGCAGCAAGACCACACAGGTAGGGCGGTGGGCGGGAGGAGAGAGCTTCTCCAACCCGTCACACCGCTTCCAACCAGGCCCATCCACCAGGGCCACTCTCCCCATTGTAGGGTGCCGGGGAGGGAGCAGGCACAGACAACCAGACCACAGGGGTAGGACGGCAGTGGGCGGGAGGGGAGAGCATCCACGACCCGTCACACTGCTTACCCCCTGGCGTAAGACAACTTCGGAGCTGGTAAATAAAAAACGCTCTGTGCGGCCACGGGTGAATCGGAGGCATTAAAAGTCGGCCGCCTTTGTCCCCACCAGGGAAGGGGACCTCAGCAGGCCACGGGGCACCAGCCTCCTCCACGGCGCACACGGTATCGTACCTCTGCTTTTAGATGGGGCAGGGAGCAAACTCAGTTGGAGGTCACCAGACAGGGAGAGAAGCGCTTGGCTCGCAGACAGGTAGCGCCCTCACTGGCGGAGCCCGGTGTGAGTCCAGGGACCACGCCTGAGGCGGAGGAGAGAAGGACCATTTCGCCTGTTTGCAGGGGGCCACCAGGGACCGCCTCAGCGAAAGCCTCTTCCCAGCTCAGGCGCAGGGAGCCATATCGATTGGAGAAGGTAGTGGGGTAAACATGGAGGTCAAGAAGGTCCGATTCCAATAGAAGACAGGTAAGTGAGATAACCTCCTGTAAGTCTGGAACTCTGTGTAGGCATCAGAGAACTAGCCAGGGTCCCCAGACCACCAAAGGGAGTAAAACTTTCTGTCAGTCTGGAACTCTTCCTGGGCATAGGAGAACCGGCCAGACTCCCCTGCCTATTGTTCAAAATTTTCGCTCCGAGATAATCTCCTCAAGGGTGCCCCCAGCAGTTATCGTGCACTTTCTGCACGCGCGTCATTTAGGGGGACCGAACCAACAAAGTGTCCGACCTCATGGAAGTGGTGCCTGGACACAGCTAGGCAGATCCGACCTCATTTCTGTCAAAGGCCGGAGCTCATGGGACTTAGAAATTTTTTCGCTCTTTGCCGCCGTGCCCTTCCCAGACACCAGGGGGCGCCACTAGGGTTGCAGGGTGACCGGGGCAGGCTCCCTTCCCCTGCCTGACCTGCCCCCCTGAAGTCCCGCAATGAAGGGAGGTCGTGGAGGGCAGATGACGATTGCAGACAGGAAAGGGGGGAAACCGCCTGTCCGTCTGGAACTCTTCCTGGGCATAGGAGAACCAGCCAGAGTCCCCTGCCTGCTTGTGGGACTTTGAACATTTTTCAACCTGAAAAGTGGGGACTTTGAAAATATTTCACCATGTAAAGTGGGGAACTTGGATTATATGCTGCACAATCTCCTCGGGGGTGGCGCCACAGCTGACAGCGCGACCGACCCCATGGACGTTTAGACTGGACGCAGCAGGGCAGAACCGACCCCGTTTTTGCCTCACACCTGGAGCTCGCTGAAGGCTGCCCAACCCCTGCCTGCCTGCCTGCCTGGCCAGCCTAGCTGGGGACCTTGGTGTCCCTAATCATTTTCGCCAAACAGGGGGTGCTCCACTAGAGGTGCAGGGGACACAGGGCAGGCACCCTTCACCTGCCCAACCAATCCTGGGTGGCTGGGAGCGAGCAGAGGACCTTGGAAACTTTTATCATTTTTGTCCACCGGGGGGCGCCACTAGGGATGCAGGGTGCCCAGGGCAGGCTCCCTTCCCCTCCCCATCAAGCACCCTGAAGTCCCGCAACGAAGGGAGGTCGGGGAGGGCAGATGACGATTGCAGACAGGAAAGGGGGGAAACCGCCTGTCAGTCTGGAACTCTTCCTGGGCATAGGAGAACCAGCCAGAGTCCCCTGCCTGCTTGTGGGACTTTGAACAATTTTCAACCTGAAAAGTGGGGACTTTGAAAATATTTCACCATGTAAAGTGGGGAACTTGGATTATATGCTGCACAATCTCCTCGGGGGTGGCGCCAGAGCTGACAGTGTCCGACCGCATGGACGTTTAGCCTGGACGCAGCAGGGCAGATCCGACCTCATTTCTGTCAAATGCCTGGAGCTTGTGGGACTTTGAACATTTTTCAACCTGAAAAGTGGGGACTTAGAAAATATTTTGCACATTTAAAAATAAAAAAATATAAAAAAATATACATTCCAGCACATAGAAGCCCCTCAATTTGCATCCCCTGACAGCCCCCACCTGGGTGACCAACATATCCAAAAATCAGCCAGATCCCTGCAGGGGTTCAGGAATTTCATGGAAGTCATAATTTTAGCGGTAACCGCCAGGCTCCCGTAACCGAAATTAGTTCCATAGAATCGCGGCCAAGTGCCGCTGGATAACAACCGGCAAAACGCAAGGTTTTCATGCCGAAAATAGTTCCAGGGATTTCGCGCCTATGTCCCCCTGAAGTCTTTTCTCGGTTTTGGGCCACGCAGACGCCCGCCAGGGGTCTAGCTTTCGGTTTTACTGCTGTAGGGAGGCAGGGAAGCAGGCAGGCAGGCAGGCAGGCAGGCAGGCAGGTGGTTAAGTGCCGCTGGACACCGATCGGCAACGTTTTCATGCTGAAACTTGTTCCAGGGATTTTGTGGCCATGTCCCCCTGAAGTCTATTCTCGGTTTTGGGCCATGTGAATGGCTCGGTTCTGCTGCTGTACGCAGGGAGGGAAGGAGGCATGAGGGCAGGCAGACAGGGAAAGCGGGGACTTTGAAGGTGTTTTCTTTTTACCCTTCTGTAACCCCTTAGTGACCAGGCCATTTTTCAATTTTATTACCGTTAACCCCTTAGTGACCAGGCCATTTTTCAATTGTATTACCGTTAAGGACCAGGGCTCTTTTTACATTTCTGCAGTGGTTGTGTTTAGATGTAATTTGCCTCTTACACATTTACTGCACCCATACATATTATATACCATTTTTCTCGCTATTAAATGTTCATTCTAAAGATACCATCATTTTCATCATATCATATAATTTACTAGAATAAAAAAAGTAAAATATGATAAAAAAAACAAACAAAAAAAAAACCCAGCTGGCCATCATGCACCCATGTCCCAGTTGGAACATGTCTGAAGCCGACCAATGTAATTCACCTCCGTCAAACTGTATGTTTTTGAAAAGTACACACCCTAGGGCATTTCACATGGTGGCATTTGAACACTTTACATGCACTAATTCTACCACCAGTCTCTGTCAAACGTTTTTGTGGTGTTATTTTTCACTCACACATTCTACTTTGTGCATAGATTCTAAGCTCCTGTTAGGTGTTACTGCCAAAGGACACCACAATATGTACTTGGCATCATCTCCCGAGTACAGCGATAACACTCATGCATACGTTTGTCGGGTTCACTGGGGGGGTGCAAAGCAAAATGTCTGATATGCGTTTTTCAAATTTTATATATCTTGTTTGCCTATCTTGCTTTTGAGGGCCTTATCAGATATCCCAATGTATTTTCTTGCCATGAGCGTGCATATATTTGAAAAGTTTACACCCCACAGTAGTTGAAGAACGTGTGTGGAGGTAACTGTTCAATCCTCAATTTTACACACGCACACCGCTTTTTGACTGTGATTTAGGAGAGCCCGCTGTTGGTTATTGCAAGAACACACCCTGGGTTGTTTTCTGCGAGGCCTCCTAAGGACACCCATGCCCCCCCATGCATAGGTCTGGCAGGATTTGGGGAAGGTACGGTAACAATTGAATGACTTGCCATTTGAGTTGAAATTGAGAGTATGTCTTCTGATAGGCCTATCTTTAGCTTGGGGCTTATCACATACCCCAGTTTTATATATCGCCACAAAAGGGTACATACTTGAAACGTAGACACCCCGAGGTATTGCATGTATGTGGAGTGCTTTGATGCAACTTTTTTTTTAGCCAGAAAAAAGATAAAACAAGTTGAAGAACGTGTGTGGAGGTAACTGTTCAATCCTCAATTTTACACACGCACACCGCTATTTGACTGTGATTTAGGAGAGCCCGCTGTTGGTTATTGCAAGAACACACCCCGGGTTGTTTTCTGCGAGGCCTCCTAAGGACACCCATGCCTCCCCCCCCATGCATAGGTCTGCCAGGATTTGGGGAAGGTACGGTAACAATTGAATGACTTGCCATTTGAGTTGAAATTGAGAGTATGTCTTCTGATAGCCTTTCTTTAGCTTGGGGCTTATCACATACCCCAGTTTTATATATCGCCACAAAAGGGTACATACTTGAAACGTAGACACGCACACCGCTTTTTGACTGTGGAACACACCCCGGGTTTATCACGATTCCGGGAACCTAACACGCTAACAGACACACACACACACACACACACACACAGAAAAGGTGCCGTACCGGACCTTAGAGTGGCCGGGCTAAGCACACACAGAATAGTCAGGAGACAAGCCGAGTCAGGGGAACCAGAAAACAGAATAACGAGAAACAAGCCGAGGTCAAAGGGTAGGAGAAAGTCACAAAGTCAGTTTAACAAGCCAGAGAGTACGTAACCACAAATCACAAGTTCAGAATCAATACTATACAGCAAAGACCACAACAGGGCAGGGAGGAACAGGAAAGGTGAGTATAAATACCCTAGGTTGAATTCTGATTGGATAACTTCCAATCAGAATTAACAATCACATGTGGGAGATATCTAAGCCTCCCACTGTGATTGTGGTACTGTTGCTTTAACGCCGGGTCACTCACGTGACCCCGGCGTTTGCATAAATCAACGACCTTCCAGCGTGCAGCGTTATACATGCTGCCGCTGGGAGGCGTGACGGATGCGAGCGGCGAGCGGCGGAGAGGAGACGCCGCTCGCCGACAGGTAGGAGGAGGGGAGACCGCGGGCGGCGATGGACTGAGGGTGAGTGCTGCGAGTTGCGAGCAGCCTCCCCTACTAGCCGCCTGCGGACCCCTGACAGGGTTGTTTTCTGCGAGGCCTCCTAAGGACACCCATGCCCCCCATGCACGGGGTAAATGTAACAACCCCCCCCCAAAGAAAAAGACACCAAAAAAAAAAAACTGAACGGCAAAAAATAAATTAAAAATGGGCCAGCGTGTGGTATCGTTTGAAACAGTCTCCAATGCAGAGTCCAGGCTGCCCAGGGCAGTCAGGACAGTAATATACACTGTCTTTTCCCTGCCCCCTCTTAGAACAGACCCTGCATCTTTTTTGGGGATTCTGTTTTGCCGCAGTAGGGGGAATTTTAAAAATAAAATGTGTAGCCCCAACTCTGCTCTCTCCCATCACCGCCCGGGGAGCAGGTGCATCACGGTACAAAATCCCCGAAATGATCTGGAGCTGAAACTAAAAATCTCAGTTGCTTCCCGGGGTTTGCTTTTTTGAACAACAAGAAAGCGTTGTGGGTTGCAATCTGCATTAGGTAGATTGCAACCTTTTTGTACCAGGCCCTTGTCTTTCGTATAACTAGGTAGGGCTGCAGCAGCTGATCTGCCAGATCAACCCCACCCATATGACGGTTATAGGCCTTGATGCACACTGGCTTCCTCGTTCTCTCAGCTCTGCCACGTACAGGGACCTCCACAGTCCCCTCAGTGTGGATGGTGGTAAGAAGGTACACATCCTTCTTGTCTCTGTACTTAACTGCCAACAGCTCCTCTTGGCGCAGAGCTGAGGTCTCCCCCCTCCGTAGCCGGGTGCGTGCAAGTTGTCCTGGGAAACCTGTGCTGTTCTTTTTAATTGTGCCGCAAGCTACTGTATCAAAACAGTACAGTATCTTGAACAAAGGGACACTTGTATAAAAAATGTCAGTATACAAGTGGTACCCTTTGTTCATCAGGGGGAATATCATGTCCCAGACAATCTTGCCACTGGTTCCCATATGTTCTGGGCAACCTGGAGGGTCAAGGTGGCTATCCTTTCCCTCGTACACCCGGAAGGCCTGAGTATACCCAGTCTCGCTATCACAGAGCTTATACATCTTTACACCATACCTAGAGCGCTTGGAAGGAACATACTGCTTGAATCCCAGCCTTCCCTTATACTTCATCAGGGATTCATCCACGCATTTATTCCTTCCAGGTGTATAAGCTTCTGCAAACCTGGCAGCAAAGTGGGTAATCAGGGGGCGGATTTTATACAGCCTGTCAAACTGGGGATGCTGTTGTCGCTGAAGTGCATGAAATGCAGAATCATTTCATACCTCTTCCTCGACATACATTGGGAGTAAATGGGGGTAGAGCAGATGGGGCTACTGCTCCAGTAGGAGCGGATGGAGGGCTTCTTTATGATGCCCATCAGCATAGTCAATGCCCAGAATCTTTTAAATTCTGGCACATCGATGGGGGCCCATTGCTGCTTTGCCAAAAAAGAGTCCGGTTTTGTAGCTCGGAATTGATGGGCATATAAATTAGTTTGGGCGACAATGTTCCCCAATACATCATCGCCCAGAAACACCTCCATAAACTGCTGAGGGCTAAATCCTGTGACATCCAAATTAATGCCAGGATTTGCAGTAAAGGATGGGATGTCTGGCCTCTGGTTATGAGGCACTACCCACTCCTCAGCAGTTCTGCCAGCTGGAGCAGCACGTCTCCTTCTGGCAGGGGGACTAGCAGGCACAGATACAACATCACCAGATACATCACTAGCAGTAGACACTGTATCGAGTGATGATGTATCTGAGCACCTGGCAGGGTCAAAATCAGGGTCAGAGTCTGACTTAGACGCGTCAGACTCTAGCGCAAGGGTGGCATATGACTGCTCAGCGCGGGTTGTCTTCCGTGACCCGTGTGCCATGATCACAATTGCTTTACTTAGTGACCTGTCACAAAAAAAATAAAAAATAAAAAATAACCCCTGAAAAAATGAACAGACAGCAAAATAGATGATGCTGTGCAAGAGCCTGTGATCTGTATAGTGATCACTGGCAGGGCAGGGGTTAATCGTTCTGAAAAGAGCTTTTGGGTCTCAAAAAAATCACAAAAAAAATGAACCCCTAAAAAAAACAGAAAAGATCTGCTGTGCAAGAGCCAGTGATTATAGTGATCACTGGCAAGACAGGGGGGGGGGGGGAGTTAATATTGATCATTTTCTTTATTTTATATTTATTTTTTTATATATATTATTTTATATGCACGGAGTGCCAGGACCCCTCAAGGCACTAATCACATGCGGTACATCACTGCTATACTATCAGAGCTTCCAGAGCTCAAAATAGGTGCAGACGTACCAGGTACGTCCAAGGTCATTATGGACTGTTTTCTGCCAGACGTACCTGATACGTCCGCAGTCAGGAAGGGGTTAAACTCCATCATCCCCCGGCACAGGAAACATACATATATATAAGTGGGGACTTTGAAAATCTTTCAACCTGAAAAGTGGGGACTTAGAACTTTTTTTTGCCTGAAAAGTGGTGACTTAGAAAATATTTTGCACATTTAAAAATAGAAAAATAAATACATTTCAGCACACAGCAGCCCCTCAAGTTGCATCCCCTGACAGCCCCCACCTGGGTGACCAACATATCCAAAAATCAGCCAGATCCCTGCAGGGATTCAGGAATTTCATGGAAGTCATAATTTTAGCGGTAACCGCCAGGCTCCCGTAAACGAAATTAGTTCCATAGAATCGCGGCCAAGTGCCGCTGGATAACAACCGGCAAAACGCAAGGTTTTCATGCCGAAAATAGTTCCAGGGATTTCGCGCCTATGTCCCCTGAAGTATTTTCTCGGTTTTGGGCCACGCAGACGCCCGCCAGGGGTCTAGCTTTCGGTTCTACCGCTGGAGGGAGACAGGGCAGCCAGGCAGGCAGCCAGGCAGGCAGGCAGCCAGGCAGGCAGGCAGCCAGCCAGGCAGGCAGGCAGGCAGGCTGGCTGTACTGCCTACGTAGGTCTTTGAGCTTACATTCAGCAGCCTCCCCTGCCCTGTGGGACGACCAGGGTTAAGCCCCGTCATTTCACGGCCTGCTCAACCGCCTCCCACCCCTCCCGTTCGGCCACCTCCGTGCCTTAAGCCCCCTCTGGTGACGGTCCCTTCCGCTCGGGCCTTAAGCCCCCTTTGGTGATTGCTCCCCTCCGCTCGGGCCTTAAGCCCCCCGCCCCTGAGACCCTGGAGGCATGGAAGCCTAGTTCACGCACCCCAAGTGCGCAGTGGCGCCCATGTCAGAAGTCGCAGATGACTTATATGTCAAGTTGTCCCTCCAAGACCCTGCTGCACTAGCTGGCCGCAATGCTGGATGTTTTTTTTTTTTTATTCTTGGCAGTGTCAGCTTCACTCTCCTTCTCACTCTCTTGTGTGTGTGTGTGTGTGTGTGTGGGGGTGGAGGGGTGGGTTAAGTCCCTGGAGGACACCTCTACTTCCTTCTTGCAACACCCACCTATGCCCAACTCTGTATCTCCTGTCCGTGTGTTGTCTCCACACATGTTGGGTATCTTCCAAGGTGCCAAGTTGTCCAGGGAGGCGATAAAATGTGGAGTGAAAGAGGCCAGAAGACACCCCACCCACCACAGATGGCCCGTCCACCAGGGCCACTCTCCCCATTGCCAGGGAGGGAGCAGGCACAGAGAGCCAGACCACATGGGTAGGACGGCGGTGGTCGGGAGAGGAGAGCATCCCCAACCCAACACACCGCTTACCCCCTGGTACAACCTCCATGCCTACACTTCCCAGTGCCTGGCGGCAGGGAGGAAGCATTCAAAGGGCAGCAAGACCACAGAGGTAAGGGCAGTGTGCAGGAGGAGAGAGCTTCTCCAATCCGTCACACCGCTTGCAACAAGGCCCGTCCACCAGGGCCACTCTCCCCATTGTAGGGTGCCAGGGAGGGAGCAGGCACAGAGAGCCAGACCACAGGGGTAGGGCGGCGGTGGGCGGGAGAGGAGAGCATCCCCAACCCGACACACCGCTTACCCCCTGGTACAACCTCCATGCCTACACTTCCCAGTGCCTGGCGGCAGGGAGGAAGTGTTCAAAGGGCAGCAAGACCACAGAGGTAAGGGCAGTGTGCAGGAGGAGAGAGCTTCTCCAACCCGTCACACCGCTTGCAACAAGGCCCGTCCACCAGGGCCACTCAATGTAACGAGTATATACCCCTACACGCAGGATCCAGCCTAACAGAAGACAGTACAGAGGAGAGATGCGTCTACCGGACCTTAGAGTGGCCGGACTCGACGTAATAGGATAAGACAGAGTCAGGAACGATCCGAGGTCAAGGGCACAAAGAGACAGCGTAAACGAAAACTAGCCGGGGACTGGTACACAGGAATCAGCAAGCCGGCAAACAGTACAGAATAGGATAAAGCGAAAACGAAGTCAGAATACAAAGCCAAGGTCAAATACGGAGAAACACAACTGAACACAACAAGCACTAAAGGGAACTGTAGCAGAAACCACGATAGGGCAAGGAACTAAGGGAAAAGGGTAAGTATAAGTAGCCTTCAAACTAATGTGATTGGCTCCTGTCACTTCCACTCCCCCAACAGGTAAGTGTATGGGGTGATTGGCATGACAGGAGCCAATGGGAGCCTTTTTGCAATTTAGGCTCCCACTGTCTCTTTAAGAGTGCGCCCGAGATTCGCGGCGCGCTCTTAGCTGCAGGCGGGACACGTGACCGCTTCTCGCGGTCACTGCCCGCCTTCCTGTCTGAACAGTCGGACGAGCCGCGCGCGGCTCGTGCAGCCGCAGGACCGCGCGCGGCTTGAAGAGAGGACCGCGTCCGGCCCCCGGATAAGGTAAGTACCGCTACAGTCTCCCCATTGTAGGGTGCCAGGGAGGGAGCAGGCACAGACAACCAGACCACAGGGGTAGGACGGCGGTTGGCGGGAGGGGAGAGCATCCACAACCCGTCACACCGCTTACCCCCTGGCCCTGCCTCCATGCCTACACTCCACGGTGCCGGGTGGCAGGGAGAAAGCCTTCAAAGGGCAACCAGTACGCAGAGGAAGGGTAGTAGTGGAGCTCTTCTCCAAAGCATCATATCGCTTGCAACAAGGCCCATCCACCAGTGACACTCTCCCCGTTGTAGGGTGCTGGGGAGGGAGCAGGCACAGACAACCAGACCACAGGGGTAGGACGGCGGTAGGCGGGAGGGGAGAGCATCCACAACCCGTCACACCGCTTACCCCCTGGCCCTGCCTCCATGCCTACACTCCACAGTGCCGGGTGGCAGGGAGAAAGCCTTCAAAGGTCAACCAGTACACAGAGGAAGGGTAGTAGTGGAGCTCTTCTCCAAAGCATCACATCACTTGCATCAAGGCCCATCCACAAGTGACACTCTACACATTGTAGGGTGCCGGGGAGGGAGCAGGCACAGACAACCAGACCACAGGGGTAAGACGGCGGTGGGCGGGAGGGGAGAGCATCCACAACCCGTCACACCGCTTACCCCCTGGCCCAGCCTCCATGCCTACACTCCACGGTGCCGGTTGGCAGGGAGAAAGCCTTCAAAGGGCAACCAGTACACAGAGGAAGGGTAGTAGTGGAGCTCTTCTCCAAAGCATCATATCGCTTGCAACAAGGCCCATCCACCAGTGACACTCTCCCCGTTGTAGGGTGCTGGGGAGGGAGCAGGCACAGACAACCAGACCACAGGGGTAGGACGGCGGTGGGCGGGAGGGGAGAGCATCCACAACCCGTCACACCGCTTACCCCGTGGCCCAACCTCCATGCCTACACTCCCCAGTGCCTGGCAGCAGGGAGGAAGCGTTCAAAGGGCAGCAAGACCACACAGGTAGGGCGGTGGGCGGGAGGAGAGAGCTTCTCCAACCCGTCACACCGCTTCCAACCAGGCCCATCCACCAGGGCCACTCTCCCAGCCACCAGGGGGCGCCACTAGGGTTGCAGGGTGACCGGGGCAGGCTCCCTTCCCCTGCCTGACCTGCCCCCCTGAAGTCCCGCAATGAAGGGAGGTCGTGGAGGGCAGATGACGATTGCAGACAGGAAAGGGGGGAAACCGCCTGTCCGTCTGAAACTCTTCCTGGGCATAGGAGAACCAGCCAGAGTCCCCTGCCTGCTTGTGGGTCTTTGAACATTTTTCAACCTGAAAAGTGGGGACTTAGAAAATATTTTGCACATTTAAAAATAAAAAAATATAAAAAAATATACATTCCAGCACATAGAAGCCCCTCAATTTGCATCCCCTGACAGCCCCCACCTGGGTGACCAACATATCCAAAAATCAGCCAGATCCCTGCAGGGGTTCAGGAATTTCATGGAAGTCATAATTTTAGCGGTAACCGCCAGGCTCCCGTAACCGAAATTAGTTCCATAGAATCGCGGCCAAGTGCCGCTGGATAACAACCGGCAAAACGCAAGGTTTTCATGCCGAAAATAGTTCCAGGGATTTCGCGCCTATGTCCCCCTGAAGTCTTTTCTCGGTTTTGGGCCACGCAGACGCCCGCCAGGGGTCTAGCTTTCGGTTTTACTGCTGTAGGGAGGCAGGGAAGCAGGCAGGCAGGCAGGCAGGCAGGCAGGCAGGCAGGTGGTTAAGTGCCGCTGGACACCGATCGGCAACGTTTTCATGCTGAAACTTGTTCCAGGGATTTTGTGGCCATGTCCCCCTGAAGTCTATTCTCGGTTTTGGGCCATGTGAATGGCTCGGTTCTGCTGCTGTACGCAGGGAGGGAAGGAGGCATGAGGGCAGGCAGACAGGGAAAGCGGGGACTTTGAAGGTGTTTTCTTTTTACCCTTCTGTAACCCCTTAGTGACCAGGCCATTTTTCAATTTTATTACCGTTAACCCCTTAGTGACCAGGCCATTTTTCAATTGTATTACCGTTAAGGACCAGGGCTCTTTTTACATTTCTGCAGTGGTTGTGTTTAGATGTAATTTGCCTCTTACACATTTACTGCACCCATACATATTATATACCATTTTTCTCGCTATTAAATGTTCATTCTAAAGATACCATCATTTTCATCATATCATATAATTTACTAGAATAAAAAAAGTAAAATATGATAAAAAAACAAACAAAAAAAAAACCCAGCTGGCCATCATGCACCCATGTCCCAGTTGGAACATGTCTGAAGCCGACCAATGTAATTCACCTCCGTCAAACTGTATGTTTTTGAAAAGTACACACCCTAGGGCATTTCACATGGTGGCATTTGAACACTTTACATGCACTAATTCTACCACCAGTCTCTGTCAAACGTTTTTGTGGTGTTATTTTTCACTCACACATTCTACTTTGTGCATAGATTCTAAGCTCCTGTTAGGTGTTACTGCCAAAGGACACCACAATATGTACTTGGCATCATCTCCCGAGTACAGCGATAACACTCATGCATACGTTTGTCGGGTTCACTGGGGGGGTGCAAAGCGAAATGTCTGATATGCGTTTTTCAAATTTTATATATCTTGTTTGCCTATCTTGCTTTTGAGGGCCTTATCAGATATCCCAATGTATTTTCTTGCCATGAGCGTGCATATATTTGAAAAGTTTACACCCCACAGTAGTTGAAGAACGTGTGTGGAGGTAACTGTTCAATCCTCAATTTTACACACGCACACCGCTTTTTGACTGTGATTTAGGAGAGCCCGCTGTTGGTTATTGCAAGAACACACCCCGGGTTGTTTTCTGCGAGGCCTCCTAAGGACACCCATGCCCCCCCATGCATAGGTCTGGCAGGATTTGGGGAAGGTACGGTAACAATTGAATGACTTGCCATTTGAGTTGAAATTGAGAGTATGTCTTCTGATAGGCCTATCTTTAGCTTGGGGCTTATCACATACCCCAGTTTTATATATCGCCACAAAAGGGTACATACTTGAAACGTAGACACCCGAGGTATTGCATGTATGTGGAGTGCTTTGATGCAACTTTTTTTTTAGCCAGAAAAAAAGATAAAACAAGTTGAAGAACGTGTGTGGAGGTAACTGTTCAATCCTCAATTTTACACACGCACACCGCTATTTGACTGTGATTTAGGAGAGCCCGCTGTTGGTTATTGCAAGAACACACCCCGGGTTGTTTTCTGCGAGGCCTCCTAAGGACACCCATGCCCCCCCCCCATGCATAGGTCTGCCAGGATTTGGGGAAGGTACGGTAACAATTGAATGACTTGCCATTTGAGTTGAAATTGAGAGTATGTCTTCTGATAGCCTTTCTTTAGCTTGGGGATTATCACATACCCCAGTTTTATATATCGCCACAAAAGGGTACATACTTGAAACGTAGACACGCACACCGCTTTTTGACTGTGGAACACACCCCGGGTTTATCACGATTCCGGGAACCTAACACGCTAACAGACACACACACACACACACAGAAAAGGTGCCGTACCGGACCTTAGAGTGGCCGGGCTAAGCACACACAGAATAGTCAGGAGACAAGCCGAGTCAGGGGAACCAGAAAACAGAATAACGAGAAACAAGCCGAGGTCAAAGGGTAGGAGAAAGTCACAAAGTCAGTTTAACAAGCCAGAGAGTACGTAACCACAAATCACAAGTTCAGAATCAATACTATACAGCAAAGACCACAACAGGGCAGGGAGGAACAGGAAAGGTGAGTATAAATACCCTAGGTTGAATTCTGATTGGATAACTTCCAATCAGAATTAACAATCACATGTGGGAGATATCTAAGCCTCCCACTGTGATTGTGGTACTGTTGCTTTAACGCCGGGTCACTCACGTGACCCCGGCGTTTGCATAAATCAACGACCTTCCAGCGTGCAGCGTTATACATGCTGCCGCTGGGAGGCGTGACGGATGCGAGCGGCGAGCGGCGGAGAGGAGACGCCGCTCGCCGACAGGTAGGAGGAGGGGAGACCGCGGGCGGCGATGGACTGAGGGTGAGTGCTGCGAGTTGCGAGCAGCCTCCCCTACTAGCCGCCTGCGGACCCCTGACAGGGTTGTTTTCTGCGAGGCCTCCTAAGGACACCCATGCCCCCCATGCACGGGGTAAATGTAACAACCCCCCCCAAAGAAAAAGACACCAAAAAAAAAAAAACTGAACGGCAAAAAATAAATTAAAAATGGGCCAGCGTGTGGTATCGTTTGAAACAGTCTCCAATGCAGAGTCCAGGCTGCCCAGGGCAGTCAGGACAGTAATATACACTGTCTTTTCCCTGCCCCCTCTTAGAACAGACCCTGCATCTTTTTTGGGGATTCTGTTTTGCCGCAGTAGGGGGAATTTTAAAAATAAAATGTGTAGCCCCAACTCTGCTCTCTCCCATCACCGCCCGGGGAGCAGGTGCATCACGGTACAAAATCCCCGAAATGATCTGGAGCTGAAACTAAAAATCTCAGTTGCTTCCCGGGGTTTGCTTTTTTGAACAACAAGAAAGCGTTGTGGGTTGCAATCTGCATTAGGTAGATTGCAACCTTTTTGTACCAGGCCCTTGTCTTTCGTATAACTAGGTAGGGCTGCAGCAGCTGATCTGCCAGATCAACCCCACCCATATGACGGTTATAGGCCTTGATGCACACTGGCTTCCTCGTTCTCTCAGCTCTGCCACGTACAGGGACCTCCACAGTCCCCTCAGTGTGGATGGTGGTAAGAAGGTACACATCCTTCTTGTCTCTGTACTTAACTGCCAACAGCTCCTCTTGGCGCAGAGCTGAGGTCTCCCCCCTCCGTAGCCGGGTGCGTGCAAGTTGTCCTGGGAAACCTGTGCTGTTCTTTTTAATTGTGCCGCAAGCTACTGTATCAAAACAGTACAGTATCTTGAACAAAGGGACACTTGTATAAAAAATGTCAGTATACAAGTGGTACCCTTTGTTCATCAGGGGGAATATCATGTCCCAGACAATCTTGCCACTGGTTCCCATATGTTCTGGGCAACCTGGAGGGTCAAGGTGGCTATCCTTTCCCTCGTACACCCGGAAGGCCTGAGTATACACAGTCTCGCTATCACAGAGCTTATACATCTTTACACCATACCTAGAGCGCTTGGAAGGAACATACTGCTTGAATCCCAGCCTTCCCTTATACTTCATCAGGGATTCATCCACGCATTTATTCCTTCCAGGTGTATAAGCCTCTGCAAACCTGGCAGCAAAGTGGGTAATCAGGGGGCGGATTTTATACAGCCTGTCAAACTGGGGATGCTGTTGTCGCTGAAGTGCATGAAATGCAGAATCATTTCATACCTCTTCCTCGACATACATTGGGAGTAAATGGGGGTAGAGCAGATGGGGCTACTGCTCCAGTAGGAGCGGATGGAGGGCTTCTTTATGATGCCCATCAGCATAGTCAATGCCCAGAATCTTTTAAATTCTGGCACATCGATGGGGGCCCATTGCTGCTTTGCCAAAAAAGAGTCCGGTTTTGTAGCTCGGAATTGATGGGCATATAAATTAGTTTGGGCGACAATGTTCCCCAATACATCATCGCCCAGAAACACCTCCATAAACTGCTGAGGGCTAAATCCTGTGACATCCAAATTAATGCCAGGATTTGCAGTAAAGGATGGGATGTCTGGCCTCTGGTTATGAGGCACTACCCACTCCTCAGCAGTTCTGCCAGCTGGAGCAGCACGTCTCCTTCTGGCAGGGGGACTAGCAGGCACAGATACAACATCACCAGATACATCACTAGCAGTAGACACTGTATCGAGTGATGATGTATCTGAGCACCTGGCAGGGTCAAAATCAGGGTCAGAGTCTGACTTAGACGCGTCAGACTCTAGCGCAAGGGTGGCATATGACTGCTCAGCGCGGGTTGTCTTCCGTGACCCGTGTGCCATGATCACAATTGCTTTACTTAGTGACCTGTCACAAAAAAAATAAAAAATAAAAAATAACCCCTGAAAAAATGAACAGACAGCAAAATAAGTGATGCTGTGCAAGAGCCTGTGATCTGTATAGTGATCAATGGCAGGGCAGGGGTTAATCGTTCTGAAAAGAGCTTTTGGGTCTCAAAAAAATCACAAAAAAAATGAACCCCTAAAAAAAAAAAAAAAGGCACAAACAGCAGAAAAGATCTGCTGTGCAAGAGCCAGTGATTATAGTGATCACTGGCAAGACAGGGGGGGGGGGGGAGTTAATATTGATCATTTTCTTTATTTTATATTTATTTTTTTATATATATTATTTTATATGCACGGAGTGCCAGGACCCCTCAAGGCACTCATCACATGCGGTACATCACTGCTATACTATCAGAGCTTCCAGAGCTCAAAATAGGTGCAGACGTACCAGGTACGTCCAAGGTCATTATGGACTGTTTTCTGCCAGACGTACCTGATACGTCCGCAGTCAGGAAGGGGTTAAACTCCATCATCCCCCGGCACAGGAAACATACATATATATAAGTGGGGACTTTGAAAATCTTTCAACCTGAAAAGTGGGGACTTAGAACTTTTTTTTGCCTGAAAAGTGGTGACTTAGAAAATATTTTGCACATTTAAAAATAGAAAAATAAATACATTTCAGCACACAGCAGCCCCTCAAGTTGCATCCCCTGACAGCCCCCACCTGGGTGACCAACATATCCAAAAATCAGCCAGATCCCTGCAGGGATTCAGGAATTTCATGGAAGTCATAATTTTAGCGGTAACCGCCAGGCTCCCGTAAACGAAACGCAAGGTTTTCATGCCGAAAATAGTTCCAGGGATTTCGCGCCTATGTCCCCTGAAGTATTTTCTCGGTTTTGGGCCACGCAGACGCCCGCCAGGGGTCTAGCTTTCGGTTCTACCGCTGGAGGGAGACAGGGCAGCCAGGCAGGCAGGCAGCCAGGCAGGCAGGCAGCCAGGCAGGCAGGCATCCAGGCAGGCAGGCAGCCAGGCAGGCAGGCAGGCAGGCTGGCTGTACTGCCTACGTAGGTCTTTGAGCTTACATTCAGCAGCCTCCCCTGCCCTGTGGGACGACCAGGGTTAAGCCCCGTCATTTCACGGCCTGCTCAACCGCCTCCCACCCCTCCCGTTCGGCCACCTCCGTGCCTTAAGCCCCCTCTGGTGACGGTCCCTTCCGCTCGGGCCTTAAGCCCCCTTTGGTGATTGCTCCCCTCCGCTCGGGCCTTAAGCCCCCCGCCCCTGAGACCCTGGAGGCATGGAAGCCTAGTTCACGCACCCCAAGTGCGCAGTGGCGCCCATGTCAGAAGTCGCAGATGACTTATATGTCAAGTTGTCCCTCCAAGACCCTGCTGCACTAGCTGGCCGCAATGCTGGATGTTTTTTTTTTTTTATTCTTGGCAGTGTCAGCTTCACTCTCCTTCTCACTCTCTTGTGTGTGTGTGTGTGTGTGTGTGGGGGTGGAGGGGTGGGTTAAGTCCCTGGAGGACACCTCTACTTCCTTCTTGCAACACCCACCTATGCCCAACTCTGTATCTCCTGTCCGTGTGTTGTCTCCACACATGTTGGGTATCTTCCAAGGTGCCAAGTTGTCCAGGGAGGCGATAAAATGTGGAGTGAAAGAGGCCAGAAGACACCCCACCCACCACAGATGGCCCGTCCACCAGGGCCACTCTCCCCATTGCCAGGGAGGGAGCAGGCACAGAGAGCCAGACCACATGGGTAGGACGGCGGTGGTCGGGAGAGGAGAGCATCCCCAACCCAACACACCGCTTACCCCCTGGTACAACCTCCATGCCTACACTTCCCAGTGCCTGGCGGCAGGGAGGAAGCATTCAAAGGGCAGCAAGACCACAGAGGTAAGGGCAGTGTGCAGGAGGAGAGAGCTTCTCCAACCCGTCACACCGCTTGCAACAAGGCCCGTCCACCAGGGCCACTCTCCCCATTGTAGGGTGCCAGGGAGGGAGCAGGCACAGAGAGCCAGACCACAGGGGTAGGGCGGCGGTGGGCGGGAGAGGAGAGCATCCCCAACCCGACACACCGCTTACCCCCTGGTACAACCTCCATGCCTACACTTCCCAGTGCCTGGCGGCAGGGAGGAAGCGTTCAAAGGGCAGCAAGACCACAGAGGTAAGGGCAGTGTGCAGGAGGAGAGAGCTTCTCCAACCCGTCACACCGCTTGCAACAAGGCCCGTCCACCAGGGCCACTCTCCCCATTGTAGGGTGCCAGGGAGGGAGCAGGCACAGACAACCAGACCACAGGGGTAGGACGGCGGTTGGCGGGAGGGGAGAGCATCCACAACCCGTCACACCGCTTACCCCCTGGCCCTGCCTCCATGCCTACACTCCACGGTGCCGGGTGGCAGGGAGAAAGCCTTCAAAGGGCAACCAGTACGCAGAGGAAGGGTAGTAGTGGAGCTCTTCTCCAAAGCATCATATCGCTTGCAACAAGGCCCATCCACCAGTGACACTCTCCCCGTTGTAGGGTGCTGGGGAGGGAGCAGGCACAGACAACCAGACCACAGGGGTAGGACGGCGGTAGGCGGGAGGGGAGAGCATCCACAACCCGTCACACCGCTTACCCCCTGGCCCTGCCTCCATGCCTACAGTCCACAGTGCCGGGTGGCAGGGAGAAAGCCTTCAAAGGTCAACCAGTACACAGAGGAAGGGTAGTAGTGGAGCTCTTCTCCAAAGCATCACATCACTTGCATCAAGGCCCATCCACAAGTGACACTCTACACATTGTAGGGTGCCGGGGAGGGAGCAGGCACAGACAACCAGACCACAGGGGTAGGACGGCGGTGGGCGGGAGGGGAGAGCATCCACAACCCGTCACACCGCTTACCCCCTGGCCCAGCCTCCATGCCTACACTCCACGGTGCCGGTTGGCAGGGAGAAAGCCTTCAAAGGGCAACCAGTACACAGAGGAAGGGTAGTAGTGGAGCTCTTCTCCAAAGCATCATATCGCTTGCAACAAGGCTCATCCACCAGTGACACTCTCCCCGTTGTAGGGTGCTGGGGAGGGAGCAGGCACAGACAACCAGACCACAGGGGTAGGACGGCGGTGGGCGGGAGGGGAGAGCATCCACAACCCGTCACACCGCTTACCCCGTGGCCCAACCTCCATGCCTACACTCCCCAGTGCCTGGCAGCAGGGAGGAAGCGTTCAAAGGGCAGCAAGACAACACAGGTAGGGCGGTGGGCGGGAGGAGAGAGCTTCTCCAACCCGTCACACCGCTTCCAACCAGGCCCATCCACCAGGGCCACTCTCCCCATTGTAGGGTGCCGGGGAGGGAGCAGGCACAGACAACCAGACCACAGGGGTAGGACGGCAGTGGGCGGGAGGGGAGAGCATCCATGACCCGTCACACTGCTTACCCCCTGGCGTAAGACAACTTCGGAGCTGGTAAATAAAAAACGCTCTGTGCGGCCACGGGTGAATCGGAGGCATTAAAAGTCGGCCGCCTTTGTCCCCACCAGGGAAGGGGACCTAAGCAGGCCACGGGGCACCAGCCTCCTCCACGGCGCACACGGTATCGTACCTCTGCTTTTAGATGGGGCAGGGAGCAAACTCAGTTGGAGGTCACCAGACAGGGAGAGAAGCGCTTGGCTCGCAGACAGGTAGCGCCCTCACTGGCGGAGCCTGGTGTGAGTCCAGGGACCACGCCTGAGGCGGAGGAGAGAAGGACCATTTCGCCTGTTTGCAGGGGGTCACCAGGGACCGCCTCAGCGAAAGCCTCTTCCCAGCTCAGGCGCAGGGAGCCATATCGATTGGAGAAGGTAGTGGGGTAAACATGGAGGTCAAGAAGGTCCGATTCCAATAGAAGACAGGTAAGTGAGATAACCTCCTGTAAGTCTGGAACTCTGTGTAGGCATCAGAGAACTAGCCAGGGTCCCCTGACCACCAAAGGGAGTAAAACTTTCTGTCAGTCTGGAACTCTTCCTGGGCATAGGAGAACCGGCCAGACTCCCCTGCCTATTGTTCAAAATTTTCGCTCCGAGATAATCTCCTCAATGGTGCCCCCAGCAGTTATTGTGCACTTTCTGCACGCGCGTCATTTAGGGGGACCGAACCAACAAAGTGTCCGACCTCATGGAAGTGGTGCCTGGACACAGCTAGGCAGATCCGACCTCATTTCTGTCAAAGGCCGGAGCTCATGGGACTTAGAATTTTTTTCGCTCTTTGCCGCCGTGCCCTTCCCAGCCACCAGGGGGCGCCACTAGGGTTGCAGGGTGACCGGGGCAGGCTCCCTTCCCCTGCCTGACCTGCCCCCCTGAAGTCCCGCAATGAAGGGAGGTCGTGGAGGGCAGATGACGATTGCAGACAGGAAAGGGGGGAAACCGCCTGTCCGTCTGGAACTCTTCCTGGGCATAGGAGAACCAGCCAGAGTCCCCTGCCTGCTTGTGGGACTTTGAACATTTTTCAACCTGAAAAGTGGGGAACTTGGATTATATGCTGCACAATCTCCTCGGGGGTGGCGCCACAGCTGACAGCGCGACCGACCCCATGGACGTTTAGACTGGACGCAGCAGGGCAGAACCGACCCCGTTTTTGCCTCACACCTGGAGCTCGCTGAAGGCTGCCCAACCCCTGCCTGCCTGCCTGCCTGGCCAGCCTAGCTGGGGACCTTGGTGTCCCTAATCATTTTCGCCAACCAGGGGGTGCTCCACTAGAGGTGCAGGGGACACAGGGCAGGCACCCTTCACCTGCCCAACCAATCCTGGGTGGCTGGGAGC
Organism: Pelobates fuscus; assembly: GCF_036172605.1. NCBI lineage: Eukaryota > Metazoa > Chordata > Amphibia > Anura > Pelobatidae > Pelobates > Pelobates fuscus. The sequence goes on along the minus strand of NC_086323.1, from coordinate 177,719,789 downwards.
GAGCAGAGGACCTTGGAAACTTTTATCATTTTTGTCCACCGGGGGGCGCCACTAGGGATGCAGGGTGCCCAGGGCAGGCTCCCTTCCCCTCCCCATCAAGCACCCTGAAGTCCCGCAACGAAGGGAGGTCGGGGAGGGCAGATGACGATTGCAGACAGGAAAGGGGGGAAACCGCCTGTCAGTCTGGAACTCTTCCTGGGCATAGGAGAACCAGCCAGAGTCCCCTGCCTGCTTGTGGGACTTTGAACAATTTTCAACCTGAAAAGTGGGGACTTTGAAAATATTTGACCATGTAAAGTGGGGAACTTGGATTATATGCTGCACAATCTCCTCGGGGGTGGCGTCAGAGCTGACAGCACGACCGACCCCATGGACGTTTAGCCTGGACGCAGCAGGGCAGAACCGACCCCGTTTTTGCCTCATACCTGGAGCTCGCTGAAGGCCTGCCTGCCTGCCTGGCCAGCCCAGCTGTGGACCTTGGTGTTCCTAATCATTTTTGCCAACCAGGGGGTGCTCCACTAGAGGTGCAGGGGACACAGGGCAGGCACCCTTCACCTGCCCGCCAAACCCTGGGAGGCTGGGAGCAAGCAGAGGCCCCTGGAGCATTTTATCATTTTCGGCCACTGGGGGGCGCTGTAACGGAGCTCCGTGTACCCCGACCGAGTACCCTCCGTTGATGGATGCTCCTAGCGCTCTCAGAGGACTCCAAGCACTGCAGACGACACCACAACCACCGCAGGCTCCACAACCGCCGTAGCTTAACTGGAGCCGCGCCGTCTTCCGTCCACCCTGGAATGAACCTTCAGCATTCAGGAACGTGTGGGGAAGATCTCTCCTCCTGGAGAGCGTATCCGGAACAAGCTCTTAAAAGAGCTAAGTGATTAAGAGCTCAGGGGAATATGCAGCGCAAAGCAATCCCCAGTGTGATATAGCAGTTCCCTCCAATAACGAGACAAGGCTACGTATTGAGGGTCAGAAGAGGTCTGAGGACTGGAACACCCAGCCTGCTTTTTATTAGGATAAGGTACACACAGGACACTCCCAGGGGGAGGATGAAATTAACCAATAACAGCATAGTACAGCCCACAGGTTCCCTCCCCTCAGATAAACAGTTAAACCAATTATTACATACAATAAAAATACAGTTTTTACACACACACTGTAACTTTAAAACCATACATCCAATTTCAATAAAAGTTGCATATTCAGACTCAGCATACATCAAACATAAACACTTCCAAAAATCAGCCAAATCCCTCCAGTGGATCAAAAGTTAGCTGGAAGTCCTTTATGACCGACCACAAGCACAATTTCCTGCCCAAAACAGTTCCATAGATTTGGGCTGTGCGGTCGGTCAATTTCATGCGAAAAAACGACTAAGTCCCATTTCGAACGGGACTTAGTCTCTGGAGCTGCAAGTTCCGTATGGGAGAAGGTAAGGGTCAGCGGTGTTCGGCAGAATGTGTAGCCGATTTTAGTTCCACAGAATATTTAGCATACACCGCTGACCGCATTCGAGGAAACCAAGATGGCCGCCGCCACGTGCAATTGACCGGCAGTAACCTCACAGCCTGGGAGGTAAATTGCCTGCACCCTTTAACTTCTGGGTGGTCTGCCTGTGTGGTACTTGGTTCAGTAAGCCCTATTTACTGAACCAAGTGGGGGAAAGCCAGGAACAAGTTATTTTACCGGTCTGGGGACATAGTCTTAAAGGGGCATTGTTCAGCAAAGTCACAATATGTCCCCAGACGGTTCTTAAAGGGCCATACACACCCAATAAATGTTAATAAGTTTTCAGGGGCACAATCTTCCAGGGGCCATAGTCATGAGGCAGGAGGCTGGCAAACATGCTTCTCCACAATCCAGGGAAGCAGGGCAATTCCTCATTTAAAGGGCCAGTTACAAATAGCGATTTGTAACAGGCGCCACTAAGGGTGCAGGCGTCCCAGGGCAGGCACCCTTCCCCTGCCCGCCAAACCCCGGGAGGCTGGGAGCAAGCAGAGGCCCCTGGAGCATTTTATCATTTTCGGCCACCGGGGGGCGCCACTAAGGGTGCAGGGGTCCCAGGGCAGCCTCCCCATCCTGCCCCCTGAAGTCCCGCAACAAAGGAAGGTCGGGGTGGGCATATAACGATTGCAGACAGGTAAGGGGGAAAACCACCTATCAGTGTGGAACTCTGGTTGGGCATAGGAGAACCAGCAAGAGTCCCCTGCTTGCTCTTCAAAATTTTTGCTCCTCAACAATCTCCTCGAGGGTGCCACCAGCTATTGTCGTGCACTTTCTGCACGCGCGTCATTTAGGGGGACCAACATGAAAGAGTGTCCGACCTCATGGAAGTGGTGCCTGGACGCGGCAGGGCAGATCCGACCTCATAGCCGACAGGCCTGGAGCTTGTGGGACTTAGAAAATATTTCACCCTGAAAACTGGAGAACTTGGATTATATGCTGCACAATCTCCTCGGGGGTGGCGCCAGAGCTGACAGTGTCCGACCGCATGGACGTTTAGCCTGGACGCAGCGGGGCAGATCCGACCTCATTTCTGTCAAATGCCTGGAGCTTGTGGGACTTTGAACATTTTTCAACCTGAAAAGTGGGGACTTAGAAAATATTTTGCACATTTAAAAATATAAAAAAAATACATTCCAGCACATAGAAGCCCCTCAATTTGCATCCCCTGACAGCCCCCACCTGGGTGACCAACATATCCAAAAATCAGCCAGATCCCTGCAGGGGTTCAGGAATTTCATGGAAGTCATAATTTTAGCGGTAACCGCCAGGCTCCCGTAAACGAAATTAGTTCCATAGAATCGCGGCCAAGTGCCGCTGGATAACAACCGGCAAAACGCAAGGTTTTCATGCCGAAAATAGTTCCAGGGATTTCGCGCCTATGTCCCCCTGAAGTCTTTTCTCGGTTTTGGGCCACGCAGACGCCCGCCAGGGGTCTAGCTTTCGGTTTTACTGCTGTAGGGAGGCAGGGAAGCAGGCAGGCAGGCAGGCAGGCAGGCAGGCAGGCAGGCAGGTGGTTAAGTGCCGCTGGACACCGATTGGCAACGTTTTCATGCTGAAACTTGTTCCAGGGATTTTGTGGCCATGTCCCCCTGAAGTCTATTCTCGGTTTTGGGCCATGTGAATGGCTCGGTTCTGCTGCTGTACGCAGGGAGGGAAGGAGGCATGAGGGCAGGCAGACAGGGAAAGCGGGGACTTTGAAGGTGTTTTCTTTTTACCCTTCTGTAACCCCTTAGTGACCAGGCCATTTTTCAATTTTATTACCGTTAACCCCTTAGTGACCAGGCCATTTTTCAATTGTATTACCGTTAAGGACCAGGGCTCTTTTTACATTTCTGCAGTGGTTGTGTTTAGATGTAATTTGCCTCTTACACATTTACTGCACCCATACATATTATATACAATTTTTCTCGCTATTAAATGTTCATTCTAAAGATACCATCATTTTCATCATATCATATAATTTACTAGAATAAAAAAAGTAAAATATGATAAAAAAACAAACAAAAAAAACACAGCTGGCCATCATGCACCCATGTCCCAGTTGGAACATGTCTGAAGCCGACCAATGTAATTCACGTCCGTCAAACTGTATGTTTTTGAAAAGTACACACCCTAGGGCATTTCACATGGTGGCATTTGAACACTTTACATGCACTAATTCTACCACCAGTCTCTGTCAAACGTTTTTGTGGTGTTATTTTTCACTCACACATTCTACTTTGTGCATAGATTCTAAGCTCCTGTTAGGTGTTACTGCCAAAGGACACCACAATATGTACTTGGCATCATCTCCCGAGTACAGCGATAACACTCATGTATACGTTTGTCGGGTTCACTGGGGGGGTGCAAAGCGAAATGTCTGATATGCGTTTTTCAAATTTTATATATCTTGTTTGCCTATCTTGCTTTTGAGGGCCTTATCAGATATCCCAATGTATTTTCTTGCCATGAGCGTGCATATATTTGAAAAGTTTACACCCCACAGTAGTTGAAGAACGTGTGTGGAGGTAACTGTTCAATACTCAATTTTACACACGCACACCGCTTTTTGACTGTGATTTAGGAGAGCCCGCTGTTGGTTATTGCAAGAACACACCCCGGGTTGTTTTCTGCGAGGCCTCCTAAGGACACCCATGCCCCCCCATGCATAGGTCTGGCAGGATTTGGGGAAGGTACGGTAACAATTGAATGACTTGCCATTTGAGTTGAAATTGAGAGTATGTCTTCTGATAGGCCTATCTTTAGCTTGGGGCTTATCACATACCCCAGTTTTATATATCGCCACAAAAGGGTACATACTTGAAACGTAGACACCCCGAGGTATTGCATGTATGTGGAGTGCTTTGATGCAACTTTTTTTTTAGCCAGAAAAAAGATAAAACAAGTTGAAGAACGTGTGTGGAGGTAACTGTTCAATCCTCAATTTTACACACGCACACCGCTATTTGACTGTGATTTAGGAGAGCCCGCTGTTGGTTATTGCAAGAACACACCCCGGGTTGTTTTCTGCGAGGCCTCCTAAGGACACCCATGCCCCCCCCCATGCATAGGTCTGCCAGGATTTGGGGAAGGTACGGTAACAATTGAATGACTTGCCATTTGAGTTGAAATTGAGAGTTTGTCTTCTGATAGGCCTATCTTTAGCTTGGGGCTTATCACATACCCCAGTTTTATATATCGCCACAAAAGGGTACATACTTGAAACGTAGACACGCACACCGCTTTTTGACTGTGGAACACACCCCGGGTTTATCACGATTCCGGGAACCTAACACGCTAACAGACACACACACACACACAGAAAAGGTGCCGTACCGGACCTTAGAGTGGCCGGGCTAAGCACACACAGAATAGTCAGGAGACAAGCCGAGTCAGGGGAACCAGAAAACAGAATAACGAGAAACAAGCCGAGGTCAAAGGGTAGGAGAAAGTCACAAAGTCAGTTTAACAAGCCAGAGTGTACGTAACCACAAATCACAAGTTCAGAATCAATACTATACAGCAAAGACCACAACAGGGCAGGGAGGAACAGGAAAGGTGAGTATAAATACCCTAGGTTGAATTCTGATTGGATAACTTCCAATCAGAATTAACAATCACATGTGGGAGATATCTAAGCCTCCCACTGTGATTGTGGTACTGTTGCTTTAACGCCGGGTCACTCACGTGACCCCGGCGTTTGCATAAATCAACGACCTTCCAGCGTGCAGCGTTATACATGCTGCCGCTGGGAGGCGTGACGGATGCGAGCGGCGGAGAGGAGACGCCGCTCGCCGACAGGTAGAAGGAGGGGAGACCGCGGGCGGCGATGGACTGAGGGTGAGTGCTGCGAGTTGCGAGCAGCCTCCCCTACTAGCCGCCCGCGGACCCCTGACAGGGTTGTTTTCTGCGAGGCCTCCTAAGGACACCCATGCCCCCCATGCACGGGGTAAATGTAACAACCCCCCCCCAAAGAAAAAGACACCAAAAAAAAAAAAACTGAACGGCAAAAAATAAATTAAAAATGGGCCAGCGTGTGGTATCGTTTGAAACAGTCTCCAATGCAGAGTCCAGGCTGCCCAGGGCAGTCAGGACAGTAATATACACTGTCTTTTCTCTGCCCCTCTTAGAACAGACCCTGCATCTTTTTTGGGGATTCTGTTTTGCCGCAGTAGGGGGAATTTTAAAAATAAAATGTGTAGCCCCAACTCTGCTCTCTCCCATCACCGCCCGGGGAGCAGGTGCATCACGGTACAAAATCCCCGAAATGATCTGGAGCTGAAACTAAAAATCTCAGTTGCTTCCCGGGGTTTGCTTTTTTGAACAACAAGAAAGCGTTGTGGGTTGCAATCTGCATTAGGTAGATTGCAACCTTTTTGTACCAGGCCCTTGTCTTTCGTATAACTAGGTAGGGCTGCAGCAGCTGATCTGCCAGATCAACCCCACCCATATGACGGTTATAGGCCTTGATGCACACTGGCTTCCTCGTTCTCTCAGCTCTGCCACGTACAGGGACCTCCACAGTCCCCTCAGTGTGGATGGTGGTAAGAAGGTACACATCCTTCTTGTCTCTGTACTTAACTGCCAACAGCTCCTCTTGGCGCAGAGCTGAGGTCTCCCCCCTCCGTAGCCGGGTGCGTGCAAGTTGTCCTGGGAAACCTGTGCTGTTCTTTTTAATTGTGCCGCAAGCTACTGTATCAAAACAGTACAGTAGCTTGAACAAAGGGACACTTGTATAAAAAATGTCAGTATACAAGTGGTACCCTTTGTTCATCAGGGGGAATATCAGGTCCCAGACAATCTTGCCACTGGTTCCCATATGTTCTGGGCAACCTGGAGGGTCAAGGTGGCTATCCTTTCCCTCGTACACCCGGAAGGCCTGAGTATACCCAGTCTCGCTATCACAGAGCTTATACATCTTTACACCATACCTAGAGCGCTTGGAAGGAACATACTGCTTGAATCCCAGCCTTCCCTTATACTTCATCAGGGATTCATCCACGCATATATTCCTTCCAGGTGTATAAGCCTCTGCAAACCTGGCAGCAAAGTGGGTAATCAGGGGGCGGATTTTATACAGCCTGTCAAACTGGGGATGCTGTTGTTGCTGAAGTGCATGAAATGCAGAATCATTTCATACCTCTTCCTCGACATACATTGGGAGTAAATGGGGGTAGAGCAGATGGGGCTACTGCTCCAGTAGGAGCGGATGGAGGGCTTCTTTATGATGCCCATCAGCATAGTCAATGCCCAGAATCTTTTAAATTCTGGCACATCGATGGGGGCCCATTGCTGCTTTGCCAAAAAAGAGTCCGGTTTTGTAGCTCGGAATTGATGGGCATATAAATTAGTTTGGGCGACAATGTTCCCCAATACATCATCGCCCAGAAACACCTCCATAAACTGCTGAGGGCTAAATCCTGTGACATCCAAATTAATGCCAGGATTTGCAGTAAAGGATGGGATGTCTGGCCTCTGGTTATGAGGCACTACCCACTCCTCAGCAGTTCTGCCAGCTGGAGCAGCACGTCTCCTTCTGGCAGGGGGACTAGCAGGCACAGATACAACATCACCAGATACATCACTAGCAGTAGACACTGTATCGAGTGATGATGTATCTGAGCACCTGGCAGGGTCAAAATCAGGGTCAGAGTCTGACTTAGACGCGTCAGACTCTAGCGCAAGGGTGGCATATGACTGCTCAGCGCGGGTTGTCTTCCGTGACCCGTGTGCCATGATCACAATTGCTTTACTTAGTGACCTGTCACAAAAAAAATAAAAAATAAAAAATAACCCCTGAAAAAATGAACAGACAGCAAAATAAGTGATGCTGTGCAAGAGCCTGTGATCTGTATAGTGATCACTGGCAGGGCAGGGGTTAATCGTTCTGAAAAGAGCTTTTGGGTCTCAAAAAAATCACAAAAAAAATGAACCCCTAAAAAAAAAAAAAAAGGCACAAACAGCAGAAAAGATCTGCTGTGCAAGAGCCAGTGATTATAGTGATCACTGGCAAGACAGGGGTTAATGGCTCTGAAAAGAGCCTTTGGGTCTCAAGATTTTACAAATCCCTACCTATAAATACCTAAATCTCTCTAGCTAAACCACAGATCTCTCTCTCTCACACTAAAACACAAGTGAAGAGAGGGAGGCAGATCCACACTAATCAGAGAAATGGGGAACACACTTGGGATGAAATTGCTAATGGGGCAAGCTGTGATTGTATGACTCCAGCCTGCCCCTTATGATGCGGCATGCTAGGGACGCCCCCAGAAGCCCCATGATTCACTGCCTTTCGAAAAAAAAAGGGGGGGGGGGGGAGTTAATATTGATCATTTTCTTTATTTTATATTTATTTTTTTATATATATTATTTTATATGCACGGAGTGCCAGGACCCCTCAAGGCACTCATCACATGCAGTATATCACTGCTATACTATCAGAGCTTCCAGAGCTCAAAATAGGTGCAGACGTACCAGGTACGTCCAAGGTCATTATGGACTGTTTTCTGCCAGACGTACCTGATACGTCCGCAGTCAGGAAGGGGTTAAACTCCATCATCCCCCGGCACAGGAAACATACATATATATAAGTGGGGACTTTGAAAATCTTTCAACCTGAAAAGTGGGGACTTAGAAAATATTTTGCACATTTAAAAATAGAAAAATAAATACATTTCAGCACACAGCAGCCCCTCAAGTTGCATCCCCTGACAGCCCCAACCTGGGTGACCAACATATCCAAAAATCAGCCAGATCCCTGCAGGGATTCAGGAATTTCATGGAAGTCATAATTTTAGCGGTAACCGCCAGGCTCCCGTAACCGAAATTAGTTCCATAGAATCGCGGCCAAGTGCCGCTGGATAACAACCGGCAAAACGCAAGGTTTTCATGCCGAAAATAGTTCCAGGGATTTCGCGCCTATGTCCCCTGAAGTCTTTTCTCAGTTTTGGGCCACGCAGACGCCCGCCAGGGGTCTAGCTTTCGGTTCTACCGCTGGAGGGAGACAGGGCAGCCAGGCAGGCAGGCAGCCAGGCAGGCAGGCAGCCAGCCAGGCAGGCAGGCTGGCAGGCTGGCTGTACTGCCTACGTAGGTCTTTGAGCTTACATTCAGCAGCCTCCCCTGCCCTGTGGGACGACCAGGGTTAAGCCCCGTCATTTCACGGCCTGCTCAACCGCCTCCCACCCCTCCCGTTCGGCCACCTCCGTGCCTTAAGCCCCCTCTGGTGACGGTCCCTTCCGCTCGGGCCTTAAGCCCCCTTTGGTGATTGCTCCCCCTGGAGGCATGGAAGCCTAGTTCACGCACCCCAAGTGCGCAGTGGCGCCCATGTCAGAAGTCGCAGATGACTTATATGTCAAGTTGTCCCTCCAAGGCCCTGCTGCACTAGCTGGCCGCAATGCTGGATGTTTTTTTTTTTATTCTTGGCAGTGTCAGCTTCACTCTCCTTCTCACTCTCTTGTGTGTGTGTGTGTGGGGGTGGAGGGGTGGGTTAAGTCCCTGGAGGACACCTCTACTTCCTTCTTGCAACACCCACCTATGCCCAACTCTGTATCTCCTGTCCGTGTGTTGTCTCCACACATGTTGGGTATCTTCCAAGGTGCCAAGTTGTCCAGGGAGGCGATAAAATGTGGAGTGAAAGAGGCCAGAAGACACCCCACCCACCACAGATGGCCCGTCCACCAGGGCCACTCTCCCCATTGCCAGGGAGGGAGCAGGCACAGAGAGCCAGACCACATGGGTAGGACGGCGGTGGTCGGGAGAGGAGAGAATCCCCAACCCAACACACCGCTTACCCCCTGGTACAACCTCCATGCCTACACTTCCCAGTGCCTGGCGGCAGGGAGGAAGCGTTCAAAGGGCAGCAAGACCACAGAGGTAAGGGCAGTGTGCAGGAGGAGAGAGCTTCTCCAACCCGTCACACTGCTTGCAACAAGGCCCGTCCACCAGGGCCACTCTCCCCATTGTAGGGTGCCAGGGAGGGAGCAGGCACAGAGAGCCAGACCACAGGGGTAGGATGGCGGTGGGCGGGAGAGGAGAGCATCCCCAACCCGACACACCGCTTACCCCCTGGTACAACCTCCATGCCTACACTTCCCAGTGCCTGGCGGCAGGGAGGAAGCGTTCAAAGGGCAGCAAGACCACAGAGGTAAGGGCAGTGTGCAGGAGGAGAGAGCTTCTCCAACCCGTCACACCGCTTGCAACAAGGCCCGTCCACCAGGGCCACTCTCCCCATTGTAGGGTGCCAGGGAGGGAGCAGGCACAGACAACCAGACCACAGGGGTAGGACGGCGGTTGGCGGGAGGGGAGAGCATCCACAACCCGTCACACCGCTTACCCCCTGGCCCTGCCTCCATGCCTACACTCCACGGTGCCGGGTGGCAGGGAGAAAGCCTTCAAAGGGCAACCAGTACGCAGAGGAAGGGTAGTAGTGGAGCTCTTCTCCAAAGCATCATATCGCTTGCAACAAGGCCCATCCACCAGTGACACTCTCCCCGTTGTAGGGTGCTGGGGAGGGAGCAGGCACAGACAACCAGACCACAGGGGTAGGACGGCGGTAGGCGGGAGGGGAGAGCATCCACAACCCGTCACACCGCTTACCCCCTGGCCCTGCCTCCATGCCTACAGTCCACAGTGCCGGGTGGCAGGGAGAAAGCCTTCAAAGGTCAACCAGTACACAGAGGAAGGGTAGTAGTGGAGCTCTTCTCCAAAGCATCACATCACTTGCATCAAGGCCCATCCACAAGTGACACTCTACACATTGTAGGGTGCCGGGGAGGGAGCAGGCACAGACAACCAGACCACAGGGGTAGGACGGCGGTGGGCGGGAGGGGAGAGCATCCACAACCCGTCACACCGCTTACCCCCTGGCCCAGCCTCCATGCCTACACTCCACGGTGCCGGTTGGCAGGGAGAAAGCCTTCAAAGGGCAACCAGTACACAGAGGAAGGGTAGTAGTGGAGCTCTTCTCCAAAGCATCATATCGCTTGCAACAAGGCCCATCCACCAGTGACACTCTCCCCGTTGTAGGGTGCTGGGGAGGGAGCAGGCACAGACAACCAGACCACAGGGGTAGGACGGCGGTGGGCGGGAGGGGAGAGCATCCACAACCCGTCACACCGCTTACCCCGTGGCCCAACCTCCATGCCTACACTCCCCAGTGCCTGGCAGCAGGGAGGAAGCGTTCAAAGGGCAGCAAGACAACACAGGTAGGGCGGTGGGCGGGAGGAGAGAGCTTCTCCAACCCGTCACACCGCTTCCAACCAGGCCCATCCACCAGGGCCACTCTCCCCATTGTAGGGTGCCGGGGAGGGAGCAGGCACAGACAACCAGACCACAGGGGTAGGACGGCAGTGGGCGGGAGGGGAGAGCATCCATGACCCGTCACACTGCTTACCCCCTGGCGTAAGACAACTTCGGAGCTGGTAAATAAAAAACGCTCTGTGCGGCCACGGGTGAATCGGAGGCATTAAAAGTCGGCCGCCTTTGTCCCCACCAGGGAAGGGGACCTCAGCAGGCCACGGGGCACCAGCCTCCTCCACGGCGCACACGGTATCGTACCTATGCTTTTAGATGGGGCAGGGAGCAAACTCAGTTGGAGGTCACCAGACAGGGAGAGAAGCGCTTGGCTCGCAGACAGGTAGCGCCCTCACTGGCGGAGCCCGGTGTGAGTCCAGGGACCACGCCTGAGGCGGAGGAGAGAAGGACCATTTCGCCTGTTTGCAGGGGGTCACCAGGGACCGCCTCAGCGAAAGCCTCTTCCCAGCTCAGGCGCAGGGAGCCATATCGATTGGAGAAGGTAGTGGGGTAAACATGGAGGTCAAGAAGGTCCGATTCCAATAGAAGACAGGTAAGTGAGATAACCTCCTGTAAGTCTGGAACTCTGTGTAGGCATCAGAGAACTAGCCAGGGTCCCCTGACCACCAAAGGGAGTAAAACTTTCTGTCAGTCTGGAACTCTTCCTGGGCATAGGAGAACCGGCCAGACTCCCCTGCCTATTGTTCAAAATTTTCGCTCCGAGATAATCTCCTCAAGGGTGCCCCCAGCAGTTATCGTGCACTTTCTGCACGCGCGTCATTTAGGGGGACCGAACCAACAAAGTGTCCGACCTCATGGAAGTGGTGCCTGGACACAGCTAGGCAGATCCGACCTCATTTCTGTCAAAGGCCGGAGCTCATGGGACTTAGAATTTTTTTCGCTCTTTGCCGCCGTGCCCTTCCCAGCCACCAGGGGGCGCCACTAGGGTTGCAGGGTGACCGGGGCAGGCTCCCTTCCCCTGCCTGACCTGCCCCCCTGAAGTCCCGCAATGAAGGGAGGTCGTGGAGGGCAGATGACGATTGCAGACAGGAAAGGGGGGAAACCGCCTGTCCGTCTGGAACTCTTCCTGGGCATAGGAGAACCAGCCAGAGTCCCCTGCCTGCTTGTGGGACTTTGAACATTTTTCAACCTGAAAAGTGGGGACTTTGAAAATATTTCACCATGTAAAGTGGGGAACTTGGATTATATGCTGCACAATCTCCTCGGGGGTGGCGCCACAGCTGACAGCGCGACCGACCCCATGGAGTTTAGACTGGACGCAGCAGGGCAGAACCGACCCCGTTTTTGCCTCACACCTGGAGCTCGCTGAAGGCTGCCCAACCCCTGCCTGCCTGCCTGCCTGGCCAGCCTAGCTGGGGACCTTGGTGTCCCTAATCATTTTCGCCAACCAGGGGGTGCTCCACTAGAGGTGCAGGGGACACAGGGCAGGCACCCTTCACCTGCCCAACCAATCCTGGGTGGCTGGGAGCGAGCAGAGGACCTTGGAAACTTTTATCATTTTTGTCCACCGGGGGGCGCCACTAGGGATGCAGGGTGCCCAGGGCAGGCTCCCTTCCCCTCCCCATCAAGCACCCTGAAGTCCCGCAACGAAGGGAGGTCGGGGAGGGCAGATGACGATTGCAGACAGGAAAGGGGGGAAACCGCCTGTCAGTCTGGAACTCTTCCTGGGCATAGGAGAACCAGCCAGAGTCCCCTGCCTGCTTGTGGGACTTTGAACAATTTTCAACCTGAAAAGTGGGGACTTTGAAAATATTTCACCATGTAAAGTGGGGAACTTGGATTATATGCTGCACAATCTCCTCGGGGTGGCGCCAGAGCTGACCGCACGACCGACCCCATGGACGTTTAACCTGGACGCAGCAGGGCAGAACCGACCCCGTTTTTGCCTCATACCTGGAGCTCGCTGAAGGCCTGCCTGCCTGCCTGGCCAGCCCAGCTGTGTACCTTGATGTCCCTAATCATTTTTGCCAACCAGGGGGTGCTCCACTAGAGGTGCAGGGGACACAGGGCAGGCACCCTTCACCTGCCCAACCAATCCTGGGTGGCTGGGAGCAAGCAGAGGCCCCTGGAGCATTTTATCATTTTCGGCCACCGGGGGGCGCCACTAAGGGTGCAGGAGTCCCAGGGCAGGCACCCTTCCCCTGCCCGCCAAACCCTGGGAGGCTGGGAGCAAGCAGAGGCCCCTGGAGCATTTTATCATTTTCGGCCACCGGGGGCGCCACTAAGGGTGCAGGGGTCCCAGGGCAGGCACCCTTCCCCTGCCCGCCAAACCCTGGGAGGCTGGGAGCAAGCAGAGGCCCCTGGAGCATTTTATCATTTTCTGCCACCGGGGGGCGCCACTAAGGGTGCAGGCGTCCCAGGGCAGGCACCCTTCCCCTGCCCGCCAAACCCCGGGAGGCTGGGAGCAAGCAGAGGCCCCTGGAGCATTTTATCATTTTCGGCCACCGGGGGGCGCCACTAAGGGTGCAGGGGTCCCAGGGCAGCCTCCCCATCAAGCACCCTGAAGTCCCGCAACGAAGGGAGGTCGGGGAGGGCAGATGACGATTGCAGACAGGAAAGGGGGGAAACCGCCTGTCAGTCTGGAACTCTTCCTGGGCATAGGAGAACCAGCCAGAGTCCCCTGCCTGCTTGTGGGACTTTGAACAATTTTCAACCTGAAAAGTGGGGACTTTGAAAATATTTCACCATGTAAAGTGGGGAACTTGGATTATATGCTGCACAATCTCCTCGGGGTGGCGCCAGAGCTGACCGCACGACCGACCCCATGGACGTTTAACCTGGACGCAGCAGGGCAGAACCGACCCCGTTTTTGCCTCATACCTGGAGCTCGCTGAAGGCCTGCCTGCCTGCCTGGCCAGCCCAGCTGTGTACCTTGATGTCCCTAATCATTTTTGCCAACCAGGGGGTGCTCCACTAGAGGTGCAGGGGACACAGGGCAGGCACCCTTCACCTGCCCAACCAATCCTGGGTGGCTGGGAGCAAGCAGAGGCCCCTGGAGCATTTTATCATTTTCGGCCACCGGGGGGCGCCACTAAGGGTGCAGGAGTCCCAGGGCAGGCACCCTTCCCCTGCCCGCCAAACCCTGGGAGGCTGGGAGCAAGCAGAGGCCCCTGGAGCATTTTATCATTTTCGGCCACCGGGGGCGCCACTAAGGGTGCAGGGGTCCCAGGGCAGGCACCCTTCCCCTGCCCGCCAAACCCTGGGAGGCTGGGAGCAAGCAGAGGCCCCTGGAGCATTTTATCATTTTCTGCCACCGGGGGGCGCCACTAAGGGTGCAGGCGTCCCAGGGCAGGCACCCTTCCCCTGCCCGCCAAACCCCGGGAGGCTGGGAGCAAGCAGAGGCCCCTGGAGCATTTTATCATTTTCGGCCACCGGGGGGCGCCACTAAGGGTGCAGGGGTCCCAGGGCAGCCTCCCCATCCTGCCCCCTGAAGTCCCGCAACAAAGGAAGGTCGGGGTGGGCATATAACGATTGCAGACAGGTAAGGGGGAAAACCACCTGTCAGTGTGGAACTCTGGTTGGGCATAGGAGAACCAGCAAGAGTCCCCTGCTTGCTCTTCAAAATTTTTGCTCCTCAACAATCTCCTCGAGGGTGCCACCAGCTATTGTCGTGCACTTTCTGCACGCGCGTCATTTAGGGGGACCAACATGAAAGAGTGTCCGACCTCATGGAAGTGGTGCCTGGACGCGGCAGGGCAGATCCGACCTCATAGCCGACAGGCCTGGAGCTTGTGGGACTTAGAAAATATTTCACCCTGAAAACTGGAGAACTTGGATTATATGCTGCACAATCTCCTCGGGGGTGGCGCCAGAGCTGACAGTGTCCGACCGCATGGACGTTTAGCCTGGACGCAGCGGGGCAGATCCGACCTCATTTCTGTCAAATGCATGGAGCTTGTGGGACTTTGAACATTTTTCAACCTGAAAAGTGGGGACTTTGAAAATATTTTGCACATTTAAAAATATAAAAAAAATACATTCCAGCACATAGAAGCCCCTGCATCCCCTGACAGCCCCCACCTGGGTGACCAACATATCCAAAAATCAGCCAGATCCCTGCAGGGGTTCAGGAATTTCATGGAAGTCATAATTTTAGCGGTAACCGCCAGGCTCCCATAACCGAAATTAGTTCCATAGAATCGCGGCCAAGTGCCGCTGGATAACAACCGGCAAAACGCAAGGTTTTCATGCCGAAAATAGTTCCAGGGATTTCGCGCCTATGTCCCCCTGAAGTCTTTTCTCGGTTTTGGGCCACGCAGACGCCCGCCAGGGGTCTAGCTTTCGGTTTTACTGCTGTAGGGAGGCAGGGAAGCAGGCAGGCAGGCAGGCAGGCAGGTGGCTAAGTGCCGCTGGACACCGATCGGCAACGTTTTCATGCTGAAACTTGTTCCAGGGATTTTGTGGCCATGTCCCCCTGAAGTCTATTCTCGGTTTTGGGCCATGTGAATGGCTCGGTTCTGCTGCTGTACGCAGGGAGGGAAGGAGGCATGAGGGCAGGCAGACAGGGAAAGCGGGGACTTTGAAGGTGTTTTCTTTTTACCCTTCTGTAACCCCTTAGTGACCAGGCCATTTTTCAATTTTATTACCGTTAACCCCTTAGTGACCAGGCCATTTTTCAATTGTATTACCGTTAAGGACCAGGGCTCTTTTTTACATTTCTGCAGTGGTTGTGTTTAGATGTAATTTGCCTCTTACACATTTACTGCACCCATACATATTATATACCATTTTTCTCGCTATTAAATGTTCATTCTAAAGATACCATCATTTTCATCATATCATATAATTTACTAGAATAAAAAAAGTAAAATATGATAAAAAAACAAACAAAAAAAAAACACAGCTGGCCATCATGCACCCATGTCCCAGTTGGAACATGTCTGAAGCCGACCAATGTAATTCACCTCCGTCAAACTGTATGTTTTTGAAAAGTACACACCCTAGGGCATTTCACATGGTGGCATTTGAACACTTTACATGCACTAATTCTACCACCAGTCTCTGTCAAACGTTTTTGTGGTGTTATTTTTCACTCACACATTCTACTTTGTGCATAGATTCTAAGCTCCTGTTAGGTGTTACTGCCAAAGGACACCACAATATGTACTTGGCATCATCTCCCGAGTACAGCGATAACACTCATGCATACGTTTGTCGGGTTCACTGGGGGGGTGCAAAGCGAAATGTCTGATATGCGTTTTTCAAATTTTATATATCTTGTTTGCCTATCTTGCTTTTGAGGGCCTTATCAGATATCCCAATGTATTTTCTTGCCATGAGCGTGCATATATTTGAAAAGTTTACACCCCACAGTAGTTGAAGAACGTGTGTGGAGGTAACTGTTCAATCCTCAATTTTACACACGCACACCGCTTTTTGACTGTGATTTAGGAGAGCCCGCTGTTGGTTATTGCAAGAACACACCCCGGGTTGTTTTCTGCGAGGCCTCCTAAGGACACCCATGCCCCCCCATGCATAGGTCTGGCAGGATTTGGGGAAGGTACGGTAACAATTGAATGACTTGCCATTTGAGTTGAAATTGAGAGTATGTCTTCTGATAGGCCTATCTTTAGCTTGGGGCTTATCACATACCCCAGTTTTATATATCGCCACAAAAGGGTACATACTTGAAACGTAGACACCCCGAGGTATTGCATGTATGTGGAGTGCTTTGATGCAACTTTTTTTTTAGCCAGAAAAAAGATAAAACAAGTTGAAGAACGTGTGTGGAGGTAACTGTTCAATCCTCAATTTTACACACGCACACCGCTATTTGACTGTGATTTAGGAGAGCCCGCTGTTGGTTATTGCAAGAACACACCCCGGGTTGTTTTCTGCGAGGCCTCCTAAGGACACCCATGCCCCCCCCCCCCCCCATGCATAGGTCTGCCAGGATTTGGGGAAGGTACGGTAACAATTGAATGACTTGCCATTTGAGTTGAAATTGAGAGTATGTCTTCTGATAGGCCTATCTTTAGCTTGGGGCTTATCACATACCCCAGTTTTATATATCGCCACAAAAGGGTACATACTTGAAACGTAGACACGCACACCGCTTTTTGACTGTGGAACACACCCCGGGTTTATCACGATTCCGGGAACCTAACACGCTAACAGACACACACACACACACACACACAGAAAAGGTGCCGTACCGGACCTTAGAGTGGCCGGGCTAAGCACACACAGAATAGTCAGGAGACAAGCCGAGTCAGGGGAACCAGAAAACAGAATAACGAGAAACAAGCCGAGGTCAAAGGGTAGTAGAAAGTCACAAAGTCAGTTTAACAAGCCAGAGAGTACGTAACCACAAATCACAAGTTCAGAATCAATACTATACAGCAAAGACCACAACAGGGCAGGGAGGAACAGGAAAGGTGAGTATAAATACCCGAGGTTGAATTCTGATTGGATAACTTCCAATCAGAATTAACAATCACATGTGGGAGATATCTAAGCCTCCCACTGTGATTGTGGTACTGTTGCTTTAACGCCGGGTCACTCACGTGACCCCGGCGTTTGCATAAATCAACGACCTTCCAGCGTGCAGCGTTATACATGCTGCCGCTGGGAGGCGTGACGGATGTGAGCGGCGAGCGGCGGAGAGGAGACGCCGCTCGCCGACAGGTAGGAGGAGGGGAGACCGCGGGCGGCGATGGACTGAGGGTGAGTGCTGCGAGTTGCGAGCAGCCTCCCCTACTAGCCGCCTGCGGACCCCTGACAGGGTTGTTTTCTGCGAGGCCTCCTAAGGACACCCATGCCCCCCATGCACGGGGTAAATGTAACAACCCCCCCCAAAGAAAAAGACACCAAAAAAAAAAAACTGAACGGCAAAAAATAAATTAAAAATGGGCCAGCGTGTGGTATCGTTTGAAACAGTCTCCAATGCAGAGTCCAGGCTGCCCAGGGCAGTCAGGACAGTAATATACACTGTCTTTTCTCTGCCCCCTCTTAGAACAGACCCTGCATCTTTTTTGGGGATTCTGTTTTGCCGCAGTAGGGGGAATTTTAAAAATAAAATGTGTAGCCCCAACTCTGCTCTCTCCCATCACCGCCCGGGGAGCAGGTGCATCACGGTACAAAATCCCCGAAATGATCTGGAGCTGAAACTAAAAATCTCAGTTGCTTCCCGGGGTTTGCTTTTTTGAACAACAAGAAAGCGTTGTGGGTTGCAATCTGCATTAGGTAGATTGCAACCTTTTTGTACCAGGCCCTTGTCTTTCGTATAACTAGGTAGGGCTGCAGCAGCTGATCTGCCAGATCAACCCCACCCATATGACGGTTATAGGCCTTGATGCACACTGGCTTCCTCGTTCTCTCAGCTCTGCCACGTACAGGGACCTCCACAGTCCCCTCAGTGTGGATGGTGGTAAGAAGGTACACATCCTTCTTGTCTCTGTACTTAACTGCCAACAGCTCCTCTTGGCGCAGAGCTGAGGTCTCCCCCCTCCGTAGCCGGGTGCGTGCAAGTTGTCCTGGGAAACCTGTGCTGTTCTTTTTAATTGTGCCGCAAGCTACTGTATCAAAACAGTACAGTATCTTGAACAAAGGGACACTTGTATAAAAAATGTCAGTATACAAGTGGTACCCTTTGTTCATCAGGGGGAATATCAGGTCCCAGACAATCTTGCCACTGGTTCCCATATGTTCTGGGCAACCTGGAGGGTCAAGGTGGCTATCCTTTCCCTCGTACACCCGGAAGGCCTGAGTATACCCAGTCTCGCTATCACAGAGCTTATACATCTTTACACCATACCTAGAGCGCTTGGAAGGAACATACTGCTTGAATCCCAGCCTTCCCTTATACTTCATCAGGGATTCATCCACGCATTTATTCCTTCCAGGTGTATAAGCCTCTGCAAACCTGGCAGCAAAGTGGGTAATCAGGGGGCGGATTTTATACAGCCTGTCAAACTGGGGATGCTGTTGTCGCTGAAGTGCATGAAATGCAGAATCATTTCATACCTCTTCCTCGACATACATTGGGAGTAAATGGGGGTAGAGCAGATGGGGCTACTGCTCCAGTAGGAGCGGATGGAGGGCTTCTTTATGATGCCCATCAGCATAGTCAATGCCCAGAATCTTTTAAATTCTGGCACATCGATGGGGGCCCATTGCTGCTTTGCCAAAAAAGAGTCCGGTTTTGTAGCTCGGAATTGATGGGCATATAAATTAGTTTGGGCGACAATGTTCCCCAATACATCATCGCCCAGAAACACCTCCATAAACTGCTGAGGGCTAAATCCTGTGACATCCAAATTAATGCCAGGATTTGCAGTAAAGGATGGGATGTCTGGCCTCTGGTTATGAGGCACTACCCACTCCTCAGCAGTTCTGCCAGCTGGAGCAGCACGTCTCCTTCTGGCAGGGGAACTAGCAGGCACAGATACAACATCACCAGATACATAACTAGCAGTAGACACTGTATCGAGTGATGATGTATCTGAGCACCTGGCAGGGTCAAAATCAGGGTCAGAGTCTGACTTAGACGCGTCAGACTCTAGCGCAAGGGTGGCATATGACTGCTCAGCGCGGGTTGTCTTCCGTGACCCGTGTGCCATGATCACAATTGCTTTACTTAGTGACCTGACACAAAAAAAATAAAAGATAACCCCTGAAAAAATGAACAGACAGCAAAATAAGTGATGCTGTGCAAGAGCCTGTGATCTGTATAGTGATCACTGGCAGGGCAGGGGTTAATCGTTCTGAAAAGAGCTTTTGGGTCTCAAAAAAATCACAAAAAAAATGAACCCCTAAAAAAAAAAAAGGCACAAACAGCAGAAAAGATCTGCTGTGCAAGAGCCAGTGATTATAGTGATCACTGGCAAGACAGGGGTTAATGGCTCTGAAAAGAGCCTTTGGGTCTCAAGATTTTACAAATCCCTACCTATAAATACCTAAATCTCTCTAGCTAAACCACAGATCTCTCTCTCTCACACTAAAACACAAGTGAAGAGAGGGAGGCAGATCCACACTAATCAGAGAAATGGGGAACACACTTGGGATGAAATTGCTAATGGGGCAAGCTGTGATTGTATGACTCCAGCCTGCCCCTTATGATGCGGCATGCTAGGGACGCCCCCAGAAGCCCCATGATTCACTGCCTTTCGAAAAAAAAAAGGGGGGGGGGGAGTTAATATTGATCATTTTCTTTATTTTATATTTATTTTTTTATATATATTATTTTATATGCACGGAGTGCCAGGACACCTCAAGGCACTCATCACATGCAGTACATCACTGCTATACTATCAGAGCTTCCAGAGCTCAAAATAGGTGCAGACGTACCAGGTACGTCCAAGGTCATTATGGACTGTTTTCTGCCAGACGTACCTGATACGTCCGCAGTCAGGAAGGGGTTAAACTCCATCATCCCCCGGCACAGGAAACATACATATATATAAGTGGGGACTTTGAAAATCTTTCAACCTGAAAAGTGGGGACTTAGAACTTTTTTTTGCCTGAAAAGTGGTGACTTAGAAAATATTTTGCACATTTAAAAATAGAAAAATAAATACATTTCAGCACACAGCAGCCCCTCAAGTTGCATCCCCTGACAGCCCCCACCTGGGTGACCAACATATCCAAAAATCAGCCAGATCCCTGCAGGGATTCAGGAATTTCATGGAAGTCATAATTTTAGCGGTAACCGCCAGGCTCCCGTAAACGAAATTAGTTCCATAGAATCGCGGCCAAGTGCCGCTGGATAACAACCGGCAAAACGCAAGGTTTTCATGCTGAAAATACTTCCAGGGATTTCGCGCCTATGTCCCCTGAAGTCTTTTCTCGGTTTTGGGCCACGCAGACGCCCGCCAGGTGTCTAGCTTTCGGTTCTACCGCTGGAGGGAAACAGGGCAGCCAGGCAGGCAGGCAGCCAGGCAGGCAGGCAGCCAGCCAGGCAGGCAGCCAGCCAGGCAGGCAGCCAGCCAGCCAGCCAGGCAGGCAGGCAGGCTGGCTGTACTGCCTACGTATGTCTTTGAGCTTACATTCAGCAGCCTCCCCTGCCCTGTGGGACGACCAGGGTTAAGCCCCGTCATTTCACGGCCTGCTCAACCGCCTCCCACCCCTCCCGTTCGGCCACCTCTGGTGACGGTCCCTTCCGCTCGGGCCTTAAGCCCCCTTTGGTGATTGCTCCCCTCCGCTCGGGCCTTAAGCCCCCCGCCCCTGAGACCCTGGAGGCATGGAAGCCTAGTTCACGCACCCCAAGTGCGCAGTGGCGCCCATGTCAGAAGTCGCAGATGACTTATATGTCAAGTTGTCCCTCCAAGGCCCTGCTGCACTAGCTGGCCGCAATGCTGGATGTTTTTTTTTTTTATTCTTGGCAGTGTCAGTGTGGTGGAATCTCGGTAAAAATAAATTTAGTAGGCCGAGATTACCACGTGGCATGTGTACGTGCATATGCTGACGTATCGATCAGTTGGTTGCACGAGGCAAGATACGATCAGTAGTGTACGGAGCATGTGCAAGAATACAGGATATAGTATTCCCCCTCCTCCATTGTGCTGGACAAGCCATGCGGTCAAACAGGAAGTTAATTCTTATTTGTGTTGATTGGTTAAGAGAATGTGCGGGTGGAGCTTAATATGGGAGGAGTTATGTGCCTATATAAGGAGCCTGCACTATTGTCCTGGGCTCAGAACTTGCTGTATTTTGGTGACGTTAGTCCCTCTGAGTCCCGATCGGTGATCCAATAAAGAATCTCTTCCTTCCTGAAGAAACCTGTGTCCATCTCTCTGTGCTTGGCTTCCGTCAGTTTCTCCGGTATCATTTGGTGCATTGGCCGGGAAGCTCATCGTTCAACGGTAGCTGAGAGGCAGAGGCGTGAGACGGTCTATCTTTGCCCACGTTCTCTACGGCTGCACCCCTGAACTTCTGCGTGGACCTCCCTTCGTCTCGGCGCCACTGGTCTGTTGTCCAGGAGATCATCGGCCTCTACGTGAGAAGTGCTGGGGTGTCCCCGTCGATGAGTGTGAACTCAGGTTCAGGAACGAGGAGGTAAGACAACTGCTGTTTTAGACAGCAGGACCCACTAGGGGTATACCGATTGTGCGGTAGGCCCAAAGGGGTTTTGAATCTGTGTATCTGCCCCCTCTGTCGGAGGGAAGGAGCGAAGGCGCACCGCTCGATCGAACGCTCTTTAGTCAGACCGTTTGATTCTGTTAGTCAGGCGGGGCTCTGGTGTAAATAGCCCTAGCCGGACACCGGTGTCTTGTCTAGACTAGCGTTCTAGGGTGTACATTTTGTTCGCTAGGTCGGAGGGACCGGGAGACTAAGCGGCGTCTGTGTAAATTCGGTTCGCTAGTTCTCATCCTATCTGGGCTAAGTGGGAAGGCGTGTAAATTTGGAACCCACTAGACTTTTGATAGTGCGACTAAGAGGCGTCTGTGTAAATTCGGTCCTCTAGCTCGCTATATATGTGGTGATTGGGCAGTGTGGCTAACCAAAACGTATGTAGATTGTTTTTAGGTAGTCCATTCAAGGTACTGGCCAATAGTTTAGTTGGGAATTGTAAATGTGTTAACGATTGTTTAGTAAAGTGTATATCTTGTTAGATAGCGCGAGCTCAGCCGTCTAGCGAGAGTGTTCATAGTGTGTTGCTGTATTATTGTGCACGGTACCATAACCCTGTATATTTACTGACACTGTATATAAGTACTAATCATTGTCGTCCAGTGCATGTTTAACACCATAACCACTAATAATTGTATTGTGACCTTAACTTGTGCTTTGACCTATGCTAACCGTACTGTAACCGCTATTTGTAAAAGACGATGTTATTGGGGTGTGTTATAGACGGGTAATTCATATATAGAGAATTATAGCGTGGGTGACTGTATAGTTACGCCAAAGGGCATAATATTGATTATATAGTGACTGGTGTAGCAGCTGTGTGTGTACGGGAATTCCCTGAGTGTTTATTGTTATTGTGTACGTTTCACTTGGTAACCGTACCACGTGGTGCTGTTGCCAGAGGAAACGGGTGTGACTGTTGAATAGTACGCGTGTATAGTATTCGTTGTCGACGACGTTCCATTGTTAAGTATGGGTGCGTCGCAGTCAACGATCCCGGATCCCTTAGGTTGTATGGTGAAGAATTTTAAAAAGGGATTCAAAACTTGTGATTTTGGGGTTAAAATGTCTCCTGTACGTTTGGTCACTTTGTGTACTAGGGAGTGGCCTACTTTGGTTGCGGCATGGCCGCCACGTGGCAGTTTGGATCCAACTCTGGTACAGCGCTTACACGTGGCTGTATCAGGTAGGCCTGAACTTTACGGCCAGTTTCCTTATGTTGATTGTTGGAGACAGGCCGTAAATGACTCGCCAAAATGGCTCCGGACATGCCACGAGGAGCAGTGTCGCCTCATGGTAGCTAGGACTTGTTCGTCCACTAGGACTGGTGTTAGGCCCATTTTGGACACGCCCCCTGAGTCCGAGATCCCTTTGCCGCCCCCTTACTTTCCGTTAAGAGGAAGTGACGCAAACGCAGGAAGTCCTGCAACCCTCCCCTCATTACCCCCATCCACTTCCGCTTCCTCCTCCAGTACAGGATCCACCCCCCCTCGTACTAAATCTCCCCTTCCGGAATCAGAACCAACCCCCATTAAAAACGAATATCCTGATTTGGCGCCACTTCAGACTTCCGGTCAAGCTTCATCTAGCTCGACTCGAAGTGTTTTATTTACCACCTTTTCCCAAAACCAAGCTCCCACATCCCCATAACCTATTTCTCCCCGACTGGAACCTATGACTGACGCCCCTCCACGTAGCCCCATACAGACCCGACAGTTGACCGGTGCCCAACAATTAAGACACTATCAGATGCCTCTTCGTCTGAATCCTGGGCCAGCCTATCTCGATGCCGCAGGCCAAATGGCACATGCTGACCCAGTCTTTGTATACGTCCCATTCACAACAACCGACCTTTTAAACTGGAAGACCCACAATTCCTCGTATACTGAGAAACCACAAGCTATGACTGATCTGTTCACCTCAATAGTACAGACACATAACCCGACATGGGCTGATTGCCAGCAGTTATTAATGACTTTATTTAACAATGAGGAAAGGACAAGAATAAATCAAGCAGCCATTAAAGCACTAGAGGATAAAGCCCGTACTTTAAACCAAGCCAATCCATCAGCATGGGCCGCAACACATTATCCCAACACTGATCCCGATTGGAACGTAAATGGTGCTGATATGGTTCAACTCAGAGCCTATAGAGACGCTATAATTGCTGGCATGAAAGCCGGAGGAAAGAAAGCTATTAACATGTCGAAGACAGTTGAGGTGATTCAGAAAAGCGATGAAGCGCCCAGTGTCTTTTATGACCGATTATTGGAGGCATACCGCTTGTATACCCCCTTTAATCCGGAAGACGCTGACAATTCCCGAATGGTGAACTCCGCCTTTGTCAGCCAAGCTTACGGAGATATTAAGCGCAAGCTACAAAAGTTAGAAGGGTTTGCAGGTATGTCAATCACCCAACTAATGGAGGTAGCGAACAAAGTTTATATGAATAGGGAAACAGAAAGCAAGAAAGAGGAAGAGCGCAAGATGGGTAAAAAGGCTGATATGCTAGCGGTAGCGATCGCAGGCGTAGATAGACGGGGCCCAGATAGAGGCGATAGTAGATGGAATGAGGAACCTCTAAGTAGAAATCAGTGCGCTTACTGTAAGGAAGAAGGGCATTGGAGAAATGAGTGTCCGCGAAGAGAACAGTCTGAGAGAGACAGACCTAGGACAGGTTATGTAAACTTTAGAGGCAGAGCGAGAGGTAGAGGAGGCCCCGGAGGGAGTAATGGTTATAGAGGGAGTAATGGGAACAGAGGAAGTGTTAGGGAAGACAGGTATATTCCAGCAGCGCAAAGGTCCCGCGATAGAGAAGGTAGGGACTTTGTAGGATTGGCTGACACGGTCATGGAGGACTATTGATACCGACCGGGCTCCATCCCCCTTGGTCGAGCGGAGCCTATGGTCGATGTATCAATAGGGGGGAAAAGGAGTGCGTTCATGATCGACACTGGTGCTGAACATTCAGTGGTGACTAATCTAGTTGCTCCTCCATCTGGAAGGACTATTACTGTGATAGGAGCAACTGGAAGAAGTGCTGAAAAACCGGTTCTTAAAAGTCGACTCTGTACATTGGGAGGCCACGTAATAAAACATCAATTCCTTTATATGCCTGAATGTCCAGTCCAATTGCTGGGACGTGATATGCTATCAAAATTACAAGCGCAGATTACGTTCCTACCAAATGGAACAACATCTTTAAAGTTTAATGGACCTTCAGGTATCATGACATTATCTGTACCAAAGGAAGAAGAGTGGCGACTTTATACAGCGTTGACTAGCCAAAACCCTAGGAGTGATGAGACATTATTTAACATACCAGGAGTTTGGGCAGAGAACAACCCACCAGGACTGGCCCGCAATATTCCACCTATAAAAATTGAACTGAAACTTGGGGTTTATCCAGTGAGCCTAAGACAATACCACATCCCGCAGAAGGCTAAGAAGAACATCCAATCCTATCTGGATAAGTTCATACGGTATGGTATCCTAAAATTCTGTACTTCCCCCTGGAACACCCCATTGCTGCCTGTTCAAAAGCCCGGTACAGATGAGTATCGACCTGTGCAGGACTTGAGAGCAGTCAATGATGCGGTTGTTAGTATACATCCAGTTGTACCCAATCCATATAACCTGCTTGCTTTAATTCCGGGCGGGGCTACTTACTTCACAGTCTTAGATCTCAAAGATGCCTTCTTTTGCCTCCGAATTGCCGCAGAAAGTCAATGTATTTTCGCTTTCCAATGGGAGAACGCTGTAACGGGCTCAAAACGCCAAATGACTTGGACAAGACTGCCCCAAGGGTTTAAAAATTCACCTACCCTATTTGGTTCAGCCCTAAGTCAAGATCTACTGGATTTTGAGTCCATCCCAGGAGAGTGTGTCTTGTTACAATATGTAGATGACTTGTTGATAGCAGCAGTTACAAAAGAGATCTGTCAGCAAGCAACGCACGATCTACTGCACATTCTCTGGAAGGCAGGATACAAGGTGTCTAGAAAGAAGGCTCAGTTGTGTTTGCCAACTGTCAAGTATCTGGGATTCCATATCTCTGAAGGTCAAAGAATTATGGGGCCAGAGAGAAAAGAGGCTGTCTGACAAATACCAATACCCAAGAATAGAAGACAAGTGCGAGAATTCTTGGGGGTAGCAGGCTTCTGTAGGATATGGATTCCCAGCTATGCGATACTAGCAAAACCTCTGTACGCAGCTATCAAAGGTACAGAGCACGACCCCTTCTTATGGACCCAAGAACAGCAAACGGCATTTGAAGATGTGAAGAAGGCTTTGATGAGTGCCCCAGCATTAGGTCTACCTGATCACACACGACCATTCTACTTATATGTACACGAGCAAAGAAGAATGGCTGTGGGAGTATTGACACAGTACTTGGGATCATGGCAAAGACCTGTTGCCTACATGTCTAAGCAATTGGATGCAGTGGCCAGCGGACTTCCACCTTGTCTAAGAGCCGTAGCTGCAGCCGCCCTGCTAGTAGCTGAAGCCGATAAACTCACTCTGGGTCAAGAACTTTATGTACGAGTCCCACATGCAGTACAGACGTTGTTGGATTACAAAGGAAATCATTGGTTTAGTAACAGCCGTATGACCAAGTATCAAGCAATGTTGTGTGAAAACCCAAGAGTGCATTTAGAGACTGTAAACACCTTAAATCCAGCTACCCTTTTGCCACAACCTACTGAAAGTCAACATGATTGTTTGGAAGTAATGGATGAAGTATTCTCAAGTAGACCAGATCTTCGTGATTTTCCCATCCAGAACCCCGATGTTCAATATTATACCGACGGCAGTAGTTATGTGAAAGAAGGGATCCGCTATGCAGGATATGCAGTAACGACAATAGACAAGGTGATAGAAGCTCAGCCACTGGCGAAAGGAACATCAGCACAAAAGGCAGAATTAATAGCACTAACACGAGCGTTACAATTGGCTGAAGGTTTAAGAGTGAACATCTACACGGACTCCAAATATGCGTTTTTAACCACTCATGCCCACGGAGCTTTGTATAAAGAAAGAGGACTACTGAATTCAGAAGGAAAAGAAATCAAGTACGCAGCTGAAATCCTACAACTATTGGAAGCAGTGTGGGAGCCGAAAGAAGTCGGTATCATACATTGTCGAGCACATCTGAGAGGAGATGGTGATGTAACCAAGGGAAATCGGATGGCAGATAGTGCAGCTAAGCGTGCTGCTGAATCAGGAAGACAGGAGTATGTGGGGCATATAGCTGCTCTTATACCAACTCCACTGTCCCAATGGACTCCAGTTTATACAGCTCAAGAAGAGGAGTGGTTAAAGACTGAACCAGGAAAGTATTTGGAGAACAAGTGGTATCAGCTAGAAGATGGAAGAATAGTCATACCAGCATCACTAGCGGTAGAAATTGTCCAAAATTATCACAACGGGACACATTCTGGGAGAGACAGTACTGAAGAATCTCTCAGAAAACATTTCTACATACCAAGATTGTCCAACTTGACTCAGGCCATTGTACGCAGATGTGTAACGTGTGCTAAAAATAATGCAAGACAAGGACCAGTAAAGCCACCAGGAGTCCAGTTTATGGGGGGACTCCCCATGTCCGATCTACAAATAGACTTTACAGTGATGCCTAAATCGGGTGTTACCTGCTGGTAATTGTGTGCACCTATTCAGGCTGGGTAGAAGCATGTCCTACTCGTACAGAGAAAGCAGGAGAAGTTGTAAGATTCCTGCTACGAGAAATAATACCCCGATATGGACTACCCTGTTCTATAGGATCGGACAATGGTCCAGCTTTTGTTCATCAGTGCCTACAACAACTGACTCATATGCTTGGTATAAAGTGGAGGCTTCATACTGCATATAGACCCCAGAGTTCTGGTAAGGTAGAGAGAATGAATAGAACTATTAAGAACCAGTTGGCTAAAATGTGTCAGGAAACCCAACTTAAGTGGAACGTTCTCTTACCCATAGCTCTATTGCGAATCCGCAGTACCCCTACCAGAAGAATGGGCCTCTCTCCTTTTGAAATTATGTATGGGCGACCACCTCCCGTACTTGGTAACTTAAGGGGGGATTTGAGTCAGTTGGGAGAAGGAATTACCCGGCAGCAGGTTGTAGAGTTGGGTAAGACTATGGAGGAGGTACAGAAATGGGTACAAGATAGATTACCTGTGAATATTTATCCCCCTGTTCATAGTTATCATCCAGGAGATCAAGTGTGGATTAAAGAGTGGAATAATGTACCGTTAGGGCCCAAGTGGAGAGGTCCTTATGTTGTTCTTTTGTCTACCCCTACAGCGATAAAAGTAGCCGAAGTGACTCCGTGGATACATCACTCCAGGGTTAAGCCAGCAGCAGTCGATTCTTGGCAAGTTACAGCAGATCCAGAGAATCCCTGCAAGATCCGGTTAAAACGCACTACTCAGTCGGAGTAACGAGGAATCGTGTGGATTACAAATTTTATTGTTACAGGGATTTGGTGCGTGAGTGAGAAGGCCATAATAAAGCCTGTCCGCTTACCAACACATAGTATATAAGCCAGGAAAGTCTCGAAGGGACACCTGTGAAGACGAGCAGAACTCCATTCCCTGCAGCCCTCACACCCTGGAAGCTGAGGCGCCTTCGCACGGACGAAGACTGAGGATGACGGCGAAAGATGTGCTTTTGATAGTGTTTATTTATATGTGTTTTTATATTCAGGAAGGTAGAGGTACCGACACTCCTAGCTGTGAGGTATGCATTAAGACTACGAGAACAGGTAACCATATTTCCCAAACCCTAATTTGGCATTCACAATACGAGTGTAAAGGAGATGTATCGAGATGTAGATACTTAAATATAGACTATAGTGTGTGCCATTTAGGAGTAGGAGAACCTAAGTGCTTCAGTCCAGAGTATCAACCTCGTACAATTTGGTTGACTCTCAGGAATGGAGATCCTCAGGGGACCCTAATTAATAAGACGGTGTTAGAATCCGTACATTCTTCGGGTGTTCTGCTATTTGATGCGTGTAAAGCGATATCGAGTGGTAGAAAGCCGTGGAATGTATGTGGGGATCTTAGATGGGAGAGGACGTATGGGTCTAATGATAAATATATTTGTCCCAGTAGTAAAAATAAATATGTAAGTCCTAGATGCCCAAATAAAGACTATAACTTTTGCCCATATTGGTCTTGTGTGGGGTGGGCGACTTGGGGACAGACAGTAGACAAAGACATGATAGTGACTAAGTTGCCGACTAGCCCATATTGTAAGTCTATGGAATGTAATCCCATCCATATACTTATAAATAACCCCGATAAGTTCTTAGACAAATATGGCAATTTATTTGGGTTTCAGATATACGGGACGGGTTTAGATCCTGGGACATTATTGTTTATAGGGATAGAGACTGATACGGTATCCTCCCAAACTCATCAAGTATACCATTCCTTTTATGAAGAGATGAGTATAGATAATAAGATCCCCCATAATGCTAAAAACCTGTTCATCGATTTAGCTGAAAGTATTGCCGGTAGTCTTAATGTTACCAACTGCTATGTGTGTGGAGGTACTAACATGGGAGACCAATGGCCTTGGGAAGCAAAGGAGGTAATGTCCGGTTCTGAGGCAGTTGACCAATTGATATCTACACAAGCCGATTATCATATGAGTGTTAGAGGTAAATCTGAGTGGAGATTAAAGACCTCCATCATAGGTTATGTTTGCATAGCAAGGAAAGGAATAATGTATAATACTTCTGTAGGAGAATTAACTTGTCTAGGGCAAAAAGCTTATGATGATGATACAAAGAATACAACTTGGTGGTCGGCTTCAAATGTCTCAGAACCATCTAACCCGTTTGCTAGATACGCCAATTTAAAGGATGTGTGGTTTGATTTATCCATCACATCTACCTGGAGAGCCCCAGCAAATTTGTACTAGATCTGTGGTAAGAAAGCCTATTCGGAGCTGCCACAGGACTGGGAAGGGGCATGTGTGTTGGGTATGCTCAAACCATCCTTCTTCTTGTTACCGATTGAAACAGGTGAGACTTTAGGTGTTAAAGTGTATGATGTGAATCATAGGAAGAAAAGGGGACCCATAGAGACAGGCACCTGGGAAGATAATGAATGGCCTCCCCAGCGTATCATAGATTATTATGGGCCAGCCACGTGGGCTGAGGATGGTACCTTTGGTTACAGAACCCCTATTTATATGCTCAACCGTATTATAAGATTACAGGCGGTAGTTGAGATTATCACTAATGAGACATCACAAGCGCTCAATCTTCTAGCGAAGCATAACACCAGGATGAGGACAGCAGTCTACCAAAATAGATTAGCCTTGGATTACCTTTTGGCAGTAGAGGGAGGTGTATGTGGGAAGTTTAACCTGAGCAATTGCTGTCTTCAAATAGATGACGAAGGGCAAGCAATAGCTGAGCTTACTAGCCATATGGTTAAACTAGCGCATGTGCCTACTCAGGTATGGAAAGGGTATAATCCAAGTAGTTGGTTTGGTAGCTGGTATGAGTGGTTTGGAGGGCTTAAGGCAGTGGTAGGTGGAGTCCTACTGATTTTAATGTTGTGTCTAGTCCTGCCGTGTCTTATATCCCTAGTAGTTAGGTCTGTGCAAAGCCTAATAGAAAATATAGCAGAGAGGAAGGCTGCTGCACAGATCATGGCGATTTATAAGTATAAGGCTTTAGATCAGGGAGAACCAATGCAGGAAGATGAGTGTTAAAAGATTCACATCATAAGATAAGTCTGGTCTGGTTCAAGGTAACTTGCGGTGTATGCAAAGCAAGGTTAAGTGATGCCTCAAGTAATTGTAAAATATCAAGAGGCATCAAAGGGGGGAATGTGGTGGAATCTCGGTAAAAATAAATTTAGTAGGCCGAGATTACCACGTGGCATGTGTACGTGCATATGCTGACGTATCGATCAGTTGGTTGCACGAGGCAAGATACGATCAGTAGTGTACGGAGCATGTGCAAGAATACAGGATATAGTATTCCCCCTCCTCCATTGTGCTGGACAAGCCATGCGGTCAAACAGGAAGTTAATTCTTATTTGTGTTGATTGGTTAAGAGAATGTGCGGGTGGAGCTTAATATGGGAGGAGTTATGTGCCTATATAAGGAGCCTGCACTATTGTCCTGGGCTCAGAACTTGCTGTATTTTGGTGACGTTAGTCCCTCTGAGTCCCGATCAGTGATCCAATAAAGAATCTCTTCCTTCCTGAAGAAACCTGTGTCCATCTCTCTGTGCTTGGCTTCCGTCAGTTTCTCCGGTATCATCAGCTTCACTCTCCTTCTCACTCTCTTGTGTGTGTGTGTGTGGGGGTGGAGGGGTGGGTTAAGTCCCTGGAGGACACCTCTACTTCCTTCTTGCAACACCCACCTATGCCCAACTCTGTATCTCCTGTCCGTGTGTTGTCTCCACACATATTGGGTATCTTCCAAGGTGCCAAGTTGTCCAGGGAGGCGATAAAATGTGGAGTGAAAGAGGCCAGAAGACACCCCACCCACCACAGATGGCCCGTCCACCAGGGCCACTCTCCCCATTGCCAGGGAGGGAGCAGGCACAGAGAGCCAGACCACATGGGTAGGACGGCGGTGGTCGGGAGAGGAGAGCATCCCCAACCCAACACACCGCTTACCCCCTGGTACAACCTCCATGCCTACACTTCCCAGTGCCTGGCGGCAGGGAGGAAGCATTGCGGTGTTTGCAAAGCAAGGGCAGTGTGCAGGAGGAGAGAGCTTCTCCAACCCGTCACACCGCTTGCAACAAGGCCCGTCCACCAGGGCCACTCTCCCCATTGTAGGGTGCCAGGGAGGGAGCAGGCACAGACAACCAGACCACAGGGGTAGGACGGCGGTTGGCGGGAGGGGAGAGCATCCACAACCCGTCACACCGCTTACCCCCTGGCCCTGCCTCCATGCCTACACTCCACGGTGCCGGGTGGCAGGGAGAAAGCCTTCAAAGGGCAACCAGTACGCAGAGGAAGGGTAGTAGTGGAGCTCTTCTCCAAAGCATCATATCGCTTGCAACAAGGCCCATCCACCAGTGACACTCTCCCCGTTGTAGGGTGCTGGGGAGGGAGCAGGCACAGACAACCAGACCACAGGGGTAGGACGGCGGTAGGCGGGAGGGGAGAGCATCCACAACCCGTCACACCGCTTACCCCCTGGCCCTGCCTCCATGCCTACACTCCACAGTGCCGGGTGGCAGGGAGAAAGCCTTCAAAGGTCAACCAGTACACAGAGGAAGGGTAGTAGTGGAGCTCTTCTCCAAAGCATCACATCACTTGCATCAAGGCCCATCCACAAGTGACACTCTACACATTGTAGGGTGCCGGGGAGGGAGCAGGCACAGACAACCAGACCACAGGGGTAGGACGGCGGTGGGCGGGAGGGGAGAGCATCCACAACCCGTCACACCGCTTACCCCCTGGCCCAGCCTCCATGCCTACACTCCACGGTGCCGGTTGGCAGGGAGAAAGCCTTCAAAGGGCAACCAGTACACAGAGGAAGGGTAGTAGTGGAGCTCTTCTCCAAAGCATCATATCGCTTGCAACAAGGCCCATCCACCAGTGACACTCTCCCCGTTGTAGGGTGCTGGGGAGGGAGCAGGCACAGACAACCAGACCACAGGGGTAGGACGGCGGTGGGCGGGAGGGGAGAGCATCCACAACCCGTCACACCGCTTACCCCGTGGCCCAACCTCCATGCCTACACTCCCCAGTGCCTGGCAGCAGGGAGGAAGCGTTCAAAGGGCAGCAAGACCACACAGGTAGGGCGGTGGGCGGGAGGAGAGAGCTTCTCCAACCCGTCACACCGCTTCCAACCAGGCCCATCCACCAGGGCCACTCTCCCCATTGTAGGGTGCCGGGGAGGGAGCAGGCACAGACAACCAGACCACAGGGGTAGGACGGCAGTGGGCGGGAGGGGAGAGCATCCACGACCCGTCACACTGCTTACCCCCTGGCGTAAGACAACTTCGGAGCTGGTAAATAAAAAACGCTCTGTGCGGCCACGGGTGAATCGGAGGCATTAAAAGTCGGCCGCCTTTGTCCCCACCAGGGAAGGGGACCTCAGCAGGCCACGGGGCACCAGCCTCCTCCACGGCGCACACGGTATCGTACCTCTGCTTTTAGATGGGGCAGGGAGCAAACTCAGTTGGAGGTCACCAGACAGGGAGAGAAGCGCTTGGCTCGCAGACAGGTAGCGCCCTCACTGGCGGAGCCCGGTGTGAGTCCAGGGACCACGCCTGAGGCGGAGGAGAGAAGGACCATTTCGCCTGTTTGCAGGGGGCCACCAGGGACCGCCTCAGCGAAAGCCTCTTCCCAGCTCAGGCGCAGGGAGCCATATCGATTGGAGAAGGTAGTGGGGTAAACATGGAGGTCAAGAAGGTCCGATTCCAATAGAAGACAGGTAAGTGAGATAACCTCCTGTAAGTCTGGAACTCTGTG
The DNA here is from genome assembly GCF_036172605.1 of Pelobates fuscus. Classification (NCBI taxonomy): domain Eukaryota; kingdom Metazoa; phylum Chordata; class Amphibia; order Anura; family Pelobatidae; genus Pelobates; species Pelobates fuscus. Next base: position 177,686,457 of record NC_086323.1, on the reverse strand, counting down.
TAGGCATCAGAGAACTAGCCAGGGTCCCCTGACCACCAAAGGGAGTAAAACTTTCTGTCAGTCTGGAACTCTTCCTGGGCATAGGAGAACCGGCCAGACTCCCCTGCCTATTGTTCAAAATTTTCGCTCCGAGATAATCTCCTCAAGGGTGCCCCCAGCAGTTATCGTGCACTTTCTGCACGCGCGTCATTTAGGGGGACCGAACCAACAAAGTGTCCGACCTCATGGAAGTGGTGCCTGGACACAGCTAGGCAGATCTGACCTCATTTCTGTCAAAGGCCGGAGCTCATGGGACTTAGAATTTTTTTCGCTCTTTGCCGCCGTGCCCTTCCCAGCCACCAGGGGGCGCCACTAGGGTTGCAGGGTGACCGGGGCAGGCTCCCTTCCCCTGCCTGACCTGCCCCCCTGAAGTCCCGCAATGAAGGGAGGTCGTGGAGGGCAGATGACGATTGCAGACAGGAAAGGGGGGAAACCGCCTGTCCGTCTGGAACTCTTCCTGGGCATAGGAGAACCAGCCAGAGTCCCCTGCCTGCTTGTGGGACTTTGAACATTTTTCAACCTGAAAAGTGGGGACTTAGAAAATATTTCACCCTGAAAACTGGAGAACTTGGATTATATGCTGCACAATCTCCTCGGGGGTGGCGCCAGAGCTGACAGCACGACCGACCCCATGGACGTTTAGCCTGGACGCAGCAGGGCAGAACCGACCCCGTTTTTGCCTCATACCTGGAGCTCGCTGAAGGCCTGCCTGGCCAGCCCAGCTGTGGACCTTGGTGTCCCTAATCATTTTTGCCAACCAGGGGGTGCTCCACTAGAGGTGCAGGGGACACAGGGCAGGCACCCTTCACCTGCCCAACCAATCCTGGGTGGCTGGGAGCAAGCAGAGGCCCCTGGAGCATTTTATCATTTTCGGCCACCGGGGGGCGCCACTAAGGGTGCAGGAGTCCCAGGGCAGGCACCCTTCCCCTGCCCGCCAAACCCTGGGAGGCTGGGAGCAAGCAGAGGCCCCTGGAGCATTTTATCATTTTCGGCCACCGGGGGCGCCACTAAGGGTGCAGGGGTCCCAGGGCAGGCACCCTTCCCCTGCCCGCCAAACCCTGGGAGGCTGGGAGCAAGCAGAGGCCCCTGGAGCATTTTATCATTTTCAGCCACCGGGGGGCGCCACTAAGGGTGCAGGAGTCCCAGGGCAGGCACCCTTCCCCTGCCCGCCAAACCCTGGGAGGCTGGGAGCAAGCAGAGGCCCCTGGAGCATTTTATCATTTTCGGCCACCGGGGGCGCCACTAAGGGAGCAGGGGTCCCAGGGCAGGCACCCTTCCCCTGCCCGCCAAACCCTGGGAGGCTGGGAGCAAGCAGAGGCCCCTGGAGCATTTTATCATTTTCGGCCACCGGGGGGCGCCACTAAGGGTGCAGGCGTCCCAGGGCAGGCACCCTTCCCCTGCCCGCCAAACCCCGGGAGGCTGGGAGCAAGCAGAGGCCCCTGGAGCATTTTATCATTTTCGGCCACCGGGGGGCGCCACTAAGGGTGCAGGCGTCCCAGGGCAGGCACCCTTCCCCTGCCCGCCAAACCCCGGGAGGCTGGGAGCAAGCAGAGGCCCCTGGAGCATTTTATCATTTTCGGCCACCGGGGGGCGCCACTAAGGGTGCAGGGGTCCCAGGGCAGCCTCCCCATCCTGCCCCCTGAAGTCCCGCAACAAAGGAAGGTCGGGGTGGGCATATAACAATTGCAGACAGGTAAGGGGGAAAACCACCTGTCAGTGTGGAACTCTGGTTGGGCATAGGAGAACCAGCAAGAGTCCCCTGCTTGCTCTTCAAAATTTTTGCTCCTCAACAATCTCCTCGAGGGTGCCACCAGCTATGGTCGTGCACTTTCTGCACGCGCGTCATTTAGGGGGACCAACATGAAAGAGTGTCCGACCTCATGGAAGTGGTGCCTGGACGCGGCAGGGCACATCCGACCTCATAGCCGACAGGCCTGGAGCTTGTGGGACTTAGAAAATATTTCACCCTGAAAACTGGAGAACTTGGATTATATGCTGCACAATCTCCTCGGGGGTGGCGCCAGAGCTGACAGTGTCCGACCGCATGGACGTTTAGCCTGGACGCAGCAGGGCAGATCCAACCTCATTTCTGTCAAATGCCTGGAGCTTGTGGGACTTTGAACATTTTTCAACCTGAAAAGTGGGGACTTAGAAAATATTTTGCACATTTAAAAATAAAAAAATATAAAAAAAATACATTCCAGCACATAGAAGCCCCTCAATTTGCATCCCCTGACAGCCCCCACCTGGGTGACCAACATATCCAAAAATCAGCCAGATCCCTGCAGGGGTTCAGGAATTTCATGGAAGTCATAATTTTAGCGGTAACCGCCAGGCTCCCGTAACCGAAATTAGTTCCATAGAATCGCGGCCAAGTGCCGCTGGATAACAACCGGCAAAACGCAAGGTTTTCATGCTGAAAATAGTTCCAGGGATTTCGCGCCTATGTCCCCTGAAGTCTTTTCTCGGTTTTGGGCCACGCAGACGCCCGCCAGGGGTCTAGCTTTCGGTTCTACCGCTGGAGGGAGACAGGGCAGCCAGGCAGGCAGGCAGCCAGGCAGGCAGGCAGCCAGCCAGGCAGCCAGCCAGGCAGCCAGCCAGGCAGGCAGCCAGCCAGGCAGGCAGGCAGGCAGGCAGGCTGGCTGTACTGCCTACGTAGGTCTTTGAGCTTACATTCAGCAGCCTCCCCTGCCCTGTGGGACGACCAGGGTTAAGCCCCGTCATTTCACGGCCTGCTCAACCGCCTCCCACCCCTCCCGTTCGGCCACCTCCGTGCCTTAAGCCCCCTCTGGTGACGGTCCCTTCCGCTCGGGCCTTAAGCCCCCTTTGGTGATTGCTCCCCTCCGCTCGGGCCTTAAGCCCCCCGCCCCTGAGACCCTGGAGGCATGGAAGCCTAGTTCACGCACCCCAAGTGCGCAGTGGCGCCCATGTCAGAAGTCGCAGATGACTTATATGTCAAGTTGTCCCTCCAAGGCCCTGCTGCACTAGCTGGCCGCAATGCTGGATGTTTTTTTTTTTTTATTCTTGGCAGTGTCAGCTTCACTCTCCTTCTCACTCTCTTGTGTGTGTGTGTGTGGGGGTGGAGGGGTGGGTTAAGTCCCTGGAGGACACCTCTACTTCCTTCTTGCAACACCCACCTATGCCCAACTCTGTATCTCCTGTCCGTGTGTTGTCTCCACACATGTTGGGTATCTTCCAAGGTGCCAAGTTGTCCAGGGAGGCGATAAAATGTGGAGTGAAAGAGGCCAGAAGACACCCCACCCACCACAGATGGCCCGTCCACCAGGGCCACTCTCCCCATTGCCAGGGAGGGAGCAGGCACAGAGAGCCAGACCACATGGGTAGGACGGCGGTGGTCGGGAGAGGAGAGCATCCCCAACCCAACACACCGCTTACCCCCTGGTACAACCTCCATGCCTACACTTCCCAGTGCCTGGCGGCAGGGAGGAAGCATTCAAAGGGCAGCAAGACCACAGAGGTAAGGGCAGTGTGCAGGAGGAGAGAGCTTCTCCAACCCGTCACACCGCTTGCAACAAGGCCCGTCCACCAGGGCCACTCTCCCCATTGTAGGGTGCCAGGGAGGGAGCAGGCACAGAGAGCCAGACCACAGGGGTAGGACGGCGGTGGGCGGGAGAGGAGAGCATCCCCAACCCGACACACCGCTTACCCCCTGGTACAACCTCCATGCCTACACTTCCCAGTGCCTGGCGGCAGGGAGGAAGTGTTCAAAGGGCAGCAAGACCACAGAGGTAAGGGCAGTGTGCAGGAGGAGAGAGCTTCTCCAACCCGTCACACCGCTTGCAACAAGGCCCGTCCACCAGGGCCACTCTCCCCATTGTAGGGTGCCAGGGAGGGAGCAGGCACAGACAACCAGACCACAGGGGTAGGACGGCGGTTGGCGGGAGGGGAGAGCATCCACAACCCGTCACACCGCTTACCCCCTGGCCCTGCCTCCATGCCTACACTCCACGGTGCCGGGTGGCAGGGAGAAAGCCTTCAAAGGGCAACCAGTACGCAGAGGAAGGGTAGTAGTGGAGCTCTTCTCCAAAGCATCATATCGCTTGCAACAAGGCCCATCCACCAGTGACACTCTCCCCGTTGTAGGGTGCTGGGGAGGGAGCAGGCACAGACAACCAGACCACAGGGGTAGGACGGCGGTAGGCGGGACGGGAGAGCATCCACAACCCGTCACACCGCTTACCCCCTGGCCCTGCCTCCATGCCTACACTCCACAGTGCCGGGTGGCAGGGAGAAAGCCTTCAAAGGTCAACCAGTACACAGAGGAAGGGTAGTAGTGGAGCTCTTCTCCAAAGCATCACATCACTTGCATCAAGGCCCATCCACAAGTGACACTCTACACATTGTAGGGTGCCGGGGAGGGAGCAGGCACAGACAACAAGACCACAGGGGTAGGACGGCGGTGGGTGGGAGGGGAGAGCATCCACAACCCGTCACACCGCTTACCCCCTGGCCCAGCCTCCATGACTACACTCCACGGTGCCGGTTGGCAGGGAGAAAGCCTTCAAAGGGCAACCAGTACACAGAGGAAGGGTAGTAGTGGAGCTCTTCTCCAAAGCATCATATCGCTTGCAACAAGGCCCATCCACCAGTGACACTCTCCCCGTTGTAGGGTGCTGGGGAGGGAGCAGGCACAGACAACCAGACCACAGGGGTAGGACGGCGGTGGGCGGGAGGGGAGAGCATCCACAACCCGTCACACCGCTTACCCCGTGGCCCAACCTCCATGCCTACACTCCCCAGTGCCTGGCAGCAGGGAGGAAGCGTTCAAAGGGCAGCAAGACCACACAGGTAGGGCGGTGGGCGGGAGGAGAGAGCTTCTCCAACCCGTCACACCGCTTCCAACCAGGCCCATCCACCAGGGCCACTCTCCCCATTGTAGGGTGCCGGGGAGGGAGCAGGCACAGACAACCAGACCACAGGGGTAGGACGGCAGTGGGCGGGAGGGGAGAGCATCCACGACCCGTCACACTGCTTACCCCCTGGCGTAAGACAACTTCGGAGCTGGTAAATAAAAAACGCTCTGTGCGGCCACGGGTGAATCGGAGGCATTAAAAGTCGGCCGCCTTTGTCCCCACCAGGGAAGGGGACCTCAGCAGGCCACGGGGCACCAGCCTCCTCCACGGCGCACACGGTATCGTACCTCTGCTTTTAGATGGGGCAGGGAGCAAACTCAGTTGGAGGTCACCAGACAGGGAGAGAAGCGCTTGGCTCGCAGACAGGTAGCGCCCTCACTGGCGGAGCCCGGTGTGAGTCCAGGGACCACGCCTGAGGCGGAGGAGAGAAGGACCATTTCGCCTGTTTGCAGGGGGCCACCAGGGACCACCTCAGCGAAAGCCTCTTCCCAGCTCAGGCGCAGGGAGCCATATCGATTGGAGAAGGTAGTGGGGTAAACATGGAGGTCAAGAAGGTCCGATTCCAATAGAAGACAGGTAAGTGAGATAACCTCCTGTAAGTCTGGAACTCTGTGTAGGCATCAGAGAACTAGCCAGGGTCCCCTGACCACCAAAGGGAGTAAAACTTTCTGTCAGTCTGGAACTCTTCCTGGGCATAGGAGAACCGGCCAGACTCCCCTGCCTATTGTTCAAAATTTTCGCTCCGAGATAATCTCCTCAAGGGTGCCCCCAGCAGTTATCGTGCACTTTCTGCACGCGCGTCATTTAGGGGGACCGAACCAACAAAGTGTCCGACCTCATGGAAGTGGTGCCTGGACACAGCTAGGCAGATCCGACCTCATTTCTGTCAAAGGCCGGAGCTCATGGGACTTAGAATTTTTTTCGCTCTTTGCCGCCGTGCCCTTCCCAGCCACCAGGGGGCGCCACTAGGGTTGCAGGGTGACCGGGGCAGGCTCCCTTCCCCTGCCTGACCTGCCCCCCTGAAGTCCCGCAATGAAGGGAGGTCGTGGAGGGCAGATGACGATTGCAGACAGGAAAGGGGGGAAACCGCCTGTCCGTCTGGAACTCTTCCTGGGCATAGGAGAACCAGCCAGAGTCCCCTGCCTGCTTGTGGGACTTTGAACATTTTTCACCATGTAAAGTGGGGAACTTGGATTATATGCTGCACAATCTCCTCGGGGGTGGCGCCACAGCTGAGAGCGCGACCGACCCCATGGACGTTTAGACTGGACGCAGCAGGACAGAACCGACCCCGTTTTTGCCTCACACCTGGAGCTCGCTGAAGGCTGCCCAACCCCTGCCTGCCTGCCTGCCTGGCCAGCCTAGCTGGGGACCTTGGTGTCCCTAATCATTTTCGCCAACCAGGGGGTGCTCCACTAGAGGTGCAGGGGACAGAGGGCAGGCACCCTTCACCAGCCCAACCATTCCTGGGTGGTTGGGAGCGAGCAGAGGACCTTGGAAACTTTTATCATTTTTGTCCACCGGGGGGCGCCACTAGGGATGCAGGGTGCCCAGGGCAGGCTCCCTTCCCCTCCCCATCAAGCACCCTGAAGTCCCGCAACGAAGGGAGGTCGGGGAGGGCAGATGACGATTGCAGACAGGAAAGGGGGGAAACCGCCTGTCAGTCTGGAACTCTTCCTGGGCATAGGAGAACCAGCCAGAGTCCCCTGCCTGCTTGTGGGACTTTGAACAATTTTCAACCTGAAAAGTGGGGACTTTGAAAATATTTCACCATGTAAAGTGGGGAACTTGGATTATATGCTGCACAATCTCCTCGGGGGTGGCGCCAGAGCTGACAGTACGACCGACCCCATGGACGTTTAGCCTGGACGCAGCAGGGCAGAACCGACCCCGTTTTTGCCTCATACCTGGAGCTCGCTGAAGGCCTGCCTGCCTGCCTGGCCAGCCCAGCTGTGGACCTTGGTGTCCCTAATCATTTTTGCCAACCAGGGGGTGCTCCACTAGAGGTGCAGGGGACACAGGGCAGGCACCCTTCACCTGCCCAACCAATCCTGGGTGGCTGGGAGCAAGCAGAGGTCCCTGGAGCATTTTATCATTTTCGGCCACCGGGGGGCGCCACTAAGGGTGCAGGAGTCCCAGGGCAGGCACCCTTCCCCTGCCCGCCAAACCCTGGGAGGCTGGGAGCAAGCAGAGGCCCCTGGAGCATTTTATCATTTCCGGCCACCGGGGGCGCCACTAAGGGTGCAGGGGTCCCAGGGCAGGCACCCTTCCCCTTCCCGCCAAACCCTGGGAGGCTGGGAGCAAGCAGAGGCCCCTGGAGCATTTTATCATTTTCGGCCACCGGGGGGCGCCACTAAGGGTGCAGGCGTCCCAGGGCAGGCACCCTTCCCCTGCCCTCCAAACCCCGGGAGGCTGGGAGCAAGCAGAGGCCCCTGGAGCATTTTATCATTTTCGGCCACCGGGGGGCGCCACTAAGGGTGCAGGGGTCCCAGGGCAGCCTCCCCATCCTGCCCCCTGAAGTCCCGCAACAAAGGAAGGTCGGGGTGGGCATATAACGATTGCAGACAGGTAAGGGGGAAAACCACCTGTCAGTGTGGAACTCTGGTTGGGCATAGGAGAACCAGCAAGAGTCCCCTGCTTGCTCTTCAAAATTTTTGCTCCTCAACAATCTCCTCGAGGGTGCCACCAGCTATTGTCGTGCACTTTCTGCACGCGCGTCATTTAGGGGGACCAACATGAAAGAGTGTCCGACCTCATGGAAGTGGTGCCTGGACGCGGCAGGGCAGATCCGACCTCATAGCCGACAGGCCTGGAGCTTGTGGGACTTAGAAAATATTTCACCCTGAAAACTGGAGAACTTGGATTATATGCTGCACAATCTCCTCGGGGGTGGCGCCAGAGCTGACAGTGTCCGACCGCATGGACGTTTAGCCTGGACGCAGCAGGGCAGATCTGACCTCATTTCTGTCAAATGCCTGGAGCTTGTGGGACTTTGAACATTTTTCAACCTGAAAAGTGGGGACTTAGAAAATATTTTGCACATTTAAAAATAAAAAAAATATATAAAAAAAATACATTCCAGCACATAGAAGCCCCTCAATTTGCATCCCCTGACAGCCCCCACCTGGGTGACCAACATATCCAAAAATCAGCCAGATCCCTGCAGGGGTTCAGGAATTTCATGGAAGTCATAATTTTAGCGGTAACCGCCAGGCTCCCGTAAACGAAATTAGTTCCATAGAATCGCGGCCAAGTGCCGCTGGATAACAACCGGCAAAACGCAAGGTTTTCATGCCGAAAATAGTTCCAGGGATTTCGCGCCTATGTCCCCCTGAAGTCTTTTCTCGGTTTTGGGCCACGCAGACGCCCGCCAGGGGTCTAGCTTTCGGTTTTACTGCTGTAGGGAGGCAGGGAAGCAGGCAGGCAGGCAGGCAGGCAGGTGGTTAAGTGCCGCTGGACACCGATCGGCAACGTTTTCATGCTGAAACTTGTTCCAGGGATTTTGTGGCCATGTCCCCCTGAAGTCTATTCTCGGTTTTGGGCCATGTGAATGGCTCGGTTCTGCTGCTGTACGCAGGGAGGGAAGGAGGCATGAGGGCAGGCAGACAGGGAAAGCGGGGACTTTGAAGGTGTTTTCTTTTTACCCTTCTGTAACCCCTTAGTGACCAGGCCATTTTTCAATTTTATTACCGTTAACCCCTTAGTGACCAGGCCATTTTTCAATTGTATTACCGTTAAGGACCAGGGCTCTTTTTACATTTCTGCAGTGGTTGTGTTTAGATGTAATTTGCCTCTTACACATTTACTGCACCCATACATATTATATACCATTTTTCTCGCTATTAAATGTTCATTCTAAAGATACCATCATTTTCATCATATCATATAATTTACTAGAATAAAAAAAGTAAAATATGATAAAAAAACAAACAAAAAAAAAACACAGCTGGCCATCATGCACCCATGTCCCAGTTGGAACATGTCTGAAGCCGACCAATGTAATTCACCTCCGTCAAACTGTATGTTTTTGAAAAGTACACACCCTAGGGCATTTCACATGGTGGCATTTGAACACTTTACATGCACTAATTCTACCACCAGTCTCTGTCAAACGTTTTTGTGGTGTTATTTTTCACTCACACATTCTACTTTGTGCATAGATTCTAAGCTCCTGTTAGGTGTTACTGCCAAAGGACACCACAATATGTACTTGGCATCATCTCCCGAGTACAGCGATAACACTCATGTATACGTTTGTCGGGTTCACTGGGGGGGTGCAAAGCGAAATGTCTGATATGCGTTTTTCAAATTTTATATATCTTGTTTGCCTATCTTGCTTTTGAGGGCCTTATCAGATATCCCAATGTATTTTCTTGCCATGAGCGTGCATATATTTGAAAAGTTTACACCCCACAGTAGTTGAAGAACGTGTGTGGAGGTAACTGTTCAATCCTCAATTTTACACACGCACACCGCTTTTTGACTGTGATTTAGGAGAGCCCGCTGTTGGTTATTGCAAGAACACACCCCGGGTTGTTTTCTGCGAGGCCTCCTAAGGACACCCATGCCCCCCCATGCATAGGTCTGGCAGGATTTGGGGAAGGTACGGTAACAATTGAATGACTTGCCATTTGAGTTGAAATTGAGAGTATGTCTTCTGATAGGCCTATCTTTAGCTTGGGGCTTATCACATACCCCAGTTTTATATATCGCCACAAAAGGGTACATACTTGAAACGTAGACACCCCGAGGTATTGCATGTATGTGGAGTGCTTTGATGCAACTTTTTTTTTAGCCAGAAAAAAGATAAAACAAGTTGAAGAACGTGTGTGGAGGTAACTGTTCAATCCTCAATTTTACACACGCACACCGCTATTTGACTGTGATTTAGGAGAGCCCGCTGTTGGTTATTGCAAGAACACACCCCGGGTTGTTTTCTGCGAGGCCTCCTAAGGACACCCATGCCCCCCCCCCCCCCCCCCATGCATAGGTCTGCCAGGATTTGGGGAAGGTACGGTAACAATTGAATGACTTGCCATTTGAGTTGAAATTGAGAGTATGTCTTCTGATAGGCCTATCTTTAGCTTGGGGCTTATCACATACCCCAGTTTTATATATCGCCACAAAAGGGTACATACTTGAAACGTAGACACGCACACCGCTTTTTGACTGTGGAACACACCCCGGGTTTATCACGATTCCGGGAACCTAACACGCTAACAGACACACACACACACACACACACAGAAAAGGTGCCGTACCGGACCTTAGAGTGGCCGGGCTAAGCACACACAGAATAGTCAGGAGACAAGCTGAGTCAGGGGAACCAGAAAACAGAATAACGAGAAACAAGCCGAGGTCAAAGGGTAGGAGAAAGTCACAAAGTCAGTTTAACAAGCCAGAGAGTACGTAACCACAAATCACAAGTTCAGAATCAATACTATACAGCAAAGACCACAACAGGGCAGGGAGGAACAGGAAAGGTGAGTATAAATACCCTAGGTTGAATTCTGATTGGATAACTTCCAATCAGAATTAACAATCACATGTGGGAGATATCTAAGCCTCCCATTGTGATTGTGGTACTGTTGCTTTAACGCCGAGTCACTCACGTGACCCCGGCGTTTGCATAAATCAACGACCTTCCAGCGTGCAGCGTTATACATGCTGCCGCTGGGAGGCGTGACGGATGTGAGCGGCGAGCGGCGGAGAGGAGACGCCGCTCGCCGACAGGTAGGAGGAGGGGAGACCGCGGGCGGCGATGGACTGAGGGTGAGTGCTGTGAGTTGCGAGCAGCCTCCCCTACTAGCCGCCTGCGGACCCCTGACAGGGTTGTTTTCTGCGAGGCCTCCTAAGGACACCCATGCCCCCCATGCACGGGGTAAATGTAACAACCCCCCCCAAAGAAAAAGACACCAAAAAAAAAAAAACTGAACGGCAAAAAATAAATTAAAAATGGGCCAGCGTGTGGTATCGTTTGAAACAGTCTCCAATGCAGAGTCCAGGCTGCCCAGGGCAGTCAGGACAGTAATATACACTGTCTTTTCCCTGCCCCCTCTTAGAACAGACCCTGCATCTTTTTTGGGGATTCTGTTTTGCCGCAGTAGGGGGAATTTTAAAAATAAAATGTGTAGCCCCAACTCTGCTCTCTCCCATCACCGCCCGGGGAGCAGGTGCATCACGGTACAAAATCCCCGAAATGATCTGGAGCTGAAACTAAAAATCTCAGTTGCTTCCCGGGGTTTGCTTTTTTGAACAACAAGAAAGCGTTGTGGGTTGCAATCTGCATTAGGTAGATTGCAACCTTTTTGTACCAGGCCCTTGTCTTTCATATAACTAGGTAGGGCTGCAGCAGCTGATCTGCCAGATCAACCCCACCCATATGACGGTTATAGGCCTTGATGCACACTGGCTTCCTCGTTCTCTCAGCTCTGCCACGTACAGGGACCTCCACAGTCCCCTCAGTGTGGATGGTGGTAAGAAGGTACACATCCTTCTTGTCTCTGTACTTAACTGCCAACAGCTCCTCTTGGCGCAGAGCTGAGGTCTCCCCCCTCCGTAGCCGGGTGCGTGCAAGTTGTCCTGGGAAACCTGTGCTGTTCTTTTTAATTGTGCCGCAAGCTACTGTATCAAAACAGTACAGTATCTTGAACAAAGGGACACTTGTATAAAAAATTTCAGTATACAAGTGGTACCCTTTGTTCATCAGGGGGAATATTGATACCGGAGAAACTGACGGAAGCCAAGCACAGAGAGATGGACACAGGTTTCTTCAGGAAGGAAGAGATTCTTTATTGGATCACCGATCGGGACTCAGAGGGACTAGCGTCACCAAAATACCACAAGTTCTGAGCCCCGGACAATAGTGCAGGCTCCTTATATAGGCATATAACTCCTCCCATATTAAGCTCCACCCGCACATTCTCTTAACCAATCAACACAAATAAGAATTAACTTCCTGTTTGACCGCATGGCTTGTCCAGCACAATGGAGGAGGGGGAATACTATATCCTGTATTCTTGCACATGCTCCGTACACTACTGATCGTATCTTGCCTCGTGCAACCAACTGATCGATACGTCAGCATATGCACGTACACATGCCACGTGGTAATCTCGGCCTACTAAATTTATTTTTACCGAGATTCCACCACATTCCCCCCTTTGATGCCTCTTGATATTTTACAATTACTTGAGGCATCACATAACCTTAGTTTTGCTTACACCGCAAGTTACCTTGAACCAGACCAGACTTATCTTATGATGTGAATCTTTTAACACTCATCTTCCTGTATTGGTTCTCTTTGATCTAGAGCCTTATACTTATATATCGCCATTATCTGTGCAGCAGCCTTCCTCTCTGCTATACTTCCTATCAGGCTTTGCACAGACCTAACTACTAAGGGTATAAGACACGGTAGGAGTAGACACAACAGTAAAATCAGTAGGACTCCACCTACCACTGCCTTAAGCCCTCCAAACCACTCATACCAGCTACCAAACCAACTACTTGGATTATACCCTTTCCATACCTGAGTAGGCACATGCGCTAGTTTAACCATATGGCTAGTAAGCTCAGCTATTGCTTGCCCTTCGTCGTCTATTTGAAGACAGCAATTGCTTAGGTTAAACTTCCCACATACACCTCCCTCTACTGCCAAAAGGTAATCCAAGGCTAATCTATTCTGGTATACTGCTGTCCTCATCCTGGTGTTATGCTTCGCTAGAAGATTGAGCGCTTGTGATGTCTCATTTGTGATAATCTCAACCACCGCCTGTAATCTTATAATACGGTTGAGCATATAAATAGGGGTTCTATAACCAAAGGTACCATCCTCAGCCCACGTGGCTGGCCCATAATAGTCTATGATACGCTGGGGAGGCCATTCATTATCTTCCCAGGTGCCTATCTCTATGGGTCCCCTTTTCTTCCTATGATTCACATCATACACTTTAACACCTAAAGTCTCACCTGTTTCAATTGGTAACAAGAAGAAAGATGGTTTGAGCATACCCAACACACATGCCCCTTCCCAGTCCTGTGGCAACTCCGAATAGGCTTTCTTACCACAGATACAGTACAAATTTGCTGGGGCTCTCCAGGTAGATGTGATGGATAAATCAAACCACACGTCCTTTAAATTGGCGTATCTAGCAAACGGGTTAGATGGTTCTGAGACATTTGAAGCCGACCACCAAGTTGTATTTTTAGTATCATCATCATAAGCTTTTTGCCCTAGACAAGTTAATTCTCCTACAGAAGTATTATACATTATTCCTTTCCTTGCTATGCAAACATAACCTATGATGGAGGTCTTTAATCTCCACTCAGATTTACCTCTAACACTCATATGGTAATCGGCTTGTGTAGATATTAGTTGGTTAACTGCCTCAGAACCGGACATTACCTCCTTTGCTTCCCAAGGCCATTGGTCTCCCATGTTAGTACCTCCACACACATAGCAGTTGGTAACATTAAGACTACCGGCAATACTTTCAGCTAGGTCAATGAACAGGTTCTTAGCATTATGGGGGATCTTATTATCTATACTCATCTCTTCATAAAAGGAATGGTATACTTGATGAGTTTGGGAGGATACCGTATCAGTCTCTATTCCTATAAACAATAATGTCCCAGGATCTAAACCCGTCCCGTATATCTGAAACCCAAATAAATTGCCATATTTGTCTAAGAACTTGTCGGGGTTATTAATAAGTATATGGACTGGGTTACATTCCATAGACTTACAATATGGGCTAGTCGGCAACTTAGTCACTATCATGTCTTTATCTACTGTCTGTCCCCAAGTCGCCCACCCCACACAAGACCAATATGGGCAAAAGTTATAGTCTTTATTTGGGCATCTAGGACTTACATATTTATTTTTACTACTGGGACAAATATATTTATCATTAGACCCATACGTCCTCTCCCATCTAAGATCCCCGCATACATTCCACGGCTTTCTACCACTCGATATCGCTTTACACGCATCAAATAGCAGAACACCCGAAGAATGTACGGATTCTAACACCGTCTTATTATTTAGGGTCCCCTGAGGATCTCCATTCCTGAGAGTCAACCAAATTGTACGAGGTTGATACTCCGGACTGAAGCACCTAGGTTCTCCTACTCCTAAATGGCACACACTATAGTCTATATTTAGGTATCTACATCTTGATACCTCTCCTTTACATTCGTATTGTGAATGCCAAATTAGGGTTTGGGAAATATGGTTACCTGTTCTCGTAGTCTTAATGCATACCTCACAGCTAGGAGTGTCGGTACCTCTACCTTCCTGAATATAAAAACAAATGTAAATAAACACAATCAAAAGCACATCTTTCGCCGTCATCCTCAGTCTTCGTCCGTGCGATGGAACCTCAGCTTCCAGGATGTGAGGGCTGCAGGGAATGGAGTTCTGCTCGTCTTCACAGGTGTCCCTTCGAGACTTTCCTGGCTTATACACTATGTGTTGGTAAGCGGACAGGCTTTATTATGGCCTTCTCACTCACACCTGTAACAATAAAATTTGTAATCCACAATAATTCCTCGTTACTCCGACTGAGTAGTGCGTTTCAACCGGATCTTGCAGGGATTCTCTGGATCTGCTGTAACTTGCCAAGAATCGACTGCTGCTGGTTTAACCCTGGAGTGATGTATCCACGGAGTCACTTCGGCTACTTTTATCGCTGTAGGGGTAGACAAAAGAACAACATAAGGACCTCTCCACTTGGGCCCTAACGGTACATTATTCCACTCTTTAATCCACACTTGATCTCCTGGATGATAACTATGAACAGGGGGATAAATATTCACAGGTAATCTATCTTGTACCCATTTCTGTACCTCCTCCATAGTCTTACCCAACTCTACAACCTGCTGCCGGGTAATTCCTTCTCCCAACTGACTCAAATCCCCCCTTAAGTTACCAAGTACGGGAGGTGGTCGCCCATACATAATTTCAAAAGGAGAGAGGCCCATCCTTCTGGTAGGGGTACTGCGGATTCGCAATAGAGCTATAGGTAAGAGAACGTTCCACTTAAGTTGGGTTTCCTGACACATTTTAGCCAACTGGTTCTTAATAGTTCTATTCATTCTCTCTACCTTACCAGAACTCTGGGGTTTGTATGCGGTATGAAGCCTCCACTTTATACCAAGCATATGAGTCAGTTGTTGTAGGCACTGGTGAACAAAAGCTGGACCATTGTCCGATCCTATAGAACAGGGTAGTCCATATCGGGGTATTATTTCTCGTAGCAGGAATCTCACAACTTCTCCTGCTTTCTCTGTACGAGTAGGACATGCTTCTACCCAGCCTGAATAGGTGCACACAATTACCAGCAGGTAACGATGTCCACCCGATTTAGGCATCACTGTAAAGTCTATTTGTAGATCGGACATGGGGAGTCCCCCCATAAACTGGACTCCTGGTGGCTTTACTGGTCCTTGTCTTGCATTATTCTTAGCACACGTTACACATCTACGTACAATGGCCTGAGTCAAGTTGGACAATCTTGGTATGTAGAAATGTTTCCTGAGAGATTCTTCTGTACTGTCTCTCCCAGAATGTGTCCCGTTATGATAGTTCTGGACAATTTCTACTGCTAGTGATGCTGGTATAACTATTCTTCCATCTTCTAGCTGATACCACTTGTTCTCCAAATACTTTCCCGGTTCAGTCTTTAACCACTCCTCTTCTTGAGTTGTATAAACTGGAGTCCATTGAGACAGTGGGGTTGGTATTAGAGCAGCTATATGCCCCACATACTCCTGTCTTCCTGATTCAGCAGCACGCTTAGCTGCACTATCTGCCATCCGATTTCCTTTGGTTACATCACCATCCCCTCTCAGATGCGCTCGACAATGTATAATACCGACTTCTTTCGGCTCCCACACTGCTTCCAATAGTTGTAGGATTTCAGCTGCGTACTTGATTTCTTTGCCTTCTGAATTCAGTAGTCCTCTTTCTTTATACAGAGCTCCGTGGGCATGAGTGGTTAAAAACGCATACTTAGAGTCCGTATAGATATTCACTCTTAAACCTTCAGCCAATTGTAACGCTCGTGTTAGTGCTATTAATTCTGCCTTTTGTGCTGATGTTCCTTTCGCCAGTGGCCGAGCTTCTATCACCTTGTCTATTGTTGTTACTGCATATCCTGCATAGCGGATCCCTTCTTTCACATAACTACTGCCGTCGGTATAATATTGAACATCGGGGTTCTGGATGGGAAAATCACGAAGATCTGGTCTACTTGAAAATACTTCATCCATTACTTCCAAACAATCATGTTGACTTTCAGTAGGTTGCGGCAAAAGGGTAGCTGGATTTAAGGTGTTTACAGTCTCTAAATGCACTCTTGGGTTTTCACACAACATTGCTTGATACTTGGTCATACGGCTGTTACTAAACCAATAATTTCCTTTGTAATCCAACAACGTCTGTACTGCATGTGGGACTCGTACATAAAGTTCTTGACCCAGAGTGAGTTTATCGGCTTCAGCTACTAGCAGGGCGGCTGCAGCTACGGCTCTTAGACAAGGTGGAAGTCCGCTGGCCACTGCATCCAATTGCTTAGACATGTAGGCAACAGGTCTTTGCCATGATCCCAAGTACTGTGTCAATACTCCCACAGCCATTCTTCTTTGCTCGTGTACATATAAGTAGAATGGTCGTGTGTGATCAGGTAGACCTAATGCTGGGGCACTCATAAAAGCCTTCTTCACATCTTCAAATGCCGTTTGCTGTTCTTGGGTCCATAAGAAGGGGTCGTGCTCTGTACCTTTGATGGCTGCGTACAGAGGTTTTGCCAGTATCGCATAGCTGGGAATCCATATCCTACAGAAGCCTGCTGCCCCCAAGAATTCTCGCACTTGTCTTCTATTCTTGGGTATTGGTATTTGGCAGACAGCTTCTTTTCTCTCTGGCCCCATAATCCTTTGACCTTCAGAGATATGGAATCCCAGATACTTGACAGTTGGCAAACACAACTGAGCCTTCTTTCTGGACACCTTGTATCCTGCCTTCCAGAGAATATGTAGTAGATCGTGCGTTGCTTGCTGACAGATTTCTTTTGTAACTGCTGCTATCAACAAGTCATCTACATATTGTAACAAGACACACTCTCCTGGGATGGACTCGAAATCCAATAGATCTTGACTTAGGGCTGAACCAAATAGGGTAGGTGAATTTTTAAACCCTTGGGGCAGTCTTGTCCAAGTCATTTGGCGTTTTGAGCCCGTTACAGCATTCTCCCATTGGAAAGCGAAAATACATTGACTTTCTGTAGCAATTCGGAGGCAAAAGAAGGCATCTTTGAGATCTAAGACTGTGAAGTAAGTAGCCCCGCCCGGAATTAAAGCAAGCAGGTTATATGGATTGGGTACAACTGGATGTATACTAACAACCGCATCATTGACTGCTCTCAAGTCCTGCACAGGTCGATACTCATCTGTACCGGGCTTTTGAACAGGCAGCAATGGGGTGTTCCAGGGGGAAGTACAGAATTTTAGGATACCATACCGTATGAACTTATCCAGATAGGATTGGATGTTCTTCTTAGCCTTCTGCGGGATGTGGTATTGTCTTAGGCTTACTGGATAAACCCCAAGTTTCAGTTCAATTTTTATAGGTGGAATATTGCGGGCCAGTCCTGGTGGGTTGTTCTCTGCCCAAACTCCTGGTATGTTGAATAATGTCTCATCACTCCTAGGGTTTTGGCTAGTCAACACTGTATAAAGTCGCCACTCTTCTTCCTTTGGTACGGATAAAGTCATAATACCTGAAGGTCCATTAAACTTTAAGGATGTTGTTCCATTTGGTAGGAACGTAATCTGCGCTTGTAATTTTGATAGCATATCACGTCCCAGCAATTGGACTGGACATTCAGGCATATAAAGGAATTGATGTTTTACTACGTGGCCTCCCAATGTACAGAGTCGACTTTTAAGAACCGGTCTTTCAGCACTTCTTCCAGTTGCTCCTATCACAGTAATAGTCCTTCCAGATGGAGGAGCAACTAGATTAGTCACCACTGAATGTTCAGCACCAGTGTCGATCATGAACGCACTCCTTTTTCCCCCTATTGATACATCGACCATAGGCTCCGCTCGACCAAGGGGGATGGAGCCCGGTCGGTATCAATAGTCCTCCATGACCGTGTCAGCCAATCCTACGAAGTCCCTACCTTCTCTATCGCGGGACCTTTGCGCTGCTGGAATATACCTGTCTTCCCTAACACTTCCTCTGTTCCCATTACTCCCTCTATAACCATTACTCCCTCCGGGACCTCCTCTACCTCTCGCTCTGCCTCTAAAGTTTCCGTAGCCTGCCCTGGGTTGGTCTCTCTCGTACTGCTCTCTTTGCGGACATTCGTTCCTCCAATGCCCTTCTTCCTTGCAATACGCGCATTGATCCCTACTCAAAGGCTCCCTACTCCATCTATTATTGCCTCTATCTGGGCCCCGTTTATCTACGCCTGCGATTGCTACCGCTAGCATATCAGCCTTTTTACGCATCTTGCGCTCTTCCTCTTTCTTACTTTCTGTATCCCTGTTCATATAGACCTTATTTGCTACCTCCATTAGTTGGGTGATGGACATACCTGCAAACCCTTCTAACTTTTGTAGCTTGCGCTTAATATCTCCGTAAGCTTGGCTGACAAAGGCGGAGTTAACCATTCGGGAATTGTCTGCGTCTTCCGGATTAAAGGGGGTATACAAGCGGTATGCCTCCAATAATCGGTCATAAAAGACACTGGGCGCTTCATCGCTTTTCTGAATCACCTCAACTGTCTTCGACATGTTAATGGCTTTCTTTCCTCCTGCTTTCATGCCAGCAATTATAGCGTCTCTATAGGCTCTGAGTTGAACCATATCAGCACCATTTACGTTCCAATCGGGATCAGTGTTGGGATAATGTGTTGCGGCCCATGCTGCTGGATTAGCTTGGTTCAAAGCACGGGCTCTATCCTCTAGTGCTTTTATGGCTGCTTGATTTATTCTTGTCCTTTCCTCATTGTTAAATAAAGTCATTAGTAACTGCTGGCAATCAGCCCATGTCGGATTATGCGTCTGTACTATTGAGGTGAACAGATCAGTCATAGCTTGTGGTTTTTCAGTATACGAGGAATTATGGGTCTTCCAGTTTAAAAGATCGGTTGTGGTAAATGGGACATATACGAAGACTGGGTCAGCGTGTGCCATTTGACCTGCGGCATCGATATAAGCTGACCCGGGATTCAGACGAAGAGGCATCTGATAGTGCTTTAATTGTTGGGCACCAGTCAACTGTCGGGTTTGGATGGGGCTACGTAGAGAGGCGTCAGTCATGGGTTCCGGTCGGGGAGAGATAGGGTATGGGGATGTGGGAGGTTGGTTTTGGGAAAAGGTCGTAAATAAAACACTTCGAGCCGAGCTAGATGAAGCTTGACCGGAAGTCTGAAGTGGCGCCAAATCAGGATATTCGTTTCTAATGGGGGTGGGTTCTGGTTCCGGAAGGGGAGATTTAGTACGAGGGGGGGTGGATCCTGTACTGGAGGAGGAAGCGGAAGTGGATGGGGGTGATGAGGGGAGGGGTGCAGGGCTTCCTGCGTTTGCGTCACTTCCTCTTAACGGAAAGTAAGGGGGCGGCAAAGGGATCTCGGACTCAGGGGGCGTGTCCAAAATGGGCCTAACACCAGTCCTAGTGGACGAACAAGTCCTAGCTACCATGAGGCGACACTGCTCCTCGTGGCATGTCTGGAGCCATTTTGGCGAGTCATTTACGGCCTGTCTCCAACAGTCAATATAAGGAAACTGGCCGTAAAGTTCAGGCCTACCTGATACAGCCACGTGTAAGCGCTGTACCAGAGTTAGATCCAAACTGCCACGTGGCGGCCATGCCGCAACCAAAGTAGGCCACTCCCTAGTGCACAAAGTAACTAAACGCACAGGAGACATCTTAACCCCAAAATCACAAGTTTTGAATCCCTTTTTAAAATTCTTCACCATACAACCTAAGGGATCCGGAATCGTTGACTGCGACGCACCCATACTTAACAATGGAACGTCGTCGACAACGAATACTATACACGCGTACTATTCAACAGTCACACCCGTTTCCTCTGGCAACAGCACCACGTGGTACGGTTACCAAGTGAAACGTACACAATAACAATAAACACTCAGGGAATTCCCGTACACACACAGCTGCTACACCAGTCACTATATAATCAATATTATGCCCTTTGGCGTAACTATACAGTCACCCACGCTATAATTCTCTATATACGAATTACCCGTCTATAACACACCCCAGTAACATCGTCTTTTACAAATAGCGGTTACAGTACGGTTAGCATAGGTCAAAGCACAAGTTAAGGTCACAATACAATTATTAGTGGTTATGGTGTTAAACATGCAATGGACAACAATGATTAGTACTTATATACAGTGTCAGTAAATATACAGGGTTATGGTACCGTGCACTATAATACAGCAACACACTATTAACACTCTCGCTAGACGGCTGAGCTCGCGCTATCTAACAAGATATACACTTTACTAAAACAATCGTTAACACATTTACAATTCCCAACTAAACTATTGGCCAGTACCTTGATGGACTACCTAAAACTATATACACCCGTTTTGGTTAGCCACACTGCCCAATCACCACATATATAGCGAGCTAGAGAACCGAATTTACACAGGCGCCTCTTAGTCGCACTATCAAAAGTCTAGTGGGTTCCAAATTTACACGCCTTCCCACTTAGCCCAGATAGGATGAGAACTAGCGAACCGAATTTACACAGGCGCCGCTTAGTCTCCCGGTCCCTCCGACCTAGCGAACGTAATATACACCCTAGAACGCTAGTCTAGACAAGACACCGGTGTCCGGCTAGGGCTATTTACACCAGGACCCCGCCTGACTAACCAAATCAAACGGTCTGACTAAAGAGCGTTCGATCGAGCGGTGCGCCTTCGCTCCTTCCCTCCGACAGAGGGGGCAGATACACAGATTCAAAAACCCCTTTGGGCCTACCGCACAATCGGTATACCCCTAGTGGGCCCTGCCGTCTAAAACAGCAGTTGTCTTACCTCCTCGTTCCTGAACCTGAGTTCACACTCATCGACGGGGACACCCCAGCACTTCTCACGTAGAGGCCGATGATCTCCTGGACAACGGCCCAGTGGCGCCGAGACGAAGGGAGGTCCACGCAGAAGTTCAGGGGTGCAGCCGTAGAGAACGTGGGCAAAGATAGACCGTCTCACGCCTCTGCCTCTCAGCTACCGTTGAACGATGAGCTTCCCGGCCAATGCACCAAATGATACCGGAGAAACTGACGGAAGCCAAGCACAGAGAGATGGACACAGGTTTCTTCAGGAAGGAAGAGATTCTTTATTGGATCACCGATCGGGACTCAGAGGGACTAGCGTCACCAAAATACCACAAGTTCTGAGCCCCGGACAATAGTGCAGGCTCCTTATATAGGCATATAACTCCTCCCATATTAAGCTCCACCCGCACATTCTCTTAACCAATCAACACAAATAAGAATTAACTTCCTGTTTGACCGCATGGCTTGTCCAGCACAATGGAGGAGGGGGAATACTATATCCTGTATTCTTGCACATGCTCCGTACACTACTGATCGTATCTTGCCTCGTGCAACCAACTGATCGATACGTCAGCATATGCACGTACACATGCCACGTGGTAATCTCGGCCTACTAAATTTATTTTTACCGAGATTCCACCACAATATCAGGTCCCAGACAATCTTGCCACTGGCTCCCATATATTCTGGGCAACCTGGAGGGTCAAGGTGGCTATCCTTTCCCTCGTACACCCGGAAGGCCTGAGTATACCCAGTCTCGCTATCACAGAGCTTATACATCTTTACACCATACCTAGAGCGCTTGGAAGGAACATACTGCTTGAATCCCAGCCTTCCCTTATACTTCATCAGGGATTCATCCACGCATTTATTCCTTCCAGGTGTATAAGCCTCTGCAAACCTGGCAGCAAAGTGGGTAATCAGGGGGCGGATTTTATACAGCCTGTCAAACTGGGGATGCTGTTGTCGCTGAAGTGCATGAAATGCAGAATCATTTCATACCTCTTCCTCGACATACATTGGGAGTAAATGGGGGTAGAGCAGATGGGGCTACTGCTCCAGTAGGAGCGGATGGAGGGCTTCTTTATGATGCCCATCAGCATAGTCAATGCCCAGAATCTTTTAAATTCTGGCACATCGATGGGGGCCCATTGCTGCTTTGCCAAAAAAGAGTCCGGTTTTGTAGCTCGGAATTGATGGGCATATAAATTAGTTTGGGCGACAATGTTCCCCAATACATCATCGCCCAGAAACACCTCCATAAACTGCTGAGGGCTAAATCCTGTGACATCCAAATTAATGCCAGGATTTGCAGTAAAGGATGGGATGTCTGGCCTCTGGTTATGAGGCACTACCCACTCCTCAGCAGTTCTGCCAGCTGGAGCAGCACGTCTCCTTCTGGCAGGGGGACTAGCAGGCACAGATACAACATCACCAGATACATCACTAGCAGTAGACACTGTATCGAGTGATGATGTATCTGAGCACCTGGCAGGGTCAAAATCAGGGTCAGAGTCTGACTTAGACACGTCAGACTCTAGCGCAAGGGTGGGATATGACTGCTCAGCGCGGGTTGTCTTCCGTGACCCGTGTGCCATGATCACAATTGCTTTACTTAGTGACCTGTCACAAAAAAAATAAAAAATAACCCCTGAAAAAATGAACAGACAGCAAAATAAGTGATGCTGTGCAAGAGCCTGTGATCTGTATAGTGATCACTGGCAGGGCAGGGGTTAATCGTTCTGAAAAGAGCTTTTGGGTCTCAAAAAAATCACAAAAAAAATGAACCCCTAAAAAAAAAAAAAAGGCACAAACAGCAGAAAAGATCTGCTGTGCAAGAGCCAGTGATTATAGTGATCACTGGCAAGACAGGGGTTAATGGCTCTGAAAAGAGCCTTTGGGTCTCAAGATTTTACAAATCCCTACCTATAAATACCTAAATCTCTCTAGCTAAACCACAGATCTCTCTCTCTCACACTAAAACACAAGTGAAGAGAGGGAGGCTGATCCACACTAATCAGAGAAATGGGGAACACACTTGGGATGAAATTGCTAATGGGGCAAGCTGTGATTGTATGACTCCAGCCTGCCCCTTATGATGCGGCATGCTAGGGACGCCCCCAGAAGCCCCATGATTCACTGCCTTTCGAAAAAAAAAGGGGGGGGGGAGTTAATATTGATCATTTTCTTTATTTTATATTTATTTTTTTATATATATTATTTTATATGCACGGAGTGCCAGGACCCCTCAAGGCACTCATCACATGCAGTACATCACTGCTATACTATCAGAGCTTCCAGAGCTCAAAATAGGTGCAGACGTACCAGGTACGTCCAAGGTCATTATGGACTGTTTTCTGCCAGACGTACCTGATACGTCCGCAGTCAGGAAGGGGTTAAACTCCATCATCCCCCGGCACAGGAAACATACATATATATAAGTGGGGACTTTGAAAATCTTTCAACCTGAAAAGTGGGGACTTAGAACTTTTTTTTGCCTGAAAAGTGGTGACTTAGAAAATATTTTGCACATTTAAAAATAGAAAAATAAATACATTTCAGCACACAGCAGCCCCTCAAGTTGCATCCCCTGACAGCCCCCACCTGGGTGACCAACATATCCAAAAATCAGCCAGATCCCTGCAGGGATTCAGGAATTTCATGGAAGTCATAATTTTAGCGGTAACCGCCAGGCTCCCGTAAACAAAATTAGTTCCATAGAATCGCGGCCAAGTGCCGCTGGATAACAACCGGCAAAACGCAAGGTTTTCATGCCGAAAATAGTTCCAGGGATTTCGCGCCTATGTCCCCTGAAGTCTTTTCTCGGTTTTGGGCCACGCAGACGCCCGCCAGGGGTCTAGCTTTCGGTTCTACCGCTGGAGGGAGACAGGGCAGCCAGGCAGGCAGGCAGCCAGGCAGGCAGGCAGCCAGCCAGGCAGCCAGGCAGGCAGGCAGCCAGCCAGGCAGGCAGGCAGGCAGGCAGGCTGGCTGTACTGCCTACGTAGGTCTTTGAGCTTACATTCAGCAGCCTCCCCTGCCCTGTGGGACGACCAGGGTTAAGCCCCGTCATTTCACGGCCTGCTCAACCGCCTCCCACCCCTCCCGTTCAGCCACCTCCGTGCCTTAAGCCCCCTCTGGTGACGGTCCCTTCCGCTCGGGCCTTAAGCCCCCTTTGGTGATTGCTCCCCTCCGCTCAGGCCTTAAGCCCCCCGCCCCTGAGACCCTGGAGGCATGGAAGCCTAGTTCACGCACCCCAAGTGCGCAGTGGCGCCCATGTCAGAAGTCGCAGATGACTTATATGTCAAGTTGTCCCTCCAAGGCCCTGCTGCACTAGCTGGCCGCAATGCTGGATGTTTTTTTTTTTATTCTTGGCAGTGTCAGCTTCACTCTCCTTCTCACTCTCTTGTGTGTGTGTGTGTGGGGGTGGAGGGGTGGGTTAAGTCCCTGGAGGACACCTCTACTTCCTTCTTGCAACACCCACCTATGCCCAACTCTGTATCTCCTGTCCGTGTGTTGTCTCCACACATGTTGGGTATCTTCCAAGGTGCCAAGTTGTCCAGGGAGGCGATAAAATGTGGAGTGAAAGAGGCCAGAAGACACCCCACCCACCACAGATGGCCCGTCCACCAGGGCCACTCTCCCCATTGCCAGGGAGGGAGCAGGCACAGAGAGCCAGACCACATGGGTAGGACGGCGGTGGTCGGGAGAGGAGAGCATCCCCAACCCAACACACCGCTTACCCCCTGGTACAACCTCCATGCCTACACTTCCCAGTGCCTGGCGGCAGGGAGGAAGCATTCAAAGGGCAGCAAGACCACAGAGGTAAGGGCAGTGTGCAGGAGGAGAGAGCTTCTCCAACCCGTCACACCGCTTGCAACAAGGCCCGTCCACCAGGGCCACTCTCCCCATTGTAGGGTGCCAGGGAGGGAGCAGGCACAGAGAGCCAGACCACAGGGGTAGGACGGCGGTGGGCGGGAGAGGAGAGCATCCCCAACCCGACACACCGCTTACCCCCTGGTACAACCTCCATGCCTACACTTCCCAGTGCCTGGCGGCAGGGAGGAAGTGTTCAAAGGGCAGCAAGACCACAGAGGTAAGGGCAGTGTGCAGGAGGAGAGAGCTTCTCCAACCCGTCACACCGCTTGCAACAAGGCCCGTCCACCAGGGCCACTTTCCCCATTGTAGGGTGCCAGGGAGGGAGCAGGCACAGACAACCAGACCACAGGGGTAGGACGGCGGTTGGCGGGAGGGGAGAGCATCCACAACCCGTCACACCGCTTACCCCCTGGCCCTGCCTCCATGCCTACACTCCACGGTGCCGGGTGGCAGGGAGAAAGCCTTCAAAGGGCAACCAGTACGCAGAGGAAGGGTAGTAGTGGAGCTCTTCTCCAAAGCATCATATCGCTTGCAACAAGGCCCATCCACCAGTGACACTCTCCCCGTTGTAGGGTGCTGGGGAGGGAGCAGGCACAGACAACCAGACCACAGGGGTAGGACGGCGGTAGGCGGGAGGGGAGAGCATCCACAACCCGTCACACCGCTTACCCCCTGGCCCTGCCTCCATGCCTACACTCCACAGTGCCGGGTGGCAGGGAGAAAGCCTTCAAAGGTCAACCAGTACACAGAGGAAGGGTAGTAGTGGAGCTCTTCTCCAAAGCATCACATCACTTGCATCAAGGCCCATCCACAAGTGACACTCTACACATTGTAGGGTGCCGGGGAGGGAGCAGGCACAGACAACCAGACCACAGGGGTAGGACGGCGGTGGGCGGGAGGGGAGAGCATCCACAACCCGTCACACCGCTTACCCCCTGGCCCAGCCTCCATGCCTACACTCCACGGTGCCGGTTGGCAGGGAGAAAGCCTTCAAAGAGCAACCAGTACACAGAGGAAGGGTAGTAGTGGAGCTCTTCTCCAAAGCATCATATCGCTTGCAACAAGGCCCATCCACCAGTGACACTCTCCCCGTTGTAGGGTGCTGGGGAGGGAGCAGGCACAGACAACAAGACCACAGGGGTAGGATGGCGGTGGGCGGGAGGGGAGAGCATCCACAACCCGTCACACCGCTTACCCCGTGGCCCAACCTCCATGCCTACACTCCCCAGTGCCTGGCAGCAGGGAGGAAGCGTTCAAAGGGCAGCAAGACCACACAGGTAGGGCGGTAGGGCGGTGGTAAATAAAAAACGCTCTGTGCGGCCACGGGTGAATCGGAGGCATTAAAAGTCGGCCGCCTTTGTCCCCACCAGGGAAGGGGACCTCAGCAGGCCACGGGGCACCAGCCTCCTCCACGGCGCACACGGTATCGTACCTCTGCTTTTAGATGGGGCAGGGAGCAAACTCAGTTGGAGGTCACCAGACAGGGAGAGAAGCGCTTGGCTCGCAGACAGGTAGCGCCCTCACTGGCGGAGCCCGGTGTGAGTCCAGGGACCACGCCTGAGGCGGAGGAGAGAAGGACCATTTCGCCTGTTTGCAGGGGGCCACCAGGGACCGCCTCAGCGAAAGCCTCTTCCCAGCTCAGGCGCAGGGAGCCATATCGATTGGAGAAGGTAGTGGGGTAAACATGGAGGTCAAGAAGGTCCGATTCCAATAGAAGACAGGTAAGTGAGATAGCCTCCTGTAAGTCTGGAACTCTGTGTAGGCATCAGAGAACTAGCCAGGGTCCCCTGACCACCAAAGGGAGTAAAACTTTCTGTCAGTCTGGAACTCTTCCTGGGCATAGGAGAACCGGCCAGACTCCCCTGCCTATTGTTCAAAATTTTCGCTCCGAGATAATCTCCTCAAGGGTGCCCCCAGCAGTTATCGTGCACTTTCTGCACGCGCGTCATTTAGGGGGACCGAACCAACAAAGTGTCCGACCTCATGGAAGTGGTGCCTGGACACAGCTAGGCAGATCCGACCTCATTTCTGTCAAAGGCCGGAGCTCATGGGACTTAGAAATTGTTTCGCTCTTTGCCGCCGTGCCCTTCCCAGCCACCAGGGGGCGCCACTAGGGTTGCAGGGTGACCGGGGCAGGCTCCCTTCCCCTGCCTGACCTGCCCCCCTGAAGTCCCGCAATGAAGGGAGGTCGTGGAGGGCAGATGACGATTGCAGACAGGAAAGGGGGGAAACCGCCTGTCCGTCTGGAACTCTTCCTGGGCATAGGAGAACCAGCCAGAGTCCCCTGCCTGCTTGTGGGACTTTGAACATTTTTCAACCTGAAAAGTGGGGACTTTGAAAATATTTCACCATGTAAAGTGGGGAACTTGGATTATATGCTGCACAATCTCCTCGGGGGTGGCACCACAGCTGACAGCGCGACCGACCCCATGGACGTTTAGACTGGACGCAGCAGGGCAGAACCGACCCCGTTTTTGCCTCACACCTGGAGCTCGCTGAAGGCTGCCCAACCCCTGCCTGCCTGGCCAGCCTAGCTGGGACCTTGGTGTCCCTAATCATTTTCGCCAACACGGGGGTGCTCCACTAGAGGTGCAGGGGACACAGGGCAGGCACCCTTCACCTGCCCAACCATTCCTGGGTGGCTGGGAGCGAGCAGAGGACCTTGGAAACTTTTATCAATTTTGTCCACCGGGGGGCGCCACTAGGGATGCAGGGTGCCCAGGGCAGGCTCCCTTCCCCTCCCCATCAAGCACCCTGAAGTCCCGCAACGAAGGGAGGTCGGGGAGGACAGATGACGATTGCAGACAGGAAAGGGGGGAAACCGCCTGTCAGTCTGGAACTCTTCCTGGGCATAGGAGAACCAGCCAGAGTCCCCTGCCTGCTTGTGGGACTTTGAACAATTTTCAACCTGAAAAGTGGGGACTTTGAAAATATTTCACCATGTAAAGTGGGGAACTTGGATTATATGCTGCACAATCTCCTCGGGGGTGGCGCCAGAGCTGACAGCACGACCGACCCCATGGACGTTTAGCCTGGACGCAGCAGGGCAGAACCGACCCCGTTTTTGCCTCATACCTGGAGCTCGCTGAAGGCCTGCCTGCCTGCCTGGCCAGCCCAGCTGTGGACCTTGGTGTCCCTAATCATTTTTGCCAACCAGGGGGTGCTCAACTAGAGGTGCAGGGGACACAGGGCAGGCACCCTTCACCTGCCCAACCAATCCTGGGTGGCTGGGAGCAAGCAGAGGCCCCTGGAGCATTTTATCATTTTCGGCCACCGGGGGGCGCCACTAAGGGTGCAGGAGTCCCAGGGCAGGCACCCTTCCCCTGCCCGCCAAACCCTGGGAGGCTGGGAGCAAGCAGAGGCCCCTGGAGCATTTTATCATTTTCGGCCACCGGGGGCGCCACTAAGGGTGCAGGGGTCCCAGGACAGGCACCCTTCCCCTGCCCGCCAAACCCTGGGAGGCTGGGAGCAAGCAGAGGCCCCTGGAGCATTTTATCATTTTCGGCCACCGGGGGGCGCCACTAAGGGTGCAGGAGTCCCAGGGCAGGCACCCTTCCCCTGCCCGCCAAACCCTGGGAGGCTGGGAGCAAGCAGAGGCCCCTGGAGCATTTTATCATTTTCGGCCACCGGGGGCGCCACTAAGGGTGCAGGGGTCCCAGGGCAGGCACCCTTCCCCTGCCCGCCAAACCCTGGGAGGCTGGGAGCAAGCAGAGGCCCCTGGAGCATTTTATCATTTTCGGCCACCGGGGGGCGCCACTAAGGGTGCAGGCGTCCCAGGGCAGGCACCCTTCCCCTGCCCGCCAAACCCCGGGAGGCTGGGAGCAAGCAGAGGCCCCTGGAGCATTTTATCATTTTCGACCACCGGGGGGTGCCACTAAGGGTGCAGGCGTCCCAGGGCAGGCACCCTTCCCCTGCCCGCCAAACCCCGGGAGGCTGGGAGCAAGCAGAGGCCCCTGGAGCATTTTATCATTTTCGGCCACCGGGGGGCGCCACTAAGGGTGCAGGGGTCCCAGGGCAGCCTCCCCATCCTGCCCCCTGAAGTCCCGCAACAAAGGAAGGTCGGGGTGGGCATATAACAATTGCAGACAGGTAAGGGGGAAAACCACCTGTCAGTGTGGAACTCTGGTTGGGCATAGGAGAACCAGCAAGAGTCCCCTGCTTGCTCTTCAAAATTTTTGCTCCTCAACAATCTCCTCGAGGGTGCCACCAGCTATTGTCGTGCACTTTCTGCACGCGCGTCATTTAGGGGGACCAACATGAAAGAGTGTCCGACCTCATGGAAGTGGTGCCTGGACGCGGCAGTGCAGATCCGACCTCATAGCCGACAGGACTGGAGCTTGTGGGACTTAGAAAATATTTCACCCTGAAAACTGGAGAACTTGGATTATATGCTGCACAATTTCCTCGGGGGTGGCGCCAGAGCTGACAGTGTCCGACCGCATGGACGTTTAGCCTGGACGCAGCAGGGCAGATCCGACCTCATTTCTGTCAAATGCCTGGAGCTTGTGGGACTTTGAACATTTTTCAACCTGAAAAGTGGGGACTTAGAAAATATTTTGCACATTTAAAAATATAAAAAAAATACATTCCAGCACATAGAAGCCCCTCAATTTGCATCCCCTGACAGCCCCCACCTGGGTGACCAACATATCCAAAAATCAGCCAGATCCCTGCAGGGGTTCAGGAATTTCATGGAAGTCATAATTTTAGCGGTAACCGCCAGGCTCCCTGTAAACGAAATTAGTTCCATAGAATCGCGGCCAAGTGCCGCTGGATAACAACCGGCAAAACGCAAGGTTTTCATGCCGAAAATAGTTCCAGGGATTTCGCGCCTATGTCCCCCTGAAGTCTTTTCTCGGTTTTGGGCCACGCAGACGCCCGCCAGGGGTCTAGCTTTCGGTTTTACTGCTGTAGGGAGGCAGGGAAGCAGGCAGGCAGGCAGGTGGCTAAGTGCCGCTGGACACCGTTCGGCAACGTTTTCATGCTGAAACTTGTTCCAGGGATTTTGTGGCCATGTCCCCCTGAAGTCTATTCTCGGTTTTGGGCCATGTGAATGGCTCGGTTCTGCTGCTGTACGCAGGGAGGGAAGGAGGCATGAGGGCAGGCAGACAGGGAAAGCGGGGACTTTGAAGGTGTTTTCTTTTTACCCTTCTGTAACCCCTTAGTGACCAGGCCATTTTTCAATTTTATTACCGTTAACCCCTTAGTGACCAGGCCATTTTTCAATTGTATTACCGTTAAGGACCAGGGCTCTTTTTACATTTCTGCAGTGGTTGTGTTTAGATGTAATTTGCCTCTTACACATTTACTGCACCCATACATATTATATACCATTTTTCTCGCTATTAAATGTTCATTCTAAAGATACCATCATTTTCATCATATCATATAATTTACTAGAATAAAAAAAGTAAAATATGATAAAAAAACAAACAAAAAAAAACACAGCTGGCCATCATGCACCCATGTCCCAGTTGAAACATGTCTGAAGCCGACCAATGTAATTCACCTCCGTCAAACTGTATGTTTTTGAAAAGTACACACCCTAGGGCATTTCACATGGTGGCATTTGAACACTTTACATGCACTAATTCTACCACCAGTCTCTGTCAAACGTTTTTGTGGTGTTATTTTTCACTCACACATTCTACTTTGTGCATAGATTCTAAGCTCCTGTTAGGTGTTACTGCCAAAGGACACCACAATATGTACTTGGCATCATCTCCCGAGTACAGCGATAACACATACGTTTGTCGGGTTCACTGGGGGGGTGCAAAGCGAAATGTCTGATATGCGTTTTTCAAATTTTATATATCTTGTTTGCCTATCTTGCTTTTGAGGGCCTTATCAGATATCCCAATGTATTTTCTTGCCATGAGCGTGCATATATTTGAAAAGTTTACACCCCACAGTAGTTGAAGAACGTGTGTGGAGGTAACTGTTCAATCCTCAATTTTACACACGCACACCGCTTTTTGACTGTGATTTAGGAGAGCCCGCTGTTGGTTATTGCAAGAACACACCCCGGGTTGTTTTCTGCGAGGCCTCCTAAGGACACCCATGCCCCCCCATGCATAGGTCTGGCAGGATTTGGGGAAGGTACGGTAACAATTGAATGACTTGCCATTTGAGTTGAAATTGAGAGTATGTCTTCTGATAGGCCTATCTTTAGCTTGGGGCTTATCACATACCCCAGTTTTATATATCGCCACAAAAGGGTACATACTTGAAACGTAGACACCCCGAGGTATTGCATGTATGTGGAGTGCTTTGATGCAACTTTTTTTTTAGCCAGAAAAAAGATAAAACAAGTTGAAGAACGTGTGTGGAGGTAACTGTTCAATCCTCAATTTTACACACGCACACCGCTATTTGACTGTGATTTAGGAGAACCCGCTGTTGGTTATTGCAAGAACACACCCCGGGTTGTTTTCTGCGAGGCCTCCTAAGGACACCCATGCCCCCCCCCCCATGCATAGGTCTGCCAGGATTTGGGGAAGGTACGGTAACAATTGAATGACTTGCCAATTGAGTTGAAATTGAGAGTATGTCTTCTGATAGGCCTATCTTTAGCTTGGGGCTTATCACATACCCCAGTTTTATATATCGCCACAAAAGGGTACATACTTGAAACGTAGACACGCACACCACTTTTTGACTGTGGAACACACCCCGGGTTTATCACGATTCCGGGAACCTAACACGCTAACAGACACACACACACACACACACACAGAAAAGGTGCCGTACCGGACCTTAGAGTGGCCGGGCTAAGCACACACAGAATAGTCAGGAGACAAGCCGAGTCAGGGGAACCAGAAAACAGAATAACGAGAAACAAGCCGAGGTCAAAGGGTAGGAGAAAGTCACAAAGTCAGTTTAACAAGCCAGAGAGTACGTAACCACAAATCACAAGTTCAGAATCAATACTATACAGCAAAGACCACAACAGGGCAGGGAGGAACAGGAAAGGTGAGTATAAATACCCGAGGTTGAATTCTGATTGGATAACTTCCAATCAGAATTAACAATCACATGTGGGAGATATCTAAGCCTCCCACTGTGATTGTGGTACTGTTGCTTTAACGCCGGGTCACTCACGTGACCCCGGCGTTTGCATAAATCAACGACCTTCCAGCGTGCAGCGTTATACATGCTGCCGCTGGGAGGCGTGACGGATGCGAGCGGCGGAGAGGAGACGCCGCTCGCCGACAGGTAGGAGGAGGGGAGACCGCGGGCGGCGATGGACTGAGGGTGAGTGCTGCGAGTTGCGAGCAGCCTCCCCTACTAGCCGCCTGCGGACCCCTGACAGGGTTGTTTTCTGCGAGGCCTCCTAAGGACACCCATGCCCCCCATGCACGGGGTAAATGTAACAACCCCCCCCAAAGAAAAAGACACCAAAAAAAAAAACTGAACGGCAAAAAATAAATTAAAAATGGGCCAGCGTGTGGTATCGTTTGAAACAGTCTCCAATGCAGAGTCCAGGCTGCCCAGGGCAGTCAGGACAGTAATATACACTGTCTTTTCTCTGCCCCCTCTTAGAACAGACCCTGCATCTTTTTTGGGGATTCTGTTTTGCCGCAGTAGGGGGAATTTTAAAAATAAAATGTGTAGCCCCAACTCTGCTCTCTCCCATCACCGCCCGGGGAGCAGGTGCATCACGGTACAAAATCCCCGAAATGATCTGGAGCTGAAACTAAAAATCTCAGTTGCTTCCCGGGGTTTGCTTTTTTGAACAACAAGAAAGCGTTGTGGGTTGCAATCTGCATTAGGTAGATTGCAACCTTTTTGTACCAGGCCCTTGTCTTTCGTATAACTAGGTAGGGCTGCAGCAGCTGATCTGCCAGATCAACCCCACCCATATGACGGTTATAGGCCTTGATGCACACTGGCTTCCTCGTTCTCTCAGCTCTGCCACGTACAGGGACCTCCACAGTCCCCTCAGTGTGGATGGTGGTAAGAAGGTACACATCCTTCTTGTCTCTGTACTTAACTGCCAACAGCTCCTCTTGGCGCAAAGAGCTGAGGTCTCCCCCCTCCGTAGCCGGGTGCGTGCAAGTTGTCCTGGGAAACCTGTGCTGTTCTTTTTAATTGTGCCGCAAGCTACTGTATCAAAACAGTACAGTAGCTTGAACAAAGGGACACTTGTATAAAAAATGTCAGTATACAAGTGGTACCCTTTGTTCATCAGGGGGAATATCAGGTCCCAGACAATCTTGCCACTGGTTCCCATATGTTCTGGGCAACCTGGAGGGTCAAGGTGGCTATCCTTTCCCTCGTACACCCGGAAGGCCTGAGTATACCCAGTCTCGCTATCACAGAGCTTATACATCTTTACACCATACCTAGAGCGCTTGGAAGGAACATACTGCTTGAATCCCAGCCTTCCCTTATACTTCATCAGGGATTCATCCACGCATTTATTCCTTCCAGGTGTATAAGCCTCTGCAAACCTGGCAGCAAAGTGGGTAATCAGGGGGCGGATTTTATACAGCCTGTCAAACTGGGGATGCTGTTGTCGCTGAAGTGCATGAAATGCAGAATCATTTCATACCTCTTCCTCGACATACATTGGGAGTAAATGGGGGTAGAGCAGATGGGGCTACTGCTCCAGTAGGAGCGGATGGAGGGCTTCTTTATGATGCCCATCAGCATAGTCAATGCCCAGAATCTTTTAAATTCTGGCACATCGATGGGGGCCCATTGCTGCTTTGCCAAAAAAGAGTCCGGTTTTGTAGCTCGGAATTGATGGGCATATAAATTAGTTTGGGCGACAATGTTCCCCAATACATCATCGCCCAGAAACACCTCCATAAACTGCTGAGGGCTAAATCCTGTGACATCCAAATTAATGCCAGGATTTGCAGTAAAGGATGGGATGTCTGGCCTCTGGTTATGAGGCACTACCCACTCCTCAGCAGTTCTGCCAGCTGGAGCAGCACGTCTCCTTCTGGCAGGGGGACTAGCAGGCACAGATACAACATCACCAGATACATCACTAGCAGTAGACACTGTATCGAGTGATGATGTATCTGAGCACCTGGCAGGGTCAAAATAAGGGTCAGAGTCTGACTTAGACGCGTCAGACTCTAGCGCAAGGGTGGCATATGACTGCTCAGCGCGGGTTGTCTTCCGTGACCCGTGTGCCATGATCACAATTGCTTTACTTAGTGACCTGTCACAAAAAAAATAAAAAATAAAAAATAACCCCTGAAAAAATGAACAGACAGCAAAATAAGTGATGCTGTGCAAGAGCCTGTGATCTGTATAGTGATCACTGGCAGGGCAGGGGTTAATCGTTCTGAAAAGAGCTTTTGGGTCTCAAAAAAATCACACAAAAAATGAACCCCTAAAAAAAAAAAAAAAGGCACAAACAGCAGAAAAGATCTGCTGTGCAAGAGCCAGTGATTATAGTGATCACTGGCAAGACAGGGGTTAATGGCTCTGAAAAGAGCCTTTGGGTCTCAAGATTTTACAAATCCCTACCTATAAATACCTAAATCTCTCTAGCTAAACCACAGATCTCTCTCTCTCACACTAAAACACAAGTGAAGAGAGGGAGGCAGATCCACACTAATCAGAGAAATGGGGAACACACTTGGGATGAAATTGCTAATGGGGCAAGCTGTGATTGTATGACTCCAGCCTGCCCCTTATGATGCGGCATGCTAGGGACGCCCCCAGAAGCCCCATGATTCACTGCCTTTCGAAAAAAAAAAGGGGGGGGGGAGTTAATATTGATCATTTTCTTTATTTTATATTTATTTTTTTATATATATTATTTTATATGCACGGAGTGCCAGGACCCCTCAAGGCACTCATCACATGCAGTACATCACTGCTATACTATCAGAGCTTCCAGAGCTCAAAATAGGTGCAGACGTACCAGGTACGTCCAAGGTCATTATGGACTGTTTTCTGCCAGACGTACCTGATACGTCCGCAGTCAGGAAGGGGTTAAACTCCATCATCCCCCGGCACAGGAAACATACATATATATAAGTGGGGACTTTGAAAATCTTTCAACCTGAAAAGTGGGGACTTAGAACTTTTTTTGCCTGAAAAGTGGTGACTTAGAAAATATTTTGCACATTTAAAAATAGAAAAATAAATACATTTCAGCACACAGCAGCCCCTCAAGTTGCATCCCCTGACAGCCCCCACCTGGGTGACCAACATATCCAAAAATCAGCCAGATCCCTGCAGGGATTCAGGAATTTCATGGAAGTCATAATTTTAGCGGTAACCGCCAGGCTCCCGTAAACGAAATTAGTTCCATAGAATCGCGGCCAAGTGCCGCTGGATAACAACCGGCAAAACGCAAGGTTTTCATGCCGAAAATAGTTCCAGGGATTTCGCGCCTATGTCCCCTGAAGTCTTTTCTCGGTTTTGGGCCACGCAGACGCCCGCCAGGGGTCTAGCTTTCGGTTCTACCGCTGGAGGGAGACAGGGCAGCCAGGCAGGCAGGCAGGCAGGCAGCCAGGCAGGCAGGCAGGCAGCCAGGCAGGCAGCCAGGCAGGCAGGCAGGCAGGCAGGCTGGCTGTACTGCCTACGTAGGTCTTTGAGCTTACATTCAGCAGCCTCCCCTGCCCTGTGGGACGACCAGGGTTAAGCCCCGTCATTTCACGGCCTGCTCAACCGCCTCCCACCCCTCCCGTTCGGCCACCTCCGTGCCTTAAGCCCCCTCTGGTGACGGTCCCTTCCGCTCGGGCCTTAAGCCCCCTTTGGTGATTGCTCTCCTCCGCTCGGGCCTTAAGCCCCCCGCCCCTGAGACCCTGGAGGCATGGAAGCCTAGTTCACGCACCCCAAGTGCGCAGTGGCGCCCATGTCAGAAGTCGCAGATGACTTATATGTCAAGTTGTCCCTCCAAGGCCCTGCTGCACTAGCTGGCCGCAATGCTGGATGTTTTTTTTTTTTATTCTTGGCAGTGTCAGCTTCACTCTCCTTCTCACTCTCTTGTGTGTGTGTGTGTGGGGGTGGAGGGGTGGGTTAAGTCCCTGGAGGACACCTCTACTTCCTTCTTGCAACACCCACCTATGCCCAACTCTGTATCTCCTGTCCGTGTGTTGTCTCCACACATGTTGGGTATCTTCCAAGGTGCCAAGTTGTCCAGGGAGGCGATAAAATGTGGAGTGAAAGAGGCCAGAAGACACCCCACCCACCACAGATGGCCCGTCCACCAGGGCCACTCTCCCCATTGCCAGGGAGGGAGCAGGCACAGAGAGCCAGACCACATGGGTAGGACGGCGGTGGTCGGGAGAGGAGAGCATCCCCAACCCAACACACCGCTTACCCCCTGGTACAACCTCCATTCCTACACTTCCCAGTGCCTGGCGGCAGGGAGGAAGCATTCAAAGGGCAGCAAGACCACAGAGGTAAGGGCAGTGTGCAGGAGGAGAGAGCTTCTCCAACCCGTCACACCGCTTGCAACAAGGCCCGTCCACCAGGGCCACTCTCCCCATTGTAGGGTGCCAGGGAGGGAGCAGGCACAGAGAGCCAGACCACAGGGGTAGGACGGCGGTGGGCGGGAGAGGAGAGCATCCCCAACCCGACACACCGCTTACCCCCTGGTACAACCTCCATGCCTACACTTCCCAGTGCCTGGCGGCAGGGAGGAAGTGTTCAAAGGGCAGCAAGACCACAGAGGTAAGGGCAGTGTGCAGGAGGAGAGAGCTTCTCCAACCCGTCACACCGCTTGCAACAAGGCCCGTCCACCAGGGCCACTCTCCCCGTTGTAGGGTGCTGGGGAGGGAGCAGGCACAGACAACCACAGGGGTAGGACGGCGGTAGGCGGGAGGGGAGAGCATCCACAACCCGTCACACCGCTTACCCCCTGGCCCTGCCTCCATGCCTACACTCCACAGTGCCGGGTGGCAGGGAGAAAGCCTTCAAAGGTCAACCAGTACACAGAGGAAGGGTAGTAGTGGAGCTCTTCTCCAAAGCATCACATCACTTGCATCAAGGCCCATCCACAAGTGACACTCTACACATTGTAGGGTGCCGGGGAGGGAGCAGGCACAGACAACCAGACCACAGGGGTAGGACGGCGGTGGGCGCGAGGGGAGAGCATCCACAACCCGTCACACCGCTTACCCCCTGGCCCAGCCTCCATGCCTACACTCCACGGTGCCGGTTGGCAGGGAGAAAGCCTTCAAAGGGCAACCAGTACACAGAGGAAGGGTAGTAGTGGAGCTCTTCTCCAAAGCATCATATCGCTTGCAACAAGGCCCATCCACCAGTGACACTCTCCCCGTTGTAGGGTGCTGGGGAGGGAGCAGGCACAGACAACCAGACCACAGGGGTAGGACGGCGGTGGGCGGGAGGGGAGAGCATCCACAACCCGTCACACCGCTTACCCCGTGGCCCAACCTCCATGCCTACACTCCCCAGTGCCTGGCAGCAGGGAGGAAGTGTTCAAAGGGCAGCAAGACCACACAGGTAGGGCGGTGGGCGGGAGGAGAGAGCTTCTCCAACCCGTCACACCGCTTCCAACCAGGCCCATCCACCAGGGCCACTCTCCCCATTGTAGGGTGCCGTGGAGGGAGCAGGCACAGACAACCAGACCACAGGGGTAGGACGGCAGTGGGCGGGAGGGGAGAGCATCCACGACCCGTCACACTGCTTACCCCCTGGCGTAAGACAACTTCGGAGCTGGTAAATAAAAAACGCTCTGTGCGGCCACGGGTGAATCGGAGGCATTAAAAGTCGGCCGCCTTTGTCCCCACCAGGGAAGGGGACCTCAGCAGGCCACGGGGCACCAGCCTCCTCCACGGCGCACACGGTATCGTACCTCTGCTTTTAGATGGGGCAGGGAGCAAACTCAGTTGGAGGTCACCAGACAGGGAGAGAAGCGCTTGGCTCGCAGACAGGTAGCGCCCTCACTGGCGGAGCCCGGTGTGAGTCCAGGGACCACGCCTGAGGCGGAGGAGAGAAAGACCATTTCGCCTGTTTGCAGGGGGCCACCAGGGACCGCCTCAGCGAAAGCCTCTTCCCAGCTCAGGCGCAGGGAGCCATATCGATTGGAGAAGGTAGTGGGGTAAACATGGAGGTCAAGAAGGTCCGATTCCAATAGAAGACAGGTAAGTGAGATAACCTCCTGTAAGTCTGGAACTCTGTGTAGGCATCAGAGAACTAGCCAGGGTCCCCTGACCACCAAAGGGAGTAAAACTTTCTGTCAGTCTGGAACTCTTCCTGGGCATAGGAGAACCGGCCAGACTCCCCTGCCTATTGTTCAAAATTTTCGCTCCGTGATAATCTCCTCAAGGGTGCCCCCAGCAGTTATCGTGCACTTTCTGCACGCGCGTCATTTAGGGGGACCGAACCAACAAAGTGTCCGACCTCATGGAAGTGGTGCCTGGACACAGCTAGGCAGATCCGACCTCATTTCTGTCAAAGGCCGGAGCTCATGGGACTTAGAAATTTTTTCGCTCTTTGCCGCCGTGCCCTTCCCAGCCACCAGGGGGCGCCACTAGGGTTGCAGGGTGACCGGGGCAGGCTCCCTTCCCCTGCCTGACCTGCCCCCCTGAAGTCCCGCAATGAAGGGAGGTCGTGGAGGGCAGATGACGATTGCAGACAGGAAAGGGGGGAAACCGCCTGTCCGTCTGGAACTCTTCCTGGGCATAGGAGAACCAGCCAGAGTCCCCTGCCTGCTTGTGGGACTTTGAACATTTTTCAACCTGAAAAGTGGGGACTTTGAAAATATTTCACCATGTAAAGTGGGGAACTTGGATTATATGCTGCACAATCTCCTCGGGGGTGGCGCCACAGCTGACAGCGCGACCGACCCCAAGGACGTTTAGACTGGACGCAGCAGGGCAGAACCGACCCCGTTTTTGCCTCACACCTGGAGCTCGCTGAAGGCTGCCCAACCCCTGCCTGCCTGCCTGCCTGGCCAGCCTAGCTGGGGACCTTGGTGTCCCTAATCATTTTCGCCAACCAGGGGGTGCTCCACTAGAGGTGCAGGGGACACAGGGCAGGCACCCTTCACCTGCCCAACCATTCCTGGGTGGCTGGGAGCGAGCAGAGGACCTTGGAAACTTTTATCATTTTTGTCCACCGGGGGGCGCCACTAGGGATGCAGGGTGCCCAGGGCAGGCTCCCTTCCCCTCCCCATCAAGCACCCTGAAGTCCTGCAACGAAGGGAGGTCGGGGAGGGCAGATGACGATTGCAGACAGGAAAGGGGGGAAACCGCCTGTCAGTCTGGAACTCTTCCTGGGCATAGGAGAACCAGCCAGAGTCCCCTGCCTGCTTGTGGGACTTTGAACAATTTTCAACCTGAAAAGTGGGGACTTTGAAAATATTTCACCATGTAAAGTGGGGAACTTGGATTATATGCTGCACAATCTCCTCGGGGGTGGCGCCAGAGCTGACAGCACGACCGACCCCATGGACGTTTAGCCTGGACGCAGCAGGGCAGAACCGACCCCGTTTTTGCCTCATACCTGGAGCTCGCTGAAGGCCTGCCTGCCTGCCTGGCCAGCCCAGCTGTGGACCTTGGTGTCCCTAATCATTTTTGCCAACCAGGGGGTGCTCCACTAGAGGTGCAGGGGACACAGGGCAGGCACCCTTCACCTGCCCAACCAATCCTGGGTGGCTGGGAGCAAGCAGAGGCCCCTGGAGCATTTTATCATTTTCGGCCACCGGGGGGCGCCACTAAGGGTGCAGGAGTCCCAGGGCAGGCACCCTTCCCCTGCCCGCCAAACCCTGGGAGGCTGGGAGCAAGCAGAGGCCCCTGGAGCATTTTATCATTTTCGGCCACCGGGGGCGCCACTAAGGGTGCAGGGGTCCCAGGGCAGGCACCCTTCCCCTGCCCGCCAAACCCTGGGAGGCTGGGAGCAAGCAGAGGCCCCTGGAGCATTTTATCATTTTCGGCCACCGGGGGGCGCCACTAAGGGTGCTGGAGTCCCAGGGCAGGCACCCTTCCCCTGCCCGCCAAACCCTGGGAGGCTGGGAGCAAGCAGAGGCCCCTGGAGCATTTTATCATTTTCGGCCACCGGGGGCGCCACTAAGGGTGCAGGGGTCCCAGGGCAGCCTCCCCATCCTGCCCCCTGAAGTCCCGCAACAAAGGAAGGTCGGGGTGGGCATATAACAATTGCAGACAGGTAAGGGGGAAAACCACCTGTCAGTGTGGAACTCTGGTTGGGCATAGGAGAACCAGCAAGAGTCCCCTGCTTGCTCTTCAAAATTTTTGCTCCTCAACAATCTCCTCGAGGGTGCCACCAGCTATTGTCGTGCACTTTCTGCACGCGCGTCATTTAGGGGGACCAACATGAAAGAGTGTCCGACCTCATGGAAGTGGTGCCTGGACGCGGCAGGGCAGATCCGACCTCATAGCCGACAGGCCTGGAGCTTGTGGGACTTAGAAAATATTTCACCCTGAAAACTGGAGAACTTGGATTATATGCTGCACAATCTCCTCGGGGGTGGCGCCAGAGCTGACAGTGTCCGACCGCATGGACGTTTAGCCTGGAGGCAGCAGGGCAGATCCGACCTCATTTCTGTCAAATGCCTGGAGCTTGTGGGACTTTGAACATTTTTCAACCTGAAAAGTGGGGACTTAGAAAATATTTTGCACATTTAAAAATAAAAAAATATAAAAAAAATACATTCCAGCACATAGAAGCCCCTCAATTTGCATCCCCTGACAGCCCCCACCTGGGTGACCAACATATCCAAAAATCAGCCAGATCCCTGCAGGGGTTCAGGAATTTCATGGAAGTCATAATTTTAGCGGTAACCGCCAGGCTCCCGTAACCGAAATTAGTTCCATAGAATCGCGGCCAAGTGCCGCTGGATAACAACCGGCAAAACGCAAGGTTTTCATGCCGAAAATAGTTCCAGGGATTTCGCGCCTATGTCCCCCTGAAGTCTTTTCTCGGTTTTGGGCCACGCAGACGCCCGCCAGGGGTCTAGCTTTCGGTTTTACTGCTGTAGGGAGGCAGGGAAGCAGGCAGGCAGGCAGGTGGCTAAGTGCCGCTGGACACCGATCGGCAACGTTTTCATGCTGAAACTTGTTCCAGGGATTTTGTGGCCATGTCCCCCTGAAGTCTATTCTCGGTTTTGGGCCATGTGAATGAGGGCAGGCAGACAGGGAAAGCGGGGACTTTGAAGGTGTTTTCTTTTTACCCTTCTGTAACCCCTTAGTGACCAGGCCATTTTTCAATTTTATTACCGTTAACCCCTTAGTGACCAGGCCATTTTTCAATTGTATTACCGTTAAGGACCAGGGCTCTTTTTACATTTCTGCAGTGGTTGTGTT
Source organism: Pelobates fuscus (assembly GCF_036172605.1). Lineage (NCBI taxonomy): Eukaryota > Metazoa > Chordata > Amphibia > Anura > Pelobatidae > Pelobates > Pelobates fuscus. The sequence goes on along the minus strand of NC_086323.1, from coordinate 177,645,309 downwards.
TAGATGTAATTTGCCTCTTACACATTTACTGCACCCATACATATTATATACCATTTTTCTCGCTATTAAATGTTCATTCTAAAGATACCATCATTTTCATCATATCATATAATTTACTAGAATAAAAAAAGTAAAATATGATAAAAAAACAAACAAAAAAAAAACACAGCTGGCCATCATGCACCCATGTCCCAGTTGGAACATGTCTGAAGCCGACCAATGTAATTCACCTCCGTCAAACTGTATGTTTTTGAAAAGTACACACCCTAGGGCATTTCACATGGTGGCATTTGAACACTTTACATGCACTAATTCTACCACCAGTCTCTGTCAAACGTTTTTGTGGTGTTATTTTTCACTCACACATTCTACTTTGTGCATAGATTCTAAGCTCCTGTTAGGTGTTACTGCCAAAGGACACCACAATATTGTGGAAGTAGAAAAGAAATATTACCAGGTTCAATAAAAGCGTTTTAATTGACCATTACAATACACAAGATATATCATGGAGATTGGCAAGAAGCAATCTAACATCATGTTACAATTCCTCATATTTTATACATATGACCCGAAACTGGCCTTTCGCTTAGCTTGAATCAGAACTCCAAATATGGTCTTATTTCCTATTGGCTAAATTCTAGCATAACTGACAAATTTAAGGTTCAAAGGTTTAAGCATCCCATGATCTTTCTAACAGATAACTTGACCACAGTCATGCCTCTTACTTCCCTAAAATATCACCTGTCTATGATAAGAGTTAACACATATAAGCCTGACTTCCTCTTTCACAACTTAAGCACACATTTCAACTCCCCCCCCCCCTGGCAACATCTTACAAGACACGCTTTCAAAATAGCCTTTCCTTTTGCAATCCAAAAAAACAGTCCAGACATCCATTAGTTTCTTCTTATTTCTTAGAGTAAATATTCTTCTTTTGATTATACTTTAAGATGATGGATAAACAGCAAAATGGCTGACAGCATGTCAGTAGCAGGTTATATATGTTCACAGTCCTCCCTTTGGTGCTAGGACTTTCACCACAAAAAGCTCCGTGCAACACTTCCATGTTTAGCGAAGGTCATTCAGTGAGCTAGTGGTTTTAAACAGCTCTTGCAGGACTTTCCAAATAGATGCGCACACGATCAATATCTTCACGAGAAAGCATGTCTGTATTCCCAGTCGGTATGAGTTGTGACCGGATAGGAGACATTTCAACATAGTCAGTAGAAATTGTGCCAGGGGGAGATGAAGGTGAACAGCTCTTGAGGATCAATCGGCATGAACACTTCAGGACATTCACTGCAACATATATAAACACAAGCATCAATACTACTAAAATAACTCCAATGAGAATACGTTTTCCCATTGTTCCCAACCAATTAGTTAAACCAAAACTCCAGTCAAAACCCCAATTTAAACCTCCCGAAGAAGTATTGTGAACTTCTCTAAGTTTAATTTGTACTTCATGCAATTTATCTACATCTGTATGAATCTGACCAGTGACATTATCGATCTTTAAACAACATCTTGTTTTTATCAGTGCACAAACACCACCTTTGGAGGCCAACAAGTAATCTAGAGCGAACCTATTTTGCATAATCATAGCTGAAGCTTGTTCCTGTTCGGCGGACAATTTTTCAATGGCATCTCCTGTATTATTAAAGGCTTCATCTAATATATCTGCTAATAAGTTTAATTTATACATTAATTCAATAACCCCCCATGTAGGTACAAAACCTGCAAATAGCCTATCTCCTTCACCAGTTTTTACAGTTCTTTCGGTTTTATCTTTTTTGGAACTAATAACCTTTCTTTTATTCCTCATCCTTCCTTCAGGCAAATTTTCATGAAGGGTTAACGCTGGGATAATATTACCTAGATAACAAGTTCCCACCCAATTGCATGGAAGTCTTTTTACCGCCCAACTACCACATAAATAGTATACCCCAAATGGAAGATGATTATCAATAACACGAGAATCTGAGCAGTCAAAAATAGGTTGATTAATATAGGGCAGTAACATAAAAATATTGGAAGTTAAAGTTTGAGTATTAAAGTAGGCCCATCTCAAAATAGTGACATTTAAATGTTCATTCTGATCATAATTATTATCCATGATTTCTACCTCAGAAGTCAAATTTACCCATACATGATTAGTAATCACTGGGATTCTATCCTTAATGGGACACTTTGTTAAAATATCTTCTAATAAGGGTTTCCAACAAAAAGCTTTCAATTTACCAGTACAAGGGGCAGAATTAGTTTCAGATCAACATAGATTATAAAGGACATTGTTTTAAACAAATACAATAGCATTGCTTATAGGCTTAACAATCTTGTCAGGACTTTTCTGATCCCTGTTAGAAATTACTACTGCTCCGCTAGTAATAGGATATGTTAAATGAACCTTAGCAGGTTCCTCAGATTTGGATACTTCATTCTGAATAAACCCAACAAACCCTGTTTTATTTGCTCTTATTTTCTCATAAAGACCCATAAAGATTCCATAGACCATGGCACCCCCACAAAAGGATCACCATAGTTCATGGAATGCGGAGCAAGCCCACAAACTTAACAATGATTACTTTTGTTTGACAATTTATACAATTCAGTAGCTGTTTTAACGAAAGTATTATCTATCTCCCATGAAGAAAAATCACTTGGGTTTCGGCCCAAACTACACGTGTATTAAAGAAAAAAGGAGCTAACGTAGTATAGAGGATGACAAATTTAAAAAATTCATAATGACAATCATTAAGGACAATATAAGTTTAACCAGTTTGAGATTCATGAAGAAAAACAGTAGAGTTGACTTTGGATTAGAAAGATACTCCCCTTAAAAAGTACCCCTTTTTATAAGGGAAAACGGCTTCCTTAGTCCTCTATTCTTCTTCCAGTGAAAAAATCTTTTTCAGCGCTTGTCAGTTTACAATGAGAAATGTGGATCCAAGATTTAACTTCTGCGACTTTAACAGCTGAATTAGTGGTTAATAACACTTGACAAGGTCCTTTCCACCTTGGTTGCAACGCGTGCTTTCGTGAATGATCTTTTATCATAACATAATCTCCAGGAGCGATGGCATGCAAAGGTTGGTATTCACTTGTTCGCTGTACAGCCTTTTTACCTGCATATAGGTACTAATCGTTTTGTTAGCTACATGCAATATGACATCACCAAATCATCATTTATCTCATGAGAATTACATTTTATAGGTACCCCTCCTGTGAACATTGGTCTTCCTATTAAAATTTCATGAGGGGATAACCCTGCTTTCAAACTGGAGAGAATCTCATAGACATTAAGGCAAGAGGAAGTGCATTAAGCCACTTTAACTTTCTCTGCTGCAATTTTTCCAATTTTGTTTTTCAATGTTCCATTGGCCCTTTCTACTGCTCCTGCTGACTGAGGATGATGAGAGCAATGTAAATGGTAAGGGATTTGCAAACTGTTTGCTATCTGTTGCACTACTTTTCCTGTGAAATGTGTTCCCTGATCTGAGTAAATGTGCCTAGGCAACCCATACCTGGGTATAAATTCTTGTAACAATTTCTTAAACATTGTAGACATATTGACATGGCAACAAGGATAAGCCTTAATCCAACCTGAGAATGTATCTAATATTACCAGCACATACCGATACTGCATTACCCTTGGTAATTCAATGAAATCCATTTGTAAATTTACAAATGGGATCCATGGACAGTGAGGATGATTTAGCTGCCTAATCTTAGGTCCCTGACCTGCATTGTATTGTAAACAAATAACACATGAAGAACACACCTGTGCCAATACAGATTCTAGGCCCAGCCTTGACCATTCAGAATTAAACAACAATAATGGCAATACTGGTCTCCCACTAAATACACATTCTCCCCACCAAAATTACTTACTTCTTCTTCCCTCAGTATCACATACAATTCATTTACTTTTCATTTACTTTCAAATGTACCATAGGTTACAATTCATTTACTTTCAAATGTACCATAGATTATGGACCTTGGGTCACAGGTACACTAACAATACATATTCAGACCCCAATCTTCCTCTATATCTAGTCTGTCTTTTTTTGCTTTCTTGCCCCCTTTACCTCCTTGCAATCTCTTGCTATATGACCATATCCATCACAATTGAAACATTTGATGGATTTTCTTACATTATTCTGTGGGGGCTTCTGGCTGTGTTTTTGTCTTGGCTGCTGTGCATAATATTTAACAGGTATTTGTTCAACTTGTAGCATTATGTGATCAGCTTTTCCCAGTAAGGATAACATCAATTGTTTGTTTACTATAGCATCCAAACCATTTACTAAGGTATTCATTATGAACGGCTTAATTTATTCAATCGTGATATCTTCAAAACCTCCAAAAACCTTAATTGCTTCCGCATATTCATGGGGGCATATTCATGGGGGTTTTCTCCTTTCTTTTGCACTATGCTATGTATTTTGGTCCAGTCAATAGGCTGGGTAAAAACTGTTTTTACTTTAATGCTGAGGAATGCATACCAATTCTTAAGGACAACATCACTCCTCTCATCAGGGCAATTTTCCCATATGTGTGCAACTGCTTGTCCCCCCACCCCTGCAGGCCATGAGAAAGATGACTCATTATATCCTGCCACCCATTTAGTATGTTCTGTAGGGGTTAATATTGTCTCCATTAACTCATTAAGATCTTATGTTGTGGGGAAATAGCTGGCACACATTATTTTTAAATGTTTTACAAACCCATTTGGATCTTTAGAGGGGGCAGGCAATGATACCTGTAAAGATGCTATGTCTTGTGGGCTCCAAGGTTGCCAAATCCTCCTTGGTCTCCCATCATTATCCATCTGTCCCACTTCTCTAATAGATAAAATCATAGCCTCACTCCCATCACTCTCAGGCAACACATTGCTACATCCTGATAAACCTGTAGTTACCACAGCATGATCAACAAATCTTTTAGGCAGTCTAATATCCCTCTCAGGTCTACCACCTCGATGCAACATGGCCGGGGCACCAGCTAAATTTCGGGGTACAAGCTGTGGTGCATCAACCATCTGCTGAGGGGGGTGACCCAAAGAGGGATTCATAATCTCATGATTAATCAAAAAATCCACATCATTATAAGGCGGAGGATTTTTAACATTTCTTTTAAATTGTCCAGTGAGGGAAATAAACAGGCAACACCAGTACCCTCTCCTTTACATGCCCCATCTGTTGCACCTAACTGGGGGGAACATTCTTGCTTTTTCTTTTCAATTTCCTCATGCCATAACATATACGCAGACCATTACAGTTTTGAAAGACTTTTTCCATTTAACAACATTGTTCTTAAACTTAACAACACCCAAGGGTCTAATGACCCCACCACTGGCCATGAATTTATATTTATTCTTAGTTAACTATGCCCATTTCTTTGAATACATAATACTTGAAGGGCCATATTTCTGTTTCATTAAATAAACTGGGGAATCACTGGGTATACTATCCCCATAATCAAGCTGCTTGCCATAATTCAACCCCATTTCTGTTACTTGTACTTTGAAACACCACTCACTGTATCACCTTTTGAGAGATCGAAGGTCACAATTTTCAGTCTGTATACTGACTGACAACTGGAGTTTACACAAAAATCTCTTCTCAAATGATGTTACAGTTTATTAAAATTTAAACCATATACACAGTTATACAATTTTAACACAATACACCTTACTCAAATGCTATATTGAACTTATGAGTTTAAACAATTAATACAAGACAACTTAATTTCACCTTGCTACGATTAGACTGGGTGAAATTAAGACACTAAAACAAAACAATCTAATCTCGCTTTGCTACGTTTAGACTTGGGAGATAAGATGACAAGACAACTTAATTTCACCTTGCTACGTTTAGACTGGGTGAAATTAAGACACTAAAACAAAACAATCTAATCTCGCTTTGCTACGTTTAGACTTGGGAGACTAGATTCATGTGGCTAACCTCAACATTTAGCCACAATTAATACAAGACAACTTAACTTCACCTTGCTACGTTTAGACTGGGTGAAATTAAGACACTAAAACAAAACAATCTAATCTCGCTTTGCTACGTTTAGACTTGGGAGATAGATTCTCGTGGCTAACCTCAACATTTAGCCACAATCACATGACAGGGATACATCATATCAAAGAGACCCTCACCGACAGAGCTACGTTTAGACTTCTGAAGGCCCACCAAACCCCTATTGGGTCTGCAAAGTTTAGTCACTTAAGTCTTCCTAGGGGACTACCTGTCAGTGCTACCACTGATTCTAGAATCACTCAGACATAGACACCAATACTGCAGTATATTTTACAACATAGACATAAATAGTAACGTTACAAATGGTCAATAAAAGGCTGAGAAATCAGGTCACACAGACTAGCATTTACCTGCACCGTTCTTTGTTTCATGGACACTCAAAAATTACACTAATGCCATGTTTTATAAATGGTATGGCTTACCTTTCATATGACCGGTCTGTTTGAGTGCCCACGAAATGGTTGGCAGGTGCAGGTGTTCCGCTGGTGTCTGTGGTATTCTGATCCCGGACGAGCCCCCAACTGTGGAAGTAGAAAAGAAATATTACCAGGTTCAATAAAAGCGTTTTAATTGACCATTACAATACACAAGATATCTCATGGAGATTGGCAAGAAGCAATCTAACATCATGTTACAATTCCTCATATTTTATACATATGACCCGGAACTGGCCTTTCGCTTAGCTTGAATCAGAACTCCAAATATGGTCTTATTTCCTATTGGCTAAATTCTAGCATAACTGACAAATTTAAGGTTCAAAGGTTTAAGCATCCCATGATCTTTCTAACAGATAACTTGACCACAGTCATGCCTCTTACTTCCCTAAAATATCACCTGTCTATGATAAGAGTTAACACATATAAGCCTGACTTCCTCTTTCACAACTTAAGCACACATTTCAACTCCCCCCCCCCTGGCAACATCTTACAAGACACGCTTTCAAAATAGCCTTTCCTTTTGCAATCCAAAAAAACAGTCCAGACATCCATTAGTTTCTTCTTATTTCTTAGAGTAAATATTCTTCTTTTGATTATACTTTAAGATGATGGATAAACAGCAAAATGGCTGACAGCATGTCAGTAGCAGGTTATATATGTTCACAATATGTACTTGGCATCATCTCCCGAGTACAGCGATAACACTCATGCATACGTTTGTCGGGTTCACTGGGGGGGTGCAAAGCGAAATGTCTGATATGCGTTTTTCAAATTTTATATATCTTGTTTGCCTATCTTGCTTTTGAGGGCCTTATCAGATATCCCAATGTATTTTCTTGCCATGAGCGTGCATATATTTGAAAAGTTTACACCCCACAGTAGTTGAAGAACGTGTGTGGAGGTAACTGTTCAATCCTCAATTTTACACACGCACACCGCTTTTTAACTGTGATTTAGGAGAGCCCGCTGTTGGTTATTGCAAGAACACACCCCGGGTTGTTTTCTGCGAGGCCTCCTAAGGACACCCATGCCCCCCCATGCATAGGTCTGGCAGGATTTGGGGAAGGTACGGTAACAATTGAATGACTTGCCATTTGAGTTGAAATTGAGAGTATGTCTTCTGATAGGCCTATCTTTAGCTTGGGGCTTATCACATACCCCAGTTTTATATATCGCCACAAAAGGGTACATACTTGAAACGTAGACACGCACACCGCTTTTTGACTGTGGAACACACCCCGGGTTTATCACGATTCCGGGAACCTAACACGCTAACAGACACACACACACACACACACAGAAAAGGTGCCGTACCGGACCTTAGAGTGGCCGGGCTAAGCACACACAGAATAGTCAGGAGACAAGCCGAGTCAGGGGAACCAGAAAACAGAATAACGAGAAACAAGCCGAGGTCAAAGGGTAGGAGAAAGTCACAAAGTCAGTTTAACAAGCCAGAGAGTACGTAACCACAAATCACAAGTTCAGAATCAATACTATACAGCAAAGACCACAACAGGGCAGGGAGGAACAGGAAAGGTGAGTATAAATACCCTAGGTTGAATTCTGATTGGATAACTTCCAATCAGAATTAACAATCACATGTGGGAGATATCTAAGCCTCCCACTGTGATTGTGGTACTGTTGCTTTAACGCCGGGTCACTAACGTGACCCCGGCGTTTGCATAAATCAACGACCTTCCAGCGTGCAGCGTTATACATGCTGCCGCTGGGAGGCGTGACGGATGCGAGCGGCGAGCGGCGGAGAGGAGACGCCGCTCGCCGACAGGTAGGAGGAGGGGAGACCGCGGGCGGCGATGGACTGAGGGTGAGTGCTGCGAGTTGCGAGCAGCCTCCCCTACTAGCCGCCTGCGGACCCCTGACAGGGTTGTTTTCTGCGAGGCCTCCTAAGGACACCCATGCCCCCCATGCACGGGGTAAATGTAACAACCCCCCCCAAAGAAAAAGACACCAAAAAAAAAAAACTGAACGGCAAAAAATAAATTAAAAATGGGCCAGCGTGTGGTATCGTTTGAAACAGTCTCCAATGCAGAGTCCAGGCTGCCCAGGGCAGTCAGGACAGTAATATACACTGTCTTTTCTCTGCCCCCTCTTAGAACAGACCCTGCATCTTTTTTGGGGATTCTGTTTTGCCGCAGTAGGGGGAATTTTAAAAATAAAATGTGTAGCCCCAACTCTGCTCTCTCCCATCACCGCCCGGGGAGCAGGTGCATCACGGTACAAAATCCCCGAAATGATCTGGAGCGGAAACTAAAAATCTCAGTTGCTTCCCGGGGTTTGCTTTTTTGAACAACAAGAAAGCGTTGTGGGTTGCAATCTGCATTAGGTAGATTGCAACCTTTTTGTACCAGGCCCTTGTCTTTCGTATAACTAGGTAGGGCTGCAGCAGCTGATCTGCCAGATCAACCCCACCCATATGACGGTTATAGGCCTTGATGCACACTGGCTTCCTCGTTCTCTCAGCTCTGCCACGTACAGGGACCTCCACAGTCCCCTCAGTGTGGATGGTGGTAAGAAGGTACACATCCTTCTTGTCTCTGTACTTAACTGCCAACAGCTCCTCTTGGCGCAGAGCTGAGGTCTCCCCCCATCGTAGCCGGGTGCGTGCAAGTTGTCCTGGGAAACCTGTGCTGTTCTTTTTAATTGTGCCGCAAGCTACTGTATCAAAACAGTACAGTAGCTTGAACAAAGGGACACTTGTATAAAAAATGTCAGTATACAAGTGGTACCCTTTGTTCATCAGGGGGAATATCAGGTCCCAGACAATCTTGCCACTGGTTCCCATATGTTCTGGGCAACCTGGAGGGTCAAGGTGGCTATCCTTTCCCTCGTACACCCGGAAGGCCTGAGTATACCCAGTCTCGCTATCACAGAGCTTATACATCTTTACACCATACCTAGAGCGCTTGGAAGGAACATACTGCTTGAATCCCAGCCTTCCCTTATACTTCATCAGGGATTCATCCACGCATTTATTCCTTCCAGGTGTATAAGCCTCTGCAAACCTGGCAGCAAAGTGGGTAATCAGGGGGCGGATTTTATACAGCCTGTCAAACTGGGGATGCTGTTGTCGCTGAAGTGCATGAAATGCAGAATCATTTCATACCTCTTCCTCGACATACATTGGGAGTAAATGGGGGTAGAGCAGATGGGGCTACTGCTCCAGTAGGAGCGGATGGAGGGCTTCTTTATGATGTCCCTCAGCATAGTCAATGCCCAGAATCTTTTAAATTCTGGCACATCGATGGGGGCCCATTGCTGCTTTGCCAAAAAAGAGTCCGGTTTTGTAGCTCGGAATTGATGGGCATATAAATTAGTTTGGGCGACAATGTTCCCCAATACATCATCGCCCAGAAACACCTCCATAAACTGCTGAGGGCTAAATCCTGTGACATCCAAATTAATGCCAGGATTTGCAGTAAAGGATGGGATGTCTGGCCTCTGGTTATGAGGCACTACCCACTCCTCAGCAGTTCTGCCAGCTGGAGCAGCACGTCTCCTTCTGGCAGGGGGACTAGCAGGCACAGATACAACATCACCAGATACATCACTAGCAGTAGACACTGTATCGAGTGATGATGTATCTGAGCACCTGGCAGGGTCAAAATCAGGGTCAGAGTCTGACTTAGACGCGTCAGACTCTAGCGCAAGGGTGGCATATGACTGCTCAGCGCGGGTTGTCTTCCGTGACCCGTGTGCCATGATCACAATTGCTTTACTTAGTGACCTGTCACAAAAAAAAATAAAAAATTAAAAATAACCCCTGAAAAAATGAACAGACAGCAAAATAAGTGATGCTGTGCAAGAGCCTGTGATCTGTATAGTGATCACTGGCAGGGCAGGGGTTAATCGTTCTGAAAAGAGCTTTTGGGTCTCAAAAAAATCACAAAAAAAATGAACCCCTAAAAAAAAAAAAAAGGCACAAACAGCAGAAAAGATCTGCTGTGCAAGAGCCAGTGATTATAGTGATCACTGGCAAGACAGGGGTTAATGGCTCTGAAAAGAGCCTTTGGGTCTCAAGATTTTACAAATCCCTACCTATAAATACCTAAATCTCTCTAGCTAAACCACAGATCTCTCTCTCTCTCACACTAAAACACAAGTGAAGAGAGGGAGGCAGATCCACACTAATCAGAGAAATGGGGAACACACTTGGGATGAAATTGCTAATGGGGCAAGCTGTGATTGTATGACTCCAGCCTGCCCCTTATGATGCGGCATGCTAGGGACGCCCCCAGAAGCCCCATGATTCACTGCCTTTCGAAAAAAAAGGGGGGGGGGAGTTAATATTGATCATTTTCTTTATTTTATATTTATTTTTTTATATATATTATTTTATATGCACGGAGTGCCAGGACCCCTCAAGGCACTCATCACATGCAGTACATCACTGCTATACTATCAGAGCTTCCAGAGCTCAAAATAGGTGCAGACGTACCAGGTACGTCCAAGGTCATTATGGACTGTTTTCTGCCAGACGTACCTGATACGTCCGCAGTCAGGAAGGGGTTAAACTCCATCATCCCCCGGCACAGGAAACATACATATATATATAAGTGGGGACTTTGAAAATCTTTCAACCTGAAAAGTGGGGACTTAGAACTTTTTTTTGCCTGAAAAGTGGTGACTTAGAAAATATTTTGCACATTTAAAAATAGAAAAATAAATACATTTCAGCACACAGCAGCCCCTCAAGTTGCATCCCCTGACAGCCCCCACCTGGGTGACCAACATATCCAAAAATCAGCCAGATCCCTGCAGGGATTCAGGAATTTCATGGAAGTCATAATTTTAGCGGTAACCGCCAGGCTCCCGTAAACGAAATTAGTTCCATAGAATCGTGGCCAAGTGCCGCTGGATAACAACCGGCAAAACGCAAGGTTTTCATGCCGAAAATAGTTCCAGGGATTTCGTGCCTATGTCCCCTGAAGTCTTTTCTCGGTTTTGGGCCACGCAGACGCCCGCCAGGGGTCTAGCTTTCGGTTCTACCGCTGGAGGGAGACAGGGCAGCCAGGCAGGCAGGCAGCCAGGCAGGCAGCCAGGCAGGCAGGCAGCCAGCCAGGCAGGCAGGCAGGCAGGCTGGCTGTACTGCCTACGTAGGTCTTTGAGCTTACATTCAGCAGCCTCCCCTGCCCTGTGGGACGACCAGGGTTAAGCCCCGTCATTTCACGGCCTGCTCAACCGCCTCCCACCCCTCCCGTTCGGCCACCTCCGTGCCTTAAGCCCCCTCTGGTGACGGTCCCTTCCGCTCGGGCCTTAAGCCCCCTTTGGTGATTGCTCCCCTCCGCTCGGGCCTTAAGCCCCCCGCCCCTGAGACCCTGGAGGCATGGAAGCCTAGTTCACGCACCCCAAGTGCGCAGTGGCGCCCATGTCAGAAGTCGCAGATGACTTATATGTCAAGTTGTCCCTCCAAGGCCCTGCTGCACTAGCTGGCCGCAATGCTGGATGTTTTTCTTTTTTATTCTTGGCAGTGTCAGCTTCACTCTCCTTCTCACTCTCTTGTGTGTGTGTGTGTGGGGGTGGAGGGGTGGGTTAAGTCCCTGGAGGACACCTCTACTTCCTTCTTGCAACACCCACCTATGCCCAACTCTGTATCTCCTGTCCGTGTGTTGTCTCCACACATGTTGGGTATCTTCCAAGGTGCCAAGTTGTCCAGGGAGGCGATAAAATGTGGAGTGAAAGAGGCCAGAAGACACCCCACCCACCACAGATGGCCCGTCCACCAGGGCCACTCTCCCCATTGCCAGGGAGGGAGCAGGCACAGAGAGCCAGACCACATGGGTAGGACGGCGGTGGTCGGGAGAGGAGAGCATCCCCAACCCAACACACCGCTTACCCCCTGATACAACCTCCATGCCTACACTTCCCAGTGCCTGGCGGCAGGGAGGAAGCATTCAAAGGGCAGCAAGACCACAGAGGTAAGGGCAGTGTGCAGGAGGAGAGAGCTTCTCCAACCCGTCACACCGCTTGCAACAAGGCCCGTCCACCAGGGCCACTCTCCCCATTGTAGGGTGCCAGGGAGGGAGCAGGCACAGAGAGCCAGACCACAGGGGTAGGACGGCGGTGGGCGGGAGAGGAGAGCATCCCCAACCCGACACACCGCTTACCCCCTGATACAACCTCCATGCCTACACTTCCCAGTGCCTGGCGGCAGGGAGGAAGCATTCAAAGGGCAGCAAGACCACAGAGGTAAGGGCAGTGTGCAGGAGGAGAGAGCTTCTCCAACCCGTCACACCGCTTGCAACAAGGCCCGTCCACCAGGGCCACTCTCCCCATTGTAGGGTGCCAGGGAGGGAGCAGGCACAGAGAGCCAGACCACAGGGGTAGGACGGCGGTGGGCGGGAGAGGAGAGCATCCCCAACCCGACACACCGCTTACCCCCTGGTACAACCTCCATGCCTACACTTCCCAGTGCCTGGCGGCAGGGAGGAAGTGTTCAAAGGGCAGCAAGACCACAGAGGTAAGGGCAGTGTGCAGGAGGAGAGAGCTTCTCCAACCCGTCACACCGCTTGCAACAAGGCCCGTCCACCAGGGCCACTCTCCCCATTGTAGGGTGCCAGGGAGGGAGCAGGCACAGACAACCAGACCACAGGGGTAGGACGGCGGTTGGCGGGAGGGGAGAGCATCCACAACCCGTCACACCGCTTACCCCCTGGCCCTGCCTCCATGCCTACACTCCACGGTGCCGGGTGGCAGGGAGAAAGCCTTCAAAGGGCAACCAGTACGCAGAGGAAGGGTAGTAGTGGAGCTCTTCTCCAAAGCATCATATCGCTTGCAACAAGGCCCATCCACCAGTGACACTCTCCCCGTTGTAGGGTGCTGGGGAGGGAGCAGGCACAGACAACCAGACCACAGGGGTAGGACGGCGGTAGGCGGGAGGGGAGAGCATCCACAACCCATCACACCGCTTACCCCCTGGCCCTGCCTCCATGCCTACACTCCACAGTGCCGGGTGGCAGGGAGAAAGCCTTCAAAGGTCAACCAGTACACAGAGGAAGGGTAGTAGTGGAGCTCTTCTCCAAAGCATCACATCACTTGCATCAAGGCCCATCCACAAGTGACACTCTACACATTGTAGGGTGCCGGGGAGGGAGCAGGCACAGACAACCAGACCACAGGGGTAGGACGGCGGTTTGGCGGGAGGGGAGAGCATCCACAACCCGTCACACCGCTTACCCCCTGGCCCAGCCTCCATGCCTACACTCCACGGTGCCGGTTGGCAGGGAGAAAGCCTTCAAAGGGCAACCAGTACACAGAGGAAGGGTAGTAGTGGAGCTCTTCTCCAAAGCATCATATCGCTTGCAACAAGGCCCATCCACCAGTGACACTCTCCCCGTTGTAGGGTGCTGGGGAGGGAGCAGGCACAGACAACCAGACCACAGGGGTAGGACGGCGGTGGGCGGGAGGGGAGAGCATCCACAACCCGTCACACCGCTTACCCCGTGGCCCAACCTCCATGCCTACACTCCCCAGTGCCTGGCAGCAGGGAGGAAGCGTTCAAAGGGCAGCAAGACCACACAGGTAGGGCGGTGGGCGGGAGGAGAGAGCTTCTCCAACCCGTCACACCGCTTCCAACCAGGCCCATCCACCAGGGCCACTCTCCCCATTGTAGGGTGCCGGGGAGGGAGCAGGCACAGACAACCAGACCACAGGGGTAGGACGGCGGTTGGCGGGAGGGGAGAGCATCCACGACCCATCACACTGCTTACCCCCTGGCGTAAGACAACTTCGGAGCTGGTAAATAAAAAACGCTCTGTGCGGCCACGGGTGAATCGGAGGCATTAAAAGTCGGCCGCCTTTGTCCCCACCAGGGAAGGGGACCTCAGCAGGCCACGGGGCACCAGCCTCCTCCACGGCGCACACGGTATCGTACCTCTGCTTTTAGATGGGGCAGGGAGCAAACTCAGTTGGAGGTCACCAGACAGGGAGAGAAGCGCTTGGCTCGCAGACAGGTAGCGCCCTCACTGGCGGAGCCCGGTGTGAGTCCAGGGACCACGCCTGAGGCGGAGGAGAGAAGGACCATTTCGCCTGTTTGCAGGGGGCCACCAGGGACCGCCTCAGCGAAAGCCTCTTCCCAGCTCAGGCGCAGGGAGCCATATCGATTGGAGAAGGTAGTGGGGTAAACATGGAGGTCAAGAAGGTCCGATTCCAATAGAAGACAGGTAAGTGAGATAGCCTCCTGTAAGTCTGGAACTCTGTGTAGGCATCAGAGAACTAGCCAGGGTCCCCTGACCACCAAAGGGAGTAAAACTTTCTGTCAGTCTGGAACTCTTCCTGGGCATAGGAGAACCGGCCAGACTCCCCTGCCTATTGTTCAAAATTTTCGCTCCGAGATAATCTCCTCAAGGGTGCCCCCAGCAGTTATCGTGCACTTTCTGCACGCGCGTCATTTAGGGGGACCGAACCAACAAAGTGTCCGACCTCATGGAAGTGATGCCTGGACACAGCTAGGCAGATCCGACCTCATTTCTGTCAAAGGCCGGAGCTCATGGGACTTAGAAATTTTTTCGCTCTTTGCCGCCGTGCCCTTCCCAGCCACCAGGGGGCGCCACTAGGGTTGCAGGGTGACCGGGGCAGGCTCCCTTCCCCTGCCTGACCTGCCCCCCTGAAGTCCAGCAATGAAGGGAGGTCGTGGAGGGCAGATAACGATTGCAGACAGGAAAGGGGGGAAACCGCCTGTCCGTCTGGAACTCTTCCTGGGCATAGGAGAACCAGCCAGAGTCCCCTGCCTGCTTGTGGGACTTTGAACATTTTTCAACCTGAAAAGTGGGGACTTTGAAAATATTTCACCATGTAAAGTGGGGAACTTGGATTATATGCTGCACAATCTCCTCGGGGGTGGCGCCACAGCTGACAGCGCGACCGACCCCATGGAGTTTAGACTGGACGCAGCAGGGCAGAACCGACCCCGTTTTTGCCTCACACCTGGAGCTCGCTGAAGGCTGCCCAACCCCTGCCTGCCTGCCTGCCTGGCCAGCCTAGCTGGGGACCTTGGTGTCCCTAATCATTTTCGCCAACCAGGGGGTGCTCCACTAGAGGTGCAGGGGACACAGGGCAGGCACCCTTCACCTGCCCAACCATTCCTGGGTGGCTGGGAGCGAGCAGAGGACCTTGGAAACTTTTATCATTTTTGTCCACCGGGGGGCGCCACTAGGGATGCAGGGTGCCCAGGGCAGGCTCCCTTCCCCTCCCCATCAAGCACCCTGAAGTCCTGCAACGAAGGGAGGTCGGGGAGGGCAGATGACGATTGCAGACAGGAAAGGGGGGAAACCGCCTGTCAGTCTGGAACTCTTCCTGGGCATAGGAGAACCAGCCAGAGTCCCCTGCCTGCTTGTGGGACTTTGAACAATTTTCAACCTGAAAAGTGGGGACTTTGAAAATATTTCACCATGTAAAGTGGGGAACTTGGATTATATGCTGCACAATCTCCTCGGGGGTGGCGCCAGAGCTGACAGCACGACCGACCCCATGGACGTTTAGCCTGGACGCAGCAGGGCAGAACCGACCCCGTTTTTGCCTCATACCTGGAGCTCGCTGAAGGCCTGCCTGCCTGCCTGGCCAGCCCAGCTGTGGACCTTGGTGTCCCTAATCATTTTTGCCAACCAGGGGGTGCTCCACTAGAGGTGCAGGGGACACAGGGCAGGCACCCTTCACCTGCCCAACCAATCCTGGGTGGCTGGGAGCAAGCAGAGGCCCCTGGAGCATTTTATCATTTTCGGCCACTGGGGGGCGCCACTAAGGGTGCAGGAGTCCCAGGGCAGGCACCCTTCCCCTGCCCGCCAAACCCTGGGAGGCTGGGAGCAAGCAGAGGCCCCTGGAGCATTTTATCATTTTCGGCCACCGGGGGCGCCACTAAGGGTGCAGGGGTCCCAGGGCAGGCACCCTTCCCCTGCCCGCCAAACCCTGGGAGGCTGGGAGCAAGTAGAGGCCCCTGGAGCATTTTATCATTTTTGGCCACCGGGGGGCGCCACTAAGGGTGCAGGAGTCCCAGGGCAGGCACCCTTCCCCTGCCCGCCAAACCCTGGGAGGCTGGGAGCAAGCAGAGGCCCCTGGAGCATTTTATCATTTTCGGCCACCGGGGGCGCCACTAAGGGTGCAGGGGTCCCAGGGCAGGCACCCTTCCCCTGCCCGCCAAACCCTGGGAGGCTGGGAGCAAGCAGAGGCCCCTGGAGCATTTTATCATTTTCGGCCACCGGGGGGCGCCACTAAGGGTGCAGGCGTCCCAGGGCAGGCACCCTTCCCCTGCCCGCCAAACCCCGGGAGGCTGGGAGCAAGCAGAGGCCCCTGGAGCATTTTATCATTTTCGGCCACAGGGGGGCGCCACTAAGGGTGCAGGCGTCCCAGGGCAGGCACCCTTCCCCTGCCCGCCAAACCCCGGGAGGCTGGGAGCAAGCAGAGGCCCCTGGAGCATTTTATCATTTTCGGCCACCGGGGGGCGCCACTAAGGGTGCAGGGGTCCCAGGGCAGCCTCCCCATCCTGCCCCCTGAAGTCCCGCAACAAAGGAAGGTCGGGGTGGGCATATAACAATTGCAGACAGGTAAGGGGGAAAACCACCTGTCAGTGTGGAACTCTGGTTGGGCATAGGAGAACCAGCAAGAGTCCCCTGCTTGCTCTTCAAAATTTTTGCTCCTCAACAATCTCCTCGAGGGTGCCACCAGCTATTGTCGTGCACTTTCTGCACGCGCGTCATTTAGGGGGACCAACATGAAAGAGTGTCCGACCTCATGGAAGTGGTGCCTGGACGCGGCAGGGCAGATCCGACCTCATAGCCGACAGGCCTGGAGCTTGTGGGACTTAGAAAATATTTCACCCTGAAAACTGGAGAACTTGGATTATATGCTGCACAATCTCCTCGGGGGTGGCGCCAGAGCTGACAGTGTCCGACCGCATGGACGTTTAGCCTGGACGCAGCAGGGCAGATCCGACCTCATTTCTGTCAAATGCCTGGAGCTTGTGGGACTTTGAACATTTTTCAACCTGAAAAGTGGGGACTTAGAAAATATTTTGCACATTTAAAAATAAAAAAATATAAAAAAAATACATTCCAGCACATAGAAGCCCCTCATTTGCATCCCCTGACAGCCCCCACCTGGGTGACCAACATATCCAAAAATCAGCCAGATCCCTGCAGGGGTTCAGGAATTTCATGGAAGTCATAATTTTAGCGGTAACCGCCAGGCTCCCGTAACCGAAATTAGTTCCATAGAATCGCGGCCAAGTGCCGCTGGATAACAACCGGCAAAACGCAAGGTTTTCATGCCGAAAATAGTTCCAGGGATTTCGCGCCTATGTCCCCCTGAAGTCTTTTCTCGGTTTTGGGCCACGCAGACGCCCGCCAGGGGTCTAGCTTTCGGTTTTACTGCTGTAGGGAGGCAGGGAAGCAGGCAGGCAGGCAGGTGGCTAAGTGCCGCTGGACACCGATCGGCAACGTTTTCATGCTGAAACTTGTTCCAGGGATTTTGTGGCCATGTCCCCCTGAAGTCTATTCTCGGTTTTGGGCCATGTGAATGGCTCGGTTCTGCTGCTGTACGCAGGGAGGGAAGGAGGCATGAGGGCAGGCAGACAGGGAAAGCGGGGACTTTGAAGGTGTTTTCTTTTTACCCTTCTGTAACCCCTTAGTGACCAGGCCATTTTTCAATTTTATTACCGTTAACCCCTTAGTGACCAGGCCATTTTTCAGTTGTATTACCGTTAAGGACCAGGGCTCTTTTTACATTTCTGCAGTGGTTGTGTTTAGATGTAATTTGCCTCTTACACATTTACTGCACCCATACATATTATATACCATTTTTCTCGCTATTAAATGTTCATTCTAAAGATACCATCATTTTCATCATATCATATAATTTACTAGAATAAAAAAAGTAAAATATGATAAAAAAACAAACAAAAAAAACCACAGCTGGCCATCATGCACCCATGTCCCAGTTGGAACATGTCTGAAGCCGACCAATGTAATTCACCTCCGTCAAACTGTATGTTTTTGAAAAGTACACACCCTAGGGCATTTCACATGGTGGCATTTGAACACTTTACATGCACTAATTCTACCACCAGTCTCTGTCAAACGTTTTTGTGGTGTTATTTTTCACTCACACATTCTACTTTGTGCATAGATTCTAAGCTCCTGTTAGGTGTTACTGCCAAAGGACACCACAATATGTACTTGGCATCATCTCCCGAGTACAGCGATAACACTCATGCATACGTTTGTCGGGTTCACTGGGGGGGTGCAAAGCGAAATGTCTGATATGCGTTTTTCAAATTTTATATATCTTGTTTGCCTATCTTGCTTTTGAGGGCCTTATCAGATATCCCAATGTATTTTCTTGCCATGAGCGTGCATATATTTGAAAAGTTTACACCCCACAGTAGTTGAAGAACGTGTGTGGAGGTAACTGTTCAATCCTCAATTTTACACACGCACACCGCTTTTTGACTGTGATTTAGGAGAGCCCGCTGTTGGTTATTGCAAGAACACACCCCGGGGGGGGCGTGGCCGACTGCGGAGCCTAATGGACGCATGCTGAATTAGCTCCAAAGGACCCGGACACCAATCCACTACAATCGGAGACTAATACACGAAATGGGCAATCAGAAGAAGCAAGGTACCACTCAGGGGCACTCAGGGAGAACACCCTCCGCGAAATCGGGAACATTAACCCGATACTTTAAGGAAAATCCTGACCGCGAGGAGGAGGCCGCGCCGTCTCCTCGCGTAATGGCGGATACAGATCCGCAACCGAGCAGCCCCTCAGCCTCAGAAGTATCACATATCTCCTCTGGTACAGTACAAGAGGCAGATATCCGTACATTGCTGAAAAACTTGCCCTCAAAACTGGATTTACAAAGTATGAAAAACGATATACAAACCACAATGGGAAAATTAGAAGCCACGTTCCATACAAAAATGGAGGCGATAGGCACAGAGGTCCGCCAGCTGAACCTCAGAGTGGTGGATCTAGAAGAAGAAAGAGACATAATCCAAGCTCAATTGACCAATATTACAACTACGATAGACTCCCACTCCCTGCATTTCGCATCCACACAGAGGCACTTAGACGACCTTGATAATCGGGGGAGAAGGAACAACCTGCGAATCAGGGGCCTACCAGAATCTCAAGGTGAGAACATAGAGGCAATTTTAACAGAACTTTTTAACCTAATACTGGGAGAACAAAGTGACAATAGAATTTTATTAGATAGGGCCCACCGATCACTGCGTCCTAGGGGCCTTACACCTGAAACTCCCAGAGACACCATCTGCAGGATTCATTACTTCTCAATAAAAGAAAATATTTTAAAATCTCTAAGAGACACCTCTCAACCTCTCCTTTTTCATGGGCACCCAGTCCAGATATTCCCGGACCTTTCCCGATACACCCTACAGGCACGAAGAGCCTTAAAACCAGTTACTGAACACCTCAGGAATAGAAACATTAAGTATCGCTGGGGGTTCCCTTTTGCCCTGATCGTGAATCACAAGGGAAACCTTCTATCAATCTCATCTATACTGGATGTTCCCCCATTCCTTCAAGCACTAGACTTACCTGTCACAAATGTCATGGACTGGAACGGGATATATCCGCAACAGGATACAGCAATTCTCCCTCAAAGACAACGATGGGTCACACCTGCCAAAAAAAGGAGAAACGATCAACGATTTGTCTCACCGCAACAGAGATCAAGGATTCCAACGGAAACTGTCAACATCCGAACAATGCAATCCCCTGAATAAGGGAGATTAAGCCATCTGCACATTTCACACTATACTCCCAAGTCTCTTTCTTACTACTTACAGAAACAAGTCAGGAAATCACAAATTGACTCTCACTGCTCCGTATCCAGACATGGATGACAACAATCTACAGCAACCTCTCATCTCACACCTGCAGATGTCCAGATGAAAACTTTAGTCACTTCTATTCAATATCCATCAGACAACTCCTCAATCAACAATGCGATCCGATTTAAACACAAGCGCTTTTCTACAATATCGAAGATACCGGTGTGGTACTTAAATTGGACTACCTAACCTAATCCAAAAAAAAAAAAAAAGGTTTCGAGCAATCAAGCCACTCAGATTTCACAAATGAGGACAGGTTGTATATAAAATACTATATGTCGGATATTCTGTTAAAGTTAAGTTTAAACTTGAAAAGTGATATAATGCAATCCTAGCAAGTTGTTAATATGTAGGATTTTGTATATCAGCTGATGTATATGCGATTGATTATAGTTGAGAGTCATGTGAGTTGGGAACATTACACATGTAGGTCTCTTCACCTCCAACTTGCACCCATCTCCATACCTCTTCTTCCTTATCATTCCTCCACTGTTATCATCAATAAACTAACTCTTTCCTCCGTATAACTAAATTCTCTGTAAGATAGATCTAATAGCTAGTCTCCATAAGCATATTCTACTGTTAAATATTAGAAGATTGGATGGTCCGGGATCCTTACCCTTGGTATTGGCACATCGATCCCCCATTCTAAAACAGGCATCTATCGGTTGCGTCACGATAGATTGCCCCCTCTCTCATCATTTGAGAGATTTCCCGCTGCTGGGAAAAGCAGACACCCCTTAATTCTAACCCGTTAACCCACCACCCCCCTACCCCCCCTTCATACCCTTCCAATTCCCCCCCTCTCTCCTCCTCGCCCCCCCTCTATCTAACTTCCAAAACTCCCCCCTCCCCCTCTGTGCCAGGTTTTGACATAGCTCAAATTTGAGCGATAAGTCAGTATTGCTGTAACACTCCTGAAAGTTGATTACTTACTTAAGCTAATTCCATAGGTTCAGGTGTCAATACAACTCACAGAGTGTAATCCTGACTTATAACAAAAGTAATATTACTGCATTCATTTGTTACCTAGGTTTTGTTCGTATATGTTCTGTTCATTTTACTCACTAGTATATTTAAATTCTTAGTGCGTTGTGTTATTTGTATAAGTATATTAACATTAGATAACCTGCTGATATTGAGACTAACTGTGTCTAACTGGGTTACATTTACTAGTGTATAATTACTATTTTAATTATTTGTAAAATAAGATAGCCATACTCAGATACAGTGTTCAAGCGTGATATTCTCTGGTTATCACGACCCCACACAAGGAAGGTATATATAAAACCGATACACCTATATCCCCCAAAAGGTCCAAAAAGTCCAATCAGCCTCACCACCCAACTACTAAGAACAGCTCACAAACGATGGCATCACTAGTCATACTAACTCAAAATGCCAAAGGCCTTAACACTCCAGAAAAAAGGTCCATAGCACTATCTGACTTTCAAAGACAGAAAGCAGACATTGTTTTCATACAAGAAACACACTTGCGCAAGGGCACAAACACAAAAATTCGCAACAAAGATTATCCCCAGGGATTCTACGGTCACTACTCAGAGTCTAAATCACGAGGAGTCGCGATACTGATAGGTAAACACACCCCGTTCACCTTTCAGGAGCAACTAACTGATGATTCGGGTAGGTTCTTGTTTGTAAAAGGGGTTATAGGTTCGGCCCCTTTTACATTAGCCAACCTTTATGCACCCAACAAAAAACAGAACCAATTTTTAAAAAAAATCCTTCACAAACTATCAGACTTTCAGGAGGGTATCCTACTTATAGGGGGAGACATAAACGTTTCACTAGACGGGAAATTAGACTCCACGGCCAAACTACAACCCCACACGACACAAATTAGGAAACAAATTAACGATACGCTAACAGAAGCACAATTATTTGACTGTTGGAGGATATTACATCCTACACGAAAAGACTACTCCTTCTACTCTCCCCCCACATGCACTTACACTCGTATTGACTCTTTATTCCTTCAGCACAGATATCTGACTCTAGCTACAGCTGCCTCATACGGTCCAATCACTTGGTCGGATCATGCACCGCTGACACTGTCACTTAAACTCCCACATCTTCATCATCCCTCCACTCAATGGAAACTAAACGACCTCTTACTAAATGACAAAGACAACATATCACTTATCACAAAAGCTGCCAGTGCTTACTTTGAGGAGAACACACGACCTGACATAACTCCACCAATCACATGGGAAGCTCATAAAGCTGTAATGAGAGGGGAACTCATCAGAATTGCATCCGCAACCAAACGTTCTAGAGAACAAAGAATTTCCCAATTGACAAGAGAGCTAAAATCATTAGAATCTTCACACCAAGATAACAACTATTCCCTCGACACATATAAATTGATCAGTTCAAAAAGATCAGAACTTACGACTACACTGCAGCTACACGCTAAACGCAAATTGTCCCTAACAAAACAGCATTATTACGAAAAAGGAGGGAAAGCAGGTAAATTACTCGCACAATCATTGAAACCAGCCAAACAATCTACCTTTATCCCCGAAATTAAAATGGACTCAGGGACACTGACTAAAAACATGCAAGATATAATGGGCGAGTTTCAAAAATTTTACTCAAATCTTTACAACATATCCAAGGTCCAACCGTCCAGAGAGGAAATTCTTGCATACTTAACCCCTAGAATCAAGAAAACAATCCCATCAAACGAGGTTTCCTTTCTGGACGAACCCATCACACCCGAAGAATTTACCAATGTGGTCAAATCGTTACCCATAGGCAAGAGCCCGGGCCCCGATGGGTACACAGGGAAATATTACAAAACGTTTACCTCAATATTAGCACGCCCCTTTGCAGAGGCATTTAACACACGAAACCTCTCTCAGCAAATACCTAAAGCGTCACTGGAAGCCACAATCACTCTCATTCCGAAACCCGGCAAAGACCCAACAGTTTGTGGCAATTACAGACCAATTTCCCTAATAAACATTGACCTAAAAATATTAACTAAAATTATGGCAACCAGACTCAAAGTATTCCTTCCGACCCTGATCCACCAGGATCAAGCAGGTTTTGTCCCTGGCAGGGAAGCAAAAAATAACACAATGAAAATAATTAATTTAATCCATTGGGCCCATACCCACAATATACACAGCTCAATACTTGCAATAGATGCAGAAAAGGCCTTTGATAGGGTCAATTGGTCTTTACTTACCCACACAATGCTTGCTTTAGGTTTTGGGCCACGTTGGATGGAGTGGATAGCAGCAATATACTCCAAGCCCACGGCGCGTATACGTATAAACGGCCAACTCTCACAACCGGTCCCTATAACAAATGGGACAAGACAGGGTTGCCCTTTGTCACCCCTTCTTTTCATACTCATCCTGGAACCATTTCTTCAAGGAATAAGAGACAATCCAAAGATCAAAGGCCTCAAAGTAGATAATCAGGAGTACAAAGTCATGGCATTTGCAGATGACCTCCTCTTCACAATCTCTAACCCACTTTCCACAATCCCAACCATCATATCCGAAATGGAGCTTTATGGGAAGCTATCCAATTTCCAAGCAAATATCACAAAATGCGACCTAATGCCATTACACTCTACTAAATTCCTAAACAACCAACTAAAGACAAGGTTTAAATTTACCTGGCAACATACCTCAATCAAATATCTGGGGGTCCACATTCCACACAAACTAAAGCTCATATATGACTTAAACTTCCACAAACTACTTACAGAAATCAATCTTGACCTACAGAAATGGCACAAACCCTGCTTCGGATGGTTCAGTAGAATTAACATCATTAAGATGAACGTCCTCCCTCGCCTACTTTACACTCTCCAAACTCTCCCAATTCAACTGCAGTCTAGATTCTTCTCTAAACTTAGATCAACCTTCACAAACTTTATCTGGTCACATTCCCAACCGAGAATAGCCTACGAGACTCTGATCAAAAATAGAAATAATGGAGGTCTTAACCTCCCAGACTTAGATACATACCACAAAGCAATCCATCTTAGTAGAATTTTTGAATGGACTAAAGCTGGAACGACCCAACACTGGGTTCAGATAGAAAACAATTTCTCAGCTACACCTCTGAGGGTTCTCCCATGGTTACCCAAACAACCTCCACACACTCCTCTCTTCTCCGATCCTCACCCGACCATCAAAACCACTATTCAGATCTGGCATAAACTAATAAACAATACTAGGATTTCCCCCTACCCCTCTCCTCTTTATCCGCTAACAAACAATCCGAAATTTCAAAGAGGTCAATCAGGGACGACATACGCTAATTACCACAAGAGCAACATACTTTTGCTCCGTGACATGATCACAAATAATAAATTGAGAACAATTCAACAAATTTTTCCTAATAGACTACCAACAGGAAACCAAATACTTCAATACACACAACTTAAAAATTTTATAGACTCTCAAAACCTGTTACCGGATGGTAACCGCCCCTTGACAGACTTCGAAAACATTTGTTCAAATCATAAGCCCCAAAAGAAAATATTATCTACCTTATATCAGGTGATTAAAAATTTGAGACCTCTTGATTTCCCAAAATTCACACAAAAATGGTCACAGGAATTACAAACAAATTTCTCACATAAACAATGGCAAGCCATATTCACAGCTACACATAGAGCATCAATCTCTCTAACAGTCCAAGAGAGTAATTACAAGCGAATATCACGTTGGCACTACACTCCAGCTAAAATCCATCATATACATAATACAGAAAGCGACAAGTGTTGGAGATGCAACAATAACACTGCAGATCATACTCACATTTGGTGGCAGTGCCCTCATGTCACTAAATATTGGAAAAGAATCCACACGATCACCCAAATGATCCTGGGCAAAAATTCCCACTAGAGCCCTTACACTTTATCTTTCTAGAACCACCCAATATCCTGAAGTTAAACAAAATGCAATGCACTCTCTTTCAACACCTAGCTATGGCGGCGTCTCAACTAATCCCCATATACTGGAAATCGCCGCAAGTCCCCTCCACAAGAGAGTGGATCACGAGAGTGGAAAGCACTAAACAAATGGAAGCGATAACATTCGCCAAGTCAAAGGACTACACTAAGTTCACCAATATTTGGAAACCCTGGACACAATTCATGGAAACCACAACCACTCACTAAACCCTTCATTCCACCTCCCCCCCCCCCTCCCCACTCCCATTCCTTCCTTTCCTACCATTCCACACCTACCAACATCTTTCAACTCGCACAAATTCATCTTACTGAGGTTAGTAGAACCTTTTATTACAAGGTCGCAACAGAACCCTAAACCATTTGCCTATCTTTAAAGCGGACCCACGAACTTATATCTCATGTTAAACCTCTTTTTATGACTTTTTGTATAATTAATCCACTTTTATTGAATCAATTTACAATTGTAATGTTTTATTGTTACATTTGCTACATATGTTTTCAACTTTATATTCTGTTACATTTTGACCTATGTACCAATTGCATGTCGATGTTGTAAAACTATATGCACATAAAAAGAATAAAAATTTGAAATATAAAAAAAAAAAAAAAGAACACACCCCGGGTTGTTTTCTGCGAGGCCTCCTAAGGACACCCATGCCCCCCCATGCATAGGTCTGGCAGGATTTGGGGAAGGTACGGTAACAATTGAATGACTTGCCATTTGAGTTGAAATTGAGAGTATGTCTTCTGATAGGCCTATCTTTAGCTTGGGGCTTATCACATACCCCAGTTTTATATATCGCCACAAAAGGGTACATACTTGAAACGTAGACACCCCGAGGTATTGCATGTATGTGGAGTGCTTTGATGCAACTTTTTTTTTAGCCAGAAAAAAGATAAAACAAGTTGAAGAACGTGTGTGGAGGTAACTGTTCAATCCTCAATTTTACACACGCACACCGCTATTTGACTGTGATTTAGGAGAGCCCGCTGTTGGTTATTGCAAGAACACACCCCGGGTTGTTTTCTGCGAGGCCTCCTAAGGACACCCATGCCCCCCCATGCATAGGTCTGGCAGGATTTGGGGAAGGTACGGTAACAATTGAATGACTTGCCATTTGAGTTGAAATTGAGAGTATGTCTTCTGATAGGCCTATCTTTAGCTTGGGGCTTATCACATACCCCAGTTTTATATATCGCCACAAAAGGGTACATACTTAAAACGTAGACACGCACACCGCTTTTTGACTGTGGAACACACCCCGGGTTTATCACGATTCCGGGAACCTAACACGCTAACAGACACACACACACACACACAGAGAAAAGGTGCCGTACCGGACCTTAGAGTGGCCGGGCTAAGCACACACAGAATAGTCAGGAGACAAGCCGAGTCAGGGGAACCAGAAAACAGAATAACGAGAAACAAGCCGAGGTCAAAGGGTAGGAGAAAGTCACAAAGTCAGTTTAACAAGCCAGAGAGTACGTAACCACAAATCACATGTTCAGAATCAATACTATACAGCAAAGACCACAACAGGGCAGGGAGGAACAGGAAAGGTGAGTATAAATACCCTAGGTTGAATTCTGATTGGATAACTTCCAATCAGAATTAACAATCACATGTGGGAGATATCTAAGCCTCCCACTGTGATTGTGGTACTGTTGCTTTAACGCCGGGTCACTCACGTGACCCCGGCGTTTGCATAAATCAACGACCTTCCAGCGTGCAGCGTTATACATGCTGCCGCTGGGAGGCGTGACGGATGCGAGCGGCGAGCGGCGGAGAGGAGACGCCGCTCGCCGACAGGTAGGAGGAGGGGAGACCGCGGGCGGCGATGGACTGAGGGTGAGTGCTGCGAGTTGCGAGCAGCCTCCCCTACTAGCCGCCTGCGGACCCCTGACAGGGTTGTTTTCTGCGAGGCCTCCTAAGGACACCCATGCCCCCCATGCACGGGGTAAATGTAACAACCCCCCCCAAAGAAAAAGACACCAAAAAAAAAAAACTGAACGGCAAAAAATAAATTAAAAATGGGCCAGCGTGTGGTATCGTTTGAAACAGTCTCCAATGCAGAGTCCAGGCTGCCCAGGGCAGTCAGGACAGTAATATACACTGTCTTTTCTCTGCCCCCTCTTAGAACAGACCCTGCATCTTTTTTGGGGATTCTGTTTTGCCGCAGTAGGGGGAATTTTAAAAATAAAATGTGTAGCCCCAACTCTGCTCTCTCCCATCACCGCCCGGGGAGCAGGTGCATCACGGTACAAAATCCCCGAAATGATCTGGAGCTGAAACTAAAAATCTCAGTTGCTTCCCGGGGTTTGCTTTTTTGAACAACAAGAAAGCGTTGTGGGTTGCAATCTGCATTAGGTAGATTGCAACCTTTTTGTACCAGGCCCTTGTCTTTCGTATAACTAGGTAGGGCTGCAGCAGCTGATCTGCCAGATCAACCCCACCCATATGACGGTTATAGGCCTTGATGCACACTGGCTTCCTCGTTCTCTCAGCTCTGCCACGTACAGGGACCTCCACAGTCCCCTCAGTGTGGATGGTGGTAAGAAGGTACACATCCTTCTTGTCTCTGTACTTAACTGCCAACAGCTCCTCTTGGCGCAGAGCTGAGGTCTCCCCCCTCCGTAGCCGGGTGCGTGCAAGTTGTCCTGGGAAACCTGTGCTGTTCTTTTTAATTGTGCCGCAAGCTACTGTATCAAAACAGTACAGTAGCTTGAACAAAGGGACACTTGTATAAAAAATGTCAGTATACAAGTGGTACCCTTTGTTCATCAGGGGGAATATCAGGTCCCAGACAATCTTGCCACTGGCTCCCATATGTTCTGGGCAACCTGGAGGGTCAAGGTGGCTATCCTTTCCCTCGTACACCCGGAAGGCCTGAGTATACCCAGTCTCGCTATCACAGAGCTTATACATCTTTACACCATACCTAGAGCGCTTGGAAGGAACATACTGCTTGAATCCCAGCCTTCCCTTATACTTCATCAGGGATTCATCCACGCATTTATTCCTTCCAGGTGTATAAGCCTCTGCAAACCTGGCAGCAAAGTGGGTAATCAGGGGGCGGATTTTATACAGCCTGTCAAACTGGGGATGCTGTTGTCGCTGAAGTGCATGAAATGCAGAATCATTTCATACCTCTTCCTCGACATACATTGGGAGTAAATGGGGGTAGAGCAGATGGGGCTACTGCTCCAGTAGGAGCGGATGGAGGGCTTCTTTATGATGCCCATCAGCATAGTCAATGCCCAGAATCTTTTAAATTCTGGCACATCGATGGGGGCCCATTGCTGCTTTGCCAAAAAAGAGTCCGGTTTTGTAGCTCGGAATTGATGGGCATATAAATTAGTTTGGGCGACAATGTTCCCCAATACATCATCGCCCAGAAACACCTCCATAAACTGCTGAGGGCTAAATCCTGTGACATCCAAATTAATGCCAGGATTTGCAGTAAAGGATGGGATGTCTGGCCTCTGGTTATGAGGCACTACCCACTCCTCAGCAGTTCTGCCAGCTGGAGCAGCACGTCTCCTTCTGGCAGGGGGACTAGCAGGCACAGATACAACATCACCAGATACATCACTAGCAGTAGACACTGTATCGAGTGATGATGTATCTGAGCACCTGGCAGGGTCAAAATCAGGGTCAGAGTCTGACTTAGACGCGTCAGACTCTAGCGCAAGGGTGGCATATGACTGCTCAGCGCGGGTTGTCTTCCGTGACCCGTGTGCCATGATCACAATTGCTTTACTTAGTGACCTGTCACAAAAAAAATAAAAAATTAAAAATAACCCCTGAAAAAATGAACAGACAGCAAAATAAGTGATGCTGTGCAAGAGCCTGTGATCTGTATAGTGATCACTGGCAGGGCAGGGGTTAATCGTTCTGAAAAGAGCTTTTGGGTCTCAAATAAAATCACAAAAAAAATGAACCCCTAAAAAAAAAAAAAAAGGCACAAACAGCAGAAAAGATCTGCTGTGCAAGAGCCAGTGATTATAGTGATCACTGGCAAGACAGGGGTTAATGGCTCTGAAAAGAGCCTTTGGGTCTCAAGATTTTACAAATCCCTACCTATAAATACCTAAATCTCTCTACCTAAACCACAGATCTCTCTCTCTCTCACACTAAAACACAAGTGAAGAGAGGGAGGCAGATCCACACTAATCAGAGAAATGGGGAACACACTTGGGATGAAATTGCTAATGGGGCAAGCTGTGATTGTATGACTCCAGCCTGCCCCTTATGATGCGGCATGCTAGGGACGCCCCCAGAAGCCCCATGATTCACTGCCTTTCGAAAAAAAAAGGGGGGGGGGAGTTAATATTGATCATTTTCTTTATTTTATATTTATTTTTTTATATATATTATTTTATATGCACGGAGTGCCAGGACCCCTCAAGGCACTCATCACATGCAGTACATCACTGCTATACTATCAGAGCTTCCAGAGCTCAAAATAGGTGCAGACGTACCAGGTACGTCCAAGGTCATTATGGACTGTTTTCTGCCAGACGTACCTGATACGTCCGCAGTCAGGAAGGGGTTAAACTCCATCATCCCCCGGCACAGGAAACATACATATATATAAGTGGGGACTTTGAAAATCTTTCAACCTGAAAAGTGGGGACTTAGAACTTTTTTTTGCCTGAAAAGTGGTGACTTAGAAAATATTTTGCACATTTAAAAATAGAAAAATAAATACATTTCAGCACACAGCAGCCCCTCAAGTTGCATCCCCTGACAGCCCCCACCTGGGTGACCAACATATCCAAAAATCAGCCAGATCCCTGCAGGGATTCAGGAATTTCATGGAAGTCATAATTTTAGCGGTAACCGCCAGGCTCCCGTAAACGAAATTAGTTCCATAGAATCGCGGCCAAGTGCCGCTGGATAACAACCGGCAAAACGCAAGGTTTTCATGCCGAAAATAGTTCCAGGGATTTCGCGCCTATGTCCCCTGAAGTCTTTTCTCGGTTTTGGGCCACGCAGACGCCCGCCAGGGGTCTAGCTTTCGGTTCTACCGCTGGAGGGAGACAGGGCAGCCAGGCAGGCAGGCAGCCAGGCAGGCAGGCAGCCAGGCAGGCAGGCAGGCTGGCTGTACTGCCTACGTAGGTCTTTGAGCTTACATTCAGCAGCCTCCCCTGCCCTGTGGGACGACCAGGGTTAAGCCCCGTCATTTCACGGCCTGCTCAACCGCCTCCTACCCCTCCCGTTCGGCCACCTCCGTGCCTTAAGCCCCCTCTGGTGACGGTCCCTTCCGCTCGGGCCTTAAGCCCCCTTTGGTGATTGCTCCCCTCCGCTCGGGCCTTAAGCCCCCCGCCCCTGAGACCCTGGAGGCATGGAAGCCTAGTTCACGCACCCCAAGTGCGCAGTGGCGCCCATGTCAGAAGTCGCAGATGACTTATATGTCAAGTTGTCCCTCCAAGGCCCTGCTGCACTAGCTGGCCGCAATGCTGGATGTTTTTTTTTTTTATTCTTGGCAGTGTCAGCTTCACTCTCCTTCTCACTCTCTTGTGTGTGTGTGTGTGTGGGGGTGGAGGGGTGGGTTAAGTCCCTGGAGGACACCTCTACTTCCTTCTTGCAACACCCACCTATGCCCAACTCTGTATCTCCTGTCCGTGTGTTGTCTCCACACATGTTGGGTATCTTCCAAGGTGCCAAGTTGTCCAGGGAGGCGATAAAATGTGGAGTGAAAGAGGCCAGAAGACACCCCACCCACCACAGATGGCCCGTCCACCAGGGCCACTCTCCCCATTGCCAGGGAGGGAGCAGGCACAGAGAGCCAGACCACATGGGTAGGACGGCGGTGGTCGGGAGAGGAGAGCATCCCCAACCCAACACACCGCTTACCCCCTGGTACAACCTCCATGCCTACACTTCCCAGTGCCTGGCGGCAGGGAGGAAGCATTCAAAGGGCAGCAAGACCACAGAGGTAAGGGCAGTGTGCAGGAGGAGAGAGCTTCTCCAACCCGTCACACCGCTTGCAACAAGGCCCGTCCACCAGGGCCACTCTCCCCATTGTAGGGTGCCAGGGAGGGAGCAGGCACAGAGAGCCAGACCACAGGGGTAGGACGGCGGTGGGCGGGAGAGGAAAGCATCCCCAACCCGACACACCGCTTACCCCCTGGTACAACCTCCATGCCTACACTTCCCAGTGCCTGGCGGCAGGGAGGAAGTGTTCAAAGGGCAGCAAGACCACAGAGGTAAGGGCAGTGTGCAGGAGGAGAGAGCTTCTCCAACCCGTCACACCGCTTGCAACAAGGCCCGTCCACCAGGGCCACTCTCCCCATTGTAGGGTGCCAGGGAGGGAGCAGGCACAGACAACCAGACCACAGGGGTAGGACGGCGGTTGGCGGGAGGGGAGAGCATCCACAACCCGTCACACCGCTTACCCCCTGGTCCTGCCTCCATGCCTACACTCCACGGTGCCGGGTGGCAGGGAGAAAGCCTTCAAAGGGCAACCAGTACACAGAGGAAGGGTAGTAGTGGAGCTCTTCTCCAAAGCATCACATCACTTGCATCAAGGCCCATCCACAAGTGACACTCTACACATTGTAGGGTGCCGGGGAGGGAGCAGGCACAGACAACCAGACCACAGGGGTAGGACGGCGGTGGGCGGGAGGGGAGAGCATCCACAACCCGTCACACCGCTTACCCCCTGGCCCAGCCTCCATGCCTACACTCCACGGTGCCGGTTGGCAGGGAGAAAGCCTTCAAAGGGCAACCAGTACACAGAGGAAGGGTAGTAGTGGAGCTCTTCTCCAAAGCATCATATCGCTTGCAACAAGGCCCATCCACCAGTGACACTCTCCCCGTTGTAGGGTGCTGGGGAGGGAGCAGGCACAGACAACCAGACCACAGGGGTAGGACGTCGGTGGGCGGGAGGGGAGAGCATCCACAACCCGTCACACCGCTTACCCCGTGGCCCAACCTCCATGCCTACACTCCCCAGTGCCTGGCAGCAGGGAGGAAGCGTTCAAAGGGCAGCAATACCACACAGGTAGGGCAGTGGGCGGGAGGAGAGAGCTTCTCCAACCCGTCACACCGCTTCCAACCAGGCCCATCCACCAGGGCCACTCTCCCCATTGTAGGGTGCCGGGGAGGGAGCAGGCACAGACAACCAGACCACAGGGGTAGGACGGCAGTGGGCGGGAGGGGAGAGCATCCACGACCCGTCACACTGCTTACCCCCTGGCCCAACCTCCATGCCTACACTCCCCGGTGCCAGGCGGGGAAGCTTTCAAAAGACAGCCAGACCGCAGAGGTAGTGCGGTGGGCAGGAGGAGAGAGCTTCTCCAACCCGTCACACCACTTCCCCCAAGGCCCAACCTCCAAGCCCGCACTCCATATTGCAGGGTGGCAGGGAGGGAATAGGCACAGTCAGCCAGACCACAGGGATAGGACGGCGGTGGGCGGGAGGGGAGAGCATCCCCAACCCGTCACACCGCTTACCCCCTGGCCCAACCTCCAGGCCCACACTCCACATTGCAGGGTAGCGGGCGGGAACAAGAACAGGCAGGCAGGCCACAGGGATAGGACGGCGAGGGGCGGGAGGGGAGGTTATCCCCAACCCGTCACAACGCTTACCCCCTGGCCCAACCTCCAGGCCCACACTCCACATTGCAGGGTAGCGGGCGGGAACAAGAACAGGCAGGCAGGCCACAGGGATAGGACGGCGAGGGGCGGGAGGGGAGGTCATCCCCAACCCGTCACAACGCTTACCCCCTGGCCCAGCCTCCATACCTACACTCCGCTGACTTTGTGGCAGACAGTCATGCGGGATACGTAGACAACTTCGAAGCTGGTAAATAAAAAACGCTCTGTGCGGCCATGGGTGAATCGGAGGCATTAAAAGTCGGCCGCCTTTGTCCCCACCAGGGAAGGGGACCTCAGCAGGCCACGGGGCACCAGCCTCCTCCACGGCGCACA
Organism: Pelobates fuscus; assembly: GCF_036172605.1. Classification (NCBI taxonomy): domain Eukaryota; kingdom Metazoa; phylum Chordata; class Amphibia; order Anura; family Pelobatidae; genus Pelobates; species Pelobates fuscus. The sequence goes on along the minus strand of NC_086323.1, from coordinate 177,612,061 downwards.
CGGTATCGTACCTCTGCTTTTAGATGGGGCAGGGAGCAAACTCAGTTGGAGGTCACCAGACAGGGAGAGAAGCGCTTGGCTCGCAGACTGGCGGAGCCCGGTGTGAGTCCAGGGACCACGCCTGAGGCAGAGGAGAGAAGGACCATTTTGCCTGTTTGCAGGGGGCCACCAGGGACCGCCTCAGCGAAAGCCTCTTCCCAGCTCAGGCGCAGGGAGCCATATCGATTGGAGAAGGTAGTGGGGTAAACATGGAGGTCAAGAAGGTCCGATTCCAATAGAAGACAGGTAAGTGAGATAACCTCCTGTAAGTCTGGAACTCTGTGTAGGCATCAGAGAACTAGCCAGGGTCCCCTGACCACCAAAGGGGGTAAAACTTTCTGTCAGTCTGGAACTCTTCCTGGGCATAGGAGAACCGGCCAGACTCCCCTGCCTATTGTTCACAATTTTCGCTCCGAGATAATCTCCTCAAGGGTGCCCCCAGAACCAACAAAGTGTCCGACCTCATGGAAGTGGTGCCTGGACACAGCTAGGCAGATCCGACCTCATTTCTGTCAAAGGCCGGAGCTCATGGGACTTAGAAAATGTTTCGCTCTTTGCCGCCGTGCCCTTCCCGGCCACCAGGGGGCGCCACTAGGGTTGCAGGGTGACCGGGGCAGGCTCCCTTCCCCTGCCTGACCTGCCCCCCTGAAGTCCCGCAATGAAGGGAGGTCGTGGAGGGCAGATGACGATTGCAGACAGGAAAGGGGGGAAACCGCCTGTCCGTCTGGAACTCTTCCTGGGCATAGGAGAACCAGCCAGAGTCCCCTGCCTGCTTGTGGGACTTTGAACTTTTTGCCAACCGGGTGTGATCCACTAGAGGTGCAGGGGACCCAGGGGATGCACCCTTCAACTGCACGACCAATCCTGGGAGGCTGTGAGCGAGCAGAGGCCCCTGGAGCCGTTTTATCATTTTTGTCCACAAGGGGGCGCCACTAGGGGTGCAGGGGTCCCGTGGAAGGCACACTTCCCATGCCCGCACAACCCCGGGAGGCTGGGAGCGAGCACAGGCCCCTGGAGCCTTTTATTGTTTTTGTCAACCGGGGGGCGCCACTAGGGTTGCAGGGTGCCCAGGGCAGGCTCCCTTCCCCTACCCATGAAGTCCCACAACGAAGGGAGGTCGGGGAGGGCAGATGACAATTGCAGACAGGTAAGGGGGAAACCGCCTGTCAGTCTGGAACTCTTCCTGGGCATAGTAGAACCGGCCAGACTCCCCTGCCTATTGTTCAAAATTTTCGCTCCGAGATAATCTCCTCAAGGGTGCCCCCAGCAGTTATCGTGCACTTTCTGCACGCGCGTCATTTAGGGGGACCGAACCAACAAAGTGTCCGACCTCATGGAAGTGGTGCCTGGACACAGCTAGGCAGATCCGACCTCATTTCTGTCAAAGGCCGGAGCTCATGGGACTTAGAAATTTTTTCGCTCTTTGCCGCCGTGCCTTTCCCAGCCACCAGGGGGCGCCACTAGGGTTGCAGGGTGACCGGGGCAGGCTCCCTTCCCCTGCCTGACCTGCCCCCCTGAAGTCCCGCAATGAAGGGAGGTCGTGGAGGGCAGATGACGATTGCAGACAGGAAAGGGGGGAAACCGCCTGTCCGTCTGGAACTCTTCCTGGGCATAGGAGAACCAGCCAGAGTCCCCTGCCTGCTTGTGGGACTTTGAACATTTTCCAACCTGAAAAGTGGGGACTTTGAAAATATTTCACCATGTAAAGTGGGGAACTTGGATTATATGCTGCACAATCTCCTCGGGGGTGGCGCCACAGCTGACAGCGCGACCGACCCCATGGACGTTTAGACTGGACGCAGCAGGGCAGAACCGACCCCGTTTTTGCCTCACACCTGGAGCTCGCTGAAGGCTGCCCAACCCCTGCCTGCCTGCCTGCCTGGCCAGCCCAGCTGGGGACCTTGGTGTCCCTAATCATTTTCGCCAACCAGGGGGTGCTCCACTAGAGGTGCAGGGGACACAGGGCAGGCACCCTTCACCTGCCCAACCAATCCTGGGTGGCTGGGAGCGAGCAGAGGACCTTGGAAACTTTTATCATTTTTGTCCACCGGGGGGCGCCACTAGGGATGCAGGGTGCCCAGGGCAGGCTCCCTTCGCCTCCCCATCAAGCACCCTGAAGTCCCGCAATGAAGGGAGGTCGGGGAGGGCAGATGACGATTGCAGACAGGAAAGGGGGGAAACCGCCTGTCAGTCTGGAACTCTTCCTGGGCATAGGAGAACCAGCCAGAGTCCCCTGCCTGCTTGTGGGACTTTGAACATTTTTCAACCTGAAAAGTGGGGACTTTGAAAATATTTCACCATGTAAAGTGGGGAACTTGGATTATATGCTGCACAATCTCCTCGGGGGTGGCGCCAGAGCTGACAGCACGACCGACCCCATGGACGTTTAGCCTGGACGCAGCAGGGCAGAACCGACCCTGTTTTTGCCTCATACCTGGAGCTCGCTGAAGGCCTGCCTGCCTGCCTGGCCAGCCCAGCTGTGGACCTTGGTGTCCCTAATCATTTTTGCCAACCAGGGGGTGCTCCACTAGAGGTGCAGGGGACACAGGGCAGGCACCCTTCACCTGCCCAACCAATCCTGGGTGGCTGGGAGCAAGCAGAGGCCCCTGGAGCATTTTATCATTTTCGGCCACCGGGGGGCGCCACTAAGGGTGCAGGGGTTCCAGGGCAGGCACCCTTCCCCTGCCCGCCAAACCCTGGGAGGCTGGGAGCAAGCAGAGGCCCCTGGAGCATTTTATCATTTTCGGCCACCTGGGGCGCCACTAAGGGTGCAGGGGTCCCAGGGCAGGCACCCTTCCCCTGCCCGCCAAACCCTGGGAGGCTGGGAGCAAGCAGAGGCCCCTGGAGCATTTTATCATTTTCGGCCACCGGGGGGCGCCACTAAGGGTGCAGGCGTCCCAGGGCAGGCACCCTTCCCCTGCCCGCCATACCCCTGGAGGCTGGGAGCAAGCAGAGGCCCCTGGAACATTTTATCATTTTCGGCCACCGGGGGGCGCCACTAAGGGTGCAGGCGTCCCAGGGCAGGCACCCTTCCCCTGCCCGCCAAACCCCGGGAGGCTGGGAGCAAGCAGAGGCCCCTGGAGCATTTTATCATTTTCGGCCACCGGGGGGCGCCACTAAGGGTGCAGGCGTCCCAGGGCAGGCACCCTTCCCCTGCCCGCCAAACCCCGGGAGGCTGGGAGCAAGCAGAGGCCCCTGGAGCATTTTATCATTTTCGGCTACCGGGGGGCGCCACTAAGGGTGCAGGCGTCCCAGGGCAGGCACCCTTCCCCTGCCCGCCAAACCCCGGGAGGCTGGGAGCAAGCAGAGGCCCCTGGAGCATTTGATCATTTTCGGCCACCGGGGGGCGCCACTAAGGGTGCAGGGGTCCCAGGGCAGCCTCCCCATCCTGCCCCCTGAAGTCCCGCAACAAAGGAAGGTCGGGGTGGGCATATAACGATTGCAGACAGGTAAGGGGGAAAACCACCTGTCAGTGTGGAACTCTGGTTGGGCATAGGAGAACCAGCAAGAGTCCCCTGCTTGCTCTTCAAAATTTTTGCTCCTCAACAATCTCCTCGAGGGTGCTACCAGCTATTGTCGTGCACTTTCTGCACGCGCGTCATTTAGGGGGACCAACATGAAAGAGTGTCCGACCTCATGGAAGTGGTGCCTGGACGCGGCAGGGCAGATCCGACCTCATAGCCGACAGGCCTGGAGCTTGTGGGACTTAGAAAATATTTCACCCTGAAAACTGGAGAACTTGGATTATATGCTGCACAATCTCCTCGGGGGTGGCGCCAGAGCTGACAGTGTCCGACCGCATGGACGTTTAGCCTGGACGCAGCAGGGCAGATCCGACCTCATTTCTGTCAAATGCCAGGAGCTTGTGGGACTTTGAACATTTTTCAACCTGAAAAGTGGGGACTTAGAAAATATTTTGCACATTTAAAAATAAAAAAATATAAAAAAAATACATTCCAGCACATAGAAGCCCCTCAATTTGCATCCCCTGACAGCCCCCACCTGGGTGACCAACATATCCAAAAATCAGCCAGATCCCTGCAGGGGTTCAGGAATTTCATGGAAGTCATAATTTTAGCGGTAACCGCCAGGCTCCCGTAACCGAAATTAGTTCCATAGAATCGCGGCCAAGTGCCGCTGGATAACAACCGGCAAAACGCAAGGTTTTCATGCCGAAAATAGTTCCAGGGATTTCGCGCCTATGTCCCCCTGAAGTCTTTTCTCGGTTTTGGGCCACGCAGACGCCCGCCAGGGGTCTAGCTTTCGGTTCTACCGCTGGAGGGAGACAGGGCAGCCAGGCAGGCAGGCAGCCAGGCAGGCAGGCAGGCAGCCAGGCAGCCAGGCAGGCAGGCAGGCTGGCTGTACTGCCTACGTATGTCTTTGAGCTTACATTCAGCAGCCTCCCCTGCCCTGTGGGACGACCAGGGTTAAGCCCCCTCATTTCACGTCCTGCTCAACCGCCTCCCACCCCTCCCGTTCGGCCACCTCCGTACCTTAAGCCCCCTCTGGTGACGGTCCCTTCCGCTCGGGCCTTAAGCCCCCTTTGGTGATTGCTCCCCTCCGCTCGGGCCTTAAGCCCCCCGCCCCTGAGACCCTGGAGGCATGGAAGCCTAGTTCACGCACCCCAAGTGCGCAGTGGCGCCCATGTCAGAAGTCGCAGATGACTTATATGTCAAGTTGTCCCTCCAAGGCCCTGCTGCAGTAGCTGGCCGCAATGCTGGATGTTTTTTTTTTTTTTCTTGGCAGTGTCAGCTTCACTCTCCTTCTCACTCTCTTGTGTGTGTGTGTGTGTGGGGGTGGAGGGGTGGGTTAAGTCCCTGGAGGACACCTCTACTTCCTTCTTGCAACACCCACCTATGCCCAACTCTGTATCTCCTGTCCGTGTGTTGTCTCCACACATGTTGGGTATCTTCCAAGGTGCCAAGTTGTCCAGGGAGGCGATAAAATGTGGAGTGAATAAGGCCAGAAGACACCCCACCCACCACAGATGGCCCGTCCACCAGGGCCACTCTCCCCATTGCCAGGGAGGGAGCAGGCACAGAGAGCCAGACCACATGGGTAGGACGGCGGTGGGCGGGAGAGGAGAGCATCCCCAACCCGACACACCGCTTACCCCCTGGTACAACCTCCATGCCTACACTTCCCAGTGCCTGGCGGCAGGAAGGAAGCGTTCAAAGGGCAGCAAGACCACAGAGGTAAGGGCAGTGTGCAGGAGGAGAGAGCATCTCCAACCCGTCACACCGCTTGCAACAAGGCCCGTCCACCAGGGCCACTCTCCCCATTGTAAGGTGCCAGGGAGGGAGCACGCACAGAGAGCCAGACCACAGGGGTAGGACGGCGGTGGGCGGGAGAGGAGAGCATCCCCAACCCGACACACCGCTTACCCCCTGGTACAACCTCCATGCCTACACTTCCCAGTGCCTGGCGGCAGGGAGGAAGCGTTCAAAGGGCAGCAAGACCACAGAGGTAAGGGCAGTGTGCAGGAGGAGAGAGCATCTCCAACCCGTCACACCGCTTGCAACAAGGCCCGTCCACCAGGGCCACTCTCCCCATTGTAGGGTGCCAGGGAGGGAGCAGGCACAGACAACCAGACCACAGGGGTAGGACGGCAGTAGGCGGGAGGGGAGAGCATCCACAACCCGTCACACCGCTTACCCCCTGGCCCAGCCTTCATGCCTACACTCCACGGTGTCGGGTGGCAGGGAGAAAGCCTTCAAAGGGCAACCAGTACACAGAGGAAGAGTAGTAGTGGAGCTCTTCTCCAAAGCATCATATCGCTTGCAACAAGGCCCATCCACCAGTGACACTCTCCCCGTTGTAGGGTGCTGGGGAGGGAGCAGGCACAGACAACCAGACCACAGGGGTAGGACGGTGGTAGGCGGGAGGGGAGAGCATCCACAACCCGTCACACCGCTTACCCCCTGGCCCTGCCTCCATGCCTACACTCCACAGTGCCGGGTGGCAGGGAGAAAGCCTTCAAAGGTCAACCAGTACACAGAGGAAGGGTAGTAGTGGAGCTCTTCTCCAAAGCATCACATCGCTTGCATCAAGGCCCATCCACAAGTGACACTCTACACATTGTAGGGTGCCGGGGAGGGAGCAGGCACAGACAACCAGACCACAGGGGTAGGACGGCGGTAGGCGGGAGGGGAGAGCATCCACCACCCGTCACACCGCTTACCCCCTGGCCCAGCCTCCATGCCTACACTCCACGGTGCCGGGTGGCAGGGAGAAAGCCTTCAAAGGTCAACCAGTACACAGAGGAAGGGTAGTAGTGGAGCTCTTCTCCAAAGCATCACATCGCTTGCATCAAGGCCCATCCACAAGTGACACTCTCCCCGTTGTAGGGTGCTGGGGAGGGAGCAGGCACAGACAACCAGACCACAGGGGTAGGACGTCGGTGGGCGGGAGGGGAGAGCATCCACCACCCGTCACACCGCTTACCCCCTGGCCCAGCCTCCATGCCTACACTCCACGGTGCCGGTTGGCAGGGAGAAAGCCTTCAAAGGGCAACCAGTACACAGAGGAAGGGTAGTAGTAGAGCTCTTCTCCAAAGCATCATATCGCTTGCAACAAGGCCCATCCACCAGTGACACTCTCCCCGTTGTAGGGTGCTGGGGAGGGAGCAGGCACAGACAACCAGACCACAGGGGTAGGACGTCGGTGGGCGGGAGGGGAGAGCATCCACAACCCGTCACACCGCTTACCCCGTGGCCCAACCTCCATGCCTACACTCCCCAGTGCCTGGCAGCAGGGAGGAAGCATTCAAAGGGCAGCAAGACCACACAGGTAGGGCGGTGGGCGGGAGGAGAGAGCTTCTCCACCCCATCACACCGCTTCCAACCAGGCCCATCCACCAGGGCCACTCTCCCCGTTGTAGGGTGCTGGGGAGGGAGCAGGCACAGACAACCAGACCACAGGGGTAGGACGGCGGTGAGCGGGAGGGGAGAGCATCCACAACCCGTCACACCGCTTACCCCGTGGCCCAACCTCCATGCCTACACTCCCCAGTGCCTGGCAGCAGGGAGGAAGCGTTCAAAGGGCAGCAATACCACACAGGTAGGGCGGTGGGCGGGAGGAGAGAGCTTCTCCAACCCGTCACACCGCTTCCAACCAGGCCCATCCACCAGGGCCACTCTCCCCATTGTAGGGTGCCGGGGAGGGAGCAGGCACAGACAACCAGACCACAGGGGTAGGACGGCAGTGGGCGGGAGGGGAGAGCATCCACGACCCGTCACACTGCTTACCCCCTGGCCCAACCTCCATGCCTACACTCCCCGGTGCCAGGCGGGGAAGCTTTCAAAAGACAGCCAGACCGCAGAGGTAGTGCGGTGGGCAGGAGGAGAGAGCTTCTCCAACCCGTCACACCACTTCCCCCAAGGCCCAACCTCCAAGCCCGCACTCCATATTGCAGGGTGGCAGGGAGGGAATAGGCACAGTCAGCCAGACCACAGGGATAGGACGGAGGTGGGCGGGAGGGGAGAGCATCCCCAACCCGTCACACCGCTTACCCCCTGGCCCAACCTCCAGGCCCACACTCCACATTGCAGGGTAGCGGGCGGGAACAAGAACAGGCAGGCAGGCCACAGGGATAGGACGGCGAGGGGCGGGAGGGGAGGTTATCCCCAACCCGTCACAACGCTTACCCCCTGGCCCAACCTCCAGGCCCACACTCCACATTGCAGGGTAGCGGGCGGGAACAAGAACAGGCAGGCAGGCCACAGGGATAGGACGGCGAGGGGCGGGAGGGGAGGTCATCCCCAACCCGTCACAACGCTTACCCCCTGGCCCAGCCTCCATACCTACACTCCGCTGAATTTGTGGCAGACAGTCATGCGGGATACGTAGACAACTTCGAAGCTGGTAAATAAAAAACGCTCTGTGCGGCCATGGGTGAATCGGAGGCATTAAAAGTCGGCCGCCTTTGTCCCCACCAGGGAAGGGGACCTCAGCAGGCCACGGGGCACCAGCCTCCTCCACGGCGCACACGGTATCGTACCTCTGCTTTTAGATGGGGCAGGGAGCAAACTCAGTTGGAGGTCACCAGACAGGGAGAGAAGCGCTTGGCTCGCAGACAGGTAGCGCCCTCACTGGCGGAGCCCGGTGTGAGTCCAGGGACCACGCCTGAGGCAGAGGAGAGAAGGACCATTTTGCCTGTTTGCAGGGGGCCACCAGGGACCGCCTCAGCGAAAGCCTCTTCCCAGCTCAGGCGCAGGGAGCCATATCGATTGGAGAAGGTAGTGGGGTAAACATGGAGGTCAAGAAGGTCCGATTCCAATAGAAGACAGGTAAGTGAGATAACCTCCTGTAAGTCTGGAACTCTGTGTAGGCATCAGAGAACTAGCCAGGGTCCCCTGACCACCAAAGGGGGTAAAACTTTCTGTCAGTCTGGAACTCTTCCTGGGCATAGGAGAACCGGCCAGACTCCCCTGCCTATTGTTCAAAATTTTTGCTCCGAGATAATCTCCTCAAGGGTGCCCCCAGAACCAACAAAGTGTCCGACCTCATGGAAGTGGTGCCTGGACACAGCTAGGCAGATCCGACCTCATTTCTGTCAAAGGCCGGAGCTCATGGGACTTAGAAAATGTTTCGCTCTTTGCCGCCGTGCCCTTCCCGGCCACCAGGGGGCGCCACTAGGGTTGCAGGGTGACCGGGGCAGGCTCCCTTCCCCTGCCTGACCTGCCCCCCTGAAGTCCCGCAATGAAGGGAGGTCGTGGAGGGCAGATGACGATTGCAGACAGGAAAGGGGGGAAACCGCCTGTCCGTCTGGAACTCTTCCTGGGCATAGGAGAACCAGCCAGAGTCCCCTGCCTGCTTGTGGGACTTTGAACTTTTTGCCAACCGGGTGTGATCCACTAGAGGTGCAGGGGACCAGGGGGATGCACCCTTCAACTGCACGACCAATCCTGGGAGGCTGTGAGCGAGCAGAGGCCCCTGGAGCCGTTTTATCATTTTTGTCCACAAGGGGGCGCCACTAGGGGTGCAGGGGTCCCGTGGAAGGCACACTTCCCATGCCCGCACAACCCCGGGAGGCTGGGAGCGAGCACAGGCCCCTGGAGCCTTTTATTGTTTTTGTCAACCGGGGGGCGCCACTAGGGTTGCAGGGTGCCCAGGGCAGGCTCCCTTCCCCTACCCATGAAGTCCCACAACGAAGGGAGGTCGGGGAGGGCAGATGACAATTGCAGACAGGTAAGGGGGAAACCGCCTGTCAGTCTGGAACTCTTCCTGGGCATAGTAGAACCGGCCAGACTCCCCTGCCTATTGTTCAAAATTTTCGATCCGAGATAATCTCCTCAAGGGTGCCCCCAGCAGTTATCGTGCACTTTCTGCACGCGCGTCATTTAGGGGGACCGAACCAACAAAGTGTCCGACCTCATGGAAGTGGTGCCTGGACACAGCTAGGCAGATCCGACCTCATTTCTGTCAAAGGCCGGAGCTCATGGGACTTAGAAATTTTTTCGCTCTTTGCCGCCGTGCCCTTCCCAGCCACCAGGGGGCGCCACTAGGGTTGCAGGGTGACCGGGGCAGGCTCCCTTCCCCTGCCTGACCTGCCCCCCTGAAGTCCCGCAATGAAGGGAGGTCGTGGAGGGCAGATGACGATTGCAGACAGGAAAGGGGGGAAACCGCCTGTCCGTCTGGAACTCTTCCTGGGCATAGGAGAACCAGCCAGAGTCCCCTGCCTGCTTGTGGGACTTTGAACATTTTCCAACCTGAAAAGTGGGGACTTTGAAAATATTTCACCATGTAAAGTGGGGAACTTGGATTATATGCTGCACAATCTCCTCGGGGGTGGCGCCAGAGCTGACAGCACGACCGACCCCATGGACGTTTAGCCTGGACGCAGCAGGGCAGAACCGACCCTGTTTTTGCCTCATACCTGGAGCTCGCTGAAGGCCTGCCTGCCTGCCTGGCCAGCCCAGCTGTGGACCTTGGTGTCCCTAATCATTTTTGCCAACCAGGGGGTGCTCCACTAGAGGTGCAGGGGACACAGGGCAGGCACCCTTCACCTGCCCAACCAATCCTGGGTGGCTGGGAGCAAGCAGAGGCCCCTGGAGCATTTTATCATTTTCGGCCACCGGGGGGCGCCACTAAGGGTGCAGGGGTTCCAGGGCAGGCACCCTTCCCCTGCCCGCCAAACCCTGGGAGGCTCGGAGCAAGCAGAGGCCCCTGGAGCATTTTATCATTTTCGGCCACCGGGGGCGCCACTAAGGGTGCAGGGGTCCCAGGGCAGGCACCCTTCCCCTGCCCGCCAAACCCTGGGAGGCTGGGAGCAAGCAGAGGCCCCTGGAGCATTTTATCATTTTCGGCCACGGGGGGCGCCACTAAGGGTGCAGGCGTCCCAGGGCAGGCACCCTTCCCCTGCCCGCCAAACCCCGGGAGGCTGGGAGCAAGCAGAGGCCCCTGGAACATTTTATCATTTTCGGCCACCGGGGGGCGCCACTAAGGGTGCAGGCGTCCCAGGGCAGGCACCCTTCCCCTGCCCGCCAAACCCCGGGAGGCTGGGAGCAAGCAGAGGCCCCTGGAGCATTTTATCATTTTCGGCCACCGGGGGGCGCCACTAAGGGTGCAGGGGTCCCAGGGCAGCCTCCCCATCCTGCCCCCTGAAGTCCCGCAACAAAGGAAGGTCGGGGTGGGCATATAACGATTGCAGACAGGTAAGGGGGAAAACCACCTGTCAGTGTGGAACTCTGGTTGGGCATAGGAGAACCAGCAAGAGTCCCCTGCTTGCTCTTCAAAATTTTTGCTCCTCAACAATCTCCTCGAGGGTGCTACCAGCTATTGTCGTGCACTTTCTGCACGCGCGTCATTTAGGGGGACCAACATGAAAGAGTGTCCGACCTCATGGAAGTGGTGCCTGGACTCGGCAGGGCAGATCCGACCTCCTAGCCGACAGGCCTGGAGCTTGTGGGACTTAGAAAATATTTCACCCTGAAAACTGGAGAACTTGGATTATATGCTGCACAATCTCCTCGGGGGTGGCGCCAGAGCTGACAGTGTCCGACCGCATGGACGTTTAGCCTGGACGCAGCAGGGCAGATCCGACCTCATTTCTGTCAAATGCCTGGAGCTTGTGGGACTTTGAACATTTTTCCACCTGAAAAGTGGGGACTTAGAAAATATTTTGCACATTTAAAAATAAAAAAATATAAAAAAAATACATTCCAGCACATAGAAGCCCCTCAATTTGCATCCCCTGACAGCCCCCACCTGGGTGACCAACATATCCAAAAATCAGCCAGATCCCTGCAGGGGTTCAGGAATTTCATGGAAGTCATAATTTTAGCGGTAACCGCCAGGCTCCCGTAACCGAAATTAGTTCCATAGAATCGCGGCCAAGTGCCGCTGGATAACAACCGGCAAAACGCAAGGTTTTCATGCCGAAAATAGTTCCAGGGATTTCGCGCCTATGTCCCCCTGAAGTCTTTTCTCGGTTTTGGGCCACGCAGACGCCCGCCAGGGGTCTAGCTTTCGGTTCTACCGCTGGAGGGAGACAGGGCAGCCAGGCAGGCAGGCAGCCAGGCAGGCAGGCAGGCAGGCAGCCAGGCAGGTCTTTGAGCTTACATTCAGCAGCCTCCCCTGCCCTGTGGGACGACCAGGGTTAAGCCCCCTCATTTCACGTCCTGCTCAACCGCCTCCCACCCCTCCCGTTCGGCCACCTCCGTACCTTAAGCCCCCTCTGGTGACGGTCCCTTCCGCTCGGGCCTTAAGCCCCCTTTGGTGATTGCTCCCCTCCGCTCGGGCCTTAAGCCCCCCGCCCCTGAGACCCTGGAGGCATGGAAGCCTAGTTCACGCACCCCAAGTGCGCAGTGGCGCCCATGTCAGAAGTCGCAGATGACTTATATGTCAAGTTGTCCCTCCAAGGCCCTGCTGCAGTAGCTGGCCGCAATGCTGGATGTTTTTTTTTTTATTCTTGGCAGTGTCAGCTTCACTCTCCTTCTCACTCTCTTGTGTGTGTGTGTGTGGGGGTGGAGGGGTGGGTTAAGTCCCTGGAGGACACCTCTACTTCCTTCTTGCAACACCCACCTATGCCCAACTCTGTATCTCCTGTCCGTGTGTTGTCTCCACACATGTTGGGTATCTTCCAAGGTGCCAAGTTGTCCAGGGAGGCGATAAAATGTGGAGTGAAAGAGGCCAGAAGACACCCCACCCACCACAGATGGCCCGTCCACCAGGGCCACTCTCCCCATTGCAAGGGAGGGAGCAGGCACAGAGAGCCAGACCACATGGGTAGGACGGCGGTGGGCGGGAGAGGAGAGCATCCCCAACCCGACACACCGCTTACCCCCTGGTACAACATCCATGCCTACACTTCCCAGTGCCTGGCGGAAGGAAGGAAGCGTTCAAAGGGCAGCAAGACCACAGAGGTAAGGGCAGTGAGCAGGAGGAGAGAGCATCTCCAACCCGTCACACCGCTTGCAACAAGGCCCGTCGCCCAGGGCCACTCTCCCCATTGTAGGGTGCCAGGGAGGGAGCACGCACAGAGAGCCAGACCACAGGGGTAGGACGGCGGTGGGCGGGAGAGGAGAGCATCCCCAACCCGACACACCGCTTACCCCCTGGTACAACCTCCATGCCTACACTTCCCAGTGCCTGGCGGCAGGGAGGAAGCGTTCAAAGGGCAGCAAGACCACAGAGGTAAGGGCAGTGTGCAGGAGGAGAGAGCTTCTCCAACCCGTCACACCGCTTGCAACAAGGCCCGTCCACCAGGGCCACTCTCCCCATTGTAGGGTGCCAGGGAGGGAGCAGGCACAGACAACCAGACCACAGGGGTAGGACGGTGGTAGGCGGGAGGGGAGAGCATCCACAACCCGTCACACCGCTTACCCCCTGGCCCTGCCTCCATGCCTACACTCCACAGTGCCGGGTGGCAGGGAGAAAGCCTTCAAAGGTCAACCAGTACACAGAGGAAGGGTAGTAGTGGAGCTCTTCTCCAAAGCATCACATCGCTTGCATCAAGGCCCATCCACAAGTGACACTCTACACATTGTAGGGTGCCGGGGAGGGAGCAGGCACAGACAACCAGACCACAGGGGTAGGACGGCGGTAGGCGGGAGGGGAGAGCATCCACAACCCATCACACCGCTTACCCCCTGGCCCTGCCTCCATGCCTACACTCCACAGTGCCGGGTGGCAGGGAGAAAGCCTTCAAAGGTCAACCAGTACACAGAGGAAGGGTAGTAGTGGAGCTCTTCTCCAAAGCATCACATCGCTTGCATCAAGGCCCATCCACAAGTGACACTCTCCCCGTTGTAGGGTGCTGGGGAGGGAGCAGGCACAGACAACCAGACCACAGGGGTAGGACGTCGGTGGGCGGGAGGGGAGAGCATCCACCACCCGTCACACCGCTTACCCCCTGGCCCAGCCTCCATGCCTACACTCCACGGTGCCGGTTGGCAGGGAGAAAGCCTTCAAAGGGCAACCAGTACGCAGAGGAAGGGTAGTAGTGGAGCTCTTCTCCAAAGCATCACATCGCTTGCATCAAGGCCCATCCACAAGTGACACTCTCCCCGTTGTAGGGTGCTGGGGAGGGAGCAGGCACAGACAACCAGACCACAGGGGTAGGACGTCGGTGGGCGGGAGGGGAGAGCATCCACAACCCGTCACACCGCTTACCCCGTGGCCCAACCTCCATGCCTACACTCCCCAGTGCCTGGCAGCAGGGAGGAAGCATTCAAAGGGCAGCAAGACCACACAGGTAGGGCGGTGGGCGGGAGGAGAGAGCTTCTCCAACCCGTCACACCGCTTCCAACCAGGCCCATCCACCAGGGCCACTCTCCCCGTTGTAGGGTGCTGGGGAGGGAGCAGGCACAGACAACCCCGGCGGTGGGCGGGAGGGGAGAGCATCCACAACCCGTCACACCGCTTACCCCGTGGCCCAACCTCCATGCCTACACTCCCCGGTGCCAGGCGGGGAAGCTTTCAAAAGACAGCCAGACCGCAGAGGTAGTGCGGTGGGCAGGAGGAGAGAGCTTCTCCAACCCGTCACACCACTTCCCCCAAGGCCCAACCTCCAAGCCCGCACTCCATATTGCAGGGTGGCAGGGAGGGAATAGGCACAGTCAGCCAGACCACAGGGATAGGACGGCGGTGGGCGGGAGGGGAGAGCATCCCCAACCCGTCACACCGCTTACCCCCTGGCCCAACCTCCAGGCCCACACTCCACATTGCAGGGTAGCGGGCGGGAACAAGAACAGGCAGGCAGGCCACAGGGATAGGACGGCGAGGGGCGGGAGGGGAGGTTATCCCCAACCCGTCACAACGCTTACCCCCTGGCCCAACCTCCAGGCCCACACTCCACATTGCAGGGTAGCGGGCGGGAACAAGAACAGGCAGGCAGGCCACAGGGATAGGACGGCGAGGGGCGGGAGGGGAGGTCATCCCCAACCCGTCACAACGCTTACCCCCAGGCCCAGCCTCCATACCTACACTCCGCTGACTTTGTGGCAGACAGTCATGCGGGATACGTAGACAACTTCGAAGCTGGTAAATAAAAAACGCTCTGTGCGGCCATGGGTGAATCGGAGGCATTAAAAGTCGGCCGCCTTTGTCCCCACCAGGGAAGGGGACCTCAGCAGGCCACGGGGCACCAGCCTCCTCCACGGCGCACACGGTATCGTACCTCTGCTTTTAGATGGGGCAGGGAGCAAACTCAGTTGGAGGTCACCAGACAGGGAGAGAAGCGCTTGGCTCGCAGACAGGTAGCGCCCTCACTGGCGGAGCCCGGTGTGAGTCCAGGGACCACGCCTGAGGCAGAGGAGAGAAGGACCATTTTGCCAGTTTGCAGGGGGCCACCAGGGACCGCCTCAGCGAAAGCCTCTTCCCAGCTCAGGCGCAGGGAGCCATATCGATTGGAGAAGGTAGTGGGGTAAACATGGAGGTCAAGAAGGTCCGATTCCAATAGAAGACAGGTAAGTGAGATAACCTCCTGTAAGTCTGGAACTCTGTGTAGGCATCAGAGAACTAGCCAGGGTCCCCTGACCACCAAAGGGGGTAAAACTTTCTGTCAGTCTGGAACTCTTCCTGGGCATAGGAGAACCGGCCAGACTCCCCTGCCTATTGTTCAAAATTTTCGCTCCGAGATAATCTCCTCAAGGGTGCCCCCAGAACCAACAAAGTGTCCGACCTCATGGAAGTGGTGCCTGGACACAGCTAGGCAGATCCGACCTCATTTCTGTCAAAGGCCGGAGCTCATGGGACTTAGAAAATGTTTCGCTCTTTGCCGCCGTGCCCTTCCCGGCCACCAGGGGGCGCCACTAGGGTTGCAGGGTGACCGGGGCAGGCTCCCTTCCCCTGCCTGACCTGCCCCCCTGAAGTCCCGCAATGAAGGGAGGTCGTGGAGGGCAGATGACGATTGCAGACAGGAAAGGGGGGAAACCGCCTGTCCGTCTGGAACTCTTCCTGGGCATAGGAGAACCAGCCAGAGTCCCCTGCCTGCTTGTGGGACTTTGAACTTTTTGCCAACCGGGTGTGATCCACTAGAGGTGCAGGGGACCCAGGGGATGCACCCTTCAACTGCACGACCAATCCTGGGAGGCTGTGAGCGAGCAGAGGCCCCTGGAGCCGTTTTATCATTTTTGTCCACAAGGGGGCGCCACTAGGGGTGCAGGGGTCCCGTGGAAGGCACACTTCCCATGCCCGCACAACCCCGGGAGGCTGGGAGCGAGCACAGGCCCCTGGAGCCTTTTATTGTTTTTGTCAACCGGGGGGCGCCACTAGGGTTGCAGGGTGCCCAGGGCAGGCTCCCTTCCCCTACCCATGAAGTCCCACAACGAAGGGAGGTCGGGGAGGGCAGATGACAATTGCAGACAGGTAAGGGGGAAACCGCCTGTCAGTCTGGAACTCTTCCTGGGCATAGTAGAACCGGCCAGACTCCCCTGCCTATTGTTCAAAATTTTCGCTCCGAGATAATCTCCTCAAGGGTGCCCCCAGCAGTTATCGTGCACTTTCTGCACGCGCGTCATTTAGGGGGACCGAACCAACAAAGTGTCCGACCTCATGGAAGTGGTGCCTGGACACAGCTAGGCAGATCCGACCTCATTTCTGTCAAAGGCCGGAGCTCATGGGACTTAGAAATTTTTTCGCTCTTTGCCGCCGTGCCCTTCCCAGCCACCAGGGGGCGCCACTAGGGTTGCAGGGTGACCGGGGCAGGCTCCCTTCCCCTGCCTGACCTGCCCCCCTGAAGGTCGTGGAGGGCAGATGACGATTGCAGACAGGAAAGGGGGGAAACCGCCTGTCCGTCTGGAACTCTTCCTGGGCATAGGAGAACCAGCCAGAGTCCCCTGCCTGCTTGTGGGACTTTGAACATTTTCCAACCTGAAAAGTGGGGACTTTGAAAATATTTCACCATGTAAAGTGGGGAACTTGGATTATATGCTGCACAATCTCCTCAGGGGTTGCCCCACAGCTGACAGCGCGACCGACCCCATGGACGTTTAGACTGGACGCAGCAGGGCAGAACCGACCCCGTTTTTGCCTCACACCTGGAGCTCGCTGAAGGCTGCCCAACCCCTGCCTGCCTGGCCAGCCTAGCTGGGGACCTTGGTGTCCCTAATCATTTTCGCCAACCAGGGGGTGCTCCACTAGAGGTGCAGGGGACACAGGGCAGGCACCCTTCACCTGCCCAACCAATCCTGGGTGGCTGGGAGCGAGCAGAGGACCTTGGAAACTTTTATCGTTTTTGTCCACCGGGGGGCGCCACTAGGGATGCAGGGTGCCCAGGGCAGGCTCCCTTCCCCTCCCCATCAAGTACCCTGAAGTCCCGCAACGAAGGGAGGTCGGGGAGGGCAGATGACGATTGCAGACAGGAAAGGGGGGAAACCGCCTGTCAGTCTGGAACTCTTCCTGGGCATAGGAGAACCAGCCAGAGTCCCCTGCCTGCTTGTGGGACTTTGAACATTTTTCAACCTGAAAAGTGGGGACTTTGAAAATATTTCACCATGTAAAGTGGGGAACTTGGATTATATGCTGCACAATCTCCTCGGGGGTGGCGCCAGAGCTGACAGCACGACCGACCCCATGGACGTTTAGCCTGGACGCAGCAGGGCAGAACCGACCCTGTTTTTGCCTCATACCTGGAGCTCGCTGAAGGCCTGCCTGCCTGCCTGGCCAGCCCAGCTGTGGACCTTGGTGTCCCTAATCATTTTTGCCAACCAGGGGGTGCTCCACTAGAGGTGCAGGGGACACAGGGCAGGCACCCTTCAACTGCCCAACCAATCCTGGGTGGCTGGGAGCAAGCAGAGGCCCCTGGAGCATTTTATCATTTTCGGCCACCGGGGGGCGCCACTAAGGGTGCAGGGGTTCCAGGGCAGGCACCCTTCCCCTGCCCGCCAAACCCTGGGAGGCTGGGAGCAAGCAGAGGCCCCTGGAGCATTTTATCATTTTCGGCCACTGGGGGCACCACTAAGGGTGCAGGGGTCCCAGGGCAGGCACCCTTCCCCTGCCCGTCAAACCCTGGGAGGCTGGGAGCAAGCAGAGGCCCCTGGAGCATTTTATCATTTTCGGCCACCGGGGGGCGCCACTAAGGGTGCAGGCGTCCCAGGGCAGGCACCCTTCCCCTGCCCGCCAAACCCCGGGAGGCTGGGAGCAAGCAGAGGCCCCTGGAACATTTTATCATTTTCGGCCACCGGGGGGCGCCACTAAGGGTGCAGGCGTCCCAGGGCAGGCACCCTTCCCCTGCCCGCCAAACCCCGGGAGGCTGGGAGCAAGCAGAGGCCCCTGGAGCATTTTATCATTTTCGGCCACCGGGGGGCGCCACTAAGGGTGCAGGGGTCCCAGGGCAGCCTCCCCATCCTGCCCCCTGAAGTCCCGCAACAAAGGAAGGTCGGGGTGGGCATATAACGATTGCAGACAGGTAAGGGGGAAAACCACCTGTCAGTGTGGAACTCTGGTTGGGCATAGGAGAACCAGCAAGAGTCCCCTGCTTGCTCTTCAAAATTTTTGCTCCTCAACAATCTCCTCGAGGGTGCTACCAGCTATTGTCGTGCACTTTCTGCACGCGCGTCATTTAGGGGGACCAACATGAAAGAGTGTCCGACCTCATGGAAGTGGTGCCTGGACGCGGCAGGGCAGATCCGACCTCATAGCCGACAGGCCTGGAGCTTGTGGGACTTAGAAAATATTTCACCCTGAAAACTGGAGAACTTGGATTATATGCTGCACAATCTCCTCGGGGGTGGCGCCAGAGCTGACAGTGTCCGACCGCATGGACGTTTAGCCTGGACGCAGCAGGGCAGATCCGACCTCATTTCTGTCAAATGCCTGGAGCTTGTGGGACTTTGAACATTTTTCAACCTGAAAAGTGGGGACTTAGAAAATATTTTGCACATTTAAAAATAAAAAAATATAAAAAAAATACATTCCAGCACATAGAAGCCCCTCAATTTGCATCCCCTGACAGCCCCCACCTGGGTGACCAACATATCCAAAAATCAGCCAGATCCCTGCAGGGGTTCAGGAATTTCATGGAAGTCATAATTTTAGCGGTAACCGCCAGGCTCCCGTAACCGAAATTAGTTCCATAGAATCGCGGCCAAGTGCCGCTGGATAACAACCGGCAAAACGCAAGGTTTTCATGCCGAAAATAGTTCCAGGGATTTCGCGCCTATGTCCCCCTGAAGTCTTTTCTCGGTTTTGGGCCACGCAGACGCCCGCCAGGGGTCTAGCTTTCGGTTCTACCGCTGGAGGGAGACAGGGCAGCCAGGCAGGCAGGCAGCCAGGCAGGCAGGCAGGCAGCCAGGCAGCCAGGCAGGCAGGCAGGCAGGCAGGCTGGCTGTACTGCCTACGTAGGTCTTTGAGCTTACATTCAGCAGCCTCCCCTGCCCTGTGGGACGACCAGGGTTAAGCCCCCTCATTTCACGTCCTGCTCAACCGCCTCCCACCCCTCCCGTTCGGCCACCTCCGTACCTTAAGCCCCCTCTGGTGACGGTCCCTTCCGCTCGGGCCTTAAGCCCCCTTTGGTGATTGCTCCCCTCCGCTCGGGCCTTAAGCCCCCCGCCCCTGAGACCCTGGAGGCATGGAAGCCTAGTTCACGCACCCCAAGTGCGCAGTGGCGCCCATGTCAGAAGTCGCAGATGACTTATATGTCAAGTTGTCCCTCCAAGGCCCTGCTGCAGTAGCTGGCCGCAATGCTGGATGTTTTTTTTTTATTCTTGGCAGTGTCAGCTTCACTCTCCTTCTCACTCTCTTGTGTGTGTGTGTGTGGGGGTGGAGGGGTGGGTTAAGTCCCTGGAGGACACCTCTACTTCCTTCTTGCAACACCCACCTATGCCCAACTCTGTATCTCCTGTCCGTGTGTTGTCTCCACACATGTTGGGTATCTTCCAAGGTGCCAAGTTGTCCAGGGAGGCGATAAAATGTGGAGTGAAAGAGGCCAGAAGACACCCCACCCACCACAGATGGCCCGTCCACCAGGGCCACTCTCCCCATTGCAAGGGAGGGAGCAGGCACAGAGAGCCAGACCACATGGGTAGGACGGCGGTGGGCGGGAGAGGAGAGCATCCCCAACCCGACACACCGCTTACCCCCTGGTACAACATCCATGCCTACACTTCCCAGTGCCTGGCGGAAGGAAGGAAGCGTTCAAAGGGCAGCAAGACCACAGAGGTAAGGGCAGTGAGCAGGAGGAGAGAGCATCTCCAACCCGTCACACCGCTTGCAACAAGGCCCGTCCACCAGGGCCACTCTCCCCATTGTAGGGTGCCAGGGAGGGAGCACGCACAGAGAGCCAGACCACAGGGGTAGGACGGCGGTGGGCGGGAGAGGAGAGCATCCCCAACCCGACACACCGCTTACCCCCTGGTACAACCTCCATGCCTACACTTCCCAGTGCCTGGCGGCAGGGAGGAAGCGTTCAAAGGGCAGCAAGACCACAGAGGTAAGGGCAGTGTGCAGGAGGAGAGAGCTTCTCCAACCCGTCACACCGCTTGCAACAAGGCCCGTCCACCAGGGCCACTCTCCCCATTGTAGGGTGCCAGGGAGGGAGCAGGCACAGACAACCAGACCACAGGGGTAGGACGGTGGTAGGCGGGAGGGGAGAGCATCCACAACCCGTCACACCGCTTACCCCCTGGCCCTGCCTCCATGCCTACACTCCACAGTGCCGGGTGGCAGGGAGAAAGCCTTCAAAGGTCAACCAGTACACAGAGGAAGGGTAGTAGTGGAGCTCTTCTCCAAAGCATCACATCGCTTGCATCAAGGCCCATCCACAAGTGACACTCTACACATTGTAGGGTGCCGGGGAGGGAGCAGGCACAGACAACCAGACCACAGGGGTAGGACGGCGGTAGGCGGGAGGGGAGAGCATCCACAACCCATCACACCGCTTACCCCCTGGCCCTGCCTCCATGCCTACACTCCACAGTGCCGGGTGGCAGGGAGAAAGCCTTCAAAGGTCAACCAGTACACAGAGGAAGGGTAGTAGTGAAGCTCTTCTCCAAAGCATCACATCGCTTGCATCAAGGCCCATCCACAAGTGACACTCTCCCCGTTGTAGGGTGCTGGGGAGGGAGCAGGCACAGACAACCAGACCACAGGGGTAGGACGTCGGTGGGCGGGAGGGGAGAGCATCCACCACCCGTCACACCGCTTACCCCCTGGCCCAGCCTCCATGCCTACACTCCACGGTGCCGGTTGGCAGGGAGAAAGCCTTCAAAGGGCAACCAGTACACAGAGGAAGGGTAGTAGTGGAGCTCTTCTCCAAAGCATCACATCGCTTGCATCAAGGCCCATCCACAAGTGACACTCTCCCCGTTGTAGGGTGCTGGGGAGGGAGCAGGCACAGACAACCAGACCACAGGGGTAGGACGTCGGTGGGCGGGAGGGGAGAGCATCCACAACCCGTCACACCGCTTACCCCGTGGCCCAACCTCCATGCCTACACTCCCCAGTGCCTGGCAGCAGGGAGGAAGCATTCAAAGGGCAGCAAGACCACACAGGTAGGGCGGTGGGCGGGAGGAGAGAGCTTCTCCAACCCGTCACACCGCTTCCAACCAGGCCCATCCACCAGGGCCACTCTCCCCGTTGTAGGGTGCTGGGGAGGGAGCAGGCACAGACAACCAGACCACAGGGGTAGGACGGCGGTGGGCGGGAGGGGAGAGCATCCACAACCCGTCACACCGCTTACCCCGTGGCCCAACCTCCATGCCTACACTCCCCAGTGCCTGGCAGCAGGGAGGAAGCGTTCAAAGGGCAGCAATACCACACAGGTAGGGCGGTGGGCGGGAGGAGAGAGCTTCTCCAACCCGTCACACCGCTTCCAACCAGGCCCATCCACCAGGGCCACTCTCCCCATTGTAGGGTGCCGGGGAGGGAGCAGGCACAGACAACCAGACCACAGGGGTAGGACGGCAGTGGGCGGGAGGGGAGAGCATCCACGACCCGTCACACTGCTTACCCCCTGGCCCAACCTCCATGCCTACACTCCCCGGTGCCAGGCGGGGAAGCTTTCAAAAGACAGCCAGACCGCAGAGGTAGTGCGGTGGGCAGGAGGAGAGAGCTTCTCCAACCCGTCACACCACTTCCCCCAAGGCCCAACCTCCAAGCCCGCACTCCATATTGCAGGGTGGCAGGGAGGGAATAGGCACAGTCAGCCAGACCACAGGGATAGGACGGCGGTGGGCGGGAGGGGAGAGCATCCCCAACCCGTCACACCGCTTACCCCCTGGCCCAACCTCCAGGCCCACACTCCACATTGCAGGGTAGCGGGCGGGAACAAGAACAGGCAGGCAGGCCACAGGGATAGGACGGCGAGGGGCGGGAGGGGAGGTTATCCCCAACCCGTCACAACGCTTACCCCCTGGCCCAACCTCCAGGCCCACACTCCACATTGCAGGGTAGCGGGCGGGAACAAGAACAGGCAGGCAGGCCACAGGGATAGGACGGCGAGGGGCGGGAGGGGAGGTCATCCCCAACCCGTCACAACGCTTACCCCCTGGCCCAGCCTCCATACCTACACTCCGCTGACTTTGTGGCAGACAGTCATGCGGGATACGTAGACAACTTCGAAGCTGGTAAATAAAAAACGCTCTGTGCGGCCATGGGTGAATCGGAGGCATTAAAAGTCGGCCGCCTTTGTCCCCACCAGGGAAGGGGACCTCAGCAGGCCACGGGGCACCAGCCTCCTCCACGGCGCACACGGTATCGTACCTCTGCTTTTAGATGGGGCAGGGAGCAAACTCAGTTGGAGGTCACCAGACAGGGAGAGAAGCGCTTGGCTCGCAGACAGGTAGCGCCCTCACTGGCGGAGCCCGGTGTGAGTCCAGGGACCACGCCTGAGGCAGAGGAGAGAAGGACCATTTTGCCAGTTTGCAGGGGGCCACCAGGGACCGCCTCAGCGAAAGCCTCTTCCCAGCTCAGGCGCAGGGAGCCATATCGATTGGAGAAGGTAGTGGGGTAAACATGGAGGTCAAGAAGGTCCGATTCCAATAGAAGACAGGTAAGTGAGATAACCTCCTGTAAGTCTGGAACTCTGTGTAGGCATCAGAGAACTAGCCAGGGTCCCCTGACCACCAAAGGGGGTAAAACTTTCTGTCAGTCTGGAACTCTTCCTGGGCATAGGAGAACCGGCCAGACTCCCCTGCCTATTGTTCAAAATTTTCGCTCCGAGATAATCTCCTCAAGGGTGCCCCCAGAACCAACAAAGTGTCCGACCTCATGGAAGTGGTGCCTGGACACAGCTAGGCAGATCCGACCTCATTTCTGTCAAAGGCCGGAGCTCATGGGACTTAGAAAATGTTTCGCTCTTTGCCGCCGTGCCCTTCCCGGCCACCAGGGGGCGCCACTAGGGTTGCAGGGTGACCGGGGCAGGCTCCCTTCCCCTGCCTGACCTGCCCCCCTGAAGTCCCGCAATGAAGGGAGGTCGTGGAGGGCAGATGACGATTGCAGACAGGAAAGGGGGGAAACCGCCTGTCCGTCTGGAACTCTTCCTGGGCATAGGAGAACCAGCCAGAGTCCCCTGCCTGCTTGTGGGACTTTGAACTTTTTGCCAACCGGGTGTGATCCACTAGAGGTGCAGGGGACCCAGGGGATGCACCCTTCAACTGCACGACCAATCCTGGGAGGCTGTGAGCGAGCAGAGGCCCCTGGAGCCGTTTTATCATTTTTGTCCACAAGGGGGCGCCACTAGGGGTGCAGGGGTCCCGTGGAAGGCACACTTCCCATGCCCGCACAACCCCGGGAGGCTGGGAGCGAGCACAGGCCCCTGGAGCCTTTTATTGTTTTTGTCAACCGGGGGGCGCCACTAGGGTTGCAGGGTGCCCAGGGCAGGCTCCCTTCCCCTACCCATGAAGTCCCACAACGAAGGGAGGTCGGGGAGGGCAGATGACAATTGCAGACAGGTAAGGGGGAAACCGCCTGTCAGTCTGGAACTCTTCCTGGGCATAGTAGAACCGGCCAGACTCCCCTGCCTATTGTTCAAAATTTTCGCTCCGAGATAATCTCCTCAAGGGTGCCCCCAGCAGTTATCGTGCACTTTCTGCACGCGCGTCATTTAGGGGGACCGAACCAACAAAGTGTCCGACCTCATGGAAGTGGTGCCTGGACACAGCTAGGCAGATCCGACCTCATTTCTGTCAAAGGCCGGAGCTCATGGGACTTAGAAATTTTTTCGCTCTTTGCCGCCGTGCCTTTCCCAGCCACCAGGGCGCGCCACTAGGGTTGCAGGGTGACCGGGGCAGGCTCCCTTCCCCTGCCTGACCTGCCCCCCTGAAGTCCCGCAATGAAGGGAGGTCGTGGAGGGCAGATGACGATTGCAGACAGGAAAGGGGGGAAACCGCCTGTCCGTCTGGAACTCTTCCTGGGCATAGGAGAACCAGCCAGAGTCCCCTGCCTGCTTGTGGGACTTTGAACATTTTCCAACCTGAAAAGTGGGGACTTTGAAAATATTTCACCATGTAAAGTGGGGAACTTGGATTATATGCTGCACAATCTCCTCGGGGGTGGCGCCACAGCTGACAGCGCGACCGACCCCATGGACGTTTAGACTGGACGCAGCAGGGCAGAACCGACCCCGTTTTTGCCTCACACCTGGAGCTCGCTGAAGGCTGCCCAACCCCTGCCTGCCTGCCTGCCTGGCCAGCCTAGCTGGGGACCTTGGTGTCCCTAATCATTTTCGCCAACCAGGGGGTGCTCCACTAGAGGTGCAGGGGACACAGGGCAGGCACCCTTCACCTGCCCAACCAATCCTGGGTGGCTGGGAGCGAGCAGAGGACCTTGGAAACTTTTATCATTTTTGTCCACCGGGGGGCGCCACTAGGGATGCAGGGTGCCCAGGGCAGGCTCCCTTCGCCTCCCCATCAAGCACCCTGAAGTCCCGCAACGAAGGGAGGTCGGGGAGGGCAGATGACGATTGCAGACAGGAAAGGGGGGAAACCGCCTGTCAGTCT
Organism: Pelobates fuscus; assembly: GCF_036172605.1. Classification (NCBI taxonomy): domain Eukaryota; kingdom Metazoa; phylum Chordata; class Amphibia; order Anura; family Pelobatidae; genus Pelobates; species Pelobates fuscus. The sequence goes on along the minus strand of NC_086323.1, from coordinate 177,587,642 downwards.
GGAACTCTTCCTGGGCATAGGAGAACCAGCCAGAGTCCCCTGCCTGCTTGTGGGACTTTGAACATTTTTCAACCTGAAAAGTGGGGACTTTGAAAATATTTCACCATGTAAAGTGGGGAACTTGGATTATATGCTGCACAATCTCCTCGGGGGTGGCGCCAGAGCTGACAGCACGACCGACCCCATGGACGTTTAGCCTGGACGCAGCAGGGCAGAACCGACCCTGTTTTTGCCTCATACCTGGAGCTCGCTGAAGGCCTGCCTGCCTGCCTGGCCAGCCCAGCTGTGGACCTTGGTGTCCCTAATCATTTTTGCCAACCAGGGGGTGCTCCACTAGAGGTGCAGGGGACACAGGGCAGGCACCCTTCACCTGCCCAACCAATCCTGGGTGGCTGGGAGCAAGCAGAGGCCCCTGGAGCATTTTATCATTTTCGGCCACCGGGGGGCGCCACTAAGGGTGCAGGGGTTCCAGGGCAGGCACCCTTCCCCTGCCCGCCAAACCCTGGGAGGCTGGGAGCAAGCAGAGGCCCCTGGAGCATTTTATCATTTTCGGCCACCTGGGGCGCCACTAAGGGTGCAGGGGTCCCAGGGCAGGCACCCTTCCCCTGCCCGCCAAACCCTGGGAGGCTGGGAGCAAGCAGAGGCCCCTGGAGCATTTTATCATTTTCGGCCACCGGGGGGCGCCACTAAGGGTGCAGGCGTCCCAGGGCAGGCACCCTTCCCCTGCCCGCCAAACCCCTGGAGGCTGGGAGCAAGCAGAGGCCCCTGGAACATTTTATCATTTTCGGCCACCGGGGGGCGCCACTAAGGGTGCAGGCGTCCCAGGGCAGGCACCCTTCCCCTGCCCGCCAAACCCCGGGAGGCTGGGAGCAAGCAGAGGCCCCTGGAGCATTTTATCATTTTCGGCCACCGGGGGGCGCCACTAAGGGTGCAGGCGTCCCAGGGCAGGCACCCTTCCCCTGCCCGCCAAACCCCGGGAGGCTGGGAGCAAGCAGAGGCCCCTGGAGCATTTTATCATTTTCGGCTACCGGGGGGCGCCACTAAGGGTGCAGGCGTCCCAGGGCAGGCACCCTTCCCCTGCCCGCCAAACCCCGGGAGGCTGGGAGCAAGCAGAGGCCCCTGGAGCATTTGATCATTTTCGGCCACCGGGGGGCGCCACTAAGGGTGCAGGGGTCCCAGGGCAGCCTCCCCATCCTGCCCCCTGAAGTCCCGCAACAAAGGAAGGTCGGGGTGGGCATATAACGATTGCAGACAGGTAAGGGGGAAAACCACCTGTCAGTGTGGAACTCTGGTTGGGCATAGGAGAACCAGCAAGAGTCCCCTGCTTGCTCTTCAAAATTTTTGCTCCTCAACAATCTCCTCGAGGGTGCTACCAGCTATTGTCGTGCACTTTCTGCACGCGCGTCATTTAGGGGGACCAACATGAAAGAGTGTCCGACCTCATGGAAGTGGTGCCTGGACGCGGCAGGGCAGATCCGACCTCATAGCCGACAGGCCTGGAGCTTGTGGGACTTAGAAAATATTTCACCCTGAAAACTGGAGAACTTGGATTATATGCTGCACAATCTCCTCGGGGGTGGCGCCAGAGCTGACAGTGTCCGACCGCATGGACGTTTAGCCTGGACGCAGCAGGGCAGATCCGACCTCATTTCTGTCAAATGCCTGGAGCTTGTGGGACTTTGAACATTTTTCAACCTGAAAAGTGGGGACTTAGAAAATATTTTGCACATTTAAAAATAAAAAAATATAAAAAAAATACATTCCAGCACATAGAAGCCCCTCAATTTGCATCCCCTGACAGCCCCCACCTGGGTGACCAACATATCCAAAAATCAGCCAGATCCCTGCAGGGGTTCAGGAATTTCATGGAAGTCATAATTTTAGCGGTAACCGCCAGGCTCCCGTAACCGAAATTAGTTCCATAGAATCGCGGCCAAGTGCCGCTGGATAACAACCGGCAAAACGCAAGGTTTTCATGCCGAAAATAGTTCCAGGGATTTCGCGCCTATGTCCCCCTGAAGTCTTTTCTCGGTTTTGGGCCACGCAGACGCCCGCCAGGGGTCTAGCTTTCGGTTCTACCGCTGGAGGGAGACAGGGCAGCCAGGCAGGCAGGCAGCCAGGCAGGCAGGCAGGCAGCCAGGCAGCCAGGCAGGCAGGCAGGCTGGCTGTACTGCCTACGTAGGTCTTTGAGCTTACATTCAGCAGCCTCCCCTGCCCTGTGGGACGACCAGGGTTAAGCCCCCTCATTTCACGTCCTGCTCAACCGCCTCCCACCCCTCCCGTTCGGCCACCTCCGTACCTTAAGCCCCCTCTGGTGACGGTCCCTTCCGCTCGGGCCTTAAGCCCCCTTTGGTGATTGCTCCCCTCCGCTCGGGCCTTAAGCCCCCCGCCCCTGAGACCCTGGAGGCATGGAAGCCTAGTTCACGCACCCCAAGTGCGCAGTGGCGCCCATGTCAGAAGTCGCAGATGACTTATATGTCAAGTTGTCCCTCCAAGGCCCTGCTGCAGTAGCTGGCCGCAATGCTGGATGTTTTTTTTTTTTTTCTTGGCAGTGTCAGCTTCACTCTCCTTCTCACTCTCTTGTGTGTGTGTGTGTGTGGGGGTGGAGGGGTGGGTTAAGTCCCTGGAGGACACCTCTACTTCCTTCTTGCAACACCCACCTATGCCCAACTCTGTATCTCCTGTCCGTGTGTTGTCTCCACACATGTTGGGTATCTTCCAAGGTGCCAAGTTGTCCAGGGAGGCGATAAAATGTGGAGTGAATAAGGCCAGAAGACACCCCACCCACCACAGATGGCCCGTCCACCAGGGCCACTCTCCCCATTGCCAGGGAGGGAGCAGGCACAGAGAGCCAGACCACATGGGTAGGACGGCGGTGGGCGGGAGAGGAGAGCATCCCCAACCCGACACACCGCTTACCCCCTGGTACAACCTCCATGCCTACACTTCCCAGTGCCTGGCGGCAGGAAGGAAGCGTTCAAAGGGCAGCAAGACCACAGAGGTAAGGGCAGTGTGCAGGAGGAGAGAGCATCTCCAACCCGTCACACCGCTTGCAACAAGGCCCGTCCACCAGGGCCACTCTCCCCATTGTAAGGTGCCAGGGAGGGAGCACGCACAGAGAGCCAGACCACAGGGGTAGGACGGCGGTGGGCGGGAGAGGAGAGCATCCCCAACCCGACACACCGCTTACCCCCTGGTACAACCTCCATGCCTACACTTCCCAGTGCCTGGCGGCAGGGAGGAAGCGTTCAAAGGGCAGCAAGACCACAGAGGTAAGGGCAGTGTGCAGGAGGAGAGAGCATCTCCAACCCGTCACACCGCTTGCAACAAGGCCCGTCCACCAGGGCCACTCTCCCCATTGTAGGGTGCCAGGGAGGGAGCAGGCACAGACAACCAGACCACAGGGGTAGGACGGCAGTAGGCGGGAGGGGAGAGCATCCACAACCCGTCACACCGCTTACCCCCTGGCCCAGCCTTCATGCCTACACTCCACGGTGTCGGGTGGCAGGGAGAAAGCCTTCAAAGGGCAACCAGTACACAGAGGAAGAGTAGTAGTGGAGCTCTTCTCCAAAGCATCATATCGCTTGCAACAAGGCCCATCCACCAGTGACACTCTCCCCGTTGTAGGGTGCTGGGGAGGGAGCAGGCACAGACAACCAGACCACAGGGGTAGGACGGTGGTAGGCGGGAGGGGAGAGCATCCACAACCCGTCACACCGCTTACCCCCTGGCCCTGCCTCCATGCCTACACTCCACAGTGCCGGGTGGCAGGGAGAAAGCCTTCAAAGGTCAACCAGTACACAGAGGAAGGGTAGTAGTGGAGCTCTTCTCCAAAGCATCACATCGCTTGCATCAAGGCCCATCCACAAGTGACACTCTACACATTGTAGGGTGCCGGGGAGGGAGCAGGCACAGACAACCAGACCACAGGGGTAGGACGGCGGTAGGCGGGAGGGGAGAGCATCCACCACCCGTCACACCGCTTACCCCCTGGCCCAGCCTCCATGCCTACACTCCACGGTGCCGGGTGGCAGGGAGAAAGCCTTCAAAGGTCAACCAGTACACAGAGGAAGGGTAGTAGTGGAGCTCTTCTCCAAAGCATCACATCGCTTGCATCAAGGCCCATCCACAAGTGACACTCTCCCCGTTGTAGGGTGCTGGGGAGGGAGCAGGCACAGACAACCAGACCACAGGGGTAGGACGTCGGTGGGCGGGAGGGGAGAGCATCCACCACCCGTCACACCGCTTACCCCCTGGCCCAGCCTCCATGCCTACACTCCACGGTGCCGGTTGGCAGGGAGAAAGCCTTCAAAGGGCAACCAGTACACAGAGGAAGGGTAGTAGTGGAGCTCTTCTCCAAAGCATCATATCGCTTGCAACAAGGCCCATCCACCAGTGACACTCTCCCCGTTGTAGGGTGCTGGGGAGGGAGCAGGCACAGACAACCAGACCACAGGGGTAGGACGTCGGTGGGCGGGAGGGGAGAGCATCCACAACCCGTCACACCGCTTACCCCGTGGCCCAACCTCCATGCCTACACTCCCCAGTGCCTGGCAGCAGGGAGGAAGCATTCAAAGGGCAGCAAGACCACACAGGTAGGGCGGTGGGCGGGAGGAGAGAGCTTCTCCAACCCATCACACCGCTTCCAACCAGGCCCATCCACCAGGGCCACTCTCCCCGTTGTAGGGTGCTGGGGAGGGAGCAGGCACAGACAACCAGACCACAGGGGTAGGACGGCGGTGAGCGGGAGGGGAGAGCATCCACAACCCGTCACACCGCTTACCCCGTGGCCCAACCTCCATGCCTACACTCCCCAGTGCCTGGCAGCAGGGAGGAAGCGTTCAAAGGGCAGCAATACCACACAGGTAGGGCGGTGGGCGGGAGGAGAGAGCTTCTCCAACCCGTCACACCGCTTCCAACCAGGCCCATCCACCAGGGCCACTCTCCCCATTGTAGGGTGCCGGGGAGGGAGCAGGCACAGACAACCAGACCACAGGGGTAGGACGGCAGTGGGCGGGAGGGGAGAGCATCCACGACCCGTCACACTGCTTACCCCCTGGCCCAACCTCCATGCCTACACTCCCCGGTGCCAGGCGGGGAAGCTTTCAAAAGACAGCCAGACCGCAGAGGTAGTGCGGTGGGCAGGAGGAGAGAGCTTCTCCAACCCATCACACCACTTCCCCCAAGGCCCAACCTCCAAGCCCGCACTCCATATTGCAGGGTGGCAGGGAGGGAATAGGCACAGTCAGCCAGACCACAGGGATAGGACGGAGGTGGGCGGGAGGGGAGAGCATCCCCAACCCGTCACACCGCTTACCCCCTGGCCCAACCTCCAGGCCCACACTCCACATTGCAGGGTAGCGGGCGGGAACAAGAACAGGCAGGCAGGCCACAGGGATAGGACGGCGAGGGGCGGGAGGGGAGGTTATCCCCAACCCGTCACAACGCTTACCCCCTGGCCCAACCTCCAGGCCCACACTCCACATTGCAGGGTAGCGGGCGGGAACAAGAACAGGCAGGCAGGCCACAGGGATAGGACGGCGAGGGGCGGGAGGGGAGGTCATCCCCAACCCGTCACAACGCTTACCCCCTGGCCCAGCCTCCATACCTACACTCCGCTGAATTTGTGGCAGACAGTCATGCGGGATACGTAGACAACTTCGAAGCTGGTAAATAAAAAACGCTCTGTGCGGCCATGGGTGAATCGGAGGCATTAAAAGTCGGCCGCCTTTGTCCCCACCAGGGAAGGGGACCTCAGCAGGCCACGGGGCACCAGCCTCCTCCACGGCGCACACGGTATCGTACCTCTGCTTTTAGATGGGGCAGGGAGCAAACTCAGTTGGAGGTCACCAGACAGGGAGAGAAGCGCTTGGCTCGCAGACAGGTAGCGCCCTCACTGGCGGAGCCCGGTGTGAGTCCAGGGACCACGCCTGAGGCAGAGGAGAGAAGGACCATTTTGCCTGTTTGCAGGGGGCCACCAGGGACCGCCTCAGCGAAAGCCTCTTCCCAGCTCAGGCACAGGGAGCCATATCGATTGGAGAAGGTAGTGGGGTAAACATGGAGGTCAAGAAGGTCCGATTCCAATAGAAGACAGGTAAGTGAGATAACCTCCTGTAAGTCTGGAACTCTGTGTAGGCATCAGAGAACTAGCCAGGGTCCCCTGACCACCAAAGGGGGTAAAACTTTCTGTCAGTCTGGAACTCTTCCTGGGCATAGGAGAACCGGCCAGACTCCCCTGCCTATTGTTCAAAATTTTTGCTCCGAGATAATCTCCTCAAGGGTGCCCCCAGAACCAACAAAGTGTCCGACCTCATGGAAGTGGTGCCTGGACACAGCTAGGCAGATCCGACCTCATTTCTGTCAAAGGCCGGAGCTCATGGGACTTAGAAAATGTTTCGCTCTTTGCCGCCGTGCCCTTCCCGGCCACCAGGGGGCGCCACTAGGGTTGCAGGGTGACCGGGGCAGGCTCCCTTCCCCTGCCTGACCTGCCCCCCTGAAGTCCCGCAATGAAGGGAGGTCGTGGAGGGCAGATGACGATTGCAGACAGGAAAGGGGGGAAACCGCCTGTCCGTCTGGAACTCTTCCTGGGCATAGGAGAACCAGCCAGAGTCCCCTGCCTGCTTGTGGGACTTTGAACTTTTTGCCAACCGGGTGTGATCCACTAGAGGTGCAGGGGACCAGGGGGATGCACCCTTCAACTGCACGACCAATCCTGGGAGGCTGTGAGCGAGCAGAGGCCCCTGGAGCCGTTTTATCATTTTTGTCCACAAGGGGGCGCCACTAGGGGTGCAGGGGTCCCGTGGAAGGCACACTTCCCATGCCCGCACAACCCCGGGAGGCTGGGAGCGAGCACAGGCCCCTGGAGCCTTTTATTGTTTTTGTCAACCGGGGGGCGCCACTAGGGTTGCAGGGTGCCCAGGGCAGGCTCCCTTCCCCTACCCATGAAGTCCCACAACGAAGGGAGGTCGGGGAGGGCAGATGACAATTGCAGACAGGTAAGGGGGAAACCGCCTGTCAGTCTGGAACTCTTCCTGGGCATAGTAGAACCGGCCAGACTCCCCTGCCTATTGTTCAAAATTTTCGATCCGAGATAATCTCCTCAAGGGTGCCCCCAGCAGTTATCGTGCACTTTCTGCACGCGCGTCATTTAGGGGGACCGAACCAACAAAGTGTCCGACCTCATGGAAGTGGTGCCTGGACACAGCTAGGCAGATCCGACCTCATTTCTGTCAAAGGCCGGAGCTCATGGGACTTAGAAATTTTTTCGCTCTTTGCCGCCGTGCCCTTCCCAGCCACCAGGGGGCGCCACTAGGGTTGCAGGGTGACCGGGGCAGGCTCCCTTCCCCTGCCTGACCTGCCCCCCTGAAGTCCCGCAATGAAGGGAGGTCGTGGAGGGCAGATGACGATTGCAGACAGGAAAGGGGGGAAACCGCCTGTCCGTCTGGAACTCTTCCTGGGCATAGGAGAACCAGCCAGAGTCCCCTGCCTGCTTGTGGGACTTTGAACATTTTCCAACCTGAAAAGTGGGGACTTTGAAAATATTTCACCATGTAAAGTGGGGAACTTGGATTATATGCTGCACAATCTCCTCGGGGGTGGCGCCAGAGCTGACAGCACGACCGACCCCATGGACGTTTAGCCTGGACGCAGCAGGGCAGAACCGACCCTGTTTTTGCCTCATACCTGGAGCTCGCTGAAGGCCTGCCTGCCTGCCTGGCCAGCCCAGCTGTGGACCTTGGTGTCCCTAATCATTTTTGCCAACCAGGGGGTGCTCAACTAGAGGTGCAGGGGACACAGGGCAGGCACCCTTCACCTGCCCAACCAATCCTGGGTGGCTGGGAGCAAGCAGAGGCCCCTGGAGCATTTTATCATTTTCGGCCACCGGGGGGCGCCACTAAGGGTGCAGGGGTTCCAGGGCAGGCACCCTTCCCCTGCCCGCCAAACCCTGGGAGGCTCGGAGCAAGCAGAGGCCCCTGGAGCATTTTATCATTTTCGGCCACCGGGGGCGCCACTAAGGGTGCAGGGGTCCCAGGGCAGGCACCCTTCCCCTGCCCGCCAAACCCTGGGAGGCTGGGAGCAAGCAGAGGCCCCTGGAGCATTTTATCATTTTCGGCCACGGGGGGCGCCACTAAGGGTGCAGGCGTCCCAGGGCAGGCACCCTTCCCCTGCCCGCCAAACCCCGGGAGGCTGGGAGCAAGCAGAGGCCCCTGGAACATTTTATCATTTTCGGCCACCGGGGGGCGCCACTAAGGGTGCAGGCGTCCCAGGGCAGGCACCCTTCCCCTGCCCGCCAAACCCCGGGAGGCTGGGAGCAAGCAGAGGCCCCTGGAGCATTTTATCATTTTCGGCCACCGGGGGGCGCCACTAAGGGTGCAGGGGTCCCAGGGCAGCCTCCCCATCCTGCCCCCTGAAGTCCCGCAACAAAGGAAGGTCGGGGTGGGCATATAACGATTGCAGACAGGTAAGGGGGAAAACCACCTGTCAGTGTGGAACTCTGGTTGGGCATAGGAGAACCAGCAAGAGTCCCCTGCTTGCTCTTCAAAATTTTTGCTCCTCAACAATCTCCTCGAGGGTGCTACCAGCTATTGTCGTGCACTTTCTGCACGCGCGTCATTTAGGGGGACCAACATGAAAGAGTGTCCGACCTCATGGAAGTGGTGCCTGGACTCGGCAGGGCAGATCCGACCTCCTAGCCGACAGGCCTGGAGCTTGTGGGACTTAGAAAATATTTCACCCTGAAAACTGGAGAACTTGGATTATATGCTGCACAATCTCCTCGGGGGTGGCGCCAGAGCTGACAGTGTCCGACCGCATGGACGTTTAGCCTGGACGCAGCAGGGCAGATCCGACCTCATTTCTGTCAAATGCCTGGAGCTTGTGGGACTTTGAACATTTTTCAACCTGAAAAGTGGGGACTTAGAAAATATTTTGCACATTTAAAAATAAAAAAATATAAAAAAAATACATTCCAGCACATAGAAGCCCCTCAATTTGCATCCCCTGACAGCCCCCACCTGGGTGACCAACATATCCAAAAATCAGCCAGATCCCTGCAGGGGTTCAGGAATTTCATGGAAGTCATAATTTTAGCGGTAACCGCCAGGCTCCCGTAACCGAAATTAGTTCCATAGAATCGCGGCCAAGTGCCGCTGGATAACAACCGGCAAAACGCAAGGTTTTCATGCCGAAAATAGTTCCAGGGATTTCGCGCCTATGTCCCCCTGAAGTCTTTTCTCGGTTTTGGGCCACGCAGACGCCCGCCAGGGGTCTAGCTTTCGGTTCTACCGCTGGAGGGAGACAGGGCAGCCAGGCAGGCAGGCAGCCAGGCAGGCAGGCAGGCAGCCAGGCAGGTCTTTGAGCTTACATTCAGCAGCCTCCCCTGCCCTGTGGGACGACCAGGGTTAAGCCCCCTCATTTCACGTCCTGCTCAACCGCCTCCCACCCCTCCCGTTCGGCCACCTCCGTACCTTAAGCCCCCTCTGGTGACGGTCCCTTCCGCTCGGGCCTTAAGCCCCCTTTGGTGATTGCTCCCCTCCGCTCGGGCCTTAAGCCCCCCGCCCCTGAGACCCTGGAGGCATGGAAGCCTAGTTCACGCACCCCAAGTGCGCAGTGGCGCCCATGTCAGAAGTCGCAGATGACTTATATGTCAAGTTGTCCCTCCAAGGCCCTGCTGCAGTAGCTGGCCGCAATGCTGGATGTTTTTTTTTTTATTCTTGGCAGTGTCAGCTTCACTCTCCTTCTCACTCTCTTGTGTGTGTGTGTGTGGGGGTGGAGGGGTGGGTTAAGTCCCTGGAGGACACCTCTACTTCCTTCTTGCAACACCCACCTATGCCCAACTCTGTATCTCCTGTCCGTGTGTTGTCTCCACACATGTTGGGTATCTTCCAAGGTGCCAAGTTGTCCAGGGAGGCGATAAAATGTGGAGTGAAAGAGGCCAGAAGACACCCCACCCACCACAGATGGCCCGTCCACCAGGGCCACTCTCCCCATTGCAAGGGAGGGAGCAGGCACAGAGAGCCAGACCACATGGGTAGGACGGCGGTGGGCGGGAGAGGAGAGCATCCCCAACCCGACACACCGCTTACCCCCTGGTACAACCTCCATGCCTACACTTCCCAGTGCCTGGCGGCAGGGAGGAAGCGTTCAAAGGGCAGCAAGACCACAGAGGTAAGGGCAGTGTGCAGGAGGAGAGAGCTTCTCCAACCCGTCACACCGCTTGCAACAAGGCCCGTCCACCAGGGCCACTCTCCCCATTGTAGGGTGCCAGGGAGGGAGCAGGCACAGACAACCAGACCACAGGGGTAGGACGGTGGTAGGCGGGAGGGGAGAGCATCCACAACCCGTCACACCGCTTACCCCCTGGCCCTGCCTCCATGCCTACACTCCACAGTGCCGGGTGGCAGGGAGAAAGCCTTCAAAGGTCAACCAGTACACAGAGGAAGGGTAGTAGTGGAGCTCTTCTCCAAAGCATCACATCGCTTGCATCAAGGCCCATCCACAAGTGACACTCTACACATTGTAGGGTGCCGGGGAGGGAGCAGGCACAGACAACCAGACCACAGGGGTAGGATGGCGGTAGGCGGGAGGGGAGAGCATCCACAACCCGTCACACCGCTTACCCCCTGGCCCTGCCTCCATGCCTACACTCCACAGTGCCGGGTGGCAGGGAGAAAGCCTTCAAAGGTCAACCAGTACACAGAGGAAGGGTAGTAGTGGAGCTCTTCTCCAAAGCATCACATCGCTTGCATCAAGGCCCATCCACAAGTGACACTCTCCCCGTTGTAGGGTGCTGGGGAGGGAGCAGGCACAGACAACCAGACCACAGGGGTAGGACGTCGGTGGGCGGGAGGGGAGAGCATCCACCACCCGTCACACCGCTTACCCCCTGGCCCAGCCTCCATGCCTACACTCCACGGTGCCGGTTGGCAGGGAGAAAGCCTTCAAAGGGCAACCAGTACACAGAGGAAGGGTAGTAGTGGAGCTCTTCTCCAAAGCATCACATCGCTTGCATCAAGGCCCATCCACCAGTGACACTCTCCCCGTTGTAGGGTGCTGGGGAGGGAGCAGGCACAGACAACCAGACCACAGGGGTAGGACGTCGGTGGGCGGGAGGGGAGAGCATCCACAACCCGTCACACCGCTTACCCCGTGGCCCAACCTCCATGCCTACACTCCCCAGTGCCTGGCAGCAGGGAGGAAGCATTCAAAGGGCAGCAAGACCACACAGGTAGGGCGGTGGGCGGGAGGAGAGAGCTTCTCCAACCCGTCACACCGCTTCCAACCAGGCCCATCCACCAGGGCCACTCTCCCCGTTGTAGGGTGCTGGGGAGGGAGCAGGCACAGACAACCAGACCACAGGGGTAGGACGGCGGTGGGCGGGAGGGGAGAGCATCCACAACCCGTCACACCGCTTACCCCGTGGCCCAACCTCCATGCCTACACTCCCCAGTGCCTGGCAGCAGGGAGGAAGCGTTCAAAGGGCAGCAATACCACACAGGTAGGGCGGTGGGCGGGAGGAGAGAGCTTCTCCAACCCGTCACACCGCTTCCAACCAGGCCCATCCACCAGGGCCACTCTCCCCATTGTAGGGTGCCGGGGAGGGAGCAGGCACAGACAACCAGACCACAGGGGTAGGACGGCAGTGGGCAGGAGGGGAGAGCATCCACGACCCGTCACACTGCTTACCCCCTGGCCCAACCTCCATGCCTACACTCCCCGGTGCCAGGCGGGGAAGCTTTCAAAAGACAGCCAGACCGCAGAGGTAGTGCGGTGGGCAGGAGGAGAGAGCTTCTCCAACCCGTCACACCACTTCCCCCAAGGCCCAACCTCCAAGCCCGCACTCCATATTGCAGGGTGGCAGGGAGGGAATAGGCACAGTCAGCCAGACCACAGGGATAGGACGGCGGTGGGCGGGAGGGGAGAGCATCCCCAACCCGTCACACCGCTTACCCCCTGGCCCAACCTCCAGGCCCACACTCCACATTGCAGGGTAGCGGGCGGGAACAAGAACAGGCAGGCAGGCCACAGGGATAGGACGGCGAGGGGCGGGAGGGGAGGTTATCCCCAACCCGTCACAACGCTTACCCCCTGGCCCAACCTCCAGGCCCACACTCCACATTGCAGGGTAGCGGGCGGGAACAAGAACAGGCAGGCAGGCCACAGGGATAGGACGGCGAGGGGCGGGAGGGGAGGTCATCCCCAACCCGTCACAACGCTTACCCCCTGGCCCAGCCTCCATACCTACACTCCGCTGACTTTGTGGCAGACAGTCATGCGGGATACGTAGACAACTTCGAAGCTGGTAAATAAAAAACGCTCTGTGCGGCCATGGGTGAATCGGAGGCATTAAAAGTCGGCCGCCTTTGTCCCCACCAGGGAAGGGGACCTCAGCAGGCCACGGGGCACCAGCCTCCTCCACGGCGCACACGGTATCGTACCTCTGCTTTTAGATGGGGCAGGGAGCAAACTCAGTTGGAGGTCACCAGACAGGGAGAGAAGCGCTTGGCTCGCAGACTGGCGGAGCCCGGTGTGAGTCCAGGGACCACGCCTGAGGCAGAGGAGAGAAGGACCATTTTGCCTGTTTGCAGGGGGCCACCAGGGACCGCCTCAGCGAAAGCCTCTTCCCAGCTCAGGCGCAGGGAGCCATATCGATTGGAGAAGGTAGTGGGGTAAACATGGAGGTCAAGAAGGTCCGATTCCAATAGAAGACAGGTAAGTGAGATAACCTCCTGTAAGTCTGGAACTCTGTGTAGGCATCAGAGAACTAGCCAGGGTCCCCTGACCACCAAAGGGGGTAAAACTTTCTGTCAGTCTGGAACTCTTCCTGGGCATAGGAGAACCGGCCAGACTCCCCTGCCTATTGTTCAAAATTTTCGCTCCGAGATAATCTCCTCAAGGGTGCCCCCAGAACCAACAAAGTGTCCGACCTCATGGAAGTGGTGCCTGGACACAGCTAGGCAGATCCGACCTCATTTCTGTCAAAGGCCGGAGCTCATGGGACTTAGAAAATGTTTCGCTCTTTGCCGCCGTGCCCTTCCCGGCCACCAGGGGGCGCCACTAGGGTTGCAGGGTGACCGGGGCAGGCTCCCTTCCCCTGCCTGACCTGCCCCCCTGAAGTCCCGCAATGAAGGGAGGTCGTGGAGGGCAGATGACGATTGCAGACAGAAAAGGGGGGAAACCGCCTGTCCGTCTGGAACTCTTCCTGGGCATAGGAGAACCAGCCAGAGTCCCCTGCCTGCTTGTGGGACTTTGAACTTTTTGCCAACCGGGTGTGATCTACTAGAGGTGCAGGGGACCCAGGGGATGCACCCTTCAACTGCACGACCAATCCTGGGAGGCTGTGAGCGAGCAGAGGCCCCTGGAGCCGTTTTATCATTTTTGTCCACAAGGGGGCGCCACTAGGGGTGCAGGGGTCCCGTGGAAGGCACACTTCCCATGCCCGCACAACCCCGGGAGGCTGGGAGCGAGCACAGGCCCCTGGAGCCTTTTATTGTTTTTGTCAACCGGGGGGCGCCACTAGGGTTGCAGGGTGCCCAGGGCAGGCTCCCTTCCCCTACCCATGAAGTCCCACAACGAAGGGAGGTCGGGGAGGGCAGATGACAATTGCAGACAGGTAAGGGGGAAACCGCCTGTCAGTCTGGAACTCTTCCTGGGCATAGTAGAACCGGCCAGACTCCCCTGCCTATTGTTCAAAATTTTCGCTCCGAGATAATCTCCTCAAGGGTGCCCCCAGCAGTTATCGTGCACTTTCTGCACGCGCGTCATTTAGGGGGACCGAACCAACAAAGTGTCCGACCTCATGGAAGTGGTGCCTGGACACAGCTAGGCAGATCCGACCTCATTTCTGTCAAAGGCCGGAGCTCATGGGACTTAGAATTTTTTTCGCTCTTTGCCGCCGTGCCCTTCCCAGCCACCAGGGGGCGCCACTAGGGTTGCAGGGTGACCGGGGCAGGCTCCCTTCCCCTGCCTGACCTGCCCCCCTGAAGGTCGTGGAGGGCAGATGACGATTGCAGACAGGAAAGGGGGGAAACCGCCTGTCCGTCTGGAACTCTTCCTGGGCATAGGAGAACCAGCCAGAGTCCCCTGCCTGCTTGTGGGACTTTGAACATTTTCCAACCTGAAAAGTGGGGACTTTGAAAATATTTCACCATGTAAAGTGGGGAACTTGGATTATATGCTGCACAATCTCCTCGGGGGTGGCGCCACAGCTGACAGCGCGACCGACCCCATGGACGTTTAGACTGGACGCAGCAGGGCAGAACCGACCCCGTTTTTGCCTCACACCTGGAGCTCGGTGAAGGCTGCCCAACCCCTGCCTGCCTGGCCAGCCTAGCTGGGGACCTTGGTGTCCCTAATCATTTTCGCCAACCAGGGGGTGCTCCACTAGAGGTGCAGGGGACACAGGGCAGGCACCCTTCACCTGCCCAACCAATCCTGGGTGGCTGGGAGCGAGCAGAGGACCTTGGAAACTTTTATCGTTTTTGTCCACCGGGGGGCGCCACTAGGGATGCAGGGTGCCCAGGGCAGGCTCCCTTCCCCTCCCCATCAAGCACCCTGAAGTCCCGCAACGAAGGGAGGTCGGGGAGGGCAGATGACGATTGCAGACAGGAAAGGGGGGAAACCGCCTGTCAGTCTGGAACTCTTCCTGGGCATAGGAGAACCAGCCAGAGTCCCCTGCCTGCTTGTGGGACTTTGAACATTTTTCAACCTGAAAAGTGGGGACTTTGAAAATATTTCACCATGTAAAGTGGGGAACATGGATTATATGCTGCACAATCTCCTCGGGGGTGGCGCCAGAGCTGACAGCACGACCGACCCCATGGACGTTTAGCCTGGACGCAGCAGGGCAGAACCGACCCTGTTTTTGCCTCATACCTGGAGCTCGCTGAAGGCCTGCCTGCCTGGCCAGCCCAGCTGTGGACCTTGGTGTCCCTAATCATTTTTGCCAACCAGGGGGTGCTCCACTAGAGGTGCAGGGGACACAGGGCAGGCACCCTTCACCTGCCCAACCAATCCTGGGTGGCTGGGAGCAAGCAGAGACCCCTGGAGCATTTTATCATTTTCGGCCACCGGGGGCGCCACTAAGGGTGCAGGGGTCCCAGGGCAGGCACCCTTCCCCTGCCCGCCAAACCCTGGGAGGCTGGGAGCAAGCAGAGGCCCCTGGAGCATTTTATCATTTTCGGCCACCGGGGGGCACCACTAAGGGTGCAGGCGTCCCAGGGCAGGCACCCTTCCCCTGCCCGCCAAACCCCGGGAGGCTGGGAGCAAGCAGAGGCCCCTGGAACATTTTATCATTTTCGGCCACCGGGGGGCGCCACTAAGGGTGCAGGCGTCCCAGAGCAGGCAATCTTCCCCTGCCCGCCAAACCCCGGGAGGCTGGGAGCAAGCAGAGGCCCCTGGAGCATTTTATCATTTTCGGCCACCGGGGGGCGCCACTAAGGGTGCAGGCGTCCCAGGGCAGGCACCCTTCCCCTGCCCGCCAAACCCCGGGAGGCTGGGAGCAAGCAGAGGCCCCTGGAGCATTTTATCATTTTCGGCTACCGGGGGGCGCCACTAAGGGTGCAGGCGTCCCAGGGCAGGCACCCTTCCCCTGCCCGCCAAACCCCGGGAGGCTGGGAGCAAGCAGAGGCCCCTGGAGCATTTTATCATTTTTGGCCACCGGGGGGCGCCACTAAGGGTGCAGGCGTCCCAGGGCAGGCACCCTTCCCCTGCCCGCCAAACCCCGGGAGGCTGGGAGCAAGCAGAGGCCCCTGGAGCATTTTATCATTTTCGGCTACCGGGGGGCGCCACTAAGGGTGCAGGCGTCCCAGGGCAGGCACCCTTCCCCTGCCCGCCAAACCCCGGGAGGCTGGGAGCAAGCAGAGGCCCCTGGAGCATTTTATCATTTTCGGCCACCGGGGGCGCCACTAAGGGTGCAGGGGTCCCAGGGCAGGCACCCTTCCCCTGCCCGCCAAACCCTGGGAGGCTGGGAGCAAGCAGAGGCCCCTGAAGCATTTTATCATTTTCGGCCACCGGGGGGCGCCACTAAGGGTGCAGGCGTCCCAGGGCAGGCACCCTTCCCCTGCCCGCCAAACCCCGGGAGGCGCTTGGCTCGCAGACAGGTAGCGCCCTCACTGGCGGAGCCCGGTGTGAGTCCAGGGACCACGCCTGAGGCAGAGGAGAGAAGGACCATTTTGCCTGTTTGCAGGGGGCCACCAGGGACCGCCTCAGCGAAAGCCTCTTCCCAGCTCAGGCGCAGGGAGCCATATCGATTGGAGAAGGTAGTGGGGTAAACATGGAGGTCAAGAAGGTCCGATTCCAATAGAAGACAGGTAAGTGAGATAACCTCCTGTAAGTCTGGAACTCTGTGTAGGCATCAGAGAACTAGCCAGGGTCCCCTGACCACCAAAGGGGGTAAAACTTTCTGTCAGTCTGGAACTCTTCCTGGGCATAGGAGAACCGGCCAGACTCCCCTGCCTATTGTTCAAAATTTTCGCTCCGAGATAATCTCCTCAAGGGTGCCCCCAGAACCAACAAAGTGTCCGACCTCATGGAAGTGGTGCCTGGACACAGCTAGGCAGATCCGACCTCATTTCTGTCAAAGGCCGGAGCTCATGGGACTTAGAAAATGTTTCGCTCTTTGCCGCCGTGCCCTTCCCGGCCACCAGGGGGCGCCACTAGGGTTGCAGGGTGACCGGGGCAGGCTCCCTTCCCCTGCCTGACCTGCCCCCCTGAAGTCCCGCAATGAAGGGAGGTCGTGGAGGGCAGATGACGATTGCAGACAGGAAAGGGGGGAAACCGCCTGTCCGTCTGGAACTCTTCCTGGGCATAGGAGAACCAGCCAGAGTCCCCTGCCTGCTTGTGGGACTTTGAACTTTTTGCCAACCGGGTGTGATCCACTAGAGGTGCAGGGGACCCAGGGGATGCACCCTTCAACTGCACGACCAATCCTGGGAGGCTGTGAGCGAGCAGAGGCCCCTGGAGCCGTTTTATCATTTTTGTCCACAAGGGGGCGCCACTAGGGGTGCAGGGGTCCCGTGGAAGGCACACTTCCCATGCCCGCACAACCCCGGGAGGCTGGGAGCGAGCACAGGCCCCTGGAGCCTTTTATTGTTTTTGTCAACCGGGGGGCGCCACTAGGGTTGCAGGGTGCCCAGGGCAGGCTCCCTTCCCCTACCCATGAAGTCCCACAACGAAGGGAGGTCGGGGAGGGCAGATGACAATTGCAGACAGGTAAGGGGGAAACCGCCTGTCAGTCTGGAACTCTTCCTGGGCATAGTAGAACCGGCCAGACTCCCCTGCCTATTGTTCAAAATTTTCGCTCCGAGATAATCTCCTCAAGGGTGCCCCCAGCAGTTATCGTGCACTTTCTGCACGCGCGTCATTTAGGGGGACCGAACCAACAAAGTGTCCGACCTCATGGAAGTGGTGCCTGGACACAGCTAGGCAGATCCGACCTCATTTCTGTCAAAGGCCGGAGCTCATGGGACTTAGAAATTTTTTCGCTCTTTGCCGCCGTGCCCTTCCCAGCCACCAGGGGGCGCCACTAGGGTTGCAGGGTGACCGGGGCAGGCTCCCTTCCCCTGCCTGACCTGCCCCCCTGAAGTCCCGCAATGAAGGGAGGTCGTGGAGGGCAGATGACGATTGCAGACAGGAAAGGGGGGAAACCGCCTGTCCGTCTGGAACTCTTCCTGGGCATAGGAGAACCAGCCAGAGTCCCCTGCCTGCTTGTGGGACTTTGAACATTTTCCAACCTGAAAAGTGGGGACTTTGAAAATATTTCACCATGTAAAGTGGGGAACTTGGATTATATGCTGCACAATCTCCTCGGGGGTGGCGCCACAGCTGACAGCGCGACCGACCCCATGGACGTTTAGACTGGACGCAGCAGGGCAGAACCGACCCCGTTTTTGCCTCACACCTGGAGCTCGCTGAAGGCTGCCCAACCCCTGCCTGCCTGCCTGCCTGGCCAGCCTAGCTGGGGACCTTGGTGTCCCTAATCATTTTCGCCAACCAGGGGGTGCTCCACTAGAGGTGCAGGGGACACAGGGCAGGCACCCTTCACCTGCCCAACCAATCCTGGGTGGCTGGGAGCGAGCAGAGGACCTTGGAAACTTTTATCATTTTTGTCCACCGGGGGGCGCCACTAGGGATGCAGGGTGCCCAGGGCAGGCTCCCTTCCCCTCCCCATCAAGCACCCTGAAGTCCCGCAACGAAGGGAGGTCGGGGAGGGCAGATGACGATTGCAGACAGGAAAGGGGGGAAACCGCCTGTCAGTCTGGAACTCTTCCTGGGCATAGGAGAACCAGCCAGAGTCCCCTGCCTGCTTGTGGGACTTTGAACATTTTTCAACCTGAAAAGTGGGGACTTTGAAAATATTTCACCATGTAAAGTGGGGAACTTGGATTATATGCTGCACAATCTCCTCGGGGGTGGCGCCAGAGCTGACAGCACGACCGACCCCATGGACGTTTAGCCTGGACGCAGCAGGGCAGAACCGACCCTGTTTTTGCCTCATACCTGGAGCTCGCTGAAGGCCTGCCTGCCTGCCTGGCCAGCCCAGCTGTGGACCTTGGTGTCCCTAATCATTTTTGCCAACCAGGGGGTGCTCCACTAGAGGTGCAGGGGACACAGGGCAGGCACCCTTCACCTGCCCAACCAATCCTGGGTGGCTGGGAGCAAGCAGAGGCCCCTGGAGCATTTTATCATTTTCGGCCACCGGGGGGCGCCACTAAGGGTGCAGGGGTTCCAGGGCAGGCACCCTTCCCCTGCCCGCCAAACCCTGGGAGGCTGGGAGCAAGCAGAGGCCCCTGGAGCATTTTATCATTTTCGGCCACCGGGGGCGCCACTAAGGGTGCAGGGGTCCCAGGGCAGGCACCCTTCCCCTGCCCGCCAAACCCTGGGAGGCTGGGAGCAAGCAGAGGCCCCTGGAGCATTTTATCATTTTCGGCCACCGGGGGGCACCACTAAGGGTGCAGGCGTCCCAGGGCAGGCACCCTTCCCCTGCCCGCCAAACCCCGGGAGGCTGGGAGCAAGCAGAGGCCCCTGGAACATTTTATCATTTTCGGCCACAGGGGGGCGCCACTAAGGGTGCAGGCGTCCCAGGGCAGGCAATCTTCCCCTGCCCGCCAAACCCCGGGAGGCTGGGAGCAAGCAGAGGCCCCTGGAGCATTTTATCATTTTCGGCCACCGGGGGGCGCCACTAAGGGTGCAGGCGTCCCAGGGCAGGCACCCTTCCCCTGCCCGCCAAACCCCGGGAGGCTGGGAGCAAGCAGAGGCCCCTGGAGCATTTTATCATTTTTGGCTACCGGGGGGCGCCACTAAGGGTGCAGGCGTCCCAGGGCAGGCACCCTTCCCCTGCCCGCCAAACCCCGGGAGGCTGGGAGCAAGCAGAGGCCCCTGGAGCATTTTATCATTTTCGGCCACCGGGGGGCGCCACTAAGGGTGCAGGCGTCCCAGGGCAGGCACCCTTCCCCTGCCCGCCAAACCCCGGGAGGCTGGGAGCAAGCAGAGGCCCCTGGAGCATTTTATCATTTTCGGCTACCGGGGGGCGCCACTAAGGGTGCAGGCGTCCCAGGGCAGGCACCCTTCCCCTGCCCGCCAAACCCCGGGAGGCTGGGAGCAAGCAGAGGCCCCTGGAGCATTTTATCATTTTCGGCCACCGGGGGCGCCACTAAGGGTGCAGGGGTCCCAGGTCAGGCACCCTTCCCCTGCCCGCCAAACCCCGGGAGGCTGGGAGCAAGCAGAGGCCCCTGGAGCATTTTATCATTTTCGGCTACCGGGGGGCGCCACTAAGGGTGCAGGCGTCCCAGGGCAGGCACCCTTCCCCTGCCCGCCAAACCCCGGGAGGCTGGGAGCAAGCAGAGGCCCCTGGAGCATTTTATCATTTTCGGCCACCGGGGGCGCCACTAAGGGTGCAGGGGTCCCAGGGCAGGCACCCTTCCCCTGCCCGCCAAACCCTGGGAGGCTGGGAGCAAGCAGAGGCCCCTGAAGCATTTTATCATTTTCGGCCACCGGGGGGCGCCACTAAGGGTGCAGGCGTCCCAGGGCAGGCACCCTTCCCCTGCCCGCCAAACCCCGGGAGGCGCTTGGCTCGCAGACAGGTAGCGCCCTCACTGGCGGAGCCCGGTGTGAGTCCAGGGACCACGCCTGAGGCAGAGGAGAGAAGGACCATTTTGCCTCTTTGCAGGGGGCCACCAGGGACCGCCTCAGCGAAAGCCTCTTCCCAGCTCAGGCGCAGGGAGCCATATCGATTGGAGAAGGTAGTGGGGTAAACATGGAGGTCAAGAAGGTCCGATTCCAATAGAAGACAGGTAAGTGAGATAACCTCCTGTAAGTCTGGAACTCTGTGTAGGCATCAGAGAACTAGCCAGGGTCCCCTGACCACCAAAGGGGGTAAAACTTTCTGTCAGTCTGGAACTCTTCCTGGGCATAGGAGAACCGGCCAGACTCCCCTGCCTATTGTTCAAAATTTTCGCTCCGAGATAATCTCCTCAAGGGTGCCCCCAGAACCAACAAAGTGTCCGACCTCATGGAAGTGGTGCCTGGACACAGCTAGGCAGATCCGACCTCATTTCTGTCAAAGGCCGGAGCTCATGGGACTTAGAAAATGTTTCGCTCTTTGCCGCCGTGCCCTTCCCGGCCACCAGGGGGCGCCACTAGGGTTGCAGGGTGACCGGGGCAGGCTCCCTTCCCCTGCCTGACCTGCCCCCCTGAAGTCCCGCAATGAAGGGAGGTCGTGGAGGGCAGATGACGATTGCAGACAGGAAAGGGGGGAAACCGCCTGTCCGTCTGGAACTCTTCCTGGGCATAGGAGAACCAGCCAGAGTCCCCTGCCTGCTTGTGGGACTTTGAACTTTTTGCCAACCGGGTGTGATCCACTAGAGGTGCAGGGGACCCAGGGGATGCACCCTTCAACTGCACGACCAATCCTGGGAGGCTGTGAGCGAGCAGAGGCCCCTGGAGCCGTTTTATCATTTTTGTCCACAAGGGGGCGCCACTAGGGGTGCAGGGGTCCCGTGGAAGGCACACTTCCCATGCCCGCACAACCCCGGGAGGCTGGGAGCGAGCACAGGCCCCTGGAGCCTTTTATTGTTTTTGTCAACCGGGGGGCGCCACTAGGGTTGCAGGGTGCCCAGGGCAGGCTCCCTTCCCCTACCCATGAAGTCCCACAACGAAGGGAGGTCGGGGAGGGCAGATGACAATTGCAGACAGGTAAGGGGGAAACCGCCTGTCAGTCTGGAACTCTTCCTGGGCATAGTAGAACCGGCCAGACTCCCCTGCCTATTGTTCAAAATTTTCGCTCCGAGATAATCTCCTCAAGGGTGCCCCCAGCAGTTATCGTGCACTTTCTGCACGCGCGTCATTTAGGGGGACCGAACCAACAAAGTGTCCGACCTCATGGAAGTGGTGCCTGGACACAGCTAGGCAGATCCGACCTCATTTCTGTCAAAGGCCGGAGCTCATGGGACTTAGAAATTTTTTCGCTCTTTGCCGCCGTGCCCTTCCCAGCCACCAGGGGGCGCCACTAGGGTTGCAGGGTGACCGGGGCAGGCTCCCTTCCCCTGCCTGACCTGCCCCCCTGAAGTCCCGCAATGAAGGGAGGTCGTGGAGGGCAGATGACGATTGCAGACAGGAAAGGGGGGAAACCGCCTGTCCGTCTGGAACTCTTCCTGGGCATAGGAGAACCAGCCAGAGTCCCCTGCCTGCTTGTGGGACTTTGAACATTTTCCAACCTGAAAAGTGGGGACTTTGAAAATATTTCACCATGTAAAGTGGGGAACTTGGATTATATGCTGCACAATCTCCTCGGGGGTGGCGCCACAGCTGACAGCGCGACCGACCCCATGGACGTTTAGACTGGACGCAGCAGGGCAGAACCGACCCCGTTTTTGCCTCACACCTGGAGCTCGCTGAAGGCTGCCCAACCCCTGCCTGCCTGCCTGCCTGGCCAGCCTAGCTGGGGACCTTGGTGTCCCTAATCATTTTCGCCAACCAGGGGGTGCTCCACTAGAGGTGCAGGGGACACAGGGCAGGCACCCTTCACCTGCCCAACCAATCCTGGGTGGCTGGGAGCGAGCAGAGGACCTTGGAAACTTTTATCATTTTTGTCCACCGGGGGGCGCCACTAGGGATGCAGGGTGCCCAGGGCAGGCTCCCTTCCCCTCCCCATCAAGCACCCTGAAGTCCCACAACGAAGGGAGGTCGGGGAGGGCAGATGACGATTGCAGACAGGAAAGGGGGGAAACCGCCTGTCAGTCTGGAACTCTTCCTGGGCATAGGAGAACCAGCCAGAGTCCCCTGCCTGCTTGTGGGACTTTGAACATTTTTCAACCTGAAAAGTGGGGTGTAACGGACCGTTTCAGCCAAAAAGGGGAAAAATGCGTTTAGGCGATAATCCCCTTTCCAGATGCACAGGCAGCTACTGCAAACACCATTCTCCCGACTGGAACCACACGAACACTGGAACAGCTGAACAAGAAAAGCAGACATCGGCTTACACTCTTGGCAGTCAGCATACAATCCCATTCCCCCAAAGACCGAGACGACACATCGCTTTGAGGGGTAAGCAAGAACTCTAGACTGGGACACCCAGTCTGGCTTTTATTTCCAACTCACACATACAGGCCACACCCAGGGGGAGGCATAAAAGAACCAATCACATAGATGTTACCTCCCACACATCCCCTCCCCTTAGTGTGACACATAATCCCATTATGCATACAGAGTAAAATATACTTTTACACAACTTTCATAACTTAAAAACCATACATCACATTCACATAAAAATCCATATCCACAATCAATCCATTCAGGGGAACAACATATTAAAAAATGGCATGAATCCGACCAGGGGTTTAAAAGTTACTAAAAGTATCTTTTATTCCCCCTGGCTCAAACAGTAAAAGTAAAACATCCCCACAATGCATCCTGGCTTCCTCCCTTCTGCCCTGGAGATAATTGGAGAAGAAATCTAATTATCCAGGCCTAGAGGCAGACTCCATTAACCACATGGTTGCAAAAAGACAGTAAAAGACAAACTTACATACTGATACATTTAACACATAAAACACACATTTCTACATATCCCCAGTTTAACTGAACACATAAATACCTACATAATATTTAAGACAGTATTACTGTGATATGTTACAAAGTCTTAAAGGGACATTAGTCCCAAAAGTCCCAATATGTCCATTGCTGATTTTAAAGGGCCAGTAGCAGCAATATAAATTATTACATGCCCAAATATAGTGTTTATAGAGCAATATGTCCATGGGCCGTAGTCGCAGGGCAGGAGGCTAGCAGCCAGGCCTCTCCAGTTCCCAGTGGCGAAGCTGGTTTCGCCACATTTCTCCCCTTTGCCAATTAGACTAACAGGGTACCTGACTTTCTGCCGGTCAGTGCCCTGGTTAGTCCAGCAACCCACCCACAAAACAGAAATAACCGAGCAGCCCACCCACACTAACCGGTTACTACATCTGGGGGAGGAAGAATTTTGTCCAAGTTCTGGGGTTTCACCACTGCTGGGTGGGAGACGGGTAGGCTGCCTTGGTGGGTTGCTGAGGGGGCAGAGACCAGCGGTACTCTGTCCTGTTGCCAGCACTACCACGGGAGTAGTCTGGTGGGCGCCTGGTTGCTGGAGACTGGCTGTCTCCCCTTTAGGTGCACAGCTCGACTGCCGGAGGGGGAGACTGACTGTCTCCCCTTTGGATCCATCACACTGAGGCTGGGGAACAGGACCGACCGTCCCTATCCCTTGTGCTGTAAGTGCAGAGACTACGGTCCCATCTGCACAGTTGTGGGGCTTAACATCTCCCCTCGGTGGGTTAGGTTGCCGTGGGAGAGAGGGTGTAACAAGCTCCTCTCTCTGGATGGCAAACTGCCGCTGGGGAGGGAGGACACTGCTCTCCTCTCCCTTTACTTCACACTGCCTTCCTGGCACATCACTTTGCTGCTGGGGGGCAGGAACAACAACCTCTGCCCCCTGTAACTCAGCCTGCCGCTGGGGAGGAAGGACGACACCTTCATCTCCCTGGGGTACACACTGCCGCTGGGGAGGGAGGACGCTGCTCTCCTCTCCCTTCACTTCACACTGCCTTCCTGGCACATCACTTTGCTGCTGGGGGGCAGGAACAACAACCTCTGCCCCCTGTAACTCAGCCTGCCGCTGGGGAGGAAGGACGACACCTTCATCTCCCTGGGACTTACTCTGTCGCTGGGGATCTGGGCCTGCTGCCCACCATCCCGTTGGGCCCGGTGGAGAGACCTCGGTCCCATCTCCACCTGCCTGTTGTGGTTCCTCACAGGACCAATCTTGTTGGATCCTCTGCGTCCTTAGCAGCATGAGGTACGCCTGTACATCGTCGTAGACCCGGGATGCCATCTGCACCGCTCGGGCTGGTGAGAATAGAGCCATCCTGCTCCTGTATTCCCTGATAAACTCGGATTCCTCCTTCTCCCTTGGAGGTGCTGCAGCAGCTGCGACTCTGTCTCCTTCCATTTTCTTATTTCCTTTGTAGCTAGGGTCGCTGTACGGATACTAGCGTTGCCCTCAATTTGTAATCCAGAAATGGTGTTGTCTGTAGCTGTCCCTCTGGTTGTAGGAACGATCCCGCCGCTTGCCACCAATTGTAACGGACCGTTTCAGCCAAAAAGGGGAAAAATGCGTTTAGGCGATAATCCCCTTTCCAGATGCACAGGCAGCTACTGCAAACACCATTCTCCCGACTGGAACCACACGAACACTGGAACAGCTGAACAAGAAAAGCAGACATCGGCTTACACTCTTGGCAGTCAGCATACAATCCCATTCCCCCAAAGACCGAGACGACACATCGCTTTGAGGGGTAAGCAAGAACTCTAGACTGGGACACCCAGTCTGGCTTTTATTTCCAACTCACACATACAGGCCACACCCAGGGGGAGGCATAAAAGAACCAATCACATAGATGTTACCTCCCACACATCCCCTCCCCTTAGTGTGACACATAATCCCATTATGCATACAGAGTAAAATATACTTTTACACAACTTTCATAACTTAAAAACCATACATCACATTCACATAAAAATCCATATCCACAATCAATCCATTCAGGGGAACAACATATTAAAAAATGGCATGAATCCGACCAGGGGTTTAAAAGTTACTAAAAGTATCTTTTATTCCCCCTGGCTCAAACAGTAAAAGTAAAACATCCCCACAATGCATCCTGGCTTCCTCCCTTCTGCCCTGGAGATAATTGGAGAAGAAATCTAATTATCCAGGCCTAGAGGCAGACTCCATTAACCACATGGTTGCAAAAAGACAGTAAAAGACAAACTTACATACTGATACATTTAACACATAAAACACACATTTCTACATATCCCCAGTTTAACTGAACACATAAATACCTACATAATATTTAAGACAGTATTACTGTGATATGTTACAAAGTCTTAAAGGGACATTAGTCCCAAAAGTCCCAATATGTCCATTGCTGATTTTAAAGGGCCAGTAGCAGCAATATAAATTATTACATGCCCAAATATAGTGTTTATAGAGCAATATGTCCATGGGCCGTAGTCGCAGGGCAGGAGGCTAGCAGCCAGGCCTCTCCAGTTCCCAGTGGCGAAGCTGGTTTCGCCACATGGGGACTTTGAAAATATTTCACCATGTAAAGTGGGGAACTTGGATTATATGCTGCACAATCTCCTCGGGGGTGGCGCCAGAGCTGACAGCACGACCGACCCCATGGACGTTTAGCCTGGACGCAGCAGGGCAGAACCGACCCTGTTTTTGCCTCATACCTGGAGCTCGCTGAAGGCCTGCCTGCCTGCCTGCCTGGCCAGCCCAGCTGTGGACCTTGGTGTCCCTAATCATTTTTGCCAACCAGGGGGTGCTCCACTAGAGGTGCAGGGGACACAGGGCAGGCACCCTTCACCTGCCCAACCAATCCTGGGTGGCTGGGAGCAAGCAGAGGCCCCTGGAGCATTTTATCATTTTCGGCCACCGGGGGGCGCCACTAAGGGTGCAGGGGTTCCAGGGCAGGCACCCTTCCCCTGCCCGCCAAACCCTGGGAGGCTGGGAGCAAGCAGAGGCCCCTGGAGCATTTTATCATTTTCGGCCACCGGGGGCGCCACTAAGGGTGCAGGGGTCCCAGGGCAGGCACCCTTCCCCTGCCCGCCAAACCCCGGGAGGCTGGGAGCAAGCAGAGGCCCCTGGAACATTTTATCATTTTCGGCCACCGGGGGGCGCCACTAAGGGTGCAGGCGTCCCAGGGCAGGCACCCTTCCCCTGCCCGCCAAACCCCGGGAGGCTGGGAGCAAGCAGAGGCCCCTGGAGCATTTTATCATTTTCGGCCACCGGGGGGCGCCACTAAGGGTGCAGGCGTCCCAGGGCAGGCACCCTTCCCCTGCCCGCCAAACCCCGGGAGGCTGGGAGCAAGCAGAGGCCCCTGGAGCATTTTATCATTTTCGGCCACCGGGGGGCGCCACTAAGGGTGCAGGCGTCCCAGGGCAGGCACCCTTCCCCTGCCCGCCAAACCCCGGGAGGCTGGGAGCAAGCAGAGGCCCCTGGAGCATTTTATCATTTTCGGCTACCGGGGGGCGCCACTAAGGGTGCAGGCGTCCCAGGGCAGGCACCCTTCCCCTGCCCGCCAAACCCCGGGAGGCTGGGAGCAAGCAGAGGCCCCTGGAGCATTTTATCATTTTCGGCCACCGGGGGGCGCCACTAAGGGTGCAGGGGTCCCAGGGCAGCCTCCCCATCCTGCCCCCTGAAGTCCCGCAACAAAGTAAGGTCGGGGTGGGCATATAACGATTGCAGACAGGTAAGGGGGAAAACCACCTGTCAGTGTGGAACTCTGGTTGGGCATAGGAGAACCAGCAAGAGTCCCCTGCTTGCTCTTCAAAATTTTTGCTCCTCAACAATCTCCTCGAGGGTGCTACCAGCTATTGTCGTGCACTTTCTGCACGCGCGTCATTTAGGGGGACCAACATGAAAGAGTGTCCGACTTCATGGAAGTGGTGCCTGGACGCGGCAGGGCAGATCCGACCTCATAGCCGACAGGCCTGGAGCTTGTGGGACTTAGAAAATATTTCACCCTGAAAACTGGAGAACTTGGATTATATGCTGCACAATCTCCTCGGGGGTGGCGCCAGAGCTGACAGTGTCCGACCGCATGGACGTTTAGCCTGGACGCAGCAGGGCAGATCCGACCTCATTTCTGTCAAATGCCTGGAGCTTGTGGGACTTTGAACATTTTTCAACCTGAAAAGTGGGGACTTAGAAAATATTTTGCACATTTAAAAATAAAAAAATATAAAAAAAATACATTCCAGCACATAGAAGCCCCTCAATTTGCATCCCCTGACAGCCCCCACCTGGGTGACCAACATATCCAAAAATCAGCCAGATCCCTGCAGGGGTTCAGGAATTTCATGGAAGTCATAATTTTAGCGGTAACCGCCAGGCTCCCGTAACCGAAATTAGTTCCATAGAATCGCGGCCAAGTGCCGCTGGATAACAACCGGCAAAACGCAAGGTTTTCATGCCGAAAATAGTTCCAGGGATTTCGCGCCTATGTCCCCCTGAAGTCTTTTCTCGGTTTTGGGCCACGCAGACGCCCGCCAGGGGTCTAGCTTTCGGTTCTACCGCTGGAGGGAGACAGGGCAGCCAGGCAGGCAGCCAGGCAGGCAGGCAGGCAGCCAGGCAGCCAGGCAGCCAGGCAGGCAGGCAGGCAGGCAGGCTGGCTGTACTGCCTACGTAGGTCTTTGAGCTTACATTCAGCAGCCTCCCCTGCCCTGTGGGACGACCAGGGTTAAGCCCCCTCATTTCACGTCCTGCTCAACCGCCTCCCACCCCTCCCGTTCGGCCACCTCCGTGCCTTAAGCCCCCTCTGGTGACGGTCCCTTCCGCTCGGGCCTTAAGCCCCCTTTGGTGATTGCTCCCCTCCGCTCGGGCCTTAAGCCCCCCGCCCCTGAGACCCTGGAGGCATGGAAGCCTAGTTCACGCACCCCAAGTGCGCAGTGGCGCCCATGTCAGAAGTCGCAGATGACTTATATGTCAAGTTGTCCCTCCAAGGCCCTGCTGCAGTAGCTGGCCGCAATGCTGGATGTTTTTTTTTTTTATTCTTGGCAGTGTCAGCTTCACTCTCCTTCTCACTCTCTTGTGTGTGTGTGTGGGGGGGTGGAGGGGTGGGTTAAGTCCCTGGAGGACACCTCTACTTCCTTCTTGCAACACCCACCTATGCTCAACTCTGTATCTCCTGTCCGTGTGTTGTCTCCACACATGTTGGGTATCTTCCAAGGTGCCAAGTTGTCCAGGGAGGCGATAAAATATGGAGTGAAAGAGGCCAGAAGACACCCCACCCACCACAGATGGCCCGTCCACCAGGGCCACTCTCCCCATTGCAAGGGAGGGAGCAGGCACAGAGAGCCAGACCACATGGGTAGGACGGCGGTGGGCGGGAGAGGAGAGCATCCCCAACCCGACACACCGCTTACCCCCTGGTACAACATCCATGCCTACACTTCCCAGTGCCTGGCGGAAGGAAGGAAGCGTTCAAAGGGCAGCAAGACCACAGAGGTAAGGGCAGTGTGCAGGAGGAGAGAGCATCTCCAACCCGTCACACCGCTTGCAACAAGGCCCGTCCACCAGGGCCACTCTCCCCATTGTAGGGTGCCAGGGAGGGAGCACGCACAGAGAGCCAGACCACAGGGGTAGGACGGCGGTGGGCGGGAGAGGAGAGCATCCCCAACCCGACACACCGCTTACCCCCTGGTACAACCTCCATGCCTACACTTCCCAGTGCCTGGCGGCAGGGAGGAAGCGTTCAAAGGGCAGCAAGACCACAGAGGTAAGGGCAGTGTGCAGGAGGAGAGAGCTTCTCCAACCCGTCACACCGCTTGCAACAAGGCCCGTCCACCAGGGCCACTCTCCCCATTGTAGGGTGCCAGGGAGGGAGCAGGCACAGACAACCAGACCACAGGGGTAGGACGGTGGTAGGCGGGAGGGGAGAGCATCCACAACCCGTCACACCGCTTACCCCCTGGCCCTGCCTCCATGCCTACACTCCACAGTGCCGGGTGGCAGGGAGAAAGCCTTCAAAGGTCAACCAGTACACAGAGGAAGGGTAGTAGTGGAGCTCTTCTCCAAAGCATCACATCGCTTGCATCAAGGCCCATCCACAAGTGACACTCTACACATTGTAGGGTGCCGGGGAGGGAGCAGGCACAGACAACCAGACCACAGGGGTAGGACGGCGGTAGGCGGGAGGGGAGAGCATCCACAACCCGTCACACCGCTTACCCCCTGGCCCTGCCTCCATGCCTACACTCCACAGTGCCGGGTGGCAGGGAGAAAGCCTTCAAAGGTCAACCAGTACACAGAGGAAGGGTAGTAGTGGAGCTCTTCTCCAAAGCATCACATCGCTTGCATCAAGGCCCATCCACAAGTGACACTCTCCCCGTTGTAGGGTGCTGGGGAGGGAGCAGGCACAGACAACCAGACCACAGGGGTAGGACGTCGGTGGGCGGGAGGGGAGAGCATCCACCACCCGTCACACCGCTTACCCCCTGGCCCAGCCTCCATGCCTACACTCCACGGTGCCGGTTGGCAGGGAGAAAGCCTTCAAAGGGCAACCAGTACACAGAGGAAGGGTAGTAGTGGAGCTCTTCTCCAAAGCATCACATCGCTTGCATCAAGGCCCATCCACCAGTGACACTCTCCCCGTTGTAGGGTGCTGGGGAGGGAGCAGGCACAGACAACCAGACCACAGGGGTAGGACGTCGGTGGGCGGGAGGGGAGAGCATCCACAACCCGTCACACCGCTTACCCCGTGGCCCAACCTCCATGCCTACACTCCCCAGTGCCTGGCAGCAGGGAGGAAGCATTCAAAGGGCAGCAAGACCACACAGGTAGGGCGGTGGGCGGGAGGAGAGAGCTTCTCCAACCCGTCACACCGCTTCCAACCAGGCCCATCCACCAGGGCCACTCTCCCCGTTGTAGGGTGCTGGGGAGGGAGCAGGCACAGACAACCAGACCACAGGGGTAGGACGGCGGTGGGCGGGAGGGGAGAGCATCCACAACCCGTCACACCGCTTACCCCGTGGCCCAACCTCCATGCCTACACTCCCCAGTGCCTGGCAGCAGGGAGGAAGCGTTCAAAGGGCAGCAATACCACACAGGTAGGGCGGTGGGCGGGAGGAGAGAGCTTCTCCAACCCGTCACACCGCTTCCAACCAGGCCCATCCACCAGGGCCACTCTCCCCATTGTAGGGTGCCGGGGAGGGAGCAGGCACAGACAACCAGACCACAGGGGTAGGACGGCAGTGGGCAGGAGGGGAGAGCATCCACGACCCGTCACACTGCTTACCCCCTGGCCCAACCTCCATGCCTACACTCCCCGGTGCCAGGCGGGGAAGCTTTCAAAAGACAGCCAGACCGCAGAGGTAGTGCGGTGGGCAGGAGGAGAGAGCTTCTCCAACCCGTCACACCACTTCCCCCAAGGCCCAACCTCCAAGCCCGCACTCCATATTGCAGGGTGGCAGGGAGGGAATAGGCACAGTCAGCCAGACCACAGGGATAGGACGGCGGTGGGCGGGAGGGGAGAGCATCCCCAACCCGTCACACCGCTTACCCCCTGGCCCAACCTCCAGGCCCACACTCCACATTGCAGGGTAGCGGGCGGGAACAAGAACAGGCAGGCAGGCCACAGGGATAGGACGGCGAGGGGCGGGAGGGGAGGTTATCCCCAACCCGTCACAACGCTTACCCCCTGGCCCAACCTCCAGGCCCACACTCCACATTGCAGGGTAGCGGGCGGGAACAAGAACAGGCAGGCAGGCCACAGGGATAGGACGGTGAGGGGCGGGAGGGGAGGTCATCCCCAACCCGTCACAACGCTTACCCCCTGGCCCAGCCTCCATACCTACACTCCGCTGACTTTGTGGCAGACAGTCATGCGGGATACGTAGACAACTTCGAAGCTGGTAAATAAAAAACGCTCTGTGCGGCCATGGGTGAATCGGAGGCATTAAAAGTCGGCCGCCTTTGTCCCCACCAGGGAAGGGGACCTCAGCAGGCCACGGGGCACCAGCCTCCTCCACGGCGCACACGGTATCGTACCTCTGCTTTTAGATGGGGCAGGGAGCAAACTCAGTTGGAGGTCACCAGACAGGGAGAGAAGCGCTTGGCTCGCAGACTGGCGGAGCCCGGTGTGAGTCCAGGGACCACGCCTGAGGCAGAGGAGAGAAGGACCATTTTGCCTGTTTGCAGGGGGCCACCAGGGACCGCCTCAGCGAAAGCCTCTTCCCAGCTCAGGCGCAGGGAGCCATATCGATTGGAGAAGGTAGTGGGGTAAACATGGAGGTCAAGAAGGTCCGATTCCAATAGAAGACAGGTAAGTGAGATAACCTCCTGTAAGTCTGGAACTCTGTGTAGGCATCAGAGAACTAGCCAGGGTCCCCTGACCACCAAAGGGGGTAAAACTTTCTGTCAGTCTGGAACTCTTCCTGGGCATAGGAGAACCGGCCAGACTCCCCTGCCTATTGTTCAAAATTTTCGCTCCGAGATAATCTCCTCAAGGGTGCCCCCAGAACCAACAAAGTGTCCGACCTCATGGAAGTGGTGCCTGGACACAGCTAGGCAGATCCGACCTCATTTCT
Organism: Pelobates fuscus; assembly: GCF_036172605.1. Classification (NCBI taxonomy): domain Eukaryota; kingdom Metazoa; phylum Chordata; class Amphibia; order Anura; family Pelobatidae; genus Pelobates; species Pelobates fuscus. The sequence continues at coordinate 177,556,013 of NC_086323.1, read as the reverse complement.
GTCAAAGGCCGGAGCTCATGGGACTTAGAAAATGTTTCGCTCTTTGCCGCCGTGCCCTTCCCGGCCACCAGGGGGCGCCACTAGGGTTGCAGGGTGACCGGGGCAGGCTCCCTTCCCCTGCCTGACCTGCCCCCCTGAAGTCCCGCAATGAAGGGAGGTCGTGGAGGGCAGATGACGATTGCAGACAGGAAAGGGGGGAAACCGCCTGTCCGTCTGGAACTCTTCCTGGGCATAGGAGAACCAGCCAGAGTCCCCTGCCTGCTTGTGGGACTTTGAACTTTTTGCCAACCGGGTGTGATCCACTAGAGGTGCAGGGGACCCAGGGGATGCACCCTTCAACTGCACGACCAATCCTGGGAGGCTGTGAGCGAGCAGAGGCCCCTGGAGCCGTTTTATCATTTTTGTCCACAAGGGGGCGCCACTAGGGGTGCAGGGGTCCCGTGGAAGGCACACTTCCCATGCCCGCACAACCCCGGGAGGCTGGGAGCGAGCACAGGCCCCTGGAGCCTTTTATTGTTTTTGTCAACCGGGGGGCGCCACTAGGGTTGCAGGGTGCCCAGGGCAGGCTCCCTTCCCCTACCCATGAAGTCCCACAACGAAGGGAGGTCGGGGAGGGCAGATGACAATTGCAGACAGGTAAGGGGGAAACCGCCTGTCAGTCTGGAACTCTTCCTGGGCATAGTAGAACCGGCCAGACTCCCCTGCCTATTGTTCAAAATTTTCGCTCCGAGATAATCTCCTCAAGGGTGCCCCCAGCAGTTATCGTGCACTTTCTGCACGCGCGTCATTTAGGGGGACCGAACCAACAAAGTGTCCGACCTCATGGAAGTGGTGCCTGGACACAGCTAGGCAGATCCGACCTCATTTCTGTCAAAGGCCGGAGCTCATGGGACTTAGAAATTTTTTCGCTCTTTGCCGCCGTGCCCTTCCCAGCCACCAGGGGGCGCCACTAGGGTTGCAGGGTGACCGGGGCAGGCTCCCTTCCCCTGCCTGACCTGCCCCCCTGAAGTCCCGCAATGAAGGGAGGTCGTGGAGGGCAGATGACGATTGCAGACAGGAAAGGGGGGAAACCGCCTGTCCGTCTGGAACTCTTCCTGGGCATAGGAGAACCAGCCAGAGTCCCCTGCCTGCTTGTGGGACTTTGAACATTTTCCAACCTGAAAAGTGGGGACTTTGAAAATATTTCACCATGTAAAGTGGGGAACTTGGATTATATGCTGCACAATCTCCTCGGGGGTGGCGCCACAGCTGACAGCGCGACCGACCCCATGGACGTTTAGACTGGACGCAGCAGGGCAGAACCGACCCCGTTTTTGCCTCACACCTGGAGCTCGCTGAAGGCTGCCCAACCCCTGCCTGCCTGCCTGCCTGGCCAGCCTAGCTGGGGACCTTGGTGTCCCTAATCATTTTCGCCAACCAGGGGGTGCTCCACTAGAGGTGCAGGGGACACAGGGCAGGCACCCTTCACCTGACCAACCAATCCTGGGTGGCTGGGAGCGAGCAGAGGACCTTGGAAACTTTTATCATTTTTGTCCACCGGGGGGCGCCACTAGGGATGCAGGGTGCCCAGGGCAGGCTCCCTTCCCCTCCCCATCAAGCACCCTGAAGTCCCACAACGAAGGGAGGTCGGGGAGGGCAGATGACGATTGCAGACAGGAAAGGGGGGAAACCGCCTGTCAGTCTGGAACTCTTCCTGGGCATAGGAGAACCAGCCAGAGTCCCCTGCCTGCTTGTGGGACTTTGAACATTTTTCAACCTGAAAAGTGGGGACTTTGAAAATATTTCACCATGTAAAGTGGGGAACTTGGATTATATGCTGCACAATCTCCTCGGGGGTGGCGCCAGAGCTGACAGCACGACCGACCCCATGGACGTTTAGCCTGGACGCAGCAGGGCAGAACCGACCCTGTTTTTGCCTCATACCTGGAGCTCGCTGAAGGCCTGCCTGCCTGCCTGCCTGGCCAGCCCAGCTGTGGACCTTGGTGTCCCTAATCATTTTTGCCAACCAGGGGGTGCTCCACTAGAGGTGCAGGGGACACAGGGCAGGCACCCTTCACCTGCCCAACCAATCCTGGGTGGCTGGGAGCAAGCAGAGGCCCCTGGAGCATTTTATCATTTTCGGCCACCGGGGGGCGCCACTAAGGGTGCAGGGGTTCCAGGGCAGGCACCCTTCCCCTGCCCGCCAAACCCTGGGAGGCTGGGAGCAAGCAGAGGCCCCTGGAGCATTTTATCATTTTCGGCCACCGGGGGCGCCACTAAGGGTGCAGGGGTCCCAGGGCAGGCACCCTTCCCCTGCCCGCCAAACCCCGGGAGGCTGGGAGCAAGCAGAGGCCCCTGGAACATTTTATCATTTTCGGCCACCGGGGGGCGCCACTAAGGGTGCAGGCGTCCCAGGGCAGGCACCCTTCCCCTGCCCGCCAAACCCCGGGAGGCTGGGAGCAAGCAGAGGCCCCTGGAGCATTTTATCATTTTCGGCCACCGGGGGGCGCCACTAAGGGTGCAGGCGTCCCAGGGCAGGCACCCTTCCCCTGCCCGCCAAACCCCGGGAGGCTGGGAGCAAGCAGAGGCCCCTGGAGCATTTTATCATTTTCGGCTACCGGGGGGCGCCACTAAGGGTGCAGGCGTCCCAGGGCAGGCACCCTTCCCCTGCCCGCCAAACCCCGGGAGGCTGGGAGCAAGCAGAGGCCCCTGGAGCATTTTATCATTTTCGGCCACCGGGGGGCGCCACTAAGGGTGCAGGCGTCCCAGGGCAGGCACCCTTCCCCTGCCCGCCAAACCCCGGGAGGCTGGGAGCAAGCAGAGGCCCCTGGAGCATTTTATCATTTTCGGCTACCGGGGGGCGCCACTAAGGGTGCAGGCGTCCCAGGGCAGGCACCCTTCCCCTGCCCGCCAAACCCCGGGAGGCTGGGAGCAAGCAGAGGCCCCTGGAGCATTTTATCATTTTCGGCCACCGGGGGGCGCCACTAAGGGTGCAGGGGTCCCAGGGCAGCCTCCCCATCCTGCCCCCTGAAGTCCCGCAACAAAGTAAGGTCGGGGTGGGCATATAACGATTGCAGACAGGTAAGGGGGAAAACCACCTGTCAGTGTGGAACTCTGGTTGGGCATAGGAGAACCAGCAAGAGTCCCCTGCTTGCTCTTCAAAATTTTTGCTCCTCAACAATCTCCTCGAGGGTGCTACCAGCTATTGTCGTGCACTTTCTGCACGCGCGTCATTTAGGGGGACCAACATGAAAGAGTGTCCGACTTCATGGAAGTGGTGCCTGGACGCGGCAGGGCAGATCCGACCTCATAGCCGACAGGCCTGGAGCTTGTGGGACTTAGAAAATATTTCACCCTGAAAACTGGAGAACTTGGATTATATGCTGCACAATCTCCTCGGGGGTGGCGCCAGAGCTGACAGTGTCCGACCGCATGGACGTTTAGCCTGGACGCAGCAGGGCAGATCCGACCTCATTTCTGTCAAATGCCTGGAGCTTGTGGGACTTTGAACATTTTTCAACCTGAAAAGTGGGGACTTAGAAAATATTTTGCACATTTAAAAATAAAAAAATATAAAAAAAATACATTCCAGCACATAGAAGCCCCTCAATTTGCATCCCCTGACAGCCCCCACCTGGGTGACCAACATATCCAAAAATCAGCCAGATCCCTGCAGGGGTTCAGGAATTTCATGGAAGTCATAATTTTAGCGGTAACCGCCAGGCTCCCGTAACCGAAATTAGTTCCATAGAATCGCGGCCAAGTGCCGCTGGATAACAACCGGCAAAACGCAAGGTTTTCATGCCGAAAATAGTTCCAGGGATTTCGCGCCTATGTCCCCCTGAAGTCTTTTCTCGGTTTTGGGCCACGCAGACGCCCGCCAGGGGTCTAGCTTTCGGTTCTACCGCTGGAGGGAGACAGGGCAGCCAGGCAGGCAGCCAGGCAGGCAGGCAGGCAGCCAGGCAGCCAGGCAGCCAGGCAGGCAGGCAGGCAGGCAGGCTGGCTGTACTGCCTACGTAGGTCTTTGAGCTTACATTCAGCAGCCTCCCCTGCCCTGTGGGACGACCAGGGTTAAGCCCCCTCATTTCACGTCCTGCTCAACCGCCTCCCACCCCTCCCGTTCGGCCACCTCCGTGCCTTAAGCCCCCTCTGGTGACGGTCCCTTCCGCTCGGGCCTTAAGCCCCCTTTGGTGATTGCTCCCCTCCGCTCGGGCCTTAAGCCCCCCGCCCCTGAGACCCTGGAGGCATGGAAGCCTAGTTCACGCACCCCAAGTGCGCAGTGGCGCCCATGTCAGAAGTCGCAGATGACTTATATGTCAAGTTGTCCCTCCAAGGCCCTGCTGCAGTAGCTGGCCGCAATGCTGGATGTTTTTTTTTTTTATTCTTGGCAGTGTCAGCTTCACTCTCCTTCTCACTCTCTTGTGTGTGTGTGTGGGGGGGTGGAGGGGTGGGTTAAGTCCCTGGAGGACACCTCTACTTCCTTCTTGCAACACCCACCTATGCTCAACTCTGTATCTCCTGTCCGTGTGTTGTCTCCACACATGTTGGGTATCTTCCAAGGTGCCAAGTTGTCCAGGGAGGCGATAAAATATGGAGTGAAAGAGGCCAGAAGACACCCCACCCACCACAGATGGCCCGTCCACCAGGGCCACTCTCCCCATTGCAAGGGAGGGAGCAGGCACAGAGAGCCAGACCACATGGGTAGGACGGCGGTGGGCGGGAGAGGAGAGCATCCCCAACCCGACACACCGCTTACCCCCTGGTACAACATCCATGCCTACACTTCCCAGTGCCTGGCGGAAGGAAGGAAGCGTTCAAAGGGCAGCAAGACCACAGAGGTAAGGGCAGTGTGCAGGAGGAGAGAGCATCTCCAACCCGTCACACCGCTTGCAACAAGGCCCGTCCACCAGGGCCACTCTCCCCATTGTAGGGTGCCAGGGAGGGAGCACGCACAGAGAGCCAGACCACAGGGGTAGGACGGCGGTGGGCGGGAGAGGAGAGCATCCCCAACCCGACACACCGCTTACCCCCTGGTACAACCTCCATGCCTACACTTCCCAGTGCCTGGCGGCAGGGAGGAAGCGTTCAAAGGGCAGCAAGACCACAGAGGTAAGGGCAGTGTGCAGGAGGAGAGAGCTTCTCCAACCCGTCACACCGCTTGCAACAAGGCCCGTCCACCAGGGCCACTCTCCCCATTGTAGGGTGCCAGGGAGGGAGCAGGCACAGACAACCAGACCACAGGGGTAGGACGGTGGTAGGCGGGAGGGGAGAGCATCCACAACCCGTCACACCGCTTACCCCCTGGCCCTGCCTCCATGCCTACACTCCACAGTGCCGGGTGGCAGGGAGAAAGCCTTCAAAGGTCAACCAGTACACAGAGGAAGGGTAGTAGTGGAGCTCTTCTCCAAAGCATCACATCGCTTGCATCAAGGCCCATCCACAAGTGACACTCTACACATTGTAGGGTGCCGGGGAGGGAGCAGGCACAGACAACCAGACCACAGGGGTAGGACGGCGGTAGGCGGGAGGGGAGAGCATCCACAACCCGTCACACCGCTTACCCCCTGGCCCTGCCTCCATGCCTACACTCCACAGTGCCGGGTGGCAGGGAGAAAGCCTTCAAAGGTCAACCAGTACACAGAGGAAGGGTAGTAGTGGAGCTCTTCTCCAAAGCATCACATCGCTTGCATCAAGGCCCATCCACAAGTGACACTCTCCCCGTTGTAGGGTGCTGGGGAGGGAGCAGGCACAGACAACCAGACCACAGGGGTAGGACGTCGGTGGGCGGGAGGGGAGAGCATCCACCACCCGTCACACCGCTTACCCCCTGGCCCAGCCTCCATGCCTACACTCCACGGTGCCGGTTGGCAGGGAGAAAGCCTTCAAAGGGCAACCAGTACACAGAGGAAGGGTAGTAGTGGAGCTCTTCTCCAAAGCATCACATCGCTTGCATCAAGGCCCATCCACCAGTGACACTCTCCCCGTTGTAGGGTGCTGGGGAGGGAGCAGGCACAGACAACCAGACCACAGGGGTAGGACGTCGGTGGGCGGGAGGGGAGAGCATCCACAACCCGTCACACCGCTTACCCCGTGGCCCAACCTCCATGCCTACACTCCCCAGTGCCTGGCAGCAGGGAGGAAGCATTCAAAGGGCAGCAAGACCACACAGGTAGGGCGGTGGGCGGGAGGAGAGAGCTTCTCCAACCCGTCACACCGCTTCCAACCAGGCCCATCCACCAGGGCCACTCTCCCCGTTGTAGGGTGCTGGGGAGGGAGCAGGCACAGACAACCAGACCACAGGGGTAGGACGGCGGTGGGTGGGAGGGGAGAGCATCCACAACCCGTCACACCGCTTACCCCGTGGCCCAACCTCCATGCCTACACTCCCCAGTGCCTGGCAGCAGGGAGGAAGCGTTCAAAGGGCAGCAATACCACACAGGTAGGGCGGTGGGCGGGAGGAGAGAGCTTCTCCAACCCGTCACACCGCTTCCAACCAGGCCCATCCACCAGGGCCACTCTCCCCATTGTAGGGTGCCGGGGAGGGAGCAGGCACAGACAACCAGACCACAGGGGTAGGACGGCAGTGGGCAGGAGGGGAGAGCATCCACGACCCGTCACACTGCTTACCCCCTGGCCCAACCTCCATGCCTACACTCCCCGGTGCCAGGCGGGGAAGCTTTCAAAAGACAGCCAGACCGCAGAGGTAGTGCGGTGGGCAGGAGGAGAGAGCTTCTCCAACCCGTCACACCACTTCCCCCAAGGCCCAACCTCCAAGCCCGCACTCCATATTGCAGGGTGGCAGGGAGGGAATAGGCACAGTCATCCAGACCACAGGGATAGGACGGCGGTGGGCGGGAGGGGAGAGCATCCCCAACCCGTCACACCGCTTACCCCCTGGCCCAACCTCCAGGCCCACACTCCACATTGCAGGGTAGCGGGCGGGAACAAGAACAGGCAGGCAGGCCACAGGGATAGGACGGCGAGGGGCGGGAGGGGAGGTTATCCCCAACCCGTCACAACGCTTACCCCCTGGCCCAACCTCCAGGCCCACACTCCACATTGCAGGGTAGCGGGCGGGAACAAGAACAGGCAGGCAGGCCACAGGGATAGGACGGTGAGGGGCGGGAGGGGAGGTCATCCCCAACCCGTCACAACGCTTACCCCCTGGCCCAGCCTCCATACCTACACTCCGCTGACTTTGTGGCAGACAGTCATGCGGGATACGTAGACAACTTCGAAGCTGGTAAATAAAAAACGCTCTGTGCGGCCATGGGTGAATCGGAGGCATTAAAAGTCGGCCGCCTTTGTCCCCACCAGGGAAGGGGACCTCAGCAGGCCACGGGGCACCAGCCTCCTCCACGGCGCACACGGTATCGTACCTCTGCTTTTAGATGGGGCAGGGAGCAAACTCAGTTGGAGGTCACCAGACAGGGAGAGAAGCGCTTGGCTCGCAGACTGGCGGAGCCCGGTGTGAGTCCAGGGACCACGCCTGAGGCAGAGGAGAGAAGGACCATTTTGCCTGTTTGCAGGGGGCCACCAGGGACCGCCTCAGCGAAAGCCTCTTCCCAGCTCAGGCGCAGGGAGCCATATCGATTGGAGAAGGTAGTGGGGTAAACATGGAGGTCAAGAAGGTCCGATTCCAATAGAAGACAGGTAAGTGAGATAACCTCCTGTAAGTCTGGAACTCTGTGTAGGCATCAGAGAACTAGCCAGGGTCCCCTGACCACCAAAGGGGGTAAAACTTTCTGTCAGTCTGGAACTCTTCCTGGGCATAGGAGAACCGGCCAGACTCCCCTGCCTATTGTTCAAAATTTTCGCTCCGAGATAATCTCCTCAAGGGTGCCCCCAGAACCAACAAAGTGTCCGACCTCATGGAAGTGGTGCCTGGACACAGCTAGGCAGATCCGACCTCATTTCTGTCAAAGGCCGGAGCTCATGGGACTTAGAAAATGTTTCGCTCTTTGCCGCCGTGCCCTTCCCGGCCACCAGGGGGCGCCACTAGGGTTGCAGGGTGACCGGGGCAGGCTCCCTTCCCCTGCCTGACCTGCCCCCCTGAAGTCCCGCAATGAAGGGAGGTCGTGGAGGGCAGATGACGATTGCAGACAGGAAAGGGGGGAAACCGCCTGTCCGTCTGGAACTCTTCCTGGGCATAGGAGAACCAGCCAGAGTCCCCTGCCTGCTTGTGGGACTTTGAACTTTTTGCCAACCGGGTGTGATCCACTAGAGGTGCAGGGGACCCAGGGGATGCACCCTTCAACTGCACGACCAATCCTGGGAGGCTGTGAGCGAGCAGAGGCCCCTGGAGCCGTTTTATCATTTTTGTCCACAAGGGGGCGCCACTAGGGGTGCAGGGGTCCCGTGGAAGGCACACTTCCCATGCCCGCACAACCCCGGGAGGCTGGGAGCGAGCACAGGCCCCTGGAGCCTTTTATTGTTTTTGTCAACCGGGGGGCGCCACTAGGGTTGCAGGGTGCCCAGGGCAGGCTCCCTTCCCCTACCCATGAAGTCCCACAACGAAGGGAGGTCGGGGAGGGCAGATGACAATTGCAGACAGGTAAGGGGGAAACCGCCTGTCAGTCTGGAACTCTTCCTGGGCATAGTAGAACCGGCCAGACTCCCCTGCCTATTGTTCAAAATTTTCGCTCCGAGATAATCTCCTCAAGGGTGCCCCCAGCAGTTATCGTGCACTTTCTGCACGCGCGTCATTTAGGGGGACCGAACCAACAAAGTGTCCGACCTCATGGAAGTGGTGCCTGGACACAGCTAGGCAGATCCGACCTCATTTCTGTCAAAGGCCGGAGCTCATGGGACTTAGAAATTTTTTCGCTCTTTGCCGCCGTGCCCTTCCCAGCCACCAGGGGGCGCCACTAGGGTTGCAGGGTGACCGGGGCAGGCTCCCTTCCCCTGCCTGACCTGCCCCCCTGAAGTCCCGCAATGAAGGGAGGTCGTGGAGGGCAGATGACGATTGCAGACAGGAAAGGGGGGAAACCGCCTGTCCGTCTGGAACTCTTCCTGGGCATAGGAGAACCAGCCAGAGTCCCCTGCCTGCTTGTGGGACTTTGAACATTTTCCAACCTGAAAAGTGGGGACTTTGAAAATATTTCACCATGTAAAGTGGGGAACTTGGATTATATGCTGCACAATCTCCTCGGGGGTGGCGCCACAGCTGACAGCGCGACCGACCCCATGGACGTTTAGACTGGACGCAGCAGGGCAGAACCGACCCCGTTTTTGCCTCACACCTGGAGCTCGCTGAAGGCTGCCCAACCCCTGCCTGCCTGCCTGCCTGGCCAGCCTAGCTGGGGACCTTGGTGTCCCTAATCATTTTCGCCAACCAGGGGGTGCTCCACTAGAGGTGCAGGGGACACAGGGCAGGCACCCTTCACCTGACCAACCAATCCTGGGTGGCTGGGAGCGAGCAGAGGACCTTGGAAACTTTTATCATTTTTGTCCACCGGGGGGCGCCACTAGGGATGCAGGGTGCCCAGGGCAGGCTCCCTTCCCCTCCCCATCAAGCACCCTGAAGTCCCACAACGAAGGGAGGTCGGGGAGGGCAGATGACGATTGCAGACAGGAAAGGGGGGAAACCGCCTGTCAGTCTGGAACTCTTCCTGGGCATAGGAGAACCAGCCAGAGTCCCCTGCCTGCTTGTGGGACTTTGAACATTTTTCAACCTGAAAAGTGGGGACTTTGAAAATATTTCACCATGTAAAGTGGGGAACTTGGATTATATGCTGCACAATCTCCTCGGGGGTGGCGCCAGAGCTGACAGCACGACCGACCCCATGGACGTTTAGCCTGGACGCAGCAGGGCAGAACCGACCCTGTTTTTGCCTCATACCTGGAGCTCGCTGAAGGCCTGCCTGCCTGCCTGCCTGGCCAGCCCAGCTGTGGACCTTGGTGTCCCTAATCATTTTTGCCAACCAGGGGGTGCTCCACTAGAGGTGCAGGGGACACAGGGCAGGCACCCTTCACCTGCCCAACCAATCCTGGGTGGCTGGGAGCAAGCAGAGGCCCCTGGAGCATTTTATCATTTTCGGCCACCGGGGGGCGCCACTAAGGGTGCAGGGGTTCCAGGGCAGGCACCCTTCCCCTGCCCGCCAAACCCTGGGAGGCTGGGAGCAAGCAGAGGCCCCTGGAGCATTTTATCATTTTCGGCCACCGGGGGCGCCACTAAGGGTGCAGGGGTCCCAGGGCAGGCACCCTTCCCCTGCCCGCCAAACCCCGGGAGGCTGGGAGCAAGCAGAGGCCCCTGGAACATTTTATCATTTTCGGCCACCGGGGGGCGCCACTAAGGGTGCAGGCGTCCCAGGGCAGGCACCCTTCCCCTGCCCGCCAAACCCCGGGAGGCTGGGAGCAAGCAGAGGCCCCTGGAGCATTTTATCATTTTCGGCCACCGGGGGGCGCCACTAAGGGTGCAGGCGTCCCAGGGCAGGCACCCTTCCCCTGCCCGCCAAACCCCGGGAGGCTGGGAGCAAGCAGAGGCCCCTGGAGCATTTTATCATTTTCGGCTACCGGGGGGCGCCACTAAGGGTGCAGGCGTCCCAGGGCAGGCACCCTTCCCCTGCCCGCCAAACCCCGGGAGGCTGGGAGCAAGCAGAGGCCCCTGGAGCATTTTATCATTTTCGGCCACCGGGGGGCGCCACTAAGGGTGCAGGCGTCCCAGGGCAGGCACCCTTCCCCTGCCCGCCAAACCCCGGGAGGCTGGGAGCAAGCAGAGGCCCCTGGAGCATTTTATCATTTTCGGCTACCGGGGGGCGCCACTAAGGGTGCAGGCGTCCCAGGGCAGGCACCCTTCCCCTGCCCGCCAAACCCCGGGAGGCTGGGAGCAAGCAGAGGCCCCTGGAGCATTTTATCATTTTCGGCCACCGGGGGGCGCCACTAAGGGTGCAGGGGTCCCAGGGCAGCCTCCCCATCCTGCCCCCTGAAGTCCCGCAACAAAGTAAGGTCGGGGTGGGCATATAACGATTGCAGACAGGTAAGGGGGAAAACCACCTGTCAGTGTGGAACTCTGGTTGGGCATAGGAGAACCAGCAAGAGTCCCCTGCTTGCTCTTCAAAATTTTTGCTCCTCAACAATCTCCTCGAGGGTGCTACCAGCTATTGTCGTGCACTTTCTGCACGCGCGTCATTTAGGGGGACCAACATGAAAGAGTGTCCGACTTCATGGAAGTGGTGCCTGGACGCGGCAGGGCAGATCCGACCTCATAGCCGACAGGCCTGGAGCTTGTGGGACTTAGAAAATATTTCACCCTGAAAACTGGAGAACTTGGATTATATGCTGCACAATCTCCTCGGGGGTGGCGCCAGAGCTGACAGTGTCCGACCGCATGGACGTTTAGCCTGGACGCAGCAGGGCAGATCCGACCTCATTTCTGTCAAATGCCTGGAGCTTGTGGGACTTTGAACATTTTTCAACCTGAAAAGTGGGGACTTAGAAAATATTTTGCACATTTAAAAATAAAAAAATATAAAAAAAATACATTCCAGCACATAGAAGCCCCTCAATTTGCATCCCCTGACAGCCCCCACCTGGGTGACCAACATATCCAAAAATCAGCCAGATCCCTGCAGGGGTTCAGGAATTTCATGGAAGTCATAATTTTAGCGGTAACCGCCAGGCTCCCGTAACCGAAATTAGTTCCATAGAATCGCGGCCAAGTGCCGCTGGATAACAACCGGCAAAACGCAAGGTTTTCATGCCGAAAATAGTTCCAGGGATTTCGCGCCTATGTCCCCCTGAAGTCTTTTCTCGGTTTTGGGCCACGCAGACGCCCGCCAGGGGTCTAGCTTTCGGTTCTACCGCTGGAGGGAGACAGGGCAGCCAGGCAGGCAGCCAGGCAGGCAGGCAGGCAGCCAGGCAGCCAGGCAGCCAGGCAGGCAGGCAGGCAGGCAGGCTGGCTGTACTGCCTACGTAGGTCTTTGAGCTTACATTCAGCAGCCTCCCCTGCCCTGTGGGACGACCAGGGTTAAGCCCCCTCATTTCACGTCCTGCTCAACCGCCTCCCACCCCTCCCGTTCGGCCACCTCCGTGCCTTAAGCCCCCTCTGGTGACGGTCCCTTCCGCTCGGGCCTTAAGCCCCCTTTGGTGATTGCTCCCCTCCGCTCGGGCCTTAAGCCCCCCGCCCCTGAGACCCTGGAGGCATGGAAGCCTAGTTCACGCACCCCAAGTGCGCAGTGGCGCCCATGTCAGAAGTCGCAGATGACTTATATGTCAAGTTGTCCCTCCAAGGCCCTGCTGCAGTAGCTGGCCGCAATGCTGGATGTTTTTTTTTTTTATTCTTGGCAGTGTCAGCTTCACTCTCCTTCTCACTCTCTTGTGTGTGTGTGTGGGGGGGTGGAGGGGTGGGTTAAGTCCCTGGAGGACACCTCTACTTCCTTCTTGCAACACCCACCTATGCTCAACTCTGTATCTCCTGTCCGTGTGTTGTCTCCACACATGTTGGGTATCTTCCAAGGTGCCAAGTTGTCCAGGGAGGCGATAAAATATGGAGTGAAAGAGGCCAGAAGACACCCCACCCACCACAGATGGCCCGTCCACCAGGGCCACTCTCCCCATTGCAAGGGAGGGAGCAGGCACAGAGAGCCAGACCACATGGGTAGGACGGCGGTGGGCGGGAGAGGAGAGCATCCCCAACCCGACACACCGCTTACCCCCTGGTACAACATCCATGCCTACACTTCCCAGTGCCTGGCGGAAGGAAGGAAGCGTTCAAAGGGCAGCAAGACCACAGAGGTAAGGGCAGTGTGCAGGAGGAGAGAGCATCTCCAACCCGTCACACCGCTTGCAACAAGGCCCGTCCACCAGGGCCACTCTCCCCATTGTAGGGTGCCAGGGAGGGAGCACGCACAGAGAGCCAGACCACAGGGGTAGGACGGCGGTGGGCGGGAGAGGAGAGCATCCCCAACCCGACACACCGCTTACCCCCTGGTACAACCTCCATGCCTACACTTCCCAGTGCCTGGCGGCAGGGAGGAAGCGTTCAAAGGGCAGCAAGACCACAGAGGTAAGGGCAGTGTGCAGGAGGAGAGAGCTTCTCCAACCCGTCACACCGCTTGCAACAAGGCCCGTCCACCAGGGCCACTCTCCCCATTGTAGGGTGCCAGGGAGGGAGCAGGCACAGACAACCAGACCACAGGGGTAGGACGGTGGTAGGCGGGAGGGGAGAGCATCCACAACCCGTCACACCGCTTACCCCCTGGCCCTGCCTCCATGCCTACACTCCACAGTGCCGGGTGGCAGGGAGAAAGCCTTCAAAGGTCAACCAGTACACAGAGGAAGGGTAGTAGTGGAGCTCTTCTCCAAAGCATCACATCGCTTGCATCAAGGCCCATCCACAAGTGACACTCTACACATTGTAGGGTGCCGGGGAGGGAGCAGGCACAGACAACCAGACCACAGGGGTAGGACGGCGGTAGGCGGGAGGGGAGAGCATCCACAACCCGTCACACCGCTTACCCCCTGGCCCTGCCTCCATGCCTACACTCCACAGTGCCGGGTGGCAGGGAGAAAGCCTTCAAAGGTCAACCAGTACACAGAGGAAGGGTAGTAGTGGAGCTCTTCTCCAAAGCATCACATCGCTTGCATCAAGGCCCATCCACAAGTGACACTCTCCCCGTTGTAGGGTGCTGGGGAGGGAGCAGGCACAGACAACCAGACCACAGGGGTAGGACGTCGGTGGGCGGGAGGGGAGAGCATCCACCACCCGTCACACCGCTTACCCCCTGGCCCAGCCTCCATGCCTACACTCCACGGTGCCGGTTGGCAGGGAGAAAGCCTTCAAAGGGCAACCAGTACACAGAGGAAGGGTAGTAGTGGAGCTCTTCTCCAAAGCATCACATCGCTTGCATCAAGGCCCATCCACCAGTGACACTCTCCCCGTTGTAGGGTGCTGGGGAGGGAGCAGGCACAGACAACCAGACCACAGGGGTAGGACGTCGGTGGGCGGGAGGGGAGAGCATCCACAACCCGTCACACTGCTTACCCCCTGGCCCAACCTCCATGCCTACACTCCCCGGTGCCAGGCGGGGAAGCTTTCAAAAGACAGCCAGACCGCAGAGGTAGTGCGGTGGGCAGGAGGAGAGAGCTTCTCCAACCCGTCACACCACTTCCCCCAAGGCCCAACCTCCAAGCCCGCACTCCATATTGCAGGGTGGCAGGGAGGGAATAGGCACAGTCATCCAGACCACAGGGATAGGACGGCGGTGGGCGGGAGGGGAGAGCATCCCCAACCCGTCACACCGCTTACCCCCTGGCCCAACCTCCAGGCCCACACTCCACATTGCAGGGTAGCGGGCGGGAACAAGAACAGGCAGGCAGGCCACAGGGATAGGACGGCGAGGGGCGGGAGGGGAGGTTATCCCCAACCCGTCACAACGCTTACCCCCTGGCCCAACCTCCAGGCCCACACTCCACATTGCAGGGTAGCGGGCGGGAACAAGAACAGGCAGGCAGGCCACAGGGATAGGACGGTGAGGGGCGGGAGGGGAGGTCATCCCCAACCCGTCACAACGCTTACCCCCTGGCCCAGCCTCCATACCTACACTCCGCTGACTTTGTGGCAGACAGTCATGCGGGATACGTAGACAACTTCGAAGCTGGTAAATAAAAAACGCTCTGTGCGGCCATGGGTGAATCGGAGGCATTAAAAGTCGGCCGCCTTTGTCCCCACCAGGGAAGGGGACCTCAGCAGGCCACGGGGCACCAGCCTCCTCCACGGCGCACACGGTATCGTACCTCTGCTTTTAGATGGGGCAGGGAGCAAACTCAGTTGGAGGTCACCAGACAGGGAGAGAAGCGCTTGGCTCGCAGACTGGCGGAGCCCGGTGTGAGTCCAGGGACCACGCCTGAGGCAGAGGAGAGAAGGACCATTTTGCCTGTTTGCAGGGGGCCACCAGGGACCGCCTCAGCGAAAGCCTCTTCCCAGCTCAGGCGCAGGGAGCCATATCGATTGGAGAAGGTAGTGGGGTAAACATGGAGGTCAAGAAGGTCCGATTCCAATAGAAGACAGGTAAGTGAGATAACCTCCTGTAAGTCTGGAACTCTGTGTAGGCATCAGAGAACTAGCCAGGGTCCCCTGACCACCAAAGGGGGTAAAACTTTCTGTCAGTCTGGAACTCTTCCTGGGCATAGGAGAACCGGCCAGACTCCCCTGCCTATTGTTCAAAATTTTCGCTCCGAGATAATCTCCTCAAGGGTGCCCCCAGAACCAACAAAGTGTCCGACCTCATGGAAGTGGTGCCTGGACACAGCTAGGCAGATCCGACCTCATTTCTGTCAAAGGCCGGAGCTCATGGGACTTAGAAAATGTTTCGCTCTTTGCCGCCGTGCCCTTCCCGGCCACCAGGGGGCGCCACTAGGGTTGCAGGGTGACCGGGGCAGGCTCCCTTCCCCTGCCTGACCTGCCCCCCTGAAGTCCCGCAATGAAGGGAGGTCGTGGAGGGCAGATGACGATTGCAGACAGGAAAGGGGGGAAACCGCCTGTCCGTCTGGAACTCTTCCTGGGCATAGGAGAACCAGCCAGAGTCCCCTGCCTGCTTGTGGGACTTTGAACTTTTTGCCAACCGGGTGTGATCCACTAGAGGTGCAGGGGACCCAGGGGATGCACCCTTCAACTGCACGACCAATCCTGGGAGGCTGTGAGCGAGCAGAGGCCCCTGGAGCCGTTTTATCATTTTTGTCCACAAGGGGGCGCCACTAGGGGTGCAGGGGTCCCGTGGAAGGCACACTTCCCATGCCCGCACAACCCCGGGAGGCTGGGAGCGAGCACAGGCCCCTGGAGCCTTTTATTGTTTTTGTCAACCGGGGGGCGCCACTAGGGTTGCAGGGTGCCCAGGGCAGGCTCCCTTCCCCTACCCATGAAGTCCCACAACGAAGGGAGGTCGGGGAGGGCAGATGACAATTGCAGACAGGTAAGGGGGAAACCGCCTGTCAGTCTGGAACTCTTCCTGGGCATAGTAGAACCGGCCAGACTCCCCTGCCTATTGTTCAAAATTTTCGCTCCGAGATAATCTCCTCAAGGGTGCCCCCAGCAGTTATCGTGCACTTTCTGCACGCGCGTCATTTAGGGGGACCGAACCAACAAAGTGTCCGACCTCATGGAAGTGGTGCCTGGACACAGCTAGGCAGATCCGACCTCATTTCTGTCAAAGGCCGGAGCTCATGGGACTTAGAAATTTTTTCGCTCTTTGCCGCCGTGCCCTTCCCAGCCACCAGGGGGCGCCACTAGGGTTGCAGGGTGACCGGGGCAGGCTCCCTTCCCCTGCCTGACCTGCCCCCCTGAAGTCCCGCAATGAAGGGAGGTCGTGGAGGGCAGATGACGATTGCAGACAGGAAAGGGGGGAAACCGCCTGTCCGTCTGGAACTCTTCCTGGGCATAGGAGAACCAGCCAGAGTCCCCTGCCTGCTTGTGGGACTTTGAACATTTTCCAACCTGAAAAGTGGGGACTTTGAAAATATTTCACCATGTAAAGTGGGGAACTTGGATTATATGCTGCACAATCTCCTCGGGGGTGGCGCCACAGCTGACAGCGCGACCGACCCCATGGACGTTTAGACTGGACGCAGCAGGGCAGAACCGACCCCGTTTTTGCCTCACACCTGGAGCTCGCTGAAGGCTGCCCAACCCCTGCCTGCCTGCCTGCCTGGCCAGCCTAGCTGGGGACCTTGGTGTCCCTAATCATTTTCGCCAACCAGGGGGTGCTCCACTAGAGGTGCAGGGGACACAGGGCAGGCACCCTTCACCTGACCAACCAATCCTGGGTGGCTGGGAGCGAGCAGAGGACCTTGGAAACTTTTATCATTTTTGTCCACCGGGGGGCGCCACTAGGGATGCAGGGTGCCCAGGGCAGGCTCCCTTCCCCTCCCCATCAAGCACCCTGAAGTCCCACAACGAAGGGAGGTCGGGGAGGGCAGATGACGATTGCAGACAGGAAAGGGGGGAAACCGCCTGTCAGTCTGGAACTCTTCCTGGGCATAGGAGAACCAGCCAGAGTCCCCTGCCTGCTTGTGGGACTTTGAACATTTTTCAACCTGAAAAGTGGGGACTTTGAAAATATTTCACCATGTAAAGTGGGGAACTTGGATTATATGCTGCACAATCTCCTCGGGGGTGGCGCCAGAGCTGACAGCACGACCGACCCCATGGACGTTTAGCCTGGACGCAGCAGGGCAGAACCGACCCTGTTTTTGCCTCATACCTGGAGCTCGCTGAAGGCCTGCCTGCCTGCCTGCCTGGCCAGCCCAGCTGTGGACCTTGGTGTCCCTAATCATTTTTGCCAACCAGGGGGTGCTCCACTAGAGGTGCAGGGGACACAGGGCAGGCACCCTTCACCTGCCCAACCAATCCTGGGTGGCTGGGAGCAAGCAGAGGCCCCTGGAGCATTTTATCATTTTCGGCCACCGGGGGGCGCCACTAAGGGTGCAGGGGTTCCAGGGCAGGCACCCTTCCCCTGCCCGCCAAACCCTGGGAGGCTGGGAGCAAGCAGAGGCCCCTGGAGCATTTTATCATTTTCGGCCACCGGGGGCGCCACTAAGGGTGCAGGGGTCCCAGGGCAGGCACCCTTCCCCTGCCCGCCAAACCCCGGGAGGCTGGGAGCAAGCAGAGGCCCCTGGAACATTTTATCATTTTCGGCCACCGGGGGGCGCCACTAAGGGTGCAGGCGTCCCAGGGCAGGCACCCTTCCCCTGCCCGCCAAACCCCGGGAGGCTGGGAGCAAGCAGAGGCCCCTGGAGCATTTTATCATTTTCGGCCACCGGGGGGCGCCACTAAGGGTGCAGGCGTCCCAGGGCAGGCACCCTTCCCCTGCCCGCCAAACCCCGGGAGGCTGGGAGCAAGCAGAGGCCCCTGGAGCATTTTATCATTTTCGGCTACCGGGGGGCGCCACTAAGGGTGCAGGCGTCCCAGGGCAGGCACCCTTCCCCTGCCCGCCAAACCCCGGGAGGCTGGGAGCAAGCAGAGGCCCCTGGAGCATTTTATCATTTTCGGCCACCGGGGGGCGCCACTAAGGGTGCAGGCGTCCCAGGGCAGGCACCCTTCCCCTGCCCGCCAAACCCCGGGAGGCTGGGAGCAAGCAGAGGCCCCTGGAGCATTTTATCATTTTCGGCTACCGGGGGGCGCCACTAAGGGTGCAGGCGTCCCAGGGCAGGCACCCTTCCCCTGCCCGCCAAACCCCGGGAGGCTGGGAGCAAGCAGAGGCCCCTGGAGCATTTGATCATTTTCGGCCACCGGGGGGCGCCACTAAGGGTGCAGGGGTCCCAGGGCAGCCTCCCCATCCTGCCCCCTGAAGTCCCGCAACAAAGTAAGGTCGGGGTGGGCATATAACGATTGCAGACAGGTAAGGGGGAAAACCACCTGTCAGTGTGGAACTCTGGTTGGGCATAGGAGAACCAGCAAGAGTCCCCTGCTTGCTCTTCAAAATTTTTGCTCCTCAACAATCTCCTCGAGGGTGCTACCAGCTATTGTCGTGCACTTTCTGCACGCGCGTCATTTAGGGGGACCAACATGAAAGAGTGTCCGACTTCATGGAAGTGGTGCCTGGACGCGGCAGGGCAGATCCGACCTCATAGCCGACAGGCCTGGAGCTTGTGGGACTTAGAAAATATTTCACCCTGAAAACTGGAGAACTTGGATTATATGCTGCACAATCTCCTCGGGGGTGGCGCCAGAGCTGACAGTGTCCGACCGCATGGACGTTTAGCCTGGACGCAGCAGGGCAGATCCGACCTCATTTCTGTCAAATGCCTGGAGCTTGTGGGACTTTGAACATTTTTCAACCTGAAAAGTGGGGACTTGGAAAATATTTTGCACATTTAAAAATAAAAAAATATAAAAAAAATACATTCCAGCACATAGAAGCCCCTCAATTTGCATCCCCTGACAGCCCCCACCTGGGTGACCAACATATCCAAAAATCAGCCAGATCCCTGCAGGGGTTCAGGAATTTCATGGAAGTCATAATTTTAGCGGTAACCGCCAGGCTCCCGTAACCGAAATTAGTTCCATAGAATCGCGGCCAAGTGCCGCTGGATAACAACCGGCAAAACGCAAGGTTTTCATGCCGAAAATAGTTCCAGGGATTTCGCGCCTATGTCCCCCTGAAGTCTTTTCTCGGTTTTGGGCCACGCAGACGCCCGCCAGGGGTCTAGCTTTCGGTTCTACCGCTGGAGGGAGACAGGGCAGCCAGGCAGGCAGCCAGGCAGGCAGGCAGGCAGCCAGGCAGCCAGGCAGCCAGGCAGGCAGGCAGGCAGGCAGGCTGGCTGTACTGCCTACGTAGGTCTTTGAGCTTACATTCAGCAGCCTCCCCTGCCCTGTGGGACGACCAGGGTTAAGCCCCCTCATTTCACGTCCTGCTCAACCGCCTCCCACCCCTCCCGTTCGGCCACCTCCGTGCCTTAAGCCCCCTCTGGTGACGGTCCCTTCCGCTCGGGCCTTAAGCCCCCTTTGGTGATTGCTCCCCTCCGCTCGGGCCTTAAGCCCCCCGCCCCTGAGACCCTGGAGGCATGGAAGCCTAGTTCACGCACCCCAAGTGCGCAGTGGCGCCCATGTCAGAAGTCGCAGATGACTTATATGTCAAGTTGTCCCTCCAAGGCCCTGCTGCAGTAGCTGGCCGCAATGCTGGATGTTTTTTTTTTTTATTCTTGGCAGTGTCAGCTTCACTCTCCTTCTCACTCTCTTGTGTGTGTGTGTGGGGGGGTGGAGGGGTGGGTTAAGTCCCTGGAGGACACCTCTACTTCCTTCTTGCAACACCCACCTATGCTCAACTCTGTATCTCCTGTCCGTGTGTTGTCTCCACACATGTTGGGTATCTTCCAAGGTGCCAAGTTGTCCAGGGAGGCGATAAAATATGGAGTGAAAGAGGCCAGAAGACACCCCACCCACCACAGATGGCCCGTCCACCAGGGCCACTCTCCCCATTGCAAGGGAGGGAGCAGGCACAGAGAGCCAGACCACATGGGTAGGACGGCGGTGGGCGGGAGAGGAGAGCATCCCCAACCCGACACACCGCTTACCCCCTGGTACAACATCCATGCCTACACTTCCCAGTGCCTGGCGGAAGGAAGGAAGCGTTCAAAGGGCAGCAAGACCACAGAGGTAAGGGCAGTGTGCAGGAGGAGAGAGCATCTCCAACCCGTCACACCGCTTGCAACAAGGCCCGTCCACCAGGGCCACTCTCCCCATTGTAGGGTGCCAGGGAGGGAGCACGCACAGAGAGCCAGACCACAGGGGTAGGACGGCGGTGGGCGGGAGAGGAGAGCATCCCCAACCCGACACACCGCTTACCCCCTGGTACAACCTCCATGCCTACACTTCCCAGTGCCTGGCGGCAGGGAGGAAGCGTTCAAAGGGCAGCAAGACCACAGAGGTAAGGGCAGTGTGCAGGAGGAGAGAGCTTCTCCAACCCGTCACACCGCTTGCAACAAGGCCCGTCCACCAGGGCCACTCTCCCCATTGTAGGGTGCCAGGGAGGGAGCAGGCACAGACAACCAGACCACAGGGGTAGGACGGTGGTAGGCGGGAGGGGAGAGCATCCACAACCCGTCACACCGCTTACCCCCTGGCCCTGCCTCCATGCCTACACTCCACAGTGCCGGGTGGCAGGGAGAAAGCCTTCAAAGGTCAACCAGTACACAGAGGAAGGGTAGTAGTGGAGCTCTTCTCCAAAGCATCACATCGCTTGCATCAAGGCCCATCCACAAGTGACACTCTACACATTGTAGGGTGCCGGGGAGGGAGCAGGCACAGACAACCAGACCACAGGGGTAGGACGGCGGTAGGCGGGAGGGGAGAGCATCCACAACCCGTCACACCGCTTACCCCCTGGCCCTGCCTCCATGCCTACACTCCACAGTGCCGGGTGGCAGGGAGAAAGCCTTCAAAGGTCAACCAGTACACAGAGGAAGGGTAGTAGTGGAGCTCTTCTCCAAAGCATCACATCGCTTGCATCAAGGCCCATCCACAAGTGACACTCTCCCCGTTGTAGGGTGCTGGGGAGGGAGCAGGCACAGACAACCAGACCACAGGGGTAGGACGTCGGTGGGCGGGAGGGGAGAGCATCCACCACCCGTCACACCGCTTACCCCCTGGCCCAGCCTCCATGCCTACACTCCACGGTGCCGGTTGGCAGGGAGAAAGCCTTCAAAGGGCAACCAGTACACAGAGGAAGGGTAGTAGTGGAGCTCTTCTCCAAAGCATCACATCGCTTGCATCAAGGCCCATCCACCAGTGACACTCTCCCCGTTGTAGGGTGCTGGGGAGGGAGCAGGCACAGACAACCAGACCACAGGGGTAGGACGTCGGTGGGCGGGAGGGGAGAGCATCCACAACCCGTCACACCGCTTACCCCGTGGCCCAACCTCCATGCCTACACTCCCCAGTGCCTGGCAGCAGGGAGGAAGCATTCAAAGGGCAGCAAGACCACACAGGTAGGGCGGTGGGCGGGAGGAGAGAGCTTCTCCAACCCGTCACACCGCTTCCAACCAGGCCCATCCACCAGGGCCACTCTCCCCGTTGTAGGGTGCTGGGGAGGGAGCAGGCACAGACAACCAGACCACAGGGGTAGGACGGCGGTGGGCGGGAGGGGAGAGCATCCACAACCCGTCACACCGCTTACCCCGTGGCCCAACCTCCATGCCTACACTCCCCAGTGCCTGGCAGCAGGGAGGAAGCGTTCAAAGGGCAGCAATACCACACAGGTAGGGCGGTGGGCGGGAGGAGAGAGCTTCTCCAACCCGTCACACCGCTTCCAACCAGGCCCATCCACCAGGGCCACTCTCCCCATTGTAGGGTGCCGGGGAGGGAGCAGGCACAGACAACCAGACCACAGGGGTAGGACGGCAGTGGGCAGGAGGGGAGAGCATCCACGACCCGTCACACTGCTTACCCCCTGGCCCAACCTCCATGCCTACACTCCCCGGTGCCAGGCGGGGAAGCTTTCAAAAGACAGCCAGACCGCAGAGGTAGTGCGGTGGGCAGGAGGAGAGAGCTTCTCCAACCCGTCACACCACTTCCCCCAAGGCCCAACCTCCAAGCCCGCACTCCATATTGCAGGGTGGCAGGGAGGGAATAGGCACAGTCAGCCAGACCACAGGGATAGGACGGCGGTGGGCGGGAGGGGAGAGCATCCCCAACCCGTCACACCGCTTACCCCCTGGCCCAACCTCCAGGCCCACACTCCACATTGCAGGGTAGCGGGCGGGAACAAGAACAGGCAGGCAGGCCACAGGGATAGGACGGCGAGGGGCGGGAGGGGAGGTTATCCCCAACCCGTCACAACGCTTACCCCCTGGCCCAACCTCCAGGCCCACACTCCACATTGCAGGGTAGCGGGCGGGAACAAGAACAGGCAGGCAGGCCACAGGGATAGGACGGTGAGGGGCGGGAGGGGAGGTCATCCCCAACCCGTCACAACGCTTACCCCCTGGCCCAGCCTCCATACCTACACTCCGCTGACTTTGTGGCAGACAGTCATGCGGGATACGTAGACAACTTCGAAGCTGGTAAATAAAAAACGCTCTGTGCGGCCATGGGTGAATCGGAGGCATTAAAAGTCGGCCGCCTTTGTCCCCACCAGGGAAGGAGACCTCAGCAGGCCACGGGGCACCAGCCTCCTCCACGGCGCACACGGTATCGTACCTCTGCTTTTAGATGGGGCAGGGAGCAAACTCAGTTGGAGGTCACCAGACAGGGAGAGAAGCGCTTGGCTCGCAGACTGGCGGAGCCCGGTGTGAGTCCAGGGACCACGCCTGAGGCAGAGGAGAGAAGGACCATTTTGCCTGTTTGCAGGGGGCCACCAGGGACCGCCTCAGCGAAAGCCTCTTCCCAGCTCAGGCGCAGGGAGCCATATCGATTGGAGAAGGTAGTGGGGTAAACATGGAGGTCAAGAAGGTCCGATTCCAATAGAAGACAGGTAAGTGAGATAACCTCCTGTAAGTCTGGAACTCTGTGTAGGCATCAGAGAACTAGCCAGGGTCCCCTGACCACCAAAGGGGGTAAAACTTTCTGTCAGTCTGGAACTCTTCCTGGGCATAGGAGAACCGGCCAGACTCCCCTGCCTATTGTTCAAAATTTTCGCTCCGAGATAATCTCCTCAAGGGTGCCCCCAGAACCAACAAAGTGTCCGACCTCATGGAAGTGGTGCCTGGACACAGCTAGGCAGATCCGACCTCATTTCTGTCAAAGGCCGGAGCTCATGGGACTTAGAAAATGTTTCGCTCTTTGCCGCCGTGCCCTTCCCGGCCACCAGGGGGCGCCACTAGGGTTGCAGGGTGACCGGGGCAGGCTCCCTTCCCCTGCCTGACCTGCCCCCCTGAAGTCCCGCAATGAAGGGAGGTCGTGGAGGGCAGATGACGATTGCAGACAGGAAAGGGGGGAAACCGCCTGTCCGTCTGGAACTCTTCCTGGGCATAGGAGAACCAGCCAGAGTCCCCTGCCTGCTTGTGGGACTTTGAACTTTTTGCCAACCGGGTGTGATCCACTAGAGGTGCAGGGGACCCAGGGGATGCACCCTTCAACTGCACGACCAATCCTGGGAGGCTGTGAGCGAGCAGAGGCCCCTGGAGCCGTTTTATCATTTTTGTCCACAAGGGGGCGCCACTAGGGGTGCAGGGGTCCCGTGGAAGGCACACTTCCCATGCCCGCACAACCCCGGGAGGCTGGGAGCGAGCACAGGCCCCTGGAGCCTTTTATTGTTTTTGTCAACCGGGGGGCGCCACTAGGGTTGCAGGGTGCCCAGGGCAGGCTCCCTTCCCCTACCCATGAAGTCCCACAACGAAGGGAGGTCGGGGAGGGCAGATGACAATTGCAGACAGGTAAGGGGGAAACCGCCTGTCAGTCTGGAACTCTTCCTGGGCATAGTAGAACCGGCCAGACTCCCCTGCCTATTGTTCAAAATTTTCGCTCCGAGATAATCTCCTCAAGGGTGCCCCCAGCAGTTATCGTGCACTTTCTGCACGCGCGTCATTTAGGGGGACCGAACCAACAAAGTGTCCGACCTCATGGAAGTGGTGCCTGGACACAGCTAGGCAGATCCGACCTCATTTCTGTCAAAGGCCGGAGCTCATGGGACTTAGAAATTTTTTCGCTCTTTGCCGCCGTGCCCTTCCCAGCCACCAGGGGGCGCCACTAGGGTTGCAGGGTGACCGGGGCAGGCTCCCTTCCCCTGCCTGACCTGCCCCCCTGAAGTCCCGCAATGAAGGGAGGTCGTGGAGGGCAGATGACGATTGCAGACAGGAAAGGGGGGAAACCGCCTGTCCGTCTGGAACTCTTCCTGGGCATAGGAGAACCAGCCAGAGTCCCCTGCCTGCTTGTGGGACTTTGAACATTTTCCAACCTGAAAAGTGGGGACTTTGAAAATATTTCACCATGTAAAGTGGGGAACTTGGATTATATGCTGCACAATCTCCTCGGGGGTGGCGCCACAGCTGACAGCGCGACCGACCCCATGGACGTTTAGACTGGACGCAGCAGGGCAGAACCGACCCCGTTTTTGCCTCACACCTGGAGCTCGCTGAAGGCTGCCCAACCCCTGCCTGCCTGCCTGCCTGGCCAGCCTAGCTGGGGACCTTGGTGTCCCTAATCATTTTCGCCAACCAGGGGGTGCTCCACTAGAGGTGCAGGGGACACAGGGCAGGCACCCTTCACCTGCCCAACCAATCCTGGGTGGCTGGGAGCGAGCAGAGGACCTTGGAAACTTTTATCATTTTTGTCCACCGGGGGGCGCCACTAGGGATGCAGGGTGCCCAGGGCAGGCTCCCTTCCCCTCCCCATCAAGCACCCTGAAGTCCCACAACGAAGGGAGGTCGGGGAGGGCAGATGACGATTGCAGACAGGAAAGGGGGGAAACCGCCTGTCAGTCTGGAACTCTTCCTGGGCATAGGAGAACCAGCCAGAGTCCCCTGCCTGCTTGTGGGACTTTGAACATTTTTCAACCTGAAAAGTGGGGACTTTGAAAATATTTCACCATGTAAAGTGGGGAACTTGGATTATATGCTGCACAATCTCCTCGGGGGTGGCGCCAGAGCTGACAGCACGACCGACCCCATGGACGTTTAGCCTGGACGCAGCAGGGCAGAACCGACCCTGTTTTTGCCTCATACCTGGAGCTCGCTGAAGGCCTGCCTGCCTGCCTGCCTGGCCAGCCCAGCTGTGGACCTTGGTGTCCCTAATCATTTTTGCCAACCAGGGGGTGCTCCACTAGAGGTGCAGGGGACACAGGGCAGGCACCCTTCACCTGCCCAACCAATCCTGGGTGGCTGGGAGCAAGCAGAGGCCCCTGGAGCATTTTATCATTTTCGGCCACCGGGGGGCGCCACTAAGGGTGCAGGGGTTCCAGGGCAGGCACCCTTCCCCTGCCCGCCAAACCCTGGGAGGCTGGGAGCAAGCAGAGGCCCCTGGAGCATTTTATCATTTTCGGCCACCGGGGGCGCCACTAAGGGTGCAGGGGTCCCAGGGCAGGCACCCTTCCCCTGCCCGCCAAACCCCGGGAGGCTGGGAGCAAGCAGAGGCCCCTGGAACATTTTATCATTTTCGGCCACCGGGGGGCGCCACTAAGGGTGCAGGCGTCCCAGGGCAGGCACCCTTCCCCTGCCCGCCAAACCCCGGGAGGCTGGGAGCAAGCAGAGGCCCCTGGAGCATTTTATCATTTTCGGCCACCGGGGGGCGCCACTAAGGGTGCAGGCGTCCCAGGGCAGGCACCCTTCCCCTGCCCGCCAAACCCCGGGAGGCTGGGAGCAAGCAGAGGCCCCTGGAGCATTTTATCATTTTCGGCTACCGGGGGGCGCCACTAAGGGTGCAGGCGTCCCAGGGCAGGCACCCTTCCCCTGCCCGCCAAACCCCGGGAGGCTGGGAGCAAGCAGAGGCCCCTGGAGCATTTTATCATTTTCGGCCACCGGGGGGCGCCACTAAGGGTGCAGGCGTCCCAGGGCAGGCACCCTTCCCCTGCCCGCCAAACCCCGGGAGGCTGGGAGCAAGCAGAGGCCCCTGGAGCATTTTATCATTTTCGGCTACCGGGGGGCGCCACTAAGGGTGCAGGCGTCCCAGGGCAGGCACCCTTCCCCTGCCCGCCAAACCCCGGGAGGCTGGGAGCAAGCAGAGGCCCCTGGAGCATTTTATCATTTTCGGCCACCGGGGGGCGCCACTAAGGGTGCAGGGGTCCCAGGGCAGCCTCCCCATCCTGCCCCCTGAAGTCCCGCAACAAAGTAAGGTCGGGGTGGGCATATAACGATTGCAGACAGGTAAGGGGGAAAACCACCTGTCAGTGTGGAACTCTGGTTGGGCATAGGAGAACCAGCAAGAGTCCCCTGCTTGCTCTTCAAAATTTTTGCTCCTCAACAATCTCCTCGAGGGTGCTACCAGCTATTGTCGTGCACTTTCTGCACGCGCGTCATTTAGGGGGACCAACATGAAAGAGTGTCCGACTTCATGGAAGTGGTGCCTGGACGCGGCAGGGCAGATCCGACCTCATAGCCGACAGGCCTGGAGCTTGTGGGACTTAGAAAATATTTCACCCTGAAAACTGGAGAACTTGGATTATATGCTGCACAATCTCCTCGGGGGTGGCGCCAGAGCTGACAGTGTCCGACCGCATGGACGTTTAGCCTGGACGCAGCAGGGCAGATCCGACCTCATTTCTGTCAAATGCCTGGAGCTTGTGGGACTTTGAACATTTTTCAACCTGAAAAGTGGGGACTTAGAAAATATTTTGCACATTTAAAAATAAAAAAATATAAAAAAAATACATTCCAGCACATAGAAGCCCCTCAATTTGCATCCCCTGACAGCCCCCACCTGGGTGACCAACATATCCAAAAATCAGCCAGATCCCTGCAGGGGTTCAGGAATTTCATGGAAGTCATAATTTTAGCGGTAACCGCCAGGCTCCCGTAACCGAAATTAGTTCCATAGAATCGCGGCCAAGTGCCGCTGGATAACAACCGGCAAAACGCAAGGTTTTCATGCCGAAAATAGTTCCAGGGATTTCGCGCCTATGTCCCCCTGAAGTCTTTTCTCGGTTTTGGGCCACGCAGACGCCCGCCAGGGGTCTAGCTTTCGGTTCTACCGCTGGAGGGAGACAGGGCAGCCAGGCAGGCAGCCAGGCAGGCAGGCAGGCAGCCAGGCAGCCAGGCAGCCAGGCAGGCAGGCAGGCAGGCAGGCTGGCTGTACTGCCTACGTAGGTCTTTGAGCTTACATTCAGCAGCCTCCCCTGCCCTGTGGGACGACCAGGGTTAAGCCCCCTCATTTCACGTCCTGCTCAACCGCCTCCCACCCCTCCCGTTCGGCCACCTCCGTGCCTTAAGCCCCCTCTGGTGACGGTCCCTTCCGCTCGGGCCTTAAGCCCCCTTTGGTGATTGCTCCCCTCCGCTCGGGCCTTAAGCCCCCCGCCCCTGAGACCCTGGAGGCATGGAAGCCTAGTTCACGCACCCCAAGTGCGCAGTGGCGCCCATGTCAGAAGTCGCAGATGACTTATATGTCAAGTTGTCCCTCCAAGGCCCTGCTGCAGTAGCTGGCCGCAATGCTGGATGTTTTTTTTTTTTATTCTTGGCAGTGTCAGCTTCACTCTCCTTCTCACTCTCTTGTGTGTGTGTGTGGGGGGGTGGAGGGGTGGGTTAAGTCCCTGGAGGACACCTCTACTTCCTTCTTGCAACACCCACCTATGCTCAACTCTGTATCTCCTGTCCGTGTGTTGTCTCCACACATGTTGGGTATCTTCCAAGGTGCCAAGTTGTCCAGGGAGGCGATAAAATATGGAGTGAAAGAGGCCAGAAGACACCCCACCCACCACAGATGGCCCGTCCACCAGGGCCACTCTCCCCATTGCAAGGGAGGGAGCAGGCACAGAGAGCCAGACCACATGGGTAGGACGGCGGTGGGCGGGAGAGGAGAGCATCCCCAACCCGACACACCGCTTACCCCCTGGTACAACATCCATGCCTACACTTCCCAGTGCCTGGCGGAAGGAAGGAAGCGTTCAAAGGGCAGCAAGACCACAGAGGTAAGGGCAGTGTGCAGGAGGAGAGAGCATCTCCAACCCGTCACACCGCTTGCAACAAGGCCCGTCCACCAGGGCCACTCTCCCCATTGTAGGGTGCCAGGGAGGGAGCACGCACAGAGAGCCAGACCACAGGGGTAGGACGGCGGTGGGCGGGAGAGGAGAGCATCCCCAACCCGACACACCGCTTACCCCCTGGTACAACCTCCATGCCTACACTTCCCAGTGCCTGGCGGCAGGGAGGAAGCGTTCAAAGGGCAGCAAGACCACAGAGGTAAGGGCAGTGTGCAGGAGGAGAGAGCTTCTCCAACCCGTCACACCGCTTGCAACAAGGCCCGTCCACCAGGGCCACTCTCCCCATTGTAGGGTGCCAGGGAGGGAGCAGGCACAGACAACCAGACCACAGGGGTAGGACGGTGGTAGGCGGGAGGGGAGAGCATCCACAACCCGTCACACCGCTTACCCCCTGGCCCTGCCTCCATGCCTACACTCCACAGTGCCGGGTGGCAGGGAGAAAGCCTTCAAAGGTCAACCAGTACACAGAGGAAGGGTAGTAGTGGAGCTCTTCTCCAAAGCATCACATCGCTTGCATCAAGGCCCATCCACAAGTGACACTCTACACATTGTAGGGTGCCGGGGAGGGAGCAGGCACAGACAACCAGACCACAGGGGTAGGACGGCGGTAGGCGGGAGGGGAGAGCATCCACAACCCGTCACACCGCTTACCCCCTGGCCCTGCCTCCATGCCTACACTCCACAGTGCCGGGTGGCAGGGAGAAAGCCTTCAAAGGTCAACCAGTACACAGAGGAAGGGTAGTAGTGGAGCTCTTCTCCAAAGCATCACATCGCTTGCATCAAGGCCCATCCACAAGTGACACTCTCCCCGTTGTAGGGTGCTGGGGAGGGAGCAGGCACAGACAACCAGACCACAGGGGTAGGACGTCGGTGGGCGGGAGGGGAGAGCATCCACCACCCGTCACACCGCTTACCCCCTGGCCCAGCCTCCATGCCTACACTCCACGGTGCCGGTTGGCAGGGAGAAAGCCTTCAAAGGGCAACCAGTACACAGAGGAAGGGTAGTAGTGGAGCTCTTCTCCAAAGCATCACATCGCTTGCATCAAGGCCCATCCACCAGTGACACTCTCCCCGTTGTAGGGTGCTGGGGAGGGAGCAGGCACAGACAACCAGACCACAGGGGTAGGACGTCGGTGGGCGGGAGGGGAGAGCATCCACAACCCGTCACACCGCTTACCCCGTGGCCCAACCTCCATGCCTACACTCCCCAGTGCCTGGCAGCAGGGAGGAAGCATTCAAAGGGCAGCAAGACCACACAGGTAGGGCGGTGGGCGGGAGGAGAGAGCTTCTCCAACCCGTCACACCGCTTCCAACCAGGCCCATCCACCAGGGCCACTCTCCCCGTTGTAGGGTGCTGGGGAGGGAGCAGGCACAGACAACCAGACCACAGGGGTAGGACGGCGGTGGGCGGGAGGGGAGAGCATCCACAACCCGTCACACCGCTTACCCCGTGGCCCAACCTCCATGCCTACACTCCCCAGTGCCTGGCAGCAGGGAGGAAGCGTTCAAAGGGCAGCAATACCACACAGGTAGGGCGGTGGGCGGGAGGAGAGAGCTTCTCCAACCCGTCACACCGCTTCCAACCAGGCCCATCCACCAGGGCCACTCTCCCCATTGTAGGGTGCCGGGGAGGGAGCAGGCACAGACAACCAGACCACAGGGGTAGGACGGCAGTGGGCAGGAGGGGAGAGCATCCACGACCCGTCACACTGCTTACCCCCTGGCCCAACCTCCATGCCTACACTCCCCGGTGCCAGGCGGGGAAGCTTTCAAAAGACAGCCAGACCGCAGAGGTAGTGCGGTGGGCAGGAGGAGAGAGCTTCTCCAACCCGTCACACCACTTCCCCCAAGGCCCAACCTCCAAGCCCGCACTCCATATTGCAGGGTGGCAGGGAGGGAATAGGCACAGTCAGCCAGACCACAGGGATAGGACGGCGGTGGGCGGGAGGGGAGAGCATCCCCAACCCGTCACACCGCTTACCCCCTGGCCCAACCTCCAGGCCCACACTCCACATTGCAGGGTAGCGGGCGGGAACAAGAACAGGCAGGCAGGCCACAGGGATAGGACGGCGAGGGGCGGGAGGGGAGGTTATCCCCAACCCGTCACAACGCTTACCCCCTGGCCCAACCTCCAGGCCCACACTCCACATTGCAGGGTAGCGGGCGGGAACAAGAACAGGCAGGCAGGCCACAGGGATAGGACGGTGAGGGGCGGGAGGGGAGGTCATCCCCAACCCGTCACAACGCTTACCCCCTGGCCCAGCCTCCATACCTACACTCCGCTGACTTTGTGGCAGACAGTCATGCGGGATACGTAGACAACTTCGAAGCTGGTAAATAAAAAACGCTCTGTGCGGCCATGGGTGAATCGGAGGCATTAAAAGTCGGCCGCCTTTGTCCCCACCAGGGAAGGGGACCTCAGCAGGCCACGGGGCACCAGCCTCCTCCACGGCGCACACGGTATCGTACCTCTGCTTTTAGATGGGGCAGGGAGCAAACTCAGTTGGAGGTCACCAGACAGGGAGAGAAGCGCTTGGCTCGCAGACTGGCGGAGCCCGGTGTGAGTCCAGGGACCACGCCTGAGGCAGAGGAGAGAAGGACCATTTTGCCTGTTTGCAGGGGGCCACCAGGGACCGCCTCAGCGAAAGCCTCTTCCCAGCTCAGGCGCAGGGAGCCATATCGATTGGAGAAGGTAGTGGGGTAAACATGGAGGTCAAGAAGGTCCGATTCCAATAGAAGACAGGTAAGTGAGATAACCTCCTGTAAGTCTGGAACTCTGTGTAGGCATCAGAGAACTAGCCAGGGTCCCCTGACCACCAAAGGGGGTAAAACTTTCTGTCAGTCTGGAACTCTTCCTGGGCATAGGAGAACCGGCCAGACTCCCCTGCCTATTGTTCAAAATTTTCGCTCCGAGATAATCTCCTCAAGGGTGCCCCCAGAACCAACAAAGTGTCCGACCTCATGGAAGTGGTGCCTGGACACAGCTAGGCAGATCCGACCTCATTTCTGTCAAAGGCCGGAGCTCATGGGACTTAGAAAATGTTTCGCTCTTTGCCGCCGTGCCCTTCCCGGCCACCAGGGGGCGCCACTAGGGTTGCAGGGTGACCGGGGCAGGCTCCCTTCCCCTGCCTGACCTGCCCCCCTGAAGTCCCGCAATGAAGGGAGGTCGTGGAGGGCAGATGACGATTGCAGACAGGAAAGGGGGGAAACCGCCTGTCCGTCTGGAACTCTTCCTGAGCATAGGAGAACCAGCCAGAGTCCCCTGCCTGCTTGTGGGACTTTGAACTTTTTGCCAACCGGGTGTGATCCACTAGAGGTGCAGGGGACCCAGGGGATGCACCCTTCAACTGCACGACCAATCCTGGGAGGCTGTGAGCGAGCAGAGGCCCCTGGAGCCGTTTTATCATTTTTGTCCACAAGGGGGCGCCACTAGGGGTGCAGGGGTCCCGTGGAAGGCACACTTCCCATGCCCGCACAACCCCGGGAGGCTGGGAGCGAGCACAGGCCCCTGGAGCCTTTTATTGTTTTTGTCAACCGGGGGGCGCCACTAGGGTTGCAGGGTGCCCAGGGCAGGCTCCCTTCCCCTACCCATGAAGTCCCACAACGAAGGGAGGTCGGGGAGGGCAGATGACAATTGCAGACAGGTAAGGGGGAAACCGCCTGTCAGTCTGGAACTCTTCCTGGGCATAGTAGAACCGGCCAGACTCCCCTGCCTATTGTTCAAAATTTTCGCTCCGAGATAATCTCCTCAAGGGTGCCCCCAGCAGTTATCGTGCACTTTCTGCACGCGCGTCATTTAGGGGGACCGAACCAACAAAGTGTCCGACCTCATGGAAGTGGTGCCTGGACACAGCTAGGCAGATCCGACCTCATTTCTGTCAAAGGCCGGAGCTCATGGGACTTAGAAATTTTTTCGCTCTTTGCCGCCGTGCCCTTCCCAGCCACCAGGGGGCGCCACTAGGGTTGCAGGGTGACCGGGGCAGGCTCCCTTCCCCTGCCTGACCTGCCCCCCTGAAGGTCGTGGAGGGCAGATGACGATTGCAGACAGGAAAGGGGGGAAACCGCCTGTCCGTCTGGAACTCTTCCTGGGCATAGGAGAACCAGCCAGAGTCCCCTGCCTGCTTGTGGGACTTTGAACATTTTCCAACCTGAAAAGTGGGGACTTTGAAAATATTTCACCATGTAAAGTGGGGAACTTGGATTATATGCTGCACAATCTCCTCGGGGGTGGCGCCACAGCTGACAGCGCGACCGACCCCATGGACGTTTAGACTGGACGCAGCAGGGCAGAACCGACCCCGTTTTTGCCTCACACCTGGAGCTCGCTGAAGGCTGCCCAACCCCTGCCTGCCTGGCCAGCCTAGCTGGGGACCATGGTGTCCCTAATCATTTTCGCCAACCAGGGGGTGCTCCACTAGAGGTGCAGGGGACACAGGGCAGGCACCCTTCACCTGCCCAACCAATCCTGGGTGGCTGGGAGCGAGCAGAGGACCTTGGAAACTTTTATCGTTTTTGTCCACCGGGGGGCGCCACTAGGGATGCAGGGTGCCCAGGGCAGGCTCCCTTCCCCTCCCCATCAAGCACCCTGAAGTCCCGCAACGAAGGGAGGTCGGGGAGGGCAGATGACGATTGCAGACAGGAAAGGGGGGAAACCGACTGTCAGTCTGGAACTCTTCCTGGGCATAGGAGAACCAGCCAGAGTCCCCTGCCTGCTTGTGGGACTTTGAACATTTTTCAACCTGAAAAGTGGGGACTTTGAAAATATTTCACCATGTAAAGTGGGAAACATGGATTATATGCTGCACAATCTCCTCGGGGGTGGCGCCAGAGCTGACAGCACGACCGACCCCATGGACGTTTAGCCTGGACGCAGCAGGGCAGAACCGACCCTGTTTTTGCCTCATACCTGGAGCTCGCTGAAGGCCTGCCTGCCTGGCCAGCCCAGCTGTGGACCTTGGTGTCCCTAATCATTTTTGCCAACCAGGGGGTGCTCCACTAGAGGTGCAGGGGACACAGGGCAGGCACCCTTCACCTGCCCAACCAATCCTGGGTGGCTGGGAGCAAGCAGAGGCCCCTGGAGCATTTTATCATTTTCGGCCACCGGGGGGTGCCACTAAGGGTGCAGGGGTTCCAGGGCAGGCACCCTTCCCCTGCCCGCCAAACCCTGGGAGGCTGGGAGCAAGCAGAGGCCCCTGGAGCATTTTATCATTTTCGGCCACCGGGGGCGCCACTAAGGGTGCAGGGGTCCCAGGGCAGGCACCCTTCCCCTGCCCGCCAAACCCCGGGAGGCTGGGAGCAAGCAGAGGCCCCTGGAGCATTTTATCATTTTCGGCCACCGGGGGGCACCACTAAGGGTGCAGGCGTCCCAGGGCAGGCACCCTTCCCCTGCCCGCCAAACCCCGGGAGGCTGGGAGCAAGCAGAGGCCCCTGGAACATTTTATCATTTTCGGCCACCGGGGGGCGCCACTAAGGGTGCAGGCGTCCCAGGGCAGGCAATCTTCCCCTGCCCGCCAAACCCCGGGAGGCTGGGAGCAAGCAGAGGCCCCTGGAGCATTTTATCATTTTCGGCCACCGGGGGGCGCCACTAAGGGTGCAGGCGTCCCAGGGCAGGCACCCTTCCCCTGCCCGCCAAACCCCGGGAGGCTGGGAGCAAGCAGAGGCCCCTGGAGCATTTTATCATTTTCGGCTACCGGGGGGCGCCACTAAGGGTGCAGGCGTCCCAGGGCAGGCACCCTTCCCCTGCCCGCCAAACCCCGGGAGGCTGGGAGCAAGCAGAGGCCCCTGGAGCATTTTATCATTTTCGGCCACCGGGGGGCGCCACTAAGGGTGCAGGCGTCCCAGGGCAGGCACCCTTCCCCTGCCCGCCAAACCCCGGGAGGCTGGGAGCAAGCAGAGGACCCTGGAGCATTTTATCATTTTCGGCTACCGGGGGGCGCCACTAAGGGTGCAGGCGTCCCAGGGCAGGCACCCTTCCCCTGCCCGCCAAACCCCGGGAGGCTGGGAGCAAGCAGAGGCCCCTGGAGCATTTTATCATTTTCGGCCACCGGGGGCGCCACTAAGGGTGCAGGGGTCCCAGGGCAGGCACCCTTCCCCTGCCCGCCAAACCCTGGGAGGCTGGGAGCAAGCAGAGGCCCCTGAAGCATTTTATCATTTTCGGCCACCGGGGGGCGCCACTAAGGGTGCAGGCGTCCCAGGGCAGGCACCCTTCCCCTGCCCGCCAAACCCCGGGAGGCGCTTGGCTCGCAGACAGGTAGCGCCCTCACTGGCGGAGCCCGGTGTGAGTCCAGGGACCACGCCTGAGGCAGAGGAGAGAAGGACCATTTTGCCTGTTTGCAGGGGGCCACCAGGGACCGCCTCAGCGAAAGCCTCTTCCCAGCTCAGGCGCAGGGAGCCATATCGATTGGAGAAGGTAGTGGGGTAAACATGGAGGTCAAGAAGGTCCGATTCCAATAGAAGACAGGTAAGTGAGATAACCTCCTGTAAGTCTGGAACTCTGTGTAGGCATCAGAGAACTAGCCAGGGTCCCCTGACCACCAAAGGGGGTAAAACTTTCTGTCAGTCTGGAACTCTTCCTGGGCATAGGAGAACCGGCCAGACTCCCCTGCCTATTGTTCAAAATTTTCGCTCCGAGATAATCTCCTCAAGGGTGCCCCCAGAACCAACAAAGTGTCCGACCTCATGGAAGTGGTGCCTGGACACAGCTAGGCAGATCCGACCTCATTTCTGTCAAAGGCCGGAGCTCATGGGACTTAGAAAATGTTTCGCTCTTTGCCGCCGTGCCCTTCCCGGCCACCAGGGGGCGCCACTAGGGTTGCAGGGTGACCGGGGCAGGCTCCCTTCCCCTGCCTGACCTGCCCCCCTGAAGTCCCGCAATGAAGGGAGGTCGTGGAGGGCAGATGACGATTGCAGACAGGAAAGGGGGGAAACCGCCTGTCCGTCTGGAACTCTTCCTGGGCATAGGAGAACCAGCCAGAGTCCCCTGCCTGCTTGTGGGACTTTGAACTTTTTGCCAACCGGGTGTGATCCACTAGAGGTGCAGGGGACCCAGGGGATGCACCCTTCAACTGCACGACCAATCCTGGGAGGCTGTGAGCGAGCAGAGGCCCCTGGAGCCGTTTTATCATTTTTGTCCACAAGGGGGCGCCACTAGGGGTGCAGGGGTCCCGTGGAAGGCACACTTCCCATGCCCGCACAACCCCGGGAGGCTGGGAGCGAGCACAGGCCCCTGGAGCCTTTTATTGTTTTTGTCAACCGGGGGGCGCCACTAGGGTTGCAGGGTGCCCAGGGCAGGCTCCCTTCCCCTACCCATGAAGTCCCACAACGAAGGGAGGTCGGGGAGGGCAGATGACAATTGCAGACAGGTAAGGGGGAAACCGCCTGTCAGTCTGGAACTCTTCCTGGGCATAGTAGAACCGGCCAGACTCCCCTGCCTATTGTTCAAAATTTTCGCTCCGAGATAATCTCCTCAAGGGTGCCCCCAGCAGTTATCGTGCACTTTCTGCACGCGCGTCATTTAGGGGGACCGAACCAACAAAGTGTCCGACCTCATGGAAGTGGTGCCTGGACACAGCTAGGCAGATCCGACCTCATTTCTGTCAAAGGCCGGAGCTCATGGGACTTAGAAATTTTTTCGCTCTTTGCCGCCGTGCCCTTCCCAGCCACCAGGGGGCGCCACTAGGGTTGCAGGGTGACCGGGGCAGGCTCCCTTCCCCTGCCTGACCTGCCCCCCTGAAGTCCCGCAATGAAGGGAGGTCGTGGAGGGCAGATGACGATTGCAGACAGGAAAGGGGGGAAACCGCCTGTCCGTCTGGAACTCTTCCTGGGCATAGGAGAACCAGCCAGAGTCCCCTGCCTGCTTGTGGGACTTTGAACATTTTCCAACCTGAAAAGTGGGGACTTTGAAAATATTTCACCATGTAAAGTGGGGAACTTGGATTATATGCTGCACAATCTCCTCGGGGGTGGCGCCACAGCTGACAGCGCGACCGACCCCATGGACGTTTAGACTGGACGCAGCAGGGCAGAACCGACCCCGTTTTTGCCTCACACCTGGAGCTCGCTGAAGGCTGCCCAACCCCTGCCTGCCTGCCTGCCTGGCCAGCCTAGCTGGGGACCTTGGTGTCCCTAATCATTTTCGCCAACCAGGGGGTGCTCCACTAGAGGTGCAGGGGACACAGGGCAGGCACCCTTCACCTGCCCAACCAATCCTGGGTGGCTGGGAGCGAGCAGAGGACCTTGGAAACTTTTATCATTTTTGTCCACCGGGGGGCGCCACTAGGGATGCAGGGTGCCCAGGGCAGGCTCCCTTCCCCTCCCCATCAAGCACCCTGAAGTCCCGCAACGAAGGGAGGTCGGGGAGGGCAGATGACGATTGCAGACAGGAAAGGGGGGAAACCGCCTGTCAGTCTGGAACTCTTCCTGGGCATAGGAGAACCAGCCAGAGTCCCCTGCCTGCTTGTGGGACTTTGAACATTTTTCAACCTGAAAAGTGGGGACTTTGAAAATATTTCACCATGTAAAGTGGGGAACTTGGATTATATGCTGCACAATCTCCTCGGGGGTGGCGCCAGAGCTGACAGCACGACCGACCCCATGGACGTTTAGCCTGGACGCAGCAGGGCAGAACCGACCCTGTTTTTGCCTCATACCTGGAGCTCGCTGAAGGCCTGCCTGCCTGCCTGGCCAGCCCAGCTGTGGACCTTGGTGTCCCTAATCATTTTTGCCAACCAGGGGGTGCTCCACTAGAGGTGCAGGGGACACAGGGCAGGCACCCTTCACCTGCCCAACCAATCCTGGGTGGCTGGGAGCAAGCAGAGGCCCCTGGAGCATTTTATCATTTTCGGCCACCGGGGGGCGCCACTAAGGGTGCAGGGGTTCCAGGGCAGGCACCCTTCCCCTGCCCGCCAAACCCTGGGAGGCTGGGAGCAAGCAGAGGCCCCTGGAGCATTTTATCATTTTCGGCCACCGGGGGCGCCACTAAGGGTGCAGGGGTCCCAGGGCAGGCACCCTTCCCCTGCCCGCCAAACCCTGGGAGGCTGGGAGCAAGCAGAGGCCCCTGGAGCATTTTATAATTTTCGGCCACCGGGGGGCACCACTAAGGGTGCAGGCGTCCCAGGGCAGGCACCCTTCCCCTGCCCGCCAAACCCCGGGAGGCTGGGAGCAAGCAGAGGCCCCTGGAACATTTTATCATTTTCGGCCACCGGGGGGCGCCACTAAGGGTGCAGGCGTCCCAGGGCAGGCACCCTTCCC
Organism: Pelobates fuscus; assembly: GCF_036172605.1. Taxonomy (NCBI): domain Eukaryota; kingdom Metazoa; phylum Chordata; class Amphibia; order Anura; family Pelobatidae; genus Pelobates; species Pelobates fuscus. The sequence goes on along the minus strand of NC_086323.1, from coordinate 177,518,724 downwards.
CTGCCCGCCAAACCCCGGGAGGCTGGGAGCAAGCAGAGGCCCCTGGAGCATTTTATCATTTTCGGCCACCGGGGGGCGCCACTAAGGGTGCAGGCGTCCCAGGGCAGGCACCCTTCCCCTGCCCGCCAAACCCCGGGAGGCTGGGAGCAAGCAGAGGCCCCTGGAGCATTTTATCATTTTCGGCTACCGGGGGGCGCCACTAAGGGTGCAGGCGTCCCAGGGCAGGCACCCTTCCCCTGCCCGCCAAACCCCGGGAGGCTGGGAGCAAGCAGAGGCCCCTGGAGCATTTTATCATTTTCGGCCACCGGGGGCGCCACTAAGGGTGCAGGGGTCCCAGGGCAGGCACCCTTCCCCTGCCCGCCAAACCCTGGGAGGCTGGGAGCAAGCAGAGGCCCCTGAAGCATTTTATCATTTTCGGCCACCGGGGGGCGCCACTAAGGGTGCAGGCGTCCCAGGGCAGGCACCCTTCCCCTGCCCGCCAAACCCCGGGAGGCGCTTGGCTCGCAGACAGGTAGCGCCCTCACTGGCGGAGCCCGGTGTGAGTCCAGGGACCACGCCTGAGGCAGAGGAGAGAAGGACCATTTTGCCTGTTTGCAGGGGGCCACCAGGGACCGCCTCAGCGAAAGCCTCTTCCCAGCTCAGGCGCAGGGAGCCATATCGATTGGAGAAGGTAGTGGGGTAAACATGGAGGTCAAGAAGGTCCGATTCCAATAGAAGACAGGTAAGTGAGATAACCTCCTGTAAGTCTGGAACTCTGTGTAGGCATCAGAGAACTAGCCAGGGTCCCCTGACCACCAAAGGGGGTAAAACTTTCTGTCAGTCTGGAACTCTTCCTGGGCATAGGAGAACCGGCCAGACTCCCCTGCCTATTGTTCAAAATTTTCGCTCCGAGATAATCTCCTCAAGGGTGCCCCCAGAACCAACAAAGTGTCCGACCTCATGGAAGTGGTGCCTGGACACAGCTAGGCAGATCCGACCTCATTTCTGTCAAAGGCCGGAGCTCATGGGACTTAGAAAATGTTTCGCTCTTTGCCGCCGTGCCCTTCCCGGCCACCAGGGGGCGCCACTAGGGTTGCAGGGTGACCGGGGCAGGCTCCCTTCCCTTGCCTGACCTGCCCCCCTGAAGTCCCGCAATGAAGGGAGGTCGTGGAGGGCAGATGACGATTGCAGACAGGAAAGGGGGGAAACCGCCTGTCCGTCTGGAACTCTTCCTGGGCATAGGAGAACCAGCCAGAGTCCCCTGCCTGCTTGTGGGACTTTGAACTTTTTGCCAACCGGGTGTGATCCACTAGAGGTGCAGGGGACCCAGGGGATGCACCCTTCAACTGCACGACCAATCCTGGGAGGCTGTGAGCGAGCAGAGGCCCCTGGAGCCGTTTTATCATTTTTGTCCACAAGGGGGCGCCACTAGGGGTGCAGGGGTCCCGTGGAAGGCACACTTCCCATGCCCGCACAACCCCGGGAGGCTGGGAGCGAGCACAGGCCCCTGGAGCCTTTTATTGTTTTTGTCAACCGGGGGGCGCCACTAGGGTTGCAGGGTGCCCAGGGCAGGCTCCCTTCCCCTACCCATGAAGTCCCACAACGAAGGGAGGTCGGGGAGGGCAGATGACAATTGCAGACAGGTAAGGGGGAAACCGCCTGTCAGTCTGGAACTCTTCCTGGGCATAGTAGAACCGGCCAGACTCCCCTGCCTATTGTTCAAAATTTTCGCTCCGAGATAATCTCCTCAAGGGTGCCCCCAGCAGTTATCGTGCACTTTCTGCACGCGCGTCATTTAGGGGGACCGAACCAACAAAGTGTCCGACCTCATGGAAGTGGTGCCTGGACACAGCTAGGCAGATCCGACCTCATTTCTGTCAAAGGCCGGAGCTCATGGGACTTAGAAATTTTTTCGCTCATTGCCGCCGTGCCCTTCCCAGCCACCCGGGGGCGCCATTAGGGTTGCAGGGTGACCGGGGCAGGCTCCCTTCCCCTGCCTGACCTGCCCCCCTGAAGGTCGTGGAGGGCAGATGACGATTGCAGACAGGAAAGGGGGGAAACCGCCTGTCCGTCTGGAACTCTTCCTGGGCATAGGAGAACCAGCCAGAGTCCCCTGCCTGCTTGTGGGACTTTGAACATTTTCCAACCTGAAAAGTGGGGACTTTGAAAATATTTCACCATGTAAAGTGGGGAACTTGGATTATATGCTGCACAATCTCCTCGGGGGTGGCGCCACAGCTGACAGCGCGACCGACCCCATGGACGTTTAGACTGGACGCAGCAGGGCAGAACCGACCCCGTTTTTGCCTCACACCTGGAGCTCGCTGAAGGCTGCCCAACCCCTGCCTGCCTGGCCAGCCTAGCTGGGGACCATGGTGTCCCTAATCATTTTCGCCAACCAGGGGGTGCTCCACTAGAGGTGCAGGGGACACAGGGCAGGCACCCTTCACCTGCCCAACCAATCCTGGGTGGCTGGGAGCGAGCAGAGGACCTTGGAAACTTTTATCGTTTTTGTCCACCGGGGGGCGCCACTAGGGATGCAGGGTGCCCAGGGCAGGCTCCCTTCCCCTCCCCATCAAGCACCCTGAAGTCCCGCAACGAAGGGAGGTCGGGGAGGGCAGATGACGATTGCAGACAGGAAAGGGGGGAAACCGCCTGTCAGTCTGGAACTCTTCCTGGGCATAGGAGAACCAGCCAGAGTCCCCTGCCTGCTTGTGGGACTTTGAACATTTTTCAACCTGAAAAGTGGGGACTTTGAAAATATTTCACCATGTAAAGTGGGGAACATGGATTATATGCTGCACAATCTCCTCGGGGGTGGCGCCAGAGCTGACAGCACGACCGACCCCATGGACGTTTAGCCTGGACGCAGCAGGGCAGAACCGACCCTGTTTTTGCCTCATACCTGGAGCTCGCTGAAGGCCTACCTGCCTGGCCAGCCCAGCTGTGGACCTTGGTGTCCCTAATCATTTTTGCCAACCAGGGGGTGCTCCACTAGAGGTGCAGGGGACACAGGGCAGGCACCCTTCACCTGCCCAACCAATCCTGGGTGGCTGGGAGCAAGCAGAGGCCCCTGGAGCATTTTATCATTTTCGGCCACCGGGGGGTGCCACTAAGGGTGCAGGGGTTCCAGGGCAGGCACCCTTCCCGCCAAACCCTGGGAGGCTGGGAGCAAGCAGAGGCCCCTGGAGCATTTTATCATTTTCGGCCACCGGGGGCGCCACTAAGGGTGCAGGGGTCCCAGGGCAGGCACCCTTCCCCTGCCCGCCAAACCCTGGGAGGCTGGGAGCAAGCAGAGGCCGCTGGAGCATTTTATCATTTTCGGCCACCGGGGGGCACCACTAAGGGTGCAGGCGTCCCAGGGCAGGCACCCTTCCCCTGCCCGCCAAACCCCGGGAGGCTGGGAGCAAGCAGAGGCCCCTGGAACATTTTATCATTTTCGGCCACCGGGGGGCGCCACTAAGGGTGCAGGCGTCCCAGGGCAGGCAATCTTCCCCTGCCCGCCAAACCCCGGGAGGCTGGGAGCAAGCAGAGGCCCCTGGAGCATTTTATCATTTTCGGCCACCGGGGGGCGCCACTAAGGGTGCAGGCGTCCCAGGGCAGGCACCCTTCCCCTGCCCGCCAAACCCCGGGAGGCTGGGAGCAAGCAGAGGCCCCTGGAGCATTTTATCATTTTCGGCTACCGGGGGGCGCCACTAAGGGTGCAGGCGTCCCAGGGCAGGCACCCTTCCCCTGCCCGCCAAACCCCGGGAGGCTGGGAGCAAGCAGAGGCCCCTGGAGCATTTTATCATTTTCGGCCACCGGGGGGCGCCACTAAGGGTGCAGGCATCCCAGGGCAGGCACCCTTCCCCTGCCCGCCAAACCCCGGGAGGCTGGGAGCAAGCAGAGGCCCCTGGAGCATTTTATCATTTTCGGCTACCGGGGGGCGCCACTAAGGGTGCAGGCGTCCCAGGGCAGGCACCCTTCCCCTGCCCGCCAAACCCCGGGAGGCTGGGAGCAAGCAGAGGCCCCTGGAGCATTTTATCATTTTCGGCCACCGGGGGCGCCACTAAGGGTGCAGGGGTCCCAGGGCAGGCACCCTTCCCCTGCCCGCCAAACCCTGGGAGGCTGGGAGCAAGCAGAGGCCCCTGAAGCATTTTATCATTTTCGGCCACCGGGGGGCGCCACTAAGGGTGCAGGCGTCCCAGGGCAGGCACCCTTCCCCTGCCCGCCAAACCCCGGGAGGCGCTTGGCTCGCAGACAGGTAGCGCCCTCACTGGCGGAGCCCGGTGTGAGTCCAGGGACCACGCCTGAGGCAGAGGAGAGAAGGACCATTTTGCCTGTTTGCAGGGGGCCACCAGGGACCGCCTCAGCGAAAGCCTCTTCCCAGCTCAGGCGCAGGGAGCCATATCGATTGGAGAAGGTAGTGGGGTAAACATGGAGGTCAAGAAGGTCCGATTCCAATAGAAGACAGGTAAGTGAGATAACCTCCTGTAAGTCTGGAACTCTGTGTAGGCATCAGAGAACTAGCCAGGGTCCCTTGACCACCAAAGGGGGTAAAACTTTCTGTCAGTCTGGAACTCTTCCTGGGCATAGGAGAACCGGCCAGACTCCCCTGCCTATTGTTCAAAATTTTCGCTCCGAGATAATCTCCTCAAGGGTGCCCCCAGAACCAACAAAGTGTCCGACCTCATGGAAGTGGTGCCTGGACACAGCTAGGCAGATCCGACCTCATTTCTGTCAAAGGCCGGAGCTCATGGGACTTAGAAAATGTTTCGCTCTTTGCCGCCGTGCCCTTCCCGGCCACCAGGGGGCGCCACTAGGGTTGCAGGGTGACTGGGGCAGGCTCCCTTCCCCTGCCTGACCTGCCCCCCTGAAGTCCCGCAATGAAGGGAGGTCGTGGAGGGCAGATGACGATTGCAGACAGGAAAGGGGGGAAACCGCCTGTCCGTCTGGAACTCTTCCTGGGCATAGGAGAACCAGCCAGAGTCCCCTGCCTGCTTGTGGGACTTTGAACTTTTTGCCAACCGGGTGTGATCCACTAGAGGTGCAGGGGACCCAGGGGATGCACCCTTCAACTGCACGACCAATCCTGGGAGGCTGTGAGCGAGCAGAGGCCCCTGGAGCCGTTTTATCATTTTTGTCCACAAGGGGGCGCCACTAGGGGTGCAGGGGTCCCGTGGAAGGCACACTTCCCATGCCCGCACAACCCAGGGAGGCTGGGAGCGAGCACAGGCCCCTGGAGCCTTTTATTGTTTTTGTCAACCGGGGGGCGCCACTAGGGTTGCAGGGTGCCCAGGGCAGGCTCCCTTCCCCTACCCATGAAGTCCCACAACGAAGGGAGGTCGGGGAGGGCAGATGACAATTGCAGACAGGTAAGGGGGAAACCGCCTGTCAGTCTGGAACTCTTCCTGGGCATAGTAGAACCGGCCAGACTCCCCTGCCTATTGTTCAAAATTTTCGCTCCGAGATAATCTCCTCAAGGGTGCCCCCAGCAGTTATCGTGCACTTTCTGCACGCGCGTCATTTAGGGGGACCGAACCAACAAAGTGTCCGACCTCATGGAAGTGGTGCCTGGACACAGCTAGGCAGATCCGACCTCATTTCTGTCAAAGGCCGGAGCTCATGGGACTTAGAAATTTTTTCGCTCTTTGCCGCCGTGCCCTTCCCAGCCACCAGGGGGCGCCACTAGGGTTGCAGGGTGACCGGGGCAGGCTCCCTTCCCCTGCCTGACCTGCCCCCCTGAAGGTCGTGGAGGGCAGATGACGATTGCAGACAGGAAAGGGGGGAAACCGCCTGTCCGTCTGGAACTCTTCCTGGGCATAGGAGAACCAGCCAGAGTCCCCTGCCTGCTTGTGGGACTTTGAACATTTTCCAACCTGAAAAGTGGGGACTTTGAAAATATTTCACCATGTAAAGTGGGGAACTTGGATTATATGCTGCACAATCTCCTCGGGGGTGGCGCCACAGCTGACAGCGCGACCGACCCCATGGACGTTTAGACTGGACGCAGCAGGGCAGAACCGACCCCGTTTTTGCCTCACACCTGGAGCTCGCTGAAGGCTGCCCAACCCCTGCCTGCCTGCCTGCCTGGCCAGCCTAGCTGGGGACCTTGGTGTCCCTAATCATTTTCGCCAACCAGGGGGTGCTCCACTAGAGGTGCAGGGGACACAGGGCAGGCACCCTTCACCTGCCCAACCAATCCTGGGTGGCTGGGAGCGAGCAGAGGACCTTGGAAACTTTTATCATTTTTGTCCACCGGGGGGCGCCACTAGGGATGCAGGGTGCCCAGGGCAGGCTCCCTTCCCCTCCCCATCAAGCACCCTGAAGTCCCGCAACGAAGGGAGGTCGGGGAGGGCAGATGACGATTGCAGACAGGAAAGGGGGGAAACCGCCTGTCAGTCTGGAACTCTTCCTGGGCATAGGAGAACCAGCCAGAGTCCCCTGCCTGCTTGTGGGACTTTGAACATTTTTCAACCTGAAAAGTGGGGACTTTGAAAATATTTCACCATGTAAAGTGGGGAACTTGGATTATATGCTGCACAATCTCCTCGGGGGTGGCGCCAGAGCTGACAGCACGACCGACCCCATGGACGTTTAGCCTGGACGCAGCAGGGCAGAACCGACCCTGTTTTTGCCTCATACCTGGAGCTCGCTGAAGGCCTGCCTGCCTGCTTGGCCAGCCCAGCTGTGGACCTTGGTGTCCCTAATCATTTTTGCCAACCAGGGGGTGCTCCACTAGAGGTGCAGGGGACACAGGGCAGGCACCCTTCACCTGCCCAACCAATCCTGGGTGGCTGGGAGCAAGCAGAGGCCCCTGGAGCATTTTATCATTTTCGGCCACCGGGGGGCGCCACTAAGGGTGCAGGGGTTCCAGGGCAGGCACCCTTCCCCTGCCCGCCAAACCCTGGGAGGCTGGGAGCAAGCAGAGGCCCCTGGAGCATTTTATCATTTTCGGCCACCGGGGGCGCCACTAAGGGTGCAGGGGTCCCAGGGCAGGCACCCTTCCCCTGCCCGCCAAACCCTGGGAGGCTGGGAGCAAGCAGAGGCCCCTGGAGCATTTTATCATTTTCGGCCACCGGGGGGCGCCACTAAGGGTGCAGGCGTCCCAGGGCAGGCACCCTTCCCCTGCCCGCCAAACCCCGGGAGGCTGGGAGCAAGCAGAGGCCCCTGGAACATTTTATCATTTTCGGCCACCGGGGGGCGCCACTAAGGGTGCAGGCGTCCCAGGGCAGGCACCCTTCCCCTGCCCGCCAAACCCCGGGAGGCTGGGAGCAAGCAGAGGCCCCTGGAGCATTTTATCATTTTCGGCCACCGGGGGGCGCCACTAAGGGTGCAGGCGTCCCAGGGCAGGCACCCTTCCCCTGCCCGCCAAACCCCGGGAGGCTGGGAGCAAGCAGAGGCCCCTGGAGCATTTAATCATTTTCGGCTACCGGGGGGCGCCACTAAGGGTGCAGGCGTCCCAGGGCAGGCACCCTTCCCCTGCCCGCCAAACCCCGGGAGGCTGGGAGCAAGCAGAGGCCCCTGGAGCATTTTATCATTTTCGGCCACCGGGGGGCGCCACTAAGGGTGCAGGCGTCCCAGGGCAGGCAACCTTCCCCTGCCCGCCAAACCCCGGGAGGCTGGGAGCAAGCAGAGGCCCCTGGAGCATTTTATCATTTTCGGCTACCGGGGGGCGCCACTAAGGGTGCAGGCGTCCCAGGGCAGGCACCCTTCCCCTGCCCGCCAAACCCCGGGAGGCTGGGAGCAAGCAGAGGCCCCTGGAGCATTTTATCATTTTCGGCCACCGGGGGGCGCCACTAAGGGTGCAGGGGTCCCAGGGCAGCCTCCCCATCCTGCCCCCTGAAGTCCCGCAACAAAGTAAGGTCGGGGTGGGCATATAACGATTGCAGACAGGTAAGGGGGAAAACCACCTGTCAGTGTGGAACTCTGGTTGGGCATAGGAGAACCAGCAAGAGTCCCCTGCTTGCTCTTCAAAATTTTTGCTCCTCAACAATCTCCTCGAGGGTGCTACCAGCTATTGTCGTGCACTTTCTGCACGCGCGTCATTTAGGGGGACCAACATGAAAGAGTGTCCGACCTCATGGAAGTGGTGCCTGGACGCGGCAGGGCAGATCCGACCTCATAGCCGCCAGGTCTGGAGCTTGTGGGACTTAGAAAATATTTCACCCTGAAAACTGGAGAACTTGGATTATATGCTGCACAATCTCCTTGGGGGTGGCGCCAGAGCTGACAGTGTCCGACCGCATGGACGTTTAGCCTGGACGCAGCAGGGCAGATCCGACCTCATTTCTGTCAAATGCCTGGAGCTTGTGGGACTTTGAACATTTTTCAACCTGAAAAGTGGGGACTTAGAAAATATTTTGCACATTTAAAAATAAAAAAATATAAAAAAATACATTCCAGCACATAGAAGCCCCTCAGGGTGCAGGGGTCCCAGGGCAGGCACCCTTCCCCTGCCCGCCAAACCCTGGGAGGCTGGGTGCAAGCAGAGGCCCCTGGAGCATTTTATCATTTTCGGCCACCGGGGGGCGCCACTAAGGGTGCAGGCGTCCCAGGGCAGGCACCCTTCCCCTGCCCGCCAAACCCCGGGAGGCTGGGAGCAAGCAGAGGCCCCTGGAACATTTTATCATTTTCGGCCACCGGGGGGCGCCACTAAGGGTGCAGGCGTCCCAGGGCAGGCACCCTTCCCCTGCCCGCCAAACCCCGGGAGGCTGGGAGCAAGCAGAGGCCCCTGGAGCATTTTATCATTTTCGGCCACCGGGGGGCGCCACTAAGGGTGCAGGCGTCCCAGGGCAGGCACCCTTCCCCTGCCCGCCAAACCCCGGGAGGCTGGGAGCAAGCAGAGGCCCCTGGAGCATTTTATCATTTTCGGCTACCGGGGGGCGCCACTAAGGGTGCAGGCGTCCCAGGGCAGGCACCCTTCCCCTGCCCGCCAAACCCCGGGAGGCTGGGAGCAAGCAGAGGCCCCTGGAGCATTTTATCATTTTCGGCCACCGGGGGGCGCCACTAAGGGTGCAGGCGTCCCAGGGCAGGCACCCTTCCCCTGCCCGCCAAACCCCGGGAGGCTGGGAGCAAGCAGAGGCCCCTGGAGCATTTTATCATTTTCGGCTACCGGGGGGCGCCACTAAGGGTGCAGGCGTCCCAGGGCAGGCACCCTTCCCCTGCCCGCCAAACCCCGGGAGGCTGGGAGCAAGCAGAGGCCCCTGGAGCATTTTATCATTTTCGGCCACCGGGGGGCGCCACTAAGGGTGCAGGGGTCCCAGGGCAGCCTCCCCATCCTGCCCCCTGAAGTCCCGCAACAAAGTAAGGTCGGGGTGGGCATATAACGATTGCAGACAGGTAAGGGGGAAAACCACCTGTCAGTGTGGAACTCTGGTTGGGCATAGGTGAACCAGCAAGAGTCCCCTGCTTGCTCTTCAAAATTTTTGCTCCTCAACAATCTCCTCGAGGGTGCTACCAGCTATTGTCGTGCACTTTCTGCACGCGCGTCATTTAGGGGGACCAACATGAAAGAGTGTCCGACCTCATGGAAGTGGTGCCTGGACGCGGCAGGGCAGATCCGACCTCATAGCCGACAGGCCTGGAGCTTGTGGGACTTAGAAAATATTTCACCCTGAAAACTGGAGAACTTGGATTATATGCTGCACAATCTCCTCGGGGGTGGCGCCAGAGCTGACAGTGTCCGACCGCATGGACGTTTAGCCTGGACGCAGCAGGGCAGATCCGACCTCATTTCTGTCAAATGCCTGGAGCTTGTGGGACTTTGAACATTTTTCAACCTGAAAAGTGGGGACTTAGAAAATATTTTGCACATTTAAAAATAAAAAAATATAAAAAAAATACATTCCAGCACATAGAAGCCCCTCAATTTGCATCCCCTGACAGCCCCCACCTGGGTGACCAACATATCCAAAAATCAGCCAGATCCCTGCAGGGGTTCAGGAATTTCATGGAAGTCATAATTTTAGCGGTAACCGCCAGGCTCCCGTAACCGAAATTAGTTCCATAGAATCGCGGCCAAGTGCCGCTGGATAACAACCGGCAAAACGCAAGGTTTTCATGCCGAAAATAGTTCCAGGGATTTCGCGCCTATGTCCCCCTGAAGTCTTTTCTCGGTTTTGGGCCACGCAGACGCCCGCCAGGGGTCTAGCTTTCGGTTCTACCGCTGGAGGGAGACAGGGCAGCCAGGCAGGCAGCCAGGCAGGCAGGCAGGCAGCCAGGCAGCCAGGCAGCCAGGCAGGCAGGCAGGCAGGCAGGCTGGCTGTACTGCCTACGTAGGTCTTTGAGCTTACATTCAGCAGCCTCCCCTGCCCTGTGGGACGACCAGGGTTAAGCCCCCTCATTTCACGTCCTGCTCAACCGCCTCCCACCCCTCCCGTTCGGCCACCTCCGTGCCTTAAGCCCCCTCTGGTGACGGTCCCTTCCGCTCGGGCCTTAAGCCCCCTTTGGTGATTGCTCCCCTCCGCTCGGGCCTTAAGCCCCCCGCCCCTGAGACCCTGGAGGCATGGAAGCCTAGTTCACGCACCCCAAGTGCGCAGTGGCGCCCATGTCAGAAGTCGCAGATGACTTATATGTCAAGTTGTCCCTCCAAGGCCCTGCTGCAGTAGCTGGCCGCAATGCTGGATGTTTTTTTTTTTTATTCTTGGCAGTGTCAGCTTCACTCTCCTTCTCACTCTCTTGTGTGTGTGTGTGTGGGGGTGGAGGGGTGGGTTAAGTCCCTGGAGGACACCTCTACTTCCTTCTTGCAACACCCACCTATGCCCAACTCTGTATCTCCTGTCCGTGTGTTGTCTCCACACATGTTGGGTATCTTCCAAGGTGCCAAGTTGTCCAGGGAGGCGATAAAATGTGGAGTGAAAGAGGCCAGAAGACACCCCACCCACCACAGATGGCCCGTCCACCAGGGCCACTCTCCCCATTGCCAGGGAGGGAGCAGGCACAGAGAGCCAGACCACATGGGTAGGACGGCGGTGGGCGGGAGAGGAGAGCATCCCCAACCCGACACACCGCTTACCCCCTGGTACAACCTCCATGCCTACACTTCCCAGTGCCTGGCGGCAGGGAGGAAGCGTTCAAAGTGCAGCAAGACCACAGAGGTAAGGGCAGTGTGCAGGAGGAGAGAGCTTCTCCAAACCGTCACACCGCTTGCAACAAGGCCCGTCCACCAGGGCCACTCTCCCCATTGTAGGGTGCCAGGGAGGGAGCAGGCACAGACAACCAGACCACAGGGGTAGGACGTCGGTGGGCGGGAGGGGAGAGCATCCACCACCCGTCACACCGCTTACCCCCTGGCCCAGCCTCCATGCCTACACTCCACGGTGCCGGGTGGCAGGGAGAAAGCCTTCAAAGGGTAACCAGTACACAGAGGAAGAGTAGTAGTGGAGCTCTTCTCCAAAGCATCATATCGCTTGCAACAAGGCCCATCCACCAGTGACACTCTCCCCGTTGTAGGGTGCTGGGGAGGGAGCAGGCACAGACAACCAGACCACAGGGGTAGGACGGCGGTAGGCGGGAGGGGAGAGCATCCACCACCCGTCACACCGCTTACCCCCTGGCCCAGCCTCCATGCCTACACTCCACGGTGCCGGGTGGCAGGGAGAAAGCCTTCAAAGGTCAACCAGTACACAGAGGAAGGGTAGTAGTGGAGCTCTTCTCCAAAGCATCACATCGCTTGCATCAAGGCCCATCCACAAGTGACACTCTACACATTGTAGGGTGCCGGGGAGGGAGCAGGCACAGACAACCAGACCACAGGGGTAGGACGGCGGTAGGCGGGAGGGGAGAGCATCCACCACCCGTCACACCGCTTACCCCCTGGCCCAGCCTCCATGCCTACACTCCACGGTGCCGGTTGGCAGGGAGAAAGCCTTCAAAGGGCAACCAGTACACAGAGGAAGGGTAGTAGTGGAGCTCTTCTCCAAAGCATCATATCGCTTGCAACAAGGCCCATCCACCAGTGACACTCTCCCCGTTGTAGGGTGCTGGGGAGGGAGCAGGCACAGACAACCAGACCACAGGGGTAGGACGTCGGTGGGCGGGAGGGGAGAGCATCCACAACCCATCACACCGCTTACCCCGTGGCCCAACCTCCATGCCTACACTCCCCAGTGCCTGGCAGCAGGGAGGAAGCATTCAAAGGGCAGCAAGACCACACAGGTAGGGCGGTGGGCGGGAGGAGAGAGCTTCTCCAACCCGTCACACCGCTTCCAACCAGGCCCATCCACCAGGGCCACTCTCCCCGTTGTAGGGTGCTGGGGAGGGAGCAGGCACAGACAACCAGACCACAGGGGTAGGACGGCGGTGGGCGGGAGGGGAGAGCATCCACAACCCGTCACACCGCTTACCCCGTGGCCCAACCTCCATGCCTACACTCCCCAGTGCCTGGCAGCAGGGAGGAAGCGTTCAAAGGGCAGCAATACCACACAGGTAGGGCGGTGGGCGGGAGGAGAGAGCTTCTCCAACCCGTCACACCGCTTCCAACCAGGCCCATCCACCAGGGCCACTCTCCCCATTGTAGGGTGCCGGGGAGGGAGCAGGCACAGACAACCAGACCACAGGGGTAGGACGGCAGTGGGCGGGAGGGGAGAGCATCCACGACCCGTCACACTGCTTACCCCCTGGCCCAACCTCCATGCCTACACTCCCCGGTGCCAGGCGGGGAAGCTTTCAAAAGACAGCCAGACCGCAGAGGTAGTGCGGTGGGCAGGAGGAGAGAGCTTCTCCAACCCGTCACACCACTTCCCCCAAGGCCCAACCTCCAAGCCCGCACTCCATATTGCAGGGTGGCAGGGAGGGAATAGGCACAGTCAGCCAGACCACAGGGATAGGACGGCGGTGGGCGGGAGGGGAGAGCATCCCCAACCCGTCACACCGCTTACCCCCTGGCCCAACCTCCAGGCCCACACTCCACATTGCAGGGTAGCGGGCGGGAACAAGAACAGGCAGGCAGGCCACAGGGATAGGACGGCGAGGGGCGGGAGGGGAGGTCATCCCCAACCCGTCACAACGCTTACCCCCTGGCCCAACCTCCAGGCCCACACTCCACATTGCAGGGTAGCGGGCGGGAACAAGAACAGGCAGGCAGGCCACAGGGATAGGACGGCGAGGGGCGGGAGGGGAGGTCATCCCCAACCCGTCACAACGCTTACCCCCTGGCCCAGCCTCCATACCTACACTCCGCTGACTTTGTGGCAGACAGTCATGCGGGATACGTAGACAACTTCGAAGCTGGTAAATAAAAAACGCTCTGTGCGGCCATGGGTGAATCGGAGGCATTAAAAGTCGGACGCCTGTGTCCCCACCAGGGAAGGGGACCTCAGCAGGCCACGGGGCACCAGCCTCCTCCACGGCGCACACGGTATCGTACCTCTGCTTTTAGATGGGGCAGGGAGCAAACTCAGTTGGAGGTCACCAGACAGGGAGAGAAGCGCTTGGCTCGCAGACAGGTAGCGCCCTCACTGACGGAGCCCGGTGTGAGTCCAGGGACCACGCCTGAGGCAGAGGAGAGAAGGACCATTTTGCCTGTTTGCAGGGGGCCACCAGGGACCGCCTCAGCGAAAGCCTCTTCCCAGCTCAGGCGCAGGGAGCCATATCGATTGGAGAAGGTAGTGGGGTAAACATGGAGGTCAAGAAGGTCCGATTCCAATAGAAGACAGGTAAGTGAGATAAGCTCCTGTAAGTCTGGAACTCTGTGTAGGCATCAGAGAACTAGCCAGGGTCCCCTGACCACCAAAGGGGGTAAAACTTTCTGTCAGTCTGGAACTCTTCCTGGGCATAGGAGAACCGGCCAGACTCCCCTGCCTATTGTTCAAAATTTTCGCTCCGAGATAATCTCCTCAAGGGTGCCCCCAGAACCAACAAAGTGTCCGACCTCATGGAAGTGGTGCCTGGACACAGCTAGGCAGATCCGACCTCATTTCTGTCAAAGGCCGGAGCTCATGGGACTTAGAAAATGTTTCGCTCTTTGCCGCCGTGCCCTTCCCGGCCACCAGGGGGCGCCACTAGGGTTGCAGGGTGACCGGGGCAGGCTCCCTTCCCCTGCCTGACCTGCCCCCCTGAAGTCCCGCAATGAAGGGAGGTCGTGGAGGGCAGATGACGATTGCAGACAGGAAAGGGGGGAAACCGCCTGTCCGTCTGGAACTCTTCCTGGGCATAGGAGAACCAGCCAGAGTCCCCTGCCTGCTTGTGGGACTTTGAACTTTTTGCCAACCGGGTGTGATCCACTAGAGGTGCAGGGGACCCAGGGGATGCACCCTTCAACTGCACGACCAATCCTGGGAGGCTGTGAGCGAGCAGAGGCCCCTGGAGCCGTTTTATCATTTTTGTCCACAAGGGGGCGCCACTAGGGGTGCAGGGGTCCCGTGGAAGGCACACTTCCCATGCCCGCACAACCCCGGGAGGCTGGGAGCGAGCACAGGCCCCTGGAGCCTTTTATTGTTTTTGTCAACCGGGGGGCGCCACTAGGGTTGCAGGGTGCCCAGGGCAGGCTCCCTTCCCCTACCCATGAAGTCCCACAACGAAGGGAGGTCGGGGAGGGCAGATGACAATTGCAGACAGGTAAGGGGGAAACCGCCTGTCAGTCTGGAACTCTTCCTGGGCATAGTAGAACCGGCCAGACTCCCCTGCCTATTGTTCAAAATTTTCGCTCCGAGATAATCTCCTCAAGGGTGCCCCCAGCAGTTATCGTGCACTTTCTGCACGCGCGTCATTTAGGGGGACCGAACCAACAAAGTGTCCGACCTCATGGAAGTGGTGCCTGGACACAGCTAGTCAGATCCGACCTCATTTCTGTCAAAGGCCGGAGCTCATGGGACTTAGAAATTTTTTCGCTCTTTGCCGCCGTGCCCTTCCCAGCCACCAGGGGGCGCCACTAGGGTTGCAGGGTGACCGGGGCAGGCTCCCTTCCCCTGCCTGACCTGCCCCCTGAAGGTCGTGGAGGGCAGATGACGATTGCAGACAGGAAAGGGGGGAAACCGCCTGTCCGTCTGGAACTCTTCCTGGGCATAGGAGAACCAGCCAGAGTCCCCTGCCTGCTTGTGGGACTTTGAACATTTTCCAACCTGAAAAGTGGGGACTTTGAAAATATTTCACCATGTAAAGTGGGGAACTTGGATTATATGCTGCACAATCTCCTCGGGGGTGGCGCCACAGCTGACAGCGCGACCGACCCCATGGACGTTTAGACTGGACGCAGCAGGGCAGAACCGACCCCGTTTTTGCCTCACACCTGGAGCTCGCTGAAGGCTGCCCAACCCCTGCCTGCCTGCCTGCCTGGCCAGCCTAGCTGGGGACCTTGGTGTCCCTAATCATTTTCGCCAACCAGGGGGTGCTCCACTAGAGGTGCAGGGGACACAGGGCAGGCACCCTTCACCTGCCCAACCAATCCTGGGTGGCTGGGAGCGAGCAGAGGACCTTGGAAACTTTTATCATTTTTGTCCACCGGGGGGCGCCACTAGGGATGCAGGGTGCCCAGGGCAGGCTCCCTTCCCCTCCCCATCAAGCACCCTGAAGTCCCGCAACGAAGGGAGGTCGGGGAGGGCAGATGACGATTGCAGACAGGAAAGGGGGGAAACCGCCTGTCAGTCTGGAACTCTTCCTGGGCATAGGAGAACCAGCCAGAGTCCCCTGCCTGCTTGTGGGACTTTGAACATTTTTCAACCTGAAAAGTGGGGACTTTGAAAATATTTCACCATGTAAAGTGGGGAACTTGGATTATATGCTGCACAATCTCCTCGGGGGTGGCGCCAGAGCTGACAGCACGACCGACCCCATGGACGTTTAGCCTGGACGCAGCAGGGCAGAACCGACCCTGTTTTTGCCTCATACCTGGAGCTCGCTGAAGGCCTGCCTGCCTGCTTGGCCAGCCCAGCTGTGGACCTTGGTGTCCCTAATCATTTTTGCCAACCAGGGGGTGCTCCACTAGAGGTGCAGGGGACACAGGGCAGGCACCCTTCACCTGCCCAACCAATCCTGGGTGGCTGGGAGCAAGCAGAGGCCCCTGGAGCATTTTATCATTTTCGGCCACCGGGGGGCGCCACTAAGGGTGCAGGGGTTCCAGGGCAGGCACCCTTCCCCTGCCCGCCAAACCCTGGGAGGCTGGGAGCAAGCAGAGGCCCCTGGAGCATTTTATCATTTTCGGCCACCGGGGGCGCCACTAAGGGTGCAGGGGTCCCAGGGCAGGCACCCTTCCCCTGCCCGCCAAACCCTGGGAGGCTGGGAGCAAGCAGAGGCCCCTGGAGCATTTTATCATTTTCGGCCACCGGGGGGCGCCACTAAGGGTGCAGGCGTCCCAGGGCAGGCACCCTTCCCCTGCCCGCCAAACCCCGGGAGGCTGGGAGCAAGCAGAGGCCCCTGGAACATTTTATCATTTTCGGCCACCGGAGGGCGCCACTAAGGGTGCAGGCGTCCCAGGGCAGGCACCCTTCCCCTGCCCGCCAAACCCCGGGAGGCTGGGAGCAAGCAGAGGCCCCTGGAGCATTTTATCATTTTCGGCCACCGGGGGGCGCCACTAAGGGTGCAGGCGTCCCAGGGCAGGCACCCTTCCCCTGCCCGCCAAACCCCGGGAGGCTGGGAGCAAGCAGAGGCCCCTGGAGCATTTAATCATTTTCGGCTACCGGGGGGCGCCACTAAGGGTGCAGGCGTCCCAGGGCAGGCACCCTTCCCCTGCCCGCCAAACCCCGGGAGGCTGGGAGCAAGCAGAGGCCCCTGGAGCATTTTATCATTTTCGGCCACCGGGGGGCGCCACTAAGGGTGCAGGCGTCCCAGGGCAGGCACCCTTCCCCTGCCCGCCAAACCCCGGGAGGCTGGGAGCAAGCAGAGGCCCCTGGAGCATTTTATCATTTTCGGCTACCGGGGGGCGCCACTAAGGGTGCAGGCGTCCCAGGGCAGGCACCCTTCCCCTGCCCGCCAAACCCCGGGAGGCTGGGAGCAAGCAGAGGCCCCTGGAGCATTTTATCATTTTCGGCCACCGGGGGGCGCCACTAAGGGTGCAGGGGTCCCAGGGCAGCCTCCCCATCCTGCCCCCTGAAGTCCCGCAACAAAGTAAGGTCGGGGTGGGCATATAACGATTGCAGACAGGTAAGGGGGAAAACCACCTGTCAGTGTGGAACTCTGGTTGGGCATAGGAGAACCAGCAAGAGTCCCCTGCTTGCTCTTCAAAATTTTTGCTCCTCAACAATCTCCTCGAGGGTGCTACCAGCTATTGTCGTGCACTTTCTGCACGCGCGTCATTTAGGGGGACCAACATGAAAGAGTGTCCGACCTCATGGAAGTGGTGCCTGGACGCGGCAGGGCAGATCCGACCTCATAGCCGACAGGCCTGGAGCTTGTGGGACTTAGAAAATATTTCACCCTGAAAACTGGAGAACTTGGATTATATGCTGCACAATCTCCTTGGGGGTGGCGCCAGAGCTGACAGTGTCCGACCGCATGGACGTTTAGCCTGGACGCAGCAGGGCAGATCCGACCTCATTTCTGTCAAATGCCTGGAGCTTGTGGGACTTTGAACATTTTTCAACCTGAAAAGTGGGGACTTAGAAAATATTTTGCACATTTAAAAATAAAAAAATATAAAAAAAATACATTCCAGCACATAGAAGCCCCTCAGGGTGCAGGGGTCCCAGGGCAGGCACCCTTCCCCTGCCCGCCAAACCCTGGGAGGCTGGGTGCAAGCAGAGGCCCCTGGAGCATTTTATCATTTTCGGCCACCGGGGGGCGCCACTAAGGGTGCAGGCGTCCCAGGGCAGGCACCCTTCCCCTGCCCGCCAAACCCCGGGAGGCTGGGAGCAAGCAGAGGCCCCTGGAACATTTTATCATTTTCGGCCACCGGGGGGCGCCACTAAGGGTGCAGGCGTCCCAGGGCAGGCACCCTTCCCCTGCCCGCCAAACCCCGGGAGGCTGGGAGCAAGCAGAGGCCCCTGGAGCATTTTATCATTTTCGGCCACCGGGGGGCGCCACTAAGGGTGCAGGCGTCCCAGGGCAGGCACCCTTCCCCTGCCCGCCAAACCCCGGGAGGCTGGGAGCAAGCAGAGGCCCCTGGAGCATTTTATCATTTTCAGCTACCGGGGGGCGCCACTAAGGGTGCAGGCGTCCCAGGGCAGGCACCCTTCCCCTGCCCGCCAAACCCCGGGAGGCTGGGAGCAAGCAGAGGCCCCTGGAGCATTTTATCATTTTCGGCCACCGGGGGGCGCCACTAAGGGTGCAGGCGTCCCAGGGCAGGCACCCTTCCCCTGCCCGCCAAACCCCGGGAGGCTGGGAGCAAGCAGAGGCCCCTGGAGCATTTTATCATTTTCGGCTACCGGGGGGCGCCACTAAGGGTGCAGGCGTCCCAGGGCAGGCACCCTTCCCCTGCCCGCCAAACCCCGGGAGGCTGGGAGCAAGCAGAGGCCCCTGGAGCATTTTATCATTTTCGGCCACCGGGGGGCGCCACTAAGGGTGCAGGGGTCCCAGGGCAGCCTCCCCATCCTGCCCCCTGAAGTCCCGCAACAAAGTAAGGTCGGGGTGGGCATATAACGATTGCAGACAGGTAAGGGGGAAAACCACCTGTCAGTGTGGAACTCTGGTTGGGCATAGGAGAACCAGCAAGAGTCCCCTGCTTGCTCTTCAAAATTTTTGCTCCTCAACAATCTCCTCGAGGGTGCTACCAGCTATTGTCGTGCACTTTCTGCACGCGCGTCATTTAGGGGGACCAACATGAAAGAGTGTCCGACCTCATGGAAGTGGTGCCTGGACGCGGCAGGGCAGATCCGACCTCATAGCCGACAGGCCTGGAGCTTGTGGGACTTAGAAAATATTTCACCCTGAAAACTGGAGAACTTGGATTATATGCTGCACAATCTCCTTGGGGGTGGCGCCAGAGCTGACAGTGTCCGACCGCATGGACGTTTAGCCTGGACGCAGCAGGGCAGATCCAACCTCATTTCTGTCAAATGCCTGGAGCTTGTGGGACTTTGAACATTTTTCAACCTGAAAAGTGGGGACTTAGAAAATATTTTGCACATTTAAAAATAAAAAAATATAAAAAAAATACATTCCAGCCCCTCAATTTGCATCCCCTGACAGCCCCCACCTGGGTGACCAACATATCCAAAAATCAGCCAGATCCCTGCAGGGGTTCAGGAATTTCATGGAAGTCATAATTTTAGCGGTAACCGCCAGGCTCCCGTAACCGAAATTAGTTCCATAGAATCGCGGCCAAGTGCCGCTGGATAACAACCGGCAAAACGCAAGGTTTTCATGCCGAAAATAGTTCCAGGGATTTCGCGCCTATGTCCCCCTGAAGTCTTTTCTCGGTTTTGGGCCACGCAGACGCCCGCCAGGGGTCTAGCTTTCGGTTCTACCGCTGGAGGGAGACAGGGCAGCCAGGCAGGCAGCCAGGCAGGCAGGCAGGCAGCCAGGCAGCCAGGCAGCCAGGCAGGCAGGCAGGCAGGCAGGCTGGCTGTACTGCCTACGTAGGTCTTTGAGCTTACATTCAGCAGCCTCCCCTGCCCTGTGGGACGACCAGGGTTAAGCCCCCTCATTTCACGTCCTGCTCAACCGCCTCCCACCCCTCCCGTTCGGCCACCTCCGTGCCTTAAGCCCCCTCTGGTGACGGTCCCTTCCGCTCGGGCCTTAAGCCCCCTTTGGTGATTGCTCCCCTCCGCTCGGGCCTTAAGCCCCCCGCCCCTGAGACCCTGGAGGCATGGAAGCCTAGTTCACGCACCCCAAGTGCGCAGTGGCGCCCATGTCAGAAGTCGCAGATGACTTATATGTCAAGTTGTCCCTCCAAGGCCCTGCTGCAGTAGCTGGCCGCAATGCTGGATGTTTTTTTTTTTATTCTTGGCAGTGTCAGCTTCACTCTCCTTCTCACTCTCTTGTGTGTGTGTGTGTGTGGGGGTGGAGGGGTGGGTTAAGTCCCTGGAGGACACCTCTACTTCCTTCTTGCAACACCCACCTATGCCCAACTCTGTATCTCCTGTCCGTGTGTTGTCTCCACACATGTTGGGTATCTTCCAAGGTGCCAAGTTGTCCAGGGAGGCGATAAAATGTGGAGTGAAAGAGGCCAGAAGACACCCCACCCACCACAGATGGCCCGTCCACCAGGGCCACTCTCCCCATTGCCAGGGAGGGAGCAGGCACAGAGAGCCAGACCACATGGGTAGGACGGCGGTGGGCGGGAGAGGAGAGCATCCCCAACCCGACACACCGCTTACCCCCTGGTACAACCTCCATGCCTACACTTCCCAGTGCCTGGCGGCAGGGAGGAAGCGTTCAAAGTGCAGCAAGACCACAGAGGTAAGGGCAGTGTGCAGGAGGAGAGAGCTTCTCCAAACCATCACACCGCTTGCAACAAGGCCCGTCCACCAGGGCCACTCTCCCCATTGTAGGGTGCCAGGGAGGGAGCAGGCACAGACAACCAGACCACAGGGGTAGGACGTCGGTGGGCGGGAGGGGAGAGCATCCACCACCCGTCACACCGCTTACCCCCTGGCCCAGCCTCCATGCCTACACTCCACGGTGCCGGGTGGCAGGGAGAAAGCCTTCAAAGGGTAACCAGTACACAGAGGAAGAGTAGTAGTGGAGCTCTTCTCCAAAGCATCATATCGCTTGCAACAAGGCCCATCCACCAGTGACACTCTCCCCGTTGTAGGGTGCTGGGGAGGGAGCAGGCACAGACAACCAGACCACAGGGGTAGGACGGCGGTAGGCGGGAGGGGAGAGCATCCACCACCCGTCACACCGCTTACCCCCTGGCCCAGCCTCCATGCCTACACTCCACGGTGCCGGGTGGCAGGGAGAAAGCCTTCAAAGGTCAACCAGTACACAGAGGAAGGGTAGTAGTGGAGCTCTTCTCCAAAGCATCACATCGCTTGCATCAAGGCCCATCCACAAGTGACACTCTACACATTGTAGGGTGCCGGGAAGGGAGCAGGCACAGACAACCAGACCACAGGGGTAGGACGGCGGTAGGCGGGAGGGGAGAGCATCCACCACCCGTCACACCGCTTACCCCCTGGCCCAGCCTCCATGCCTACACTCCACGGTGCCGGTTGGCAGGGAGAAAGCCTTCAAAGGGCAACCAGTACACAGAGGAAGGGTAGTAGTGGAGCTCTTCTCCAAAGCATCATATCGCTTGCAACAAGGCCCATCCACCAGTGACACTCTCCCCGTTGTAGGGTGCTGGGGAGGGAGCAGGCACAGACAACCAGACCACAGGGGTAGGACGTCGGTGGGCGGGAGGGGAGAGCATCCACAACCCATCACACCGCTTACCCCGTGGCCCAACCTCCATGCCTACACTCCCCAGTGCCTGGCAGCAGGGAGGAAGCATTCAAAGGGCAGCAAGACCACACAGGTAGGGCGGTGGGCGGGAGGAGAGAGCTTCTCCAACCCGTCACACCGCTTCCAACCAGGCCCATCCACCAGGGCCACTCTCCCCGTTGTAGGGTGCTGGGGAGGGAGCAGGCACAGACAACCAGACCACAGGGGTAGGACGGCGGTGGGCGGGAGGGGAGAGCATCCACAACCCGTCACACCGCTTACCCCGTGGCCCAACCTCCATGCCTACACTCCCCAGTGCCTGGCAGCAGGGAGGAAGCGTTCAAAGGGCAGCAATACCACACAGGTAGGGCGGTGGGCGGGAGGAGAGAGCTTCTCCAACCCGTCACACCGCTTCCAACCAGGCCCATCCACCAGGGCCACTCTCCCCATTGTAGGGTGCCGGGGAGGGAGCAGGCACAGACAACCAGACCACAGGGGTAGGACGGCAGTGGGCGGGAGGGGAGAGCATCCACGACCCGTCACACTGCTTACCCCCTGGCCCAACCTCCATGCCTACACTCCCCGGTGCCAGGCGGGGAAGCTTTCAAAAGACAGCCAGACCGCAGAGGTAGTGCGGTGGGCAGGAGGAGAGAGCTTCTCCAACCCGTCACACCACTTCCCCCAAGGCCCAACCTCCAAGCCCGCACTCCATATTGCAGGGTGGCAGGGAGGGAATAGGCACAGTCAGCCAGACCACAGGGATAGGACGGCGGTGGGCGGGAGGGGAGAGCATCCCCAACCCGTCACACCGCTTACCCCCTGGCCCAACCTCCAGGCCCACACTCCACATTGCAGGGTAGCGGGCGGGAACAAGAACAGGCAGGCAGGCCACAGGGATAGGACGGCGAGGGGCGGGAGGGGAGGTCATCCCCAACCCGTCACAACGCTTACCCCCTGGCCCAACCTCCAGGCCCACACTCCACATTGCAGGGTAGCGGGCGGGAACAAGAACAGGCAGGCAGGCCACAGGGATAGGACGGCGAGGGGCAGGAGGGGAGGTCATCCCCAACCCGTCACAACGCTTACCCCCTGGCCCAGCCTCCATACCTACACTCCGCTGACTTTGTGGCAGACAGTCATGCGGGATACGTAGACAACTTCGAAGCTGGTAAATAAAAAACGCTCTGTGCGGCCATGGGTGAATCGGAGGCATTAAAAGTCGGACGCCTGTGTCCCCACCAGGGAAGGGGACCTCAGCAGGCCACGGGGCACCAGCCTCCTCCACGGCGCACACGGTATCGTACCTCTGCTTTTAGATGGGGCAGGGAGCAAACTCAGTTGGAGGTCACCAGACAGGGAGAGAAGCGCTTGGCTCGCAGACAGGTAGCGCCCTCACTGGCGGAGCCCGGTGTGAGTCCAGGGACCACGCCTGAGGCAGAGGAGAGAAGGACCATTTTGCCTGTTTGCAGGGGGCCACCAGGGACCGCCTCAGCGAAAGCCTCTTCCCAGCTCAGGCGCAGGGAGCCATATCGATTGGAGAAGGTAGTGGGGTAAACATGGAGGTCAAGAAGGTCCGATTCCAATAGAAGACAGGTAAGTGAGATAAGCTCCTGTAAGTCTGGAACTCTGTGTAGGCATCAGAGAACTAGCCAGGGTCCCCTGACCACCAAAGGGGGTAAAACTTTCTGTCAGTCTGGAACTCTTCCTGGGCATAGGAGAACCGGCCAGACTCCCCTGCCTATTGTTCAAAATTTTCGCTCCGAGATAATCTCCTCAAGGGTGCCCCCAGAACCAACAAAGTGTCCGACCTCATGGAAGTGGTGCCTGGACACAGCTAGGCAGATCCGACCTCATTTCTGTCAAAGGCCGGAGCTCATGGGACTTAGAAAATGTTTCGCTCTTTGCCGCCGTGCCCTTCCCGGCCACCAGGGGGCGCCACTAGGGTTGCAGGGTGACCGGGGCAGGCTCCCTTCCCCTGCCTGACCTGCCCCCCTGAAGTCCCGCAATGAAGGGAGGTCGTGGAGGGCAGATGACGATTGCAGACAGGAAAGGGGGGAAACCGCCTGTCCGTCTGGAACTCTTACTGGGCATAGGAGAACCAGCCAGAGTCCCCTGCCTGCTTGTGGGACTTTGAACTTTTTGCCAACCGGGTGTGATCCACTAGAGGTGCAGGGGACCCAGGGGATGCACCCTTCAACTGCACGACCAATCCTGGGAGGCTGTGAGCGAGCAGAGGCCCCTGGAGCCGTTTTATCATTTTTGTCCACAAGGGGGCGCCACTAGGGGTGCAGGGGTCCCGTGGAAGGCACACTTCCCATGCCCGCACAACCCCGGGAGGCTGGGAGCGAGCACAGGCCCCTGGAGCCTTTTATTGTTTTTGTCAACCGGGGGGCGCCACTAGGGTTGCAGGGTGCCCAGGGCAGGCTCCCTTCCCCTACCCATGAAGTCCCACAACGAAGGGAGGTCGGGGAGGGCAGATGACAATTGCAGACAGGTAAGGGGGAAACCGCCTGTCAGTCTGGAACTCTTCCTGGGCATAGTAGAACCGGCCAGACTCCCCTGCCTATTGTTCAAAATTTTCGCTCCGAGATAATCTCCTCAAGGGTGCCCCCAGCAGTTATCGTGCACTTTCTGCACGCGCGTCATTTAAGGGGACCGAACCAACAAAGTGTCCGACCTCATGGAAGTGGTGCCTGGACACAGCTAGGCAGATCCGACCTCATTTCTGTCAAAGGCCGGAGCTCATGGGACTTAGAAATTTTTTCGCTCTTTGCCGCCGTGCCCTTCCCAGCCACCAGGGGGCGCCACTAGGGTTGCAGGGTGACCGGGGCAGGCTCCCTTCCCCTGCCTGACCTGCCCCCCTGAAGTCCCGCAATGAAGGGAGGTCGTGGAGGGCAGATGACGATTACAGACAGGAAAGGGGGGAAACCGCCTGTCCGTCTGGAACTCTTCCTGGGCATAGGAGAACCAGCCAGAGTCCCCTGCCTGCTTGTGGGACTTTGAACATTTTCCAACCTGAAAAGTGGGGACTTTGAAAATATTTCACCATGTAAAGTGGGGAACTTGGATTATATGCTGCACAATCTCCTCGGGGGTGGCGCCACAGCTGACAGCGCGACCGACCCCATGGACGTTTAGACTGGACGCAGCAGGGCAGAACCGACCCCGTTTTTGCCTCACACCTGGAGCTCGCTGAAGGCTGCCCAACCCCTGCCTGCCTGCCTGCCTGGCCAGCCTAGCTGGGGACCTTGGTGTCCCTAATCATTTTCGCCAACCAGGGGGTGCTCCACTAGAGGTGCAGGGGACACAGGGCAGGCACCCTTCACCTGCCCAACCAATCCTGGGTGGCTGGGAGCGAGCAGAGGACCTTGGAAACTTTTATAATTTTTGTCCACCGGGGGGCGCCACTAGGGATGCAGGGTGCCCAGGGCAG
The DNA here is from genome assembly GCF_036172605.1 of Pelobates fuscus. Lineage (NCBI taxonomy): Eukaryota > Metazoa > Chordata > Amphibia > Anura > Pelobatidae > Pelobates > Pelobates fuscus. Next base: position 177,494,093 of record NC_086323.1, on the reverse strand, counting down.
GCTCCCTTCCCCTCCCCATCAAGCACCCTGAAGTCCCGCAACGAAGGGAGGTCGGGGAGGGCAGATGACGATTGCAGACAGGAAAGGGGGGAAACCGCCTGTCAGTCTGGAACTCTTCCTGGGCATAGGAGAACCAGCCAGAGTCCCCTGCCTGCTTGTGGGACTTTGAACATTTTTCAACCTGAAAAGTGGGGACTTTGAAAATATTTCACCATGTAAAGTGGGGAACTTGGATTATATGCTGCACAATCTCCTCGGGGGTGGCGCCAGAGCTGACAGCACGACCGACCCCATGGACGTTTAGCCTGGACGCAGCAGGGCAGAACCGACCCTGTTTTTGCCTCATACCTGGAGCTCGCTGAAGGCCTGCCTGCCTGCCTGGCCAGCCCAGCTGTGGACCTTGGTGTCCCTAATCATTTTTGCCAACCAGGGGGTGCTCCACTAGAGGTGCAGGGGACACAGGGCAGGCACCCTTCACCTGCCCAACCAATCCTGGGTGGCTGGGAGCAAGCAGAGGCCCCTGGAGCATTTTATCATTTTCGGCCACCGGGGGGCGCCACTAAGGGTGCAGGGGTTCCAGGGCAGGCACCCTTCCCCTGCCCGCCAAACCCTGGGAGGCTGGGAGCAAGCAGAGGCCCCTGGAGCATTTTATCATTTTCGGCCACCGGGGGCGCCACTAAGGGTGCAGGGGTCCCAGGGCAGGCACCCTTCCCCTGCCCGCCAAACCCTGGGAGGCTGGGAGCAAGCAGAGGCCCCTGGAGCATTTTATCATTTTCGGCCACCGGGGGGCGCCACTAAGGGTGCAGGCGTCCCAGGGCAGGCACCCTTCCCCTGCCCGCCAAACCCTGGGAGGCTGGGAGCAAGCAGAGGCCCCTGGAACATTTTATCATTTTCGGCCACCGGGGGGCGCCACTAAGGGTGCAGGCGTCCCAGGGCAGGCACCCTTCCCCTGCCCGCCAAACCCCGGGAGGCTGGGAGCAAGCAGAGGCCCCTGGAGCATTTTATCATTTTCGGCCACCGGGGGGCGCCACTAAGGGTGCAGGCGTCCCAGGGCAGGCACCCTTCCCCTGCCCGCCAAACCCCGGGAGGCTGGGAGCAAGCAGAGGCCCCTGGAGCATTTTATCATTTTCGGCTACCGGGGGGCGCCACTAAGGGTGCAGGCGTCCCAGGGCAGGCACCCTTCCCCTGCCCGCCAAACCCCGGGAGGCTGGGAGCAAGCAGAGGCCCCTGGAGCATTTTATCATTTTCGGCCACCGGGGGGCGCCACTAAGGGTGCAGGCGTCCCAGGGCAGGCACCCTTCCCCTGCCCGCCAAACCCCGGGAGGCTGGGAGCAAGCAGAGGCCCCTGGAGCATTTTATCATTTTCGGCTACCGGGGGGCGCCACTAAGGGTGCAGGCGTCCCAGGGCAGGCACCCTTCCCCTGCCCGCCAAACCCCGGGAGGCTGGGAGCAAGCAGAGGCCCCTGGAGCATTTTATCATTTTCGGCCACCGGGGGGCGCCACTAAGGGTGCAGGGGTCCCAGGGCAGCCTCCCCATCCTGCCCCCTGAAGTCCCGCAACAAAGTAAGGTCGGGGTGGGCATATAACGATTGCAGACAGGTAAGGGGGAAAACCACCTGTCAGTGTGGAACTCTGGTTGGGCATAGGAGAACCAGCAAGAGTCCCCTGCTTGCTCTTCAAAATTTTTGCTCCTCAACAATCTCCTCGAGGGTGCTACCAGCTATTGTCGTGCACTTTCTGCACGCGCGTCATTTAGGGGGACCAACATGAAAGAGTGTCCGACCTCATGGAAGTGGTGCCTGGACGCGGCAGGGCAGATCCGACCTCATAGCCGACAGGTCTGGAGCTTGTGGGACTTAGAAAATATTTCACCCTGAAAACTGGAGAACTTGGATTATATGCTGCACAATCTCCTTGGGGGTGGCGCCAGAGCTGACAGTGTCCGACCGCATGGACGTTTAGCCTGGACGCAGCAGGGCAGATCCGACCTCATTTCTGTCAAATGCCTGGAGCTTGTGGGACTTTTAACATTTTTCAACCTGAAAAGTGGGGACTTAGAAAATATTTTGCACATTTAAAAATAAAAAAATATAAAAAAAATACATTCCAGCACATAGAAGCCCCTCAGGGTGCAGGGGTCCCAGGGCAGGCACCCTTCCCCTGCCCGCCAAACCCTGGGAGGCTGGGTGCAAGCAGAGGCCCCTGGAGCATTTTATCATTTTCGGCCACCGGGGGGCGCCACTAAGGGTGCAGGCGTCCCAGGGCAGGCACCCTTCCCCTGCCCGCCAAACCCCGGGAGGCTGGGAGCAAGCAGAGGCCCCTGGAACATTTTATCATTTTCGGCCACCGGGGGGCGCCACTAAGGGTGCAGGCGTCCCAGGGCAGGCACCCTTCCCCTGCCCGCCAAACCCCGGGAGGCTGGGAGCAAGCAGAAACCCCTGGAGCATTTTATCATTTTCGGCTACCGGGGGGCGCCACTAAGGGTGCAGGCGTCCCAGGGCAGGCACCCTTCCCCTGCCCGCCAAACCCCGGGAGGCTGGAGCAAGCAGAGGCCCCTGGAGCATTTTATCATTTTCGGCCACCGGGGGGCGCCACTAAGGGTGCAGGCGTCCCAGGGCAGGCACCCTTCCCCTGCCCGCCAAACCCCGGGAGGCTGGGAGCAAGCAGAGGCCCCTGGAGCATTTTATCATTTTCGGCTACCGGGGGGCGCCACTAAGGGTGCAGGCGTCCCAGGGCAGGCACCCTTCCTCTGCCCGCCAAACCCCGGGAGGCTGGGAGCAAGCAGAGGCCCCTGGAGCATTTTATCATTTTCGGCCACCGGGGGGCGCCACTAAGGGTGCAGGGGTCCCAGGGCAGCCTCCCCATCCTGCCCCCTGAAGTCCCGCAACAAAGTAAGGTCGGGGTGGGCATATAACGATTGCAGACAGGTAAGGGGGAAAACCACCTGTCAGTGTGGAACTCTGGTTGGGCATAGGAGAACCAGCAAGAGTCCCCTGCTTGCTCTTCAAAATTTTTGCTCCTCAACAATCTCCTCGAGGGTGCTACCAGCTATTGTCGTGCACTTTCTGCACGCGCGTCATTTAGGGGGACCAACATGAAAGAGTGTCCGACCTCATGGAAGTGGTGCCTGGACGCGGCAGGGCAGATCCGACCTCATAGCCGACAGGCCTGCAGCTTGTGGGACTTAGAAAATATTTCACCCTGAAAACTGGAGAACTTGGATTATATGCTGCACAATCTCCTCGGGGGTGGCGCCAGAGCTGACAGTGTCCGACCGCATGGACGTTTAGCCTGGACGCAGCAGGGCAGATCCGACCTCATTTCTGTCAAATGCCTGGAGCTTGTGGGACTTTGAACATTTTTCAACCTGAAAAGTGGGGACTTAGAAAATATTTTGCACATTTAAAAATAAAAAAAATATAAAAAAAATACATTCCAGCACATAGAAGCCCCTCAATTTGCATCCCCTGACAGCCCCCACCTGGGTGACCAACATATCCAAAAATCAGCCAGATCCCTGCAGGGGTTCAGGAATTTCATGGAAGTCATAATTTTAGCGGTAACCGCCAGGCTCCCGTAAACGAAATTAGTTCCATAGAATCGCGGCCAAGTGCCGCTGGATAACAACCGGCAAAACGCAAGGTTTTCATGCCGAAAATAGTTCCAGGGATTTCGCGCCTATGTCCCCCTGAAGTCTTTTCTCGGTTTTGGGCCACGCAGACGCCCGCCAGGGGTCTAGCTTTCGGTTCTACCGCTGGAGGGAGACAGGGCAGCCAGGCAGGCAGCCAGGCAGGCAGGCAGGCAGCCAGGCAGCCAGGCAGCCAGGCAGGCAGGCAGGCAGGCAGGCTGGCTGTACTGCCTACGTAGGTCTTTGAGCTTACATTCAGCAGCCTCCCCTGCCCTGTGGGACGACCAGGGTTAAGCCCCCTCATTTCACGTCCTGCTCAACCGCCTCCCACCCCTCCCGTTCGGCCACCTCCGTGCCTTAAGCCCCCTCTGGTGACGGTCCCTTCCGCTCGGGCCTTAAGCCCCCTTTGGTGATTGCTCCCCTCCGCTCGGGCCTTAAGCCCCCCGCCCCTGAGACCCTGGAGGCATGGAAGCCTAGTTCACGCACCCCAAGTGCGCAGTGGCGCCCATGTCAGAAGTCGCAGATGACTTATATGTCAAGTTGTCCCTCCAAGGCCCTGCTGCAGTAGCTGGCCGCAATGCTGGATGTTTTTTTTTTTTATTCTTGGCAGTGTCAGCTTCACTCTCCTTCTCACTCTCTTGTGTGTGTGTGTGGGGGGGTGGAGGGGTGGGTTAAGTCCCTGGAGGACACCTCTACTTCCTTCTTGCAACACCCACCTATGCCCAACTCTGTATCTCCTGTCCGTGTTGTAACGGCTACCCAGATAGAGAGAGGGTTTCTGCCGTTGGAGACGTCCTTTTTCCCTGCAAGCTGCTGTGGAGAAGTAGGCTGATATAATCCCATCCACGATATCCAGAGCGAAAATCAGGTTCAGCTGCAACAGGAACAGAATAACCTTCCCAAACAATCCCCTTTCAAGAACGAGACGAGGCTACGTTATGAAGGGTCAAGATGAACTGAGGACTGGGACACCCAGCCTGCTTTTTATTAGAAAAGGGTACACACAGGACACTCCCAGGGGGAGGATGAAAACAACCAATTATGCACAGGGTAACACCCCCACGTCTCCTCCCCTCAGATAACCACATAATACAATTAGAACATACAATATTTTGCCCCAGTTCTGGATGTACCCCAAAAACAGGGGGTACACCTTTAAATCCGGCACCGCTTGAGAGATCTTCGTTCGGGGAACACTCTGTCCAAAAATCAGCCCGATTGGGTGAACGGTTCGGGAGTTACAGAGTTTCAAAGTTTTGACCGACCGCACAGACCAACTAGCCGAAAATAGTTCCATGAGTTTTGGCCTTGCGGTCGGTCTCTGTTCGCACGGTAAAACGGTATGAAAATCTTGTCATCCATCCGAATCGCGGGGTTCGCTGAAATCCCCATAGGTGACTGAGTATAACTACCGAATGGTGGGGTGTTCGGTAGTTTCTGTGCGAACTTGTGGAGGTCTGGAGGACTCAGCGGTGTTCGCCTGTTTGCGTATCCGTTTTTAGTTCCATGCGGTTACAGGCAAACACCGCTGTTCGCACACAAGATGGCCGCGACCACGTGTAAAGTCCTGAAATGGCGGCCACCTACATTTCACATACGGACTTCGCACGAAATCAGGCGAACAGAGGCATGAACCGAACAAAAGAAAAGACTAAGTTGGAAGGATCTGTTACACTGCTCCCCTTTTGTGGAACACTCCGGCAGACCCGGATTGATCCTTTTCGGGTCAACTTGGGGCTGTCCGGTTCCTTGTTAGGGTAATAGTTCTGTTTGTCTGGACAGACCATCGGCATTCCCGTTGAACCTGCCCGGGCGGTATTGAATGGAAAAGTTGTAGGGTTGCAGTGCTAGGCTCCATCTCAACAAGCGTCCATTATCTCCAGCTACTCTGTTTAACCACACCAGGGGGTTATGGTCGGTGATTAATGTAAATTCCTGTCCGTACAAATATGGGGTGAGTTTCTTTAATGCCCAGACCAGGGCTAAGCATTCCTTTTCCACTGCCGCGTAGCTCACTTCTCTAGGTAACAGTTTCCTACTGAGATACGCGACAGGGTGCTCGCCCCCATCTTCTCCGACCTGGCTTAGAACTGCCCCCAGTCCATACATGGATGCATCTGTATGAACGACAAATCTTTTGTTAGGGACGGGGGCAGACAGGACAGGTGCATGAATCAGAGCATTCTTTAGGGCCTGAAAGGCTGTTTCACAGGCGGGAGACCACAGGACTATCCTAGGCAAGTTCTTTTTGGTTAGGTCTGTTAATGGTTTTGCGATGGTACTATAGTCAGGGACAAACCTCCTATAATATCCTGCGGTTCCCAAAAATGCTAATACTTGAGTTTTGGTGTGGGGTGTGGGCCAGTTAGCTACAGCTTCAATTTTAGCGGGTTCTGGGCGCTGCTTCCCACATCCCACTCGATGTCCCAGGTACTGGACTTCTGCCATGCCGAAGTTACACTTTTCTGGTTTCAGAGTCAACCCTGCGGCCCGAATCTGATCCAGTACGGCCTCTACATGCCTTAAGTGCTCTCCCCAGGTTTCGCTATAAATCGCAATGTCATCCAGGTACGCGCAGGCGAAATCCTGGAAGCCATCAAGGAGGCGATCCACTAAGCGCTGAAATGTAGCCGGGGCGTTTTTCATCCCAAATGGCATGACCTTAAATTGGTACAAGCCAAATGGGGTGACAAAGGCCGACTTAGGGATAGCCTCCTTGGCCAGGGGAATCTGCCAATACCCTTTACACAAGTCGATGGTGGTCAGATAACGTCCCCTGGCAATACGATCTAATAGCTCGTCTACTCGGGGCATGGGATATGCGTCTGTCAGGGTTTTGTCATTGAGACGTCGATAATCGACACAGAACCGGGTAGTCCCATCCTTTTTGGGGACTAGGACCACCGGTGAGGCCCACGGGCTGTCAGATGGCTCTATCACTCCTAGTCTTAGCATCTCCTGGATTTCCTTCCTCATCTCATCTTTTACTGCCTCAGGGATCCTATAGGGAGTTTGCCGGAGAGGGGGTTGGCCTGGGGTCTCTACATAGTGAGTTGCTAAGGGGGTGTATCCGGGCTCTTGGGAAAATTTGTCAACCTCTTTTCAGTCAGCAGTTGTCGGATCTGTCCCTTTTCAGCGGGGGTTAGTCGCTCCCCTAGCTGTACGGTATTGAGCAGGGTCTTAGGTTCCGAGTTAGCTAAAAGGTCGGGTATGGGTAAGCTGTCAGGGTCTTCAGTGGCTGGTATACATATGGCTGCTATATCCTCGGGCCTTTCTTGATATTCTTTTAATAAATTTACGTGAAAGGACTTCTGGATCCTTTCATCTTTGCTGCTGGCAATTACATAGGTGGTGTCACATACCTGTGCTACCACTTTGTAAGGGCCCTGCCAGGAGGTCTGGAGCTTATTCCCTTTGACAGGTCTAAGCACCAGCACCTTCTGGCCTACTTGGAACGTTCGCTGGCGGGCGCCCTGATCGTACCAACGTTTCTGCCGGCCCTGGGCCGCATGGAGGTGGTCCCGTGCCATCCGGGCTAACTGTTCCATGCGGTCCCGCATTTCTAGTACATATGGTACGATGGGGACACCCTCATGTTCTGTCTCTCCCTCCCAGTGCTCTCGGATGAGGTCGAGGGGGCCTCGTACTCTCCGGCCATAGAGCAGTTCAAAGGGAGAGAACCCTGTGGATTCCTGTGGCACCTCCCGATAAGCGAACAGGAGGTGCGGCAAGAATCGTTCCCAATCTTTGTATTCCGCTGTAAAGGTCCGTAGCAATTGCTTTAGGGTACCGTTAAAACGTTCACAGAGACCGTTAGTCTGAGGGTGGTACGGGGAACTAAGTAGGGGTTTAATACTACAAACCTTCCATAGCTGCTGGGTTAGGTCTGCGGTAAACTGGGTTCCTCTATCGGACAAGATTTCCTGAGGAAATCCCACTCGGGTGAATATCCCGACTAGAGCACTGGCGACAGTGTCAGCCTGGATATTCGTCAGAGCGACAGCTTCCGGGTAGCGAGTAGCATAGTCCACTACGGTAAGTATGTATTTCTTACCAGAGGGACTGGGGTTAGGTAGGGGTCCCACTAGGTCGACTGCCACCCTGCTAAATGGTTCCTCGATCACAGGCATAGGTAACAGTCGAGCTTTAGGGTGATCTCCTCTCTTCCCTACCCGTTGGCATACGTCACAAGTGCTGCAGTAACGTCGTACATCCTTTGAGATCCCCGGCCAAAAGAAGGTCTGGGTGATCCGGAAGGTGGTACGGTTACCCCCTAGATGCCCTGCCAACGGAATGTCGTGGCCGATTCGGAGAAGCTCCAACCGGTACTTTCTGGGTACCACTAGTTGGCGCTTCTGTGAAGGGGGACCGCCTCTCTTTTTCCCTTCCGTCAGTCTGTACAACCTGTCCCCATCCCATAGGAAACGTTCCTGTTTGCCCTCCCTACTGTCTGCTAATTCTCGATACTTTTGGAGGGTGGGGTCCTCTCTAGTTTCCCTCCCAAACTCCTCTGGGGTGTCCCAAGCTATGGGCCTGCTTGTTGTAGTGGGGTTACATGTGGGTGCTTGGCTTACCTGGGTCTCCCGGCCTGTATTAGGGTCATCTGTGACACGGGCCTGTGAGCGGGTGGTTACGGGACAAGCGGCAGCAGGTGTGGGCAAATATGCTGAGGTCAAGGGGCCAATGTCATTTCCCAAGACGACCTCGGCAGGCAAGTTGTCCATGATGCCAACTGTAGTTTTCCCCGATCCGACTCCCCAGTCTAAGTGTACTCGGGCAGTGGGCAAGCGAAAAACAGCGCCCCCTGCGACCCGAACAGCAACAGTGCGGGTAGACACATTCTCTGGCTTTACTAGGTGCTTTTGGATCAACGTGATGGTAGCCCCGGTGTCTCTTAGGCCTTGTGCTGTTTGTCCATTCACCCGAACTTCCTGCCGATGATGCTGTCGGTTATCTGGCGAAGCAGCTTGTATGGGATCTGCTTCATACAAAATCCCCAGGCATTCCTCAGGGCCCATTTCAGCTTCCACACAGTGAGCTGCAGAGGGTCGTGATGCAGGGGCCTCTGCGTTGGGAGTTGTGCGTCTCCAATTGTTACTAGTGGATCTTAGGGGACAATATCGAGCAATATGTCCGAGGTTGCCGCAGTGATGGCACGTCACTTTCGACAAATCTCGGGGGTAGTTGGTAGGTCCCTGAGGACGGGGTGGTCCTGGTGGGACTGGAGCTCGAAACTCTGGGCGTGAGACAGTGGCTGGGGTACGTGGCTCTATCTTATGAGCTGGTCGTGGAGTACCCTGGCTTACTCTCCTTGTCTCGGCGTATTCATCGGCCAGCCGAGCCGCCTCATTTAAATTAGCGGGGCGCCGGTCTCGTACCCAGTCTTGTAGGTCCGCAGCCAAATTTTGAAAGAAATGTTCCATTAAGAATAATTGTAATATCTCCTCTCCGGTGTTGGCCTTACATCCTTGGACCCAATGTGATGCCACTCTTTGTAGTCGGTTGGCCCATTCCATGTGGGAGTCCACAGCTTTCTTTTTGGACTCCCGGAAGCGGCGACGGTAGGCTTCTGGGGTTACCGCATACCTGGTGAGCAGTGCCTCCTTTACTGTTTGGTACTGCGTGATCTCCTCTGTAGTGAGCGCTCGAAAAGCCTCACTAGCTTTTCCTGATAGTTTTCCCGCCAGGATAGTGACCCATTGCCCTGGCGGTATTTGATGTAGCGAGCACTGTCTTTCAAAGTCCGCCAAATACCCATCAATTTCCTCTTCATTTTCTGCAAAGGTTTTAAATGCATTGAAGGGAATTTTCGTTACTGTAGTAGTGGGTAGCGGGGTAGGAACTGTCTGTGTAGTGAGCTGTCTGGCTCTTACCAGTTCCATTTCTTGATCCCTCTTGGTTTGGATCTCTTCCCTTGTTTCCCGGAGTAGTTGGGTTATTAGCTCTGTAGACGTGACTGGATACAACGCTAATCTCCGCTGCACAATTGCCGTAATCACATCGTCCTCACTGATGGGTGCCCTGGGTTCCGTTACCTCCATGGACCTATCCATCTCGTCCAGCTCCAGCAGGTCAGCTATCAGCTCCCTCCGTGGTCTGTTGCTGGCACTTCTACCACGATTCTCCAATAAATCCTTTAGTGTGGGTCTTTTCAGCTTGGCATACTGAGACTCCATTCAGCACTTGCTCCTTGGATAAAAGGACCATCCCACCGCTTGCCACCAATGTAACGGCTACCCAGATAGAGAGAGGGTTTCTGCCGTTGGAGACGTCCTTTTTCCCTGCAAGCTGCTGTGGAGAAGTAGGCTGATATAATCCCATCCACGATATCCAGAGCGAAAATCAGGTTCAGCTGCAACAGGAACAGAATAACCTTCCCAAACAATCCCCTTTCAAGAACGAGACGAGGCTACGTTATGAAGGGTCAAGATGAACTGAGGACTGGGACACCCAGCCTGCTTTTTATTAGAAAAGGGTACACACAGGACACTCCCAGGGGGAGGATGAAAACAACCAATTATGCACAGGGTAACACCCCCACGTCTCCTCCCCTCAGATAACCACATAATACAATTAGAACATACAATATTTTGCCCCAGTTCTGGATGTACCCCAAAAACAGGGGGTACACCTTTAAATCCGGCACCGCTTGAGAGATCTTCGTTCGGGGAACACTCTGTCCAAAAATCAGCCCGATTGGGTGAACGGTTCGGGAGTTACAGAGTTTCAAAGTTTTGACCGACCGCACAGACCAACTAGCCGAAAATAGTTCCATGAGTTTTGGCCTTGCGGTCGGTCTCTGTTCGCACGGTAAAACGGTATGAAAATCTTGTCATCCATCCGAATCGCGGGGTTCGCTGAAATCCCCATAGGTGACTGAGTATAACTACCGAATGGTGGGGTGTTCGGTAGTTTCTGTGCGAACTTGTGGAGGTCTGGAGGACTCAGCGGTGTTCGCCTGTTTGCGTATCCGTTTTTAGTTCCATGCGGTTACAGGCAAACACCGCTGTTCGCACACAAGATGGCCGCGACCACGTGTAAAGTCCTGAAATGGCGGCCACCTACATTTCACATACGGACTTCGCACGAAATCAGGCGAACAGAGGCATGAACCGAACAAAAGAAAAGACTAAGTTGGAAGGATCTGTTACACGTGTGTTGTCTCCACACATGCTGGGTATCTTCCAAGGTGCCAAGTTGTCCAGGGAGGCAATAAAATGTGGAGTGAAAGAGGCCAGAAGACACCCCACCCACCACAGATGGCCCGTCCACCAGGGCCACTCTCCCCATTGCCAGGGAGGGAGCAGGCACAGAGAGCCAGACCACATGGGTAGGACGGCGGTGGGCGGGAGAGGAGAGCATCCCCAACCCGACACACCGCTTACCCCCTGGTACAACCTCCATGCCTACACTTCCCAGTGCCTGGCGGCAGGGAGGAAGCGTTCAAAGTGCAGCAAGACCACAGAGTGTGCAGGAGGAGAGAGCTTCTCCAAACCGTCACACCGCTTGCAACAAGGCCCGTCCACCAGGGCCACTCTCCCCATTGTAGGGTGCCAGGGAGGGAGCAGGCACAGACAACCAGACCACAGGGGTAGGACGTCGGTGGGCGGGAGGGGAGAGCATCCACCACCCGTCACACCGCTTACCCCCTGGCCCAGCCTCCATGCCTACACTCCACGGTGCCGGGTGGCAGGGAGAAAGCCTTCAAAGGGCAACCAGTACACAGAGGAAGAGTAGTAGTGGAGCTCTTCTCCAAAGCATCATATCGCTTGCAACAAGGCCCATCCACCAGTGACACTCTCCCCGTTGTAGGGTGCTGGGGAGGGAGCAGGCACAGACAACCAGACCACAGGGGTAGGACGGCGGTAGGCGGGAGCATCCACCACCCGTCACACCGCTTACCCCCTGGCCCAGCCTCCATGCCTACACCCCACGGTGCAGGTTGGCAGGGAGAAAGCCTTCAAAGGGCAAACAGTACACAGAGGAAGGGTAGTAGTGGAGCTCTTCTCCAAAGCATCATATCGCTTGCAACAAGGCCCATCCACCAGTGACACTCTCCCCGTTGTAGGGTGCTGGGGAGGGAGCAGGCACAGACAACCAGACCACAGGGGTAGGACGTCGGTGGGCGGGAGGGGAGAGCATCCACAACCCATCACACCGCTTACCCCGTGGCCCAACTTCCATGCCTACACTCCCCAGTGCCTGGCAGCAGGGAGGAAGCATTCAAAGGGCAGCAAGACCACACAGGTAGGGCGGTGGGCGGGAGGAGAGAGCTTCTCCAACCCGTCACACCGCTTCCAACCAGGCCCATCCACCAGGGCCACTCTCCCCGTTGTAGGGTGCTGGGGAGGGAGCAGGCACAGACAACCAGACCACAGGGGTAGGACGGCGGTGGGCGGGAGGGGAGAGCATCCACAACCCGTCACACCGCTTACCCCGTGGCCCAACCTCCATGCCTACACTCCCCAGTGCCTGGCAGCAGGGAGGAAGCGTTCAAAGGGCAGCAATACCACACAGGTAGGGCGGTGGGCGGGAGGAGAGAGCTTCTCCAACCCGTCACACCGCTTCCAACCAGGCCCATCCACCAGGGCCACTCTCCCCATTGTAGGGTGCCGGGGAGGGAGCAGGCACAGACAACCAGACCACAGGGGTAGGACGGCAGTGGGCGGGAGGGGAGAGCATCCACGACCCGTCACACTGCTTACCCCCTGGCCCAACCTCCATGCCTACACTCCCCGGTGCCAGGCGGGGAAGCTTTCAAAAGACAGCCAGACCGCAGAGGTAGTGCGGTGGGCAGGAGGAGAGAGCTTCTCCAACCCGTCACACCACTTCCCCCAAGGCCCAACCTCCAAGCCCGCACTCCATATTGCAGGGTGGCAGGGAGGGAATAGGCACAGTCAGCCAGACCACAGGGATAGGACGGCGGTGGGCGGGAGGGGAGAGCATCCCCAACCCGTCACACCGCTTACCCCCTGGCCCAACCTCCAGGCCCACACTCCACATTGCAGGGTAGCGGGCGGGAACAAGAACAGGCAGGCAGGCCACAGGGATAGGACGGCGAGGGGCGGGAGGGGAGGTCATCCCCAACCCGTCACAACGCTTACCCCCTGGCCCAACCTCCAGGCCCACACTCCACATTGCAGGGTAGCGGGCGGGAACAAGAACAGGCAGGCAGGCCACAGGGATAGGACGGCGAGGGGCGGGAGGGGAGGTCATCCCCAACCCGTCACAACGCTTACCCCCTGGCCCAGCCTCCATACCTACACTCCGCTGACTTTGTGGCAGACAGTCATGCGGGATACGTAGACAACTTCGAAGCTGGTAAATAAAAAACGCTCTGTGCGGCCATGGGTGAATCGGAGGCATTAAAAGTCGGACGCCTGTGTCCCCACCAGGGAAGGGGACCTCAGCAGGCCACGGGGCACCAGCCTCCTCCACGGCGCACACGGTATCGTACCTCTGCTTTTAGATGGGGCAGGGAGCAAACTCAGTTGGAGGTCACCAGACAGGGAGAGAAGCGCTTGGCTCGCAGACAGGTAGCGCCCTCACTGGCGGAGCCCGGTGTGAGTCCAGGGACCACGCCTGAGGCAGAGGAGAGAAGGACCATTTTGCCTGTTTGCAGGGGGCCACCAGGGACCGCCTCAGCGAAAGCCTCTTCCCAGCTCAGGCGCAGGGAGCCATATCGATTGGAGAAGGTAGTGGGGTAAACATGGAGGTCAAGAAGGTCCGATTCCAATAGAAGACAGGTAAGTGAGATAAGCTCCTGTAAGTCTGGAACTCTGTGTAGGCATCAGAGAACTAGCCAGGGTCCCCTGACCACCAAAGGGGGTAAAACTTTCTGTCAGTCTGGAACTCTTCCTGGGCATAGGAGAACCGGCCAGACTCCCCTGCCTATTGTTCAAAATTTTCGCTCCGAGATAATCTCCTCAAGGGTGCCCCCAGAACCAAAAAAATGTCCGACCTCATGGAAGTGGTGCCTGGACACAGCTAGGCAGATCCGACCTCATTTCTGTCAAAGGCCGGAGCTCATGGGACTTAGAAAATGTTTCGCTCTTTGCCGCCGTGCCCTTCCCGGCCACCAGGGGGCGCCACTAGGGTTGCAGGGTGACCGGGGCAGGCTCCCTTCCCCTGCCTGACCTGCCCCCCTGAAGTCCCGCAATGAAGGGAGGTCGTGGAGGGCAGATGACGATTGCAGACAGGAAAGGGGGGAAACCGCCTGTCCGTCTGGAACTCTTCCTGGGCATAGGAGAACCAGCCAGAGTCCCCTGCCTGCTTGTGGGACTTTGAACTTTTTGCCAACCGGGTGTGATCCACTAGAGGTGCAGGGGACCCAGGGGATGCACCCTTCAACTGCACGACCAATCCTGGGAGGCTGTGAGCGAGCAGAGGCCCCTGGAGCCGTTTTATCATTTTTGTCCACAAGGGGGCGCCACTAGGGGTGCAGGGGTCCCGTGGAAGGCACACTTCCCATGCCCGCACAACCCCGGGAGGCTGGGAGCGAGCACAGGCCCCTGGAGCCTTTTATTGTTTTTGTCAACCGGGGGGCGCCACTAGGGTTGCAGGGTGCCCAGGGCAGGCTCCCTTCCCCTACCCATGAAGTCCCACAACGAAGGGAGGTCGGGGAGGGCAGATGACAATTGCAGACAGGTAAGGGGGAAACCGCCTGTCAGTCTGGAACTCTTCCTGGGCATAGTAGAACCGGCCAGACTCCCCTGCCTATTGTTCAAAATTTTCGCTCCGAGATAATCTCCTCAAGGGTGCCCCCAGCAGTTATCGTGCACTTTCTGCACGCGCGTCATTTAGGGGGACCGAACCAACAAAGTGTCCGACCTCATGGAAGTGGTGCCTGGACACAGCTAGGCAGATCCGACCTCATTTCTGTCAAAGGCCGGAGCTCATGGGACTTAGAAATTTTTTCGCTCTTTGCCGCCGTGCCCTTCCCAGCCACCAGGGGGCGCCACTAGGGTTGCAGGGTGACCGGGGCAGGCTCCCTTCCCCTGCCTGACCTGCCCCCCTGAAGTCCCGCAATGAAGGGAGGTCGTGGAGGGCAGATGACGATTACAGACAGGAAAGGGGGGAAACCGCCTGTCCGTCTGGAACTCTTCCTGGGCATAGGAGAACCAGCCAGAGTCCCCTGCCTGCTTGTGGGACTTTGAACATTTTCCAACCTGAAAAGTGGGGACTTTGAAAATATTTCACCATGTAAAGTGGGGAACTTGGATTATATGCTGCACAATCTCCTCGGGGGTGGCGCCACAGCTGACAGCGCGACCGACCCCATGGACGTTTAGACTGGACGCAGCAGGGCAGAACCGACCCCGTTTTTGCCTCACACCTGGAGCTCGCTGAAGGCTGCCCAACCCCTGCCTGCCTGCCTGCCTGGCCAGCCTAGCTGGGGACCTTGGTGTCCCTAATCATTTTCGCCAACCAGGGGGTGCTCCACTAGAGGTGCAGGGGACACAGGGCAGGCACCCTTCACCTGCCCAACCAATCCTGGGTGGCTGGGAGCGAGCAGAGGACCTTGGAAACTTTTATCATTTTTGTCCACCGGGGGGCGCCACTAGGGATGCAGGGTGCCCAGGGCAGGCTCCCTTCCCCTCCCCATCAAGCACCCTGAAGTCCCGCAACGAAGGGAGGTCGGGGAGGGCAGATGACGATTGCAGACAGGAAAGGGGGGAAACCGCCTGTCAGTCTGGAACTCTTCCTGGGCATAGGAGAACCAGCCAGAGTCCCCTGCCTGCTTGTGGGACTTTGAACATTTTTCAACCTGAAAAGTGGGGACTTTGAAAATATTTCACCATGTAAAGTGGGGAACTTGGATTATATGCTGCACAATCTCCTCGGGGGTGGCGCCAGAGCTGACAGCACGACCGACCCCATGGACGTTTAGCCTGGACGCAGCAGGGCAGAACCGACCCTGTTTTTGCCTCATACCTGGAGCTCGCTGAAGGCCTGCCTGCCTGCCTGGCCAGCCCAGCTGTGGACCTTGGTGTCCCTAATCATTTTTGCCAACCAGGGGGTGCTCCACTAGAGGTGCAGGGGACACAGGGCAGGCACCCTTCACCTGCCCAACCAATCCTGGGTGGCTGGGAGCAAGCAGAGGCCCCTGGAGCATTTTATCATTTTCGGCCACCGGGGGGCGCCACTAAGGGTGCAGGGGTTCCAGGGCAGGCACCCTTCCCCTGCCCGCCAAACCCTGGGAGGCTGGGAGCAAGCAGAGGCCCCTGGAGCATTTTATCATTTTCGGCCACCGGGGGCGCCACTAAGGGTGCAGGGGTCCCAGGGCAGGCACCCTTCCCCTGCCCGCCAAACCCTGGGAGGCTGGGAGCAAGCAGAGGCCCCTGGAGCATTTTATCATTTTCGGCCACCGGGGGGCGCCACTAAGGGTGCAGGCGTCCCAGGGCAGGCACCCTTCCCCTGCCCGCCAAACCCCGGGAGGCTGGGAGCAAGCAGAGGCCCCTGGAACATTTTATCATTTTCGGCCACCGGGGGGCGCCACTAAGGGTGCAGGCGTCCCAGGGCAGGCACCCTTCCCCTGCCCGCCAAACCCCGGGAGGCTGGGAGCAAGCAGAGGCCCCTGGAGCATTTTATCATTTTCGGCCACCGGGGGGCGCCACTAAGGGTGCAGGCGTCCCAGGGCAGGCACCCTTCCCCTGCCCGCCAAACCCCGGGAGGCTGGGAGCAAGCAGAGGCCCCTGGAGCATTTTATCATTTTCGGCTACCGGGGGGCGCCACTAAGGGTGCAGGCGTCCCAGGGCAGGCACCCTTCCCCTGCCCGCCAAACCCCGGGAGGCTGGGAGCAAGCAGAGGCCCCTGGAGCATTTTATCATTTTCGGCCACCGGGGGGCGCCACTAAGGGTGCAGGGGTCCCAGGGCAGCCTCCCCATCCTGCCCCCTGAAGTCCCGCAACAAAGGAAGGTCGGGGTGGGCATATAACGATTGCAGACAGGTAAGGGGGAAAACCACCTGTCAGTGTGGAACTCTGGTTGGGCATAGGAGAACCAGCAAGAGTCCCCTGCTTGCTCTTCAAAATTTTTGCTCCTCAACAATCTCCTCGAGGGTGCTACCAGCTATTGTCGTGCACTTTCTGCACGCGCGTCATTTAGGGGGACCAACATGAAAGAGTGTCCGACCTCATGGAAGTGGTGCCTGGACGCGGCAGGGCAGATCCGACCTCATAGCCGACAGGCCTGGAGCTTGTGGGACTTAGAAAATATTTCACCCTGAAAACTGGAGAACTTGGATTATATGCTGCACAATCTCCTCGGGGGTGGCGCCAGAGCTGACAGTGTCCGACCGCATGGACGTTTAGCCTGGACGCAGCAGGGCAGATCCGACCTCATTTCTGTCAAATGCCTGGAGCTTGTGGGACTTTGAACATTTTTCAACCTGAAAAGTGGGGACTTAGAAAATATTTTGCACATTTAAAAATAAAAAAATATAAAAAAAATACATTCCAGCACATAGAAGCCCCTCAATTTGCATCCCCTGACAGCCCCCACCTGGGTGACCAACATATCCAAAAATCAGCCAGATCCCTGCAGGGGTTCAGGAATTTCATGGAAGTCATAATTTTAGCGGTAACCGCCAGGCTCCCGTAACCGAAATTAGTTCCATAGAATCGCGGCCAAGTGCCGCTGGATAACAACCGGCAAAACGCAAGGTTTTCATGCCGAAAATAGTTCCAGGGATTTCGCGCCTATGTCCCCCTGAAGTCTTTTCTCGGTTTTGGGCCACGCAGACGCGCGCCAGGGGTCTAGCTTTCGGTTCTACCGCTGGAGGGAGACAGGGCAGCCAGGCAGGCAGCCAGGCAGGCAGGCAGCCAGGCAGCCAGGCAGGCAGGCAGGCAGGCAGGCTGGCTGTACTGCCTACGTAGGTCTTTGAGCTTACATTCAGCAGCCTCCCCTGCCCTGTGGGACGACCAGGGTTAAGCCCCCTCATTTCACGTCCTGCTCAACCGCCTCCCACCCCTCCCGTTCGGCCACCTCCGTGCCTTAAGCCCCCTCTGGTGACGGTCCCTTCCGCTCGGGCCTTAAGCCCCCTTTGGTGATTGCTCCCCTCCGCTCGGGCCTTAAGCCCCCCGCCCCTGAGACCCTGGAGGCATGGAAGCCTAGTTCACGCACCCCAAGTGCGCAGTGGCGCCCATGTCAGAAGTCGCAGATGACTTATATGTCAAGTTGTCCCTCCAAGGCCCTGCTGCAGTAGCTGGCCGCAATGCTGGATGTTTTTTTTTTTTATTCTTGGCAGTGTCAGCTTCACTCTCCTTCTCACTCTCTTGTGTGTGTGTGTGTGGGGGTGGAGGGGTGGGTTAAGTCCCTGGAGGACACCTCTACTTCCTTCTTGCAACACCCACCTATGCCCAACTCTGTATCTCCTGTCCGTGTGTTGTCTCCACACATGTTGGGTATCTTCCAAGGTGCCAAGTTGTCCAGGGAGGCGATAAAATGTGGAGTGAAAGAGGCCAGAAGACACCCCACCCACCACAGATGGCCCGTCCACCAGGGCCACTCTCCCCATTGCCAGGGAGGGAGCAGGCACAGAGAGCCAGACCACATGGGTAGGACGGCGGTGGGCGGGAGAGGAGAGCATCCCCAACCCGACACACCGCTTACCCCCTGGTACAACCTCCATGCCTACACTTCCCAGTGCCTGGCGGCAGGGAGGAAGCGTTCAAAGTGCAGCAAGACCACAGAGGTAAGGGCAGTGTGCAGGAGGAGAGAGCTTCTCCAAACCGTCACACCGCTTGCAACAAGGCCCGTCCACCAGGGCCACTCTCCCCATTGTAGGGTGCCAGGGAGGGAGCAGGCACAGACAACCAGACCACAGGGGTAGGACGTCGGTGGGCGGGAGGGGAGAGCATCCACAACCCGTCACACCGCTTACCCCCTGGCCCAGCCTCCATGCCTACACTCCACGGTGCCGGGTGGCAGGGAGAAAGCCTTCAAAGGGCAACCAGTACACAGAGGAAGAGTAGTAGTGGAGCTCTTCTCCA
Source organism: Pelobates fuscus (assembly GCF_036172605.1). Lineage (NCBI taxonomy): Eukaryota > Metazoa > Chordata > Amphibia > Anura > Pelobatidae > Pelobates > Pelobates fuscus. Next base: position 177,475,473 of record NC_086323.1, on the reverse strand, counting down.
AAGCATCATATCGCTTGCAACAAGGCCCATCCACCAGTGACACTCTCCCCGTTGTAGGGTGCTGGGGAGGGAGCAGGCACAGACAACCAGACCACAGGGGTAGGACGGCGGTAGGCGGGAGGGGAGAGCATCCACCACCCGTCACACCGCTTACCCCCTGGCCCAGCCTCCATGCCTACACTCCACGGTGCAGGGTGGCAGGGAGAAAGCCTTCAAAGGTCAACCAGTACACAGAGGAAGGGTAGTAGTGGAGCTCTTCTCCAAAGCATCACATCGCTTGCATCAAGGCCCATCCACAAGTGACACTCTACACATTGTAGGGTGCCGGGGAGGGAGCAGGCACAGACAACCAGACCACAGGGGTAGGACGGCGGTAGGCGGGAGGGGAGAGCATCCACCACCCGTCACACCGCTTACCCCCTGGCCCAGCCTCCATGCCTACACTCCACGGTGCCGGTTGGCAGGGAGAAAGCCTTCAAAGGGCAACCAGTACACAGAGGAAGGGTAGTAGTGGAGCTCTTCTCCAAAGCATCATATCGCTTGCAACAAGGCCCATCCACCAGTGACACTCTCCCCGTTGTAGGGTGCTGGGGAGGGAGCAGGCACAGACAACCAGACCACAGGGGTAGGACGTCGGTGGGCGGGAGGGGAGAGCATCCACAACCCATCACACCGCTTACCCCGTGGCCCAACCTCCATGCCTACACTCCCCAGTGCCTGGCAGCAGGGAGGAAGCATTCAAAGGGCAGCAAGACCACACAGGTAGGGCGGTGGGCGGGAGGAGAGAGCTTCTCCAACCCGTCACACCGCTTCCAACCAGGCCCATCCACCAGGGCCACTCTCCCCGTTGTAGGGTGCTGGGGAGGGAGCAGGCACAGACAACCAGACCACAGGGGTAGGACGGCGGTGGGCGGGAGGGGAGAGCATCCACAACCCGTCACACCGCTTACCCCGTGGCCCAACCTCCATGCCTACACTCCCCAGTGCCTGGCAGCAGGGAGGAAGCGTTCAAAGGGCAGCAATACCACACAGGTAGGGCGGTGGGCGGGAGGAGAGAGCTTCTCCAACCCGTCACACCGCTTCCAACCAGGCCCATCCACCAGGGCCACTCTCCCCATTGTAGGGTGCCGGGGAGGGAGCAGGCACAGACAACCAGACCACAGGGGTAGGACGGCAGTGGGCGGGAGGGGAGAGCATCCATGACCCGTCACACTGCTTACCCCCTGGCCCAACCTCCATGCCTACACTCCCCGGTGCCAGGCGGGGAAGCTTTCAAAAGACAGCCAGACCGCAGAGGTAGTGCGGTGGGCAGGAGGAGAGAGCTTCTCCAACCCGTCACACCACTTCCCCCAAGGCCCAACCTCCAAGCCCGCACTCCATATTGCAGGGTGGCAGGGAGGGAATAGGCACAGTCAGCCAGACCACAGGGATAGGACGGCGGTGGGTGGGAGGGGAGAGCATCCCCAACCCGTCACACCGCTTACCCCCTGGCCCAACCTCCAGGCCCACACTCCACATTGCAGGGTAGCGGGCGGGAACAAGAACAGGCAGGCAGGCCACAGGGATAGGACGGCGAGGGGCGGGAGGGGAGGTCATCCCCAACCCGTCACAACGCTTACCCCCTGGCCCAACCTCCAGGCCCACACTCCACATTGCAGGGTAGCGGGCGGGAACAAGAACAGGCAGGCAGGCCACAGGGATAGGACGGCGAGGGGCGGGAGGGGAGGTCATCCCCAACCCGTCACAACGCTTACCCCCTGGCCCAGCCTCCATACCTACACTCCGCTGACTTTGTGGCAGACAGTCATGCGGGATACGTAGACAACTTCGAAGCTGGTAAATAAAAAACGCTCTGTGCGGCCATGGGTGAATCGGAGGCATTAAAAGTCGTACGCCTGTGTCCCCACCAGGGAAGGGGACCTCAGCAGGCCACGGGGCACCAGCCTCCTCCACGGCGCACACGGTATCGTACCTCTGCTTTTAGATGGGGCAGGGAGCAAACTCAGTTGGAGGTCACCAGACAGGGAGAGAAGCGCTTGGCTCGCAGACAGGTAGCGCCCTCACTGGCGGAGCCCGGTGTGAGTCCAGGGACCACGCCTGAGGCAGAGGAGAGAAGGACCATTTTGCCTGTTTGCAGGGGGCCACCAGGGACCGCCTCAGCGAAAGCCTCTTCCCAGCTCAGGCGCAGGGAGCCATATCGATTGGAGAAGGTAGTGGGGTAAACATGGAGGTCAAGAAGGTCCGATTCCAATAGAAGACAGGTAAGTGAGATAAGCTCCTGTAAGTCTGGAACTCTGTGTAGGCATCAGAGAACTAGCCAGGGTCCCCTGACCACCAAAGGGGGTAAAACTTTCTGTCAGTCTGGAACTCTTCCTGGGCATAGGAGAACCGGCCAGACTCCCCTGCCTATTGTTCAAAATTTTCGCTCCGAGATAATCTCCTCAAGGGTGCCCCCAGAACCAACAAAGTGTCCGACCTCATGGAAGTGGTGCCTGGACACAGCTAGGCAGATCCGACCTCATTTCTGTCAAAGGCCGGAGCTCATGGGACTTAGAAAATGTTTTGCTCTTTGCCGCCGTGCCCTTCCCGGCCACCAGGGGGCGCCACTAGGGTTGCAGGGTGACCGGGGCAGGCTCCCTTCCCCTGCCTGACCTGCCCCCCTGAAGTCCCGCAATGAAGGGAGGTCGTGGAGGGCAGATGACGATTGCAGACAGGAAAGGGGGGGAAACCGCCTGTCCGTCTGGAACTCTTCCTGGGCATAGGAGAACCAGCCAGAGTCCCCTGCCTGCTTGTGGGACTTTGAACTTTTTGCCAACCGGGTGTGATCCACTAGAGGTGCAGGGGACCCAGGGGATGCACCCTTCAACTGCACGACCAATCCTGGGAGGCTGTGAGCGAGCAGAGGCCCCTGGAGCCGTTTTATCATTTTTGTCCACAAGGGGGCGCCACTAGGGGTGCAGGGGTCCCGTGGAAGGCACACTTCCCATGCCCGCACAACCCCGGGAGGCTGGGAGCGAGCACAGGCCCCTGGAGCCTTTTATTGTTTTTGTCAACCGGGGGGCGCCACTAGGGTTGCAGGGTGCCCAGGGCAGGCTCCCTTCCCCTACCCATGAAGTCCCACACCGAAGGGAGGTCGGGGAGGGCAGATGACAATTGCAGACAGGTAAGGGGGAAACCGCCTGTCAGTCTGGAACTCTTCCTGGGCATAGTAGAACCGGCCAGACTCCCCTGCCTATTGTTCAAAATTTTCGCTCCGAGATAATCTCCTCAAGGGTGCCCCCAGCAGTTATCGTGCACTTTCTGCACGCGCGTCATTTAGGGGGACCGAACCAACAAAGTGTCCGACCTCATGGAAGTGGTGCCTGGACACAGCTAGGCAGATCCGACCTCATTTCTGTCAAAGGCCGGAGCTCATGGGACTTAGAAATTTTTTCGCTCTTTGCCGCCGTGCCCTTCCCAGCCACCAGGGGGCGCCACTAGGGTTGCAGGGTGACCGGGGCAGGCTCCCTTCCCCTGCCTGACCTGCCCCCCTGAAGTCCCGCAATTAAGGGAGGTCGTGGAGGGCAGATGACGATTGCAGACAGGAAAGGGGGGAAACCGCCTGTCCGTCTGGAACTCTTCCTGGGCATAGGAGAACCAGCCAGAGTCCCCTGCCTGCTTGTGGGACTTTGAACATTTTCCAACCTGAAAAGTGGGGACTTTGAAAATATTTCACCATGTAAAGTGGGGAACTTGGATTATATGCTGCACAATCTCCTCGGGGGTGGCGCCACAGCTGACAGCGCGACCGACCCCATGGACGTTTAGACTGGACGCAGCAGGGCAGAACCGACCCCGTTTTTGCCTCACACCTGGAGCTCGCTGAAGGCTGCCCAACCCCTGCCTGCCTGCCTGCCTGGCCAGCCTAGCTGGGGACCTTGGTGTCCCTAATCATTTTCGCCAACCAGGGGGTGCTCCACTAGAGGTGCAGGGGACACAGGGCAGGCACCCTTCACCTGCCCAACCAATCCTGGGTGGCTGGGAGCGAGCAGAGGACCTTGGAAACTTTTATCATTTTTGTCCACCGGGGGGCGCCACTAGGGATGCAGGGTGCCCAGGGCAGGCTCCCTTCCCCTCCCCATCAAGCACCCTGAAGTCCCGCAACGAAGGGAGGTCGGGGAGGGCAGATGACGATTGCAGACAGGAAAGGGGGGAAACTGGAACTCTTCCTGGGCATAGGAGAACCAGCCAGAGTCCCCTGCCTGCTTGTGGGACTTTGAACATTTTTCAACCTGAAAAGTGGGGACTTTGAAAATATTTCACCCTGAAAACTGGAGAACTTGGATTATATGCTGCACAATCTCCTCGGGGGTGGCGCCAGAGCTGACAGTGTCCGACCGCATGGACGTTTAGCCTGGACGCAGCAGGGCAGATCCGACCTCATTTCTGTCAAATGCCTGGAGCTTGTGGGACTTTGAACATTTTTTAACCTGAAAAGTGGGGACTTAGAAAATATTTTGCACATTTAAAAATAAAAAAATATAAAAAAAATACATTCCAGCACATAGAAGCCCCTCAATTTGCATCCCCTGACAGCCCCCACCTGGGTGACCAACATATCCAAAAATCAGCCAGATCCCTGCAGGGGTTCAGGAATTTCATGGAAGTCATAATTTTAGCGGTAACCGCCAGGCTCCCGTAACCGAAATTAGTTCCATAGAATCGCGGCCAAGTGCCGCTGGATAACAACCGGCAAAACGCAAGGTTTTCATGCCGAAAATAGTTCCAGGGATTTCGCGCCTATGTCCCCCTGAAGTCTTTTCTCGGTTTTGGGCCACGCAGACGCGCGCCAGGGGTCTAGCTTTCGGTTCTACCGCTGGAGGGAGACAGGGCAGCCAGGCAGGCAGCCAGGCAGGCAGGCAGCCAGGCAGCCAGGCAGGCAGGCAGGCAGGCAGGCTGGCTGTACTGCCTACGTAGGTCTTTGAGCTTACATTCAGCAGCCTCCCCTGCCCTGTGGGACGACCAGGGTTAAGCCCCCTCATTTCACGTCCTGCTCAACCGCCTCCCACCCCTCCCGTTCGGCCACCTCCGTGCCTTAAGCCCCCTCTGGTGACGGTCCCTTCCGCTCGGGCCTTAAGCCCCCTTTGGTGATTGCTCCCCTCCGCTCGGGCCTTAAGCCCCCCGCCCCTGAGACCCTGGAGGCATGGAAGCCTAGTTCACGCACCCCAAGTGCGCAGTGGCGCGCATGTCAGAAGTCGCAGATGACTTATATGTCAAGTTGTCCCTCCAAGGCCCTGCTGCAGTAGCTGGCCGCAATGCTGGATGTTTTTTTTTTTTATTCTTGGCAGTGTCAGCTTCACTCTCCTTCTCACTCTCTTGTGTGTGTGTGTGTGGGGGTGGAGGGGTGGGTTAAGTCCCTGGAGGACACCTCTACTTCCTTCTTGCAACACCCACCTATGCCCAACTCTGTATCTCCTGTCCGTGTGTTGTCTCCACACATGTTGGGTATCTTCCAAGGTGCCAAGTTGTCCAGGGAGGCGATAAAATGTGGAGTGAAAGAGGCCAGAAGACACCCCACCCACCACAGATGGCCCGTCCACCAGGGCCACTCTCCCCATTGCCAGGGAGGGAGCAGGCACAGAGAGCCAGACCACATGGGTAGGACGGCGGTGGGCGGGAGAGGAGAGCATCCCCAACCCGACACACCGCTTACCCCCTGGTACAACCTCCATGCCTACACTTCCCAGTGCCTGGCGGCAGGGAGGAAGCGTTCAAAGTGCAGCAAGACCACAGAGGTAAGGGCAGTGTGCAGGAGGAGAGAGCTTCTCCAAACCGTCACACCGCTTGCAACAAGGCCCGTCCACCAGGGCCACTCTCCCCATTGTAGGGTGCCAGGGAGGGAGCAGGCACAGACAACCAGACCACAGGGGTAGGACGTCGGTGGGCGGGAGGGGAGAGCATCCACAACCCGTCACACCGCTTACCCCCTGGCCCAGCCTCCATGCCTACACTCCACGGTGCCGGGTGGCAGGGAGAAAGCCTTCAAAGGGCAACCAGTACACAGAGGAAGAGTAGTAGTGGAGCTCTTCTCCAAAGCATCATATCGCTTGCAACAAGGCCCATCCACCAGTGACACTCTCCCCGTTGTAGGGTGCTGGGGAGGGAGCAGGCACAGACAACCAGACCACAGGGGTAGGACGGCGGTAGGCGGGAGGGGAGAGCATCCACCACCCGTCACACCGCTTACCCCCTGGCCCAGCCTCCATGCCTACACTCCACGGTGCCGGTTGGCAGGGAGAAAGCCTTCAAAGGGCAACCAGTACACAGAGGAAGGGTAGTAGTGGAGCTCTTCTCCAAAGCATCATATCGCTTGCAACAAGGCCCATCCACCAGTGACACTCTCCCCGTTGTAGGGTGCTGGGGAGGGAGCAGGCACAGACAACCAGACCACAGGGGTAGGACGTCGGTGGGCGGGAGGGGAGAGCATCCACAACCCATCACACCGCTTACCCCGTGGCCCAACCTCCATGCCTACACTCCCCAGTGCCTGGCAGCAGGGAGGAAGCATTCAAAGGGCAGCAAGACCACACAGGTAGGGCGGTGGGCGGGAGGAGAGAGCTTCTCCAACCCGTCACACCGCTTCCAACCAGGCCCATCCACCAGGGCCACTCTCCCCGTTGTAGGGTGCTGGGGAGGGAGCAGGCACAGACAACCAGACCACAGGGGTAGGACGGCGGTGGGCGGGAGGGGAGAGCATCCACAACCCGTCACACCGCTTACCCCGTGGCCCAACCTCCATGCCTACACTCCCCAGTGCCTGGCAGCAGGGAGGAAGCGTTCAAAGGGCAGCAATACCACACAGGTAGGGCGGTGGGCGGGAGGAGAGAGCTTCTCCAACCCGTCACACCGCTTCCAACCAGGCCCATCCACCAGGGCCACTCTCCCCATTGTAGGGTGCCGGGGAGGGAGCAGGCACAGACAACCAGACCACAGGGGTAGGACGGCAGTGGGCGGGAGGGGAGAGCATCCATGACCCGTCACACTGCTTACCCCCTGGCCCAACCTCCATGCCTACACTCCCCGGTGCCAGGCGGGGAAGCTTTCAAAAGACAGCCAGACCGCAGAGGTAGTGCGGTGGGCAGGAGGAGAGAGCTTCTCCAACCCGTCACACCACTTCCCCCAAGGCCCAACCTCCAAGCCCGCACTCCATATTGCAGGGTGGCAGGGAGGGAATAGGCACAGTCAGCCAGACCACAGGGATAGGACGGCGGTGGGTGGGAGGGGAGAGCATCCCCAACCCGTCACACCGCTTACCCCCTGGCCCAACCTCCAGGCCCACACTCCACATTGCAGGGTAGCGGGCGGGAACAAGAACAGGCAGGCAGGCCACAGGGATAGGACGGCGAGGGGCGGGAGGGGAGGTCATCCCCAACCCGTCACAACGCTTACCCCCTGGCCCAACCTCCAGGCCCACACTCCACATTGCAGGGTAGCGGGCGGGAACAAGAACAGGCAGGCAGGCCACAGGGATAGGACGGCGAGGGGCGGGAGGGGAGGTCATCCCCAACCCGTCACAACGCTTACCCCCTGGCCCAGCCTCCATACCTACACTCCGCTGACTTTGTGGCAGACAGTCATGCGGGATACGTAGACAACTTCGAAGCTGGTAAATAAAAAACGCTCTGTGCGGCCATGGGTGAATCGGAGGCATTAAAAGTCGGACGCCTGTGTCCCCACCAGGGAAGGGGACCTCAGCAGGCCACGGGGCACCAGCCTCCTCCACGGCGCACACGGTATCGTACCTCTGCTTTTAGATGGGGCAGGGAGCAAACTCAGTTGGAGGTCACCAGACAGGGAGAGAAGCGCTTGGCTCGCAGACAGGTAGCGCCCTCACTGGCGGAGCCCGGTGTGAGTCCAGGGACCACGCCTGAGGCAGAGGAGAGAAGGACCATTTTGCCTGTTTGCAGGGGGCCACCAGGGACCGCCTCAGCGAAAGCCTCTTCCCAGCTCAGGCGCAGGGAGCCATATCGATTGGAGAAGGTAGTGGGGTAAACATGGAGGTCAAGAAGGTCCGATTCCAATAGAAGACAGGTAAGTGAGATAAGCTCCTGTAAGTCTGGAACTCTGTGTAGGCATCAGAGAACTAGCCAGGGTCCCCTGACCACCAAAGGGGGTAAAACTTTCTGTCAGTCTGGAACTCTTCCTGGGCATAGGAGAACCGGCCAGACTCCCCTGCCTATTGTTCAAAATTTTCGCTCCGAGATAATCTCCTCAAGGGTGCCCCCAGAACCAACAAAGTGTCCGACCTCATGGAAGTGGTGCCTGGACACAGCTAGGCAGATCCGACCTCATTTCTGTCAAAGGCCGGAGCTCATGGGACTTAGAAAATGTTTCGCTCTTTGCCGCCGTGCCCTTCCCGGCCACCAGGGGGCGCCACTAGGGTTGCAGGGTGACCGGGGCAGGCTCCCTTCCCCTGCCTGACCTGCCCCCCTGAAGTCCCGCAATGAAGGGAGGTCGTGGAGGGCAGATGACGATTGCAGACAGGAAAGGGGGGAAACCGCCTGTCCGTCTGGAACTCTTCCTGGGCATAGGAGAACCAGCCAGAGTCCCCTGCCTGCTTGTGGGACTTTGAACTTTTTGCCAACCGGGTGTGATCCACTAGAGGTGCAGGGGACCCAGGGGATGCACCCTTCAACTGCACGACCAATCCTGGGAGGCTGTGAGCGAGCAGAGGCCCCTGGAGCCGTTTTATCATTTTTGTCCACAAGGGGGCGCCACTAGGGGTGCAGGGGTCCCGTGGAAGGCACACTTCCCATGCCCGCACAACCCCGGGAGGCTGGGAGCGAGCACAGGCCCCTGGAGCCTTTTATTGTTTTTGTCAACCGGGGGGCGCCACTAGGGTTGCAGGGTGCCCAGGGCAGGCTCCCTTCCCCTACCCATGAAGTCCCACAACGAAGGGAGGTCGGGGAGGGCAGATGACAATTGCAGACAGGTAAGGGGGAAACCGCCTGTCAGTCTGGAACTCTTCCTGGGCATAGTAGAACCGGCCAGACTCCCCTGCCTATTGTTCAAAATTTTCGCTCCGAGATAATCTCCTCAAGGGTGCCCCCAGCAGTTATCGTGCACTTTCTGCACGCGCGTCATTTAGGGGGACCGAACCAACAAAGTGTCCGACCTCATGGAAGTGGTGCCTGGACACAGCTAGGCAGATCCGACCTCATTTCTGTCAAAGGCCGGAGCTCATGGGACTTAGAAATTTTTTCGCTCTTTGCCGCCGTGCCCTTCCCAGCCACCAGGGGGCGCCACTAGGGTTGCAGGGTGACCGGGGCAGGCTCCCTTCCCCTGCCTGACCTGCCCCCCTGAAGTCCCGCAATTAAGGGAGGTCGTGGAGGGCAGATGACGATTGCAGACAGGAAAGGGGGGAAACCGCCTGTCCGTCTGGAACTCTTCCTGGGCATAGGAGAACCAGCCAGAGTCCCCTGCCTGCTTGTGGGACTTTGAACATTTTCCAACCTGAAAAGTGGGGACTTTGAAAATATTTCACCATGTAAAGTGGGGAACTTGGATTATATGCTGCACAATCTCCTCGGGGGTGGCGCCACAGCTGACAGCGCGACCGACCCCATGGACGTTTAGACTGGACGCAGCAGGGCAGAACCGACCCCGTTTTTGCCTCACACCTGGAGCTCGCTGAAGGCTGCCCAACCCCTGCCTGCCTGCCTGCCTGGCCAGCCTAGCTGGGGACCTTGGTGTCCCTAATCATTTTCGCCAACCAGGGGGTGCTCCACTAGAGGTGCAGGGGACACAGGGCAGGCACCCTTCACCTGCCCAACCAATCCTGGGTGGCTGGGAGCGAGCAGAGGACCTTGGAAACTTTTATCATTTTTGTCCACCGGGGGGCGCCACTAGGGATGCAGGGTGCCCAGGGCAGGCTCCCTTCCCCTCCCCATCAAGCACCCTGAAGTCCCGCAACGAAGGGAGGTCGGGGAGGGCAGATGACGATTGCAGACAGGAAAGGGGGGAAACTGGAACTCTTCCTGGGCATAGGAGAACCAGCCAGAGTCCCCTGCCTGCTTGTGGGACTTTGAACATTTTTCAACCTGAAAAGTGGGGACTTTGAAAATATTTCACCCTGAAAACTGGAGAACTTGGATTATATGCTGCACAATCTCCTCGGGGGTGGCGCCAGAGCTGACAGTGTCCGACCGCATGGACGTTTAGCCTGGACGCAGCAGGGCAGATCCGACCTCATTTCTGTCAAATGCCTGGAGCTTGTGGGACTTTGAACATTTTTTAACCTGAAAAGTGGGGACTTAGAAAATATTTTGCACATTTAAAAATAAAAAAATATAAAAAAAATACATTCCAGCACATAGAAGCCCCTCAATTTGCATCCCCTGACAGCCCCCACCTGGGTGACCAACATATCCAAAAATCAGCCAGATCCCTGCAGGGGTTCAGGAATTTCATGGAAGTCATAATTTTAGCGGTAACCGCCAGGCTCCCGTAACCGAAATTAGTTCCATAGAATCGCGGCCAAGTGCCGCTGGATAACAACCGGCAAAACGCAAGGTTTTCATGCCGAAAATAGTTCCAGGGATTTCGCGCCTATGTCCCCCTGAAGTCTTTTCTCGGTTTTGGGCCACGCAGACGCGCGCCAGGGGTCTAGCTTTCGGTTCTACCGCTGGAGGGAGACAGGGCAGCCAGGCAGGCAGCCAGGCAGGCAGGCAGCCAGGCAGCCAGGCAGGCAGGCAGGCAGGCAGGCTGGCTGTACTGCCTACGTAGGTCTTTGAGCTTACATTCAGCAGCCTCCCCTGCCCTGTGGGACGACCAGGGTTAAGCCCCCTCATTTCACGTCCTGCTCAACCGCCTCCCACCCCTCCCGTTCGGCCACCTCCGTGCCTTAAGCCCCCTCTGGTGACGGTCCCTTCTGCTCGGGCCTTAAGCCCCCTTTGGTGATTGCTCCCCTCCGCTCGGGCCTTAAGCCCCCCGCCCCTGAGACCCTGGAGGCATGGAAGCCTAGTTCACGCACCCCAAGTGCGCAGTGGCGCCCATGTCAGAAGTCGCAGATGACTTATATGTCAAGTTGTCCCTCCAAGGCCCTGCTGCAGTAGCTGGCCGCAATGCTGGATGTTTTTTTTTTTTATTCTTGGCAGTGTCAGCTTCACTCTCCTTCTCACTCTCTTGTGTGTGTGTGTGTGGGGGTGGAGGGGTGGGTTAAGTCCCTGGAGGACACCTCTACTTCCTTCTTGCAACACCCACCTATGCCCAACTCTGTATCTCCTGTCCGTGTGTTGTCTCCACACATGTTGGGTATCTTCCAAGGTGCCAAGTTGTCCAGGGAGGCGATAAAATGTGGAGTGAAAGAGGCCAGAAGACACCCCACCCACCACAGATGGCCCGTCCACCAGGGCCACTCTCCCCATTGCCAGGGAGGGAGCAGGCACAGAGAGCCAGACCACATGGGTAGGACGGCGGTGGGCGGGAGAGGAGAGCATCCCCAACCCGACACACCGCTTACCCCCTGGTACAACCTCCATGCCTACACTTCCCAGTGCCTGGCGGCAGGGAGGAAGCGTTCAAAGTGCAGCAAGACCACAGAGGTAAGGGCAGTGTGCAGGAGGAGAGAGCTTCTCCAAACCGTCACACCGCTTGCAACAAGGCCCGTCCACCAGGGCCACTCTCCCCATTGTAGGGTGCCAGGGAGGGAGCAGGCACAGACAACCAGACCACAGGGGTAGGACGTCGGTGGGCGGGAGGGGAGAGCATCCACAACCCGTCACACCGCTTACCCCCTGGCCCAGCCTCCATGCCTACACTCCACGGTGCCGGGTGGCAGGGAGAAAGCCTTCAAAGGGCAACCAGTACACAGAGGAAGAGTAGTAGTGGAGCTCTTCTCCAAAGCATCATATCGCTTGCAACAAGGCCCATCCACCAGTGACACTCTCCCCGTTGTAGGGTGCTGGGGAGGGAGCAGGCACAGACAACCAGACCACAGGGGTAGGACGGCGGTAGGCGGGAGGGGAGAGCATCCACCACCCGTCACACCGCTTACCCCCTGGCCCAGCCTCCATGCCTACACTCCACGGTGCAGGGTGGCAGGGAGAAAGCCTTCAAAGGTCAACCAGTACACAGAGGAAGGGTAGTAGTGGAGCTCTTCTCCAAAGCATCACATCGCTTGCATCAAGGCCCATCCACAAGTGACACTCTACACATTGTAGGGTGCCGGGGAGGGAGCAGGCACAGACAACCAGACCACAGGGGTAGGACGGCGGTAGGCGGGAGGGGAGAGCATCCACCACCCGTCACACCGCTTACCCCCTGGCCCAGCCTCCATGCCTACACTCCACGGTGCCGGTTGGCAGGGAGAAAGCCTTCAAAGGGCAACCAGTACACAGAGGAAGGGTAGTAGTGGAGCTCTTCTCCAAAGCATCATATCGCTTGCAACAAGGCCCATCCACCAGTGACACTCTCCCCGTTGTAGGGTGCTGGGGAGGGAGCAGGCACAGACAACCAGACCACAGGGGTAGGACGTCGGTGGGCGGGAGGGGAGAGCATCCACAACCCATCACACCGCTTACCCCGTGGCCCAACCTCCATGCCTACACTCCCCAGTGCCTGGCAGCAGGGAGGAAGCATTCAAAGGGCAGCAAGACCACACAGGTAGGGCGGTGGGCGGGAGGAGAGAGCTTCTCCAACCCGTCACACCGCTTCCAACCAGGCCCATCCACCAGGGCCACTCTCCCCGTTGTAGGGTGCTGGGGAGGGAGCAGGCACAGACAACCAGACCACAGGGGTAGGACGGCGGTGGGCGGGAGGGGAGAGCATCCACAACCCGTCACACCGCTTACCCCGTGGCCCAACCTCCATGCCTACACTCCCCAGTGCCTGGCAGCAGGGAGGAAGCGTTCAAAGGGCAGCAATACCACACAGGTAGGGCGGTGGGCGGGAGGAGAGAGCTTCTCCAACCCGTCACACCGCTTCCAACCAGGCCCATCCACCAGGGCCACTCTCCCCATTGTAGGGTGCCGGGGAGGGAGCAGGCACAGACAACCAGACCACAGGGGTAGGACGGCAGTGGGCGGGAGGGGAGAGCATCCATGACCCGTCACACTGCTTACCCCCTGGCCCAACCTCCATGCCTACACTCCCCGGTGCCAGGCGGGGAAGCTTTCAAAAGACAGCCAGACCGCAGAGGTAGTGCGGTGGGCAGGAGGAGAGAGCTTCTCCAACCCGTCACACCACTTCCCCCAAGGCCCAACCTCCAAGCCCGCACTCCATATTGCAGGGTGGCAGGGAGGGAATAGGCACAGTCAGCCAGACCACAGGGATAGGACGGCGGTGGGTGGGAGGGGAGAGCATCCCCAACCCGTCACACCGCTTACCCCCTGGCCCAACCTCCAGGCCCACACTCCACATTGCAGGGTAGCGGGCGGGAACAAGAACAGGCAGGCAGGCCACAGGGATAGGACGGCGAGGGGCGGGAGGGGAGGTCATCCCCAACCCGTCACAACGCTTACCCCCTGGCCCAACCTCCAGGCCCACACTCCACATTGCAGGGTAGCGGGCGGGAACAAGAACAGGCAGGCAGGCCACAGGGATAGGACGGCGAGGGGCGGGAGGGGAGGTCATCCCCAACCCGTCACAACGCTTACCCCCTGGCCCAGCCTCCATACCTACACTCCGCTGACTTTGTGGCAGACAGTCATGCGGGATACGTAGACAACTTCGAAGCTGGTAAATAAAAAACGCTCTGTGCGGCCATGGGTGAATCGGAGGCATTAAAAGTCGGACGCCTGTGTCCCCACCAGGGAAGGGGACCTCAGCAGGCCACGGGGCACCAGCCTCCTCCACGGCGCACACGGTATCGTACCTCTGCTTTTAGATGGGGCAGGGAGCAAACTCAGTTGGAGGTCACCAGACAGGGAGAGAAGCGCTTGGCTCGCAGACAGGTAGCGCCCTCACTGGCGGAGCCCGGTGTGAGTCCAGGGACCACGCCTGAGGCAGAGGAGAGAAGGACCATTTTGCCTGTTTGCAGGGGGCCACCAGGGACCGCCTCAGCGAAAGCCTCTTCCCAGCTCAGGCGCAGGGAGCCATATCGATTGGAGAAGGTAGTGGGGTAAACATGGAGGTCAAGAAGGTCCGATTCCAATAGAAGACAGGTAAGTGAGATAAGCTCCTGTAAGTCTGGAACTCTGTGTAGGCATCAGAGAACTAGCCAGGGTCCCCTGACCACCAAAGGGGGTAAAACTTTCTGTCAGTCTGGAACTCTTCCTGGGCATAGGAGAACCGGCCAGACTCCCCTGCCTATTGTTCAAAATTTTCGCTCCGAGATAATCTCCTCAAGGGTGCCCCCAGAACCAACAAAGTGTCCGACCTCATGGAAGTGGTGCCTGGACACAGCTAGGCAGATCCGACCTCATTTCTGTCAAAGGCCGGAGCTCATGGGACTTAGAAAATGTTTCGCTCTTTGCCGCCGTGCCCTTCCCGGCCACCAGGGGGCGCCACTAGGGTTGCAGGGTGACCGGGGCAGGCTCCCTTCCCCTGCCTGACCTGCCCCCCTGAAGTCCCGCAATGAAGGGAGGTCGTGGAGGGCAGATGACGATTGCAGACAGGAAAGGGGGGAAACCGCCTGTCCGTCTGGAACTCTTCCTGGGCATAGGAGAACCAGCCAGAGTCCCCTGCCTGCTTGTGGGACTTTGAACTTTTTGCCAACCGGGTGTGATCCACTAGAGGTGCAGGGGACCCAGGGGATGCACCCTTCAACTGCACGACCAATCCTGGGAGGCTGTGAGCGAGCAGAGGCCCCTGGAGCCGTTTTATCATTTTTGTCCACAAGGGGGCGCCACTAGGGGTGCAGGGGTCCCGTGGAAGGCACACTTCCCATGCCCGCACAACCCCGGGAGGCTGGGAGCGAGCACAGGCCCCTGGAGCCTTTTATTGTTTTTGTCAACCGGGGGGCGCCACTAGGGTTGCAGGGTGCCCAGGGCAGGCTCCCTTCCCCTACCCATGAAGTCCCACACCGAAGGGAGGTCGGGGAGGGCAGATGACAATTGCAGACAGGTAAGGGGGAAACCGCCTGTCAGTCTGGAACTCTTCCTGGGCATAGTAGAACCGGCCAGACTCCCCTGCCTATTGTTCAAAATTTTCGCTCCGAGATAATCTCCTCAAGGGTGCCCCCAGCAGTTATCGTGCACTTTCTGCACGCGCGTCATTTAGGGGGACCGAACCAACAAAGTGTCCGACCTCATGGAAGTGGTGCCTGGACACAGCTAGGCAGATCCGACCTCATTTCTGTCAAAGGCCGGAGCTCATGGGACTTAGAAATTTTTTCGCTCTTTGCCGCCGTGCCCTTCCCAGCCACCAGGGGGCGCCACTAGGGTTGCAGGGTGACCGGGGCAGGCTCCCTTCCCCTGCCTGACCTGCCCCCCTGAAGTCCCGCAATTAAGGGAGGTCGTGGAGGGCAGATGACGATTGCAGACAGGAAAGGGGGGAAACCGCCTGTCCGTCTGGAACTCTTCCTGGGCATAGGAGAACCAGCCAGAGTCCCCTGCCTGCTTGTGGGACTTTGAACATTTTCCAACCTGAAAAGTGGGGACTTTGAAAATATTTCACCATGTAAAGTGGGGAACTTGGATTATATGCTGCACAATCTCCTCGGGGGTGGCGCCACAGCTGACAGCGCGACCGACCCCATGGACGTTTAGACTGGACGCAGCAGGGCAGAACCGACCCCGTTTTTGCCTCACACCTGGAGCTCGCTGAAGGCTGCCCAACCCCTGCCTGCCTGCCTGCCTGGCCAGCCTAGCTGGGGACCTTGGTGTCCCTAATCATTTTCGCCAACCAGGGGGTGCTCCACTAGAGGTGCAGGGGACACAGGGCAGGCACCCTTCACCTGCCCAACCAATCCTGGGTGGCTGGGAGCGAGCAGAGGACCTTGGAAACTTTTATCATTTTTGTCCACCGGGGGGCGCCACTAGGGATGCAGGGTGCCCAGGGCAGGCTCCCTTCCCCTCCCCATCAAGCACCCTGAAGTCCCGCAACGAAGGGAGGTCGGGGAGGGCAGATGACGATTGCAGACAGGAAAGGGGGGAAACTGGAACTCTTCCTGGGCATAGGAGAACCAGCCAGAGTCCCCTGCCTGCTTGTGGGACTTTGAACATTTTTCAACCTGAAAAGTGGGGACTTTGAAAATATTTCACCCTGAAAACTGGAGAACTTGGATTATATGCTGCACAATCTCCTCGGGGGTGGCGCCAGAGCTGACAGTGTCCGACCGCATGGACGTTTAGCCTGGACGCAGCAGGGCAGATCCGACCTCATTTCTGTCAAATGCCTGGAGCTTGTGGGACTTTGAACATTTTTTAACCTGAAAAGTGGGGACTTAGAAAATATTTTGCACATTTAAAAATAAAAAAATATAAAAAAAATACATTCCAGCACATAGAAGCCCCTCAATTTGCATCCCCTGACAGCCCCCACCTGGGTGACCAACATATCCAAAAATCAGCCAGATCCCTGCAGGGGTTCAGGAATTTCATGGAAGTCATAATTTTAGCGGTAACCGCCAGGCTCCCGTAAACGAAATTAGTTCCATAGAATCGCGGCCAAGTGCCGCTGGATAACAACCGGCAAAACGCAAGGTTTTCATGCCGAAAATAGTTCCAGGGATTTCGCGCCTATGTCCCCCTGAAGTCTTTTCTCGGTTTTGGGCCACGCAGACGCCCGCCAGGGGTCTAGCTTTCGGTTCTACCGCTGGAGGGAGACAGGGCAGCCAGGCAGGCAGCCAGGCAGGCAGGCAGGCAGCCAGGCAGCCAGGCAGGCAGGCAGGCAGGCAGGCAGGCAGGCAGGCTGGCTGTACTGCCTACGTAGGTCTTTGAGCTTACATTCAGCAGCCTCCCCTGCCCTGTGGGACGACCAGGGTTAAGCCCCCTCATTTCACGTCCTGCTCAACCGCCTCCAACCCCTCCCGTTCGGCCACCTCCGTGCCTTAAGCCCCCTCTGGTGACGGTCCCTTCCGCTCGGGCCTTAAGCCCCCTTTGGTGATTGCTCCCCTCCGCTCGGGCCTTAAGCCCCCCGCCCCTGAGACCCTGGAGGCATGGAAGCCTAGTTCACGCACCCCAAGTGCGCAGTGGCGCCCATGTCAGAAGTCGCAGATGACTTATATGTCAAGTTGTCCCTCCAAGGCCCTGCTGCAGTAGCTGGCCGCAATGCTGGATGTTTTTTTTTTTTATTCTTGGCAGTGTCAGCTTCACTCTCCTTCTCACTCTCTTGTGTGTGTGTGTGTGGGGGTGGAGGGGTGGGTTAAGTCCCTGGAGGACACCTCTACTTCCTTCTTGCAACACCCACCTATGCCCAACTCTGTATCTCCTGTCCGTGTGTTGTCTCCACACATGTTGGGTATCTTCCAAGGTGCCAAGTTGTCCAGGGAGGCGATAAAATGTGGAGTGAAAGAGGCCAGAAGACACCCCACCCACCACAGATGGCCCGTCCACCAGGGCCACTCTCCCCATTGCCAGGGAGGGAGCAGGCACAGAGAGCCAGACCACATGGGTAGGACGGCGGTGGGCGGGAGAGGAGAGCATCCCCAACCCGACACACCGCTTACCCCCTGGTACAACCTCCATGCCTACACTTCCCAGTGCCTGGCGGCAGGGAGGAAGCGTTCAAAGTGCAGCAAGACCACAGAGGTAAGGGCAGTGTGCAGGAGGAGAGAGCTTCTCCAAACCGTCACACCGCTTGCAACAAGGCCCGTCCACCAGGGCCACTCTCCCCATTGTAGGGTGCCAGGGAGGGAGCAGGCACAGACAACCAGACCACAGGGGTAGGACGTCGGTGGGCGGGAGGGGAGAGCATCCACCACCCGTCACACCGCTTACCCCCTGGCCCAGCCTCCATGCCTACACTCCACGGTGCCGGGTGGCAGGGAGAAAGCCTTCAAAGGGCAACCAGTACACAGAGGAAGAGTAGTAGTGGAGCTCTTCTCCAAAGCATCATATCGCTTGCAACAAGGCCCATCCACCAGTGACACTCTCCCCGTTGTAGGGTGCTGGGGAGGGAGCAGGCACAGACAACCAGACCACAGGGGTAGGACGGCGGTAGGCGGGAGGGGAGAGCATCCACCACCCGTCACACCGCTTACCCCCTGGCCCAGCCTCCATGCCTACACTCCACGGTGCAGGGTGGCAGGGAGAAAGCCTTCAAAGGTCAACCAGTACACAGAGGAAGGGTAGTAGTGGAGCTCTTCTCCAAAGCATCACATCGCTTGCATCAAGGCCCATCCACAAGTGACACTCTACACATTGTAGGGTGCCGGGGAGGGAGCAGGCACAGACAACCAGACCACAGGGGTAGGACGGCGGTAGGCGGGAGGGGAGAGCATCCACCACCCGTCACACCGCTTACCCCCTGGCCCAGCCTCCATGCCTACACTCCACGGTGCCGGTTGGCAGGGAGAAAGCCTTCAAAGGGCAACCAGTACACAGAGGAAGGGTAGTAGTGGAGCTCTTCTCCAAAGCATCATATCGCTTGCAAAGAGGCCCATCCACCAGTGACACTCTCCCCGTTGTAGGGTGCTGGGGAGGGAGCAGGCACAGACAACCAGACCACAGGGGTAGGACGTCGGTGGGCAGGAGGGGAGAGCATCCACAACCCATCACACCGCTTACCCCGTGGCCCAACCTCCATGCCTACACTCCCCAGTGCCTGGCAGCAGGGAGGAAGCATTCAAAGGGCAGCAAGACCACACAGGTAGGGCGGTGGGCGGGAGGAGAGAGCTTCTCCAACCCGTCACACCGCTTCCATCCAGGCCCATCCACCAGGGCCACTCTCCCCGTTGTAGGGTGCTGGGGAGGGAGCAGGCACAGACAACCAGACCACAGGGGTAGGACGGCGGTGGGCGGGAGGGGAGAGCATCCACAACCCGTCACACCGCTTACCCCGTGGCCCAACCTCCATGCCTACACTCCCCAGTGCCTGGCAGCAGGGAGGAAGCGTTCAAAGGGCAGCAATACCACACAGGTAGGGCGGTGGGCGGGAGGAGAGAGCTTCTCCAACCCGTCACACCGCTTCCAACCAGGCCCATCCACCAGGGCCACTCTCCCCATTGTAGGGTGCCGGGGAGGGAGCAGGCACAGACAACCAGACCACAGGGGTAGGACGGCAGTGGGCGGGAGGGGAGAGCATCCACGACCCGTCACACTGCTTACCCCCTGGCCCAACCTCCATGCCTACACTCCCCGGTGCCAGGCGGGGAAGCTTTCAACAGACAGCCAGACCGCAGAGGTAGTGCGGTGGGCAGGAGGAGAGAGCTTCTCCAACCCGTCACACCACTTCCCCCAAGGCCCAACCTCCAAGCCCGCACTCCATATTGCAGGGTGGCAGGGAGGGTATAGGCACAGTCAGCCAGACCACAGGGATAGGACGGCGGTGGGCGGGAGGGGAGAGCATCCCCAACCCGTCACACCGCTTACCCCCTGGCCCAACCTCCAGGCCCACACTCCACATTGCAGGGTAGCGGGCGGGAACAAGAACAGGCAGGCAGGCCACAGGGATAGGACGGCGAGGGGCGGGAGGGGAGGTCATCCCCAACCCGTCACAACGCTTACCCCCTGGCCCAACCTCCAGGCCCACACTCCACATTGCAGGGTAGCGGGCGGGAACAAGAACAGGCAGGCAGGCCACAGGGATAGGACGGCGAGGGGCGGGAGGGGAGGTCATCCCCAACCCGTCACAACGCTTACCCCCTGGCCCAGCCTCCATGCCTACACTCCGCTGACTTTGTGGCAGACAGTCATGCGGGATACGTAGACAACTTCGGAGTTGGTAAATAAAAAACGCTCTGTGCGGCCATGGGTGAATCGGAGGCATTAAAAGTCGGCCGCCTTTGTCCCCACCAGGGAAGGGGACCTCAGCAGGCCACGGGGCACCAGCCTCCTCCACGGCGCACACGGTATCGTACCTCTGCTTTTAGATGGGGCAGGGAGCAAACTCAGTTGGAGGTCACCAGACAGGGAGAGAAGCGCTTGGCTCGCAGACAGGTAGCGCCCTCACTGGCGGAGCCCGGTGTGAGTCCAGGGACCACGCCTGAGGCGGAGGAGAGAAGGACCATTTCGCCTGTTTGCAGGGTGCCACCAGGGACCGCCTCAGCGAAAGCCTCTTCCCAGCTCAGGCGCAGGGAGCCATATCGATTGGAGAAAGTAGTGGGGTAAACATGGAGGTCAAGAAGGTCCGATTCCAATAGAAGACAGGTAAGTGAGATAACCTCCTGTAAGTCTGGAACTCTGTGTAGGCATCAGAGAACTAGCCAGGGTCCCCTGACCACCAAAGGGGGTAAAACTTTCTGTCAGTCTGGAACTCTTCCTGGGCATAGGAGAACCGGCCAGACAGAGTACAGGAGACATTTTAACCCCAAAATCACAAGTTTTGAATCCCTTTTTAAAATTCTTCACCATACAACCTAAGGGATCCGGAATCGTTGACTGCGACGCACCCATACTTAACAATGGAACGTCGTCGACAACGAATACTATACACGCGTACTATTCAACAGTCACACCCGTTTCCTCTGGCAACAGCACCACGTGGTACGGTTACCAAGTGAAACGTACACAATAACAATAAACACTCAGGGAATTCCCGTACACACACAGCTGTTACACCAGTCACTAAATAATCAATATTATGCCCTTTGGCGTAACTATACAGTCACCCACGCTATAATTCTTTATATACGAATTACCCGTCTATAACACACCCCAGTAACATCGTCTTTTACAAATAGCGGTTACAGTACGGTTAGCATAGGTCAAAGCACAAGTTAAGGTCACAATACAATTATTAGTGGTTATGGTGTTAAACACGCAATGGACGACAATGATTAGTACTTATAAACAGTGTCAGTAAATATACAGGGTTATGGTACCGTGCACTATGATACAGCAACACACTATTAACACTCTCGCTAGACGGCTGAGCTCGCGCTATCTAACAAGATATACACTTTACTAAACAATCTTTATCACATTTACAATTCCCAACTAAACTATTGGCCAGTACCTTGAATGGACTACCTAAAAACAATCTACATACGTTTTGGTTAGCCACACTGCCCAATCACCATATATAGCGAGCTAGAGGACCGAATTTACACAGACGCCTCTTAGTCGCACTATCAAAAGTCTAGTGGGTTCCAAATTTACACGCCTTCCCACTTAGCCCAGATAGGTTGAGAGCTAGCGAACCGAATTTACACAGACGCCGCTTAGTCTCCCGGTCCCTCCGACCTAGCGAACAAAATATACACCCTAGAACGCTAGTCTAGACAAGACACCGGTGTCCGGCTAGGGCTATTTACACCAGAGCCCCGCCTGACTAACAGAATCAAACGGTCTGACTAAAGAGCGTTCGATCGAGCGGTGCGCCTTCGCTCCTTCCCTCCGACAGAGGGGGCAGATACACAGATTCAAACCCCTTTGGGCCTACCGCACAATCGGTATACCCCTAGTGGGTTCTGCCGTCTAAAACAGCAGTTGTCTTACCTCCTCGTTCCTGAACCTGAGTTTACACTCATCGACGGGGACACCCCAGCACTTCTCACGTAGAGGCCGATGATCTCCTGGACAACAGACCAGTGGCGCCGAGACGAAGGGAGGTCCACGCAGAAGTTCAGGGGTGCAGCCGTAGAGAACGTGGGCAAAGATAGACCGTCTCACGCCTCTGCCTCTCAGCTACCGTTGAACGATGAGCTTCCCGGCCAATGCACCAAATGATACCGGAGAAACTGACGGAAGCGAAGCACAGAGAGATGGACACAGGTTTCTTCAGGAAGGAAGAGATTCTTTATTGGATCACCGATCGGGACTCAGAGGGACTAGCGTCACCAAAATACAGCAAGTTCTGAGCCCCGGACAATAGTGCAGGCTCCTTATATAGGCACATAACTCCTCCCATATTAAGCTCCACCCGCACATTCTCTTAACCAATCAACACAAATAAGAATTAACTTCCTGTTTGACCGCATGGCTTGTCCAGCACAATGGAGGAGGGGGAATACTACATCCTGTATTCTTGCACATGCTCCGTACACTACTGATCGTATCTTGCCTCGTGCAACCAACTGATCGATACGTCAGCATATGCACGTACACATGCCACGTGGTAATCTCGGCCTACTAAATTTATTTTTACAGAGATTCCACCACACATCCAATTTCAATAAAAGTTGCATATTCAGACTCAGCATACATCAAACATAAACCCTTCCAAAAATCAGCCAAATCCCTCCAGTGGATCAAAAGTTAGCTGGAAGTCCTTTATGACCGACCGCAAGCACAATTTTCTGCCCAAAACAGTTCCATAGATTTGGGCTTTGCGGCCGGTCAATTTCATGCGAAAAAACGACGACCATTTCGAACGGGACTTAGTCTCTGGAGCTGCAAGTTCAGTATGGGAGAAGGTAAGGGTCAGCGGTGTTCGGCAAAATGTGTAGCCGATTTTAGTTCCACAGAATCTTTAGCATACACCGCTGACCGCATTCGAATGACTAAAATGGCCGCCGCCACGTGTTCGGCTGCCGAATGGCGGCCACCCAGCGCTCGGCAATTAACCTGCAGTAACCTCACAGCCTGGGAGGTAAATTGCCTGCACACTTTAACTTCTGGGTGGTCCGCCTGTGTGGTACTTGGTTCAGTAAGCCCTATTTACTGAACCAAGTGGGAGAGAGCCAGGGGCAAGTTATTTTACAGGTCTGGGGACATAGTCTTAAAGGGGCATTGTTCAGCAAAGTCACAATATGTCCCCAGACGGTTCTTAAAGGGCCATACACACCCAATAAAAGTTAATACATTTTCAGGGGCACAATCTTCCAGGGGCCATAGTCATGAGGAAGGAGGCTGGCAAATAGGCTTCTCCACAATCCAGGGAAGCAGGGCAATTTTCCATTTAAAGGGCCAGTTACAAATAGCGATTTGTAACACTCCTCATTTCACGGCCTGCTCAACCGCCTCCCACCCCTCCCGTTCGGCCACCTCCGTGCCTTAAGCCCCCTCTGGTGACGGTCCCTTCCGCTCGGGCCTTAAGCCCCCTTTGGTGATTGCTCCCCTCCGCTCGGGCCTTAAGCCCCCCGCCCCTGAGACCCTGGAGGCATGGAAGCCTAGTTCACGCACCCAAAGTGCGCAGTGGCGCCCATTTCAGAAGTCGCAGATGACTTATATGTCAAGTTGTCCCTCCAAGGCCCTGCTGCACTAGCTGGCCGCAATGCTGGATGTTTTTTTTTTTTCTTGGCAGTGTCAGCTTCACTCTCCTTCTCACTCTCTTGTGTGTGTGTGTGTGGGGGTGGAGGGGTGGGTTAAGTCCCTGGAGGACACCTCTACTTCCTTCTTGCAACACCCACCTATGCCCAACTCTGTATATCCTGTCCGTGTGTGGTCTCCACACATGTTGGGTATCTTCCAAGGTGCCAAGTTGTCCAGGGAGGCGATAAAATGTGGAGTGAAAGAGGCCAGAAGACACCCCACCCACCACAGATGGCCCGTCCACCAGGGCCACTCTCCCCATTGCCAGGGAGGGAGCAGGCACAGAGAGCCAGACCACATGGGTAGGACGGCGGTGGGCGGGAGAGGAGAGCATCCCCAACCCGACACACCGCTTACCCCCTGGTACAACCTCCATGCCTACACTTCCCAGTGCCTGGCGGCAGGGAGGAAGCGTTCAAAGGGCAGCAAGACCACAGAGGTAAGGGCAGTGTGCAGGAGGAGAGAGCTTCTTCAACCCGTCACACCGCTTGCAAGAAGGCCCGTCCACCAGGGCCACTCTCCCCATTGTAGGGTGCCAGGGAGGGAGCAGGCACAGAGAGCCAGACCACAGGGGTAGGACGGCGGTGGGCGGGAGAGGAGAGCATCCCCAACCCGACACACCGCTTACCCCCTGGCCCTGCCTCCATGCCTACACTCCACAGTGCTGGGTGGCAGGGAGAAAGCCTTCAAAGGTCAACCAGTACACAGAGGAAGGGTAGTAGTGGAGCTCTTCTCCAAAGCATCACATCGCTTGCATCAAGGCCCATCCACAAGTGACACTCTACACATTGTAGGGTGCCGGGGAGGGAGCAGGCACAGACAACCAGACCACAGGGGTAGGACGGCAGTGGGCGGGAGGGGAGAGCATCCACAACCCATCACAGCGCTTACCCCCTGGCCCAGCCTCCATGCCTACACGCCACGGTGCCGGTTGGCAGGGAGAAAGCTTCAAAGGGCAACCAGTACACAGAGGAAGGGTACTAGTGGAGCTCTTCTCCAAAGCATCATATCGCTTGCAACAAGGCCTGGCAGCAGGGGGGAAGCGTTCAAAGGGCAGCAAGACCACACAGGTAGGGCGGTGGGCGGGAGGAGAGAGCTTCTCCAACCCGTCACACCGCTTCCAACCAGGCCCATCCACCAGGGCCACTCTCCCCGTTGTAGGGTGCTGGGGAGGGAGCAGGCACAGACAACCAGACCACAGGGGTAGGACGGCGGTGGGCGGGAGGGGAGAGCATCCACAACCCGTCACACCGCTTACCCCATGGCCCAACCTCCATGCCTACACTCCCCAGTGCCTGGCAGCAGGGAGGAAGCGTTCAAAGGGCAGCAAGACCACACAGGTAGGGCGGTGGGCGGGAGGAGAGAGCTTCTCCAACCCGTCACACCGCTTCCAACCAGGCCCATCCACCAGGGCCACTCTCCCCGTTGTAGGGTGCCGGGGAGGGAGCAGGCACAGACAACCAGACCACAGGGGTAGGACGGCAGTGGGCGGGAGGGGAGAGCATCCACGACCCGTCACACTGCTTACCCCCTGGCCCAACCTCCATGCCTACACTCCCCGGTGCCAGGCGGGGAAGCTTTCAAAGGACAGCCAGACCGCAGAGGTAGTGCGGTGGGCAGGAGGAGAGAGCTTCTCCAACCCGTCACACCACTTCCCCCAAGGCCCAACCTCCAAGCCCGCACTCCATATTGCAGGGTGGCAGGGAGGGAATAGGCACAGTCAGCCAGACCACATGGATAGGACGGCGGTGGGCGGGAGAGGAGAGCATCCCCAACCCGACACACCGCTTACCCCCTGGTACAACCTCCATGCCTACACTTCCCAGTGCCTGGCGGCAGGGAGGAAGCGTTCAAAGGGCAGCAAGACCACAGAGGTAAGGGCAGTGTGCAGGAGGAGAGAGCTTCTCCAACCCGTCACACCGCTTGCAACAAGGCCCGTCCACCAGGGCCACTCTCCCCATTGTAGGGTGCCAGGGAGGGAGCAGGCACAGAGAGCCAGACCACAGGGGTAGGATGGCGGTGGGCGGGAGAGGAGAGCATCCCCAACCCGACACACCGCTTACCCCCTGGCCCTGCCTCCATGCCTACACTCCACGGTTCCGGGTGGCAGGGAGAAAGCCTTCAAAGGTCAACCAGTATGCAGAGGAAGGGTAGTAGTGGAGCTCTTCTCCAAAGCATCACATCGCTTGCATCAAGGCCCATCCACAAGTGACACTCTACACATTGTAGGGTGCCGGGGAGGGAGCAGGCACAGACAACCTGACCACAGGGGTAGGACGGCGGTAGGTGGGAGGGGAGAGCATCCACAACCCGTCACACCGCTTACCCCCTGGCCCAGCCTTCATGCCTACACTCCACGGTGCCAGGTGGCAGGGAGAAAGCCTTCAAAGGGCAACCAGTACACAGAGGAAGAGTAGTAGTGGAGCTCTTCTCCAAAGCATCATATCGCTTGCAACAAGGCCCATCCACCAGTGACACTCTCCCCGTTGTAGGGTGCTGGGGAGGTAGCAGGCACAGACAACCAGACCACAGGGGTAGGACGGCGGTAGGCGGGAGGGGAGAGCATCCACAACCCGTCACACCGCTTACCCCCTGGCCCTGCCTCCATGCCTACACTCCACAGTGCCGGGTGGCAGGGAGAAAGCCTTCAAAGGTCAACCAGTACACAGAGGAAGGGTAGTAGTGGAGCTCTTCTCCAAAGCATCACATCGCTTGCATCAAGGCCCATCCACAAGTGACACTCTACACATTGTAGGGTGCCGGGGAGGGAGCAGGCACAGACAACCAGACCACAGGCGTAGGACGGCGTTGGGCGGGAGGGGAGAGCATCCACAACCCGTCACACCGCTTACCCCCTGGCCCAGCCTCCATGCCTACACTCCACGGTGCCGGTTGGCAGGGAGAAAGCCTTCAAAGGGCAACCAGTACACAGAGGAAGGGTAGTAGTGGAGCTCTTCTCCAAAGCATCATATCGCTTGCAACAAGGCCCTTCCACCAGTGACACTCTCCCCGTTGTAGGGTGCTGGGGAGGGAGCAGGCACAGACAACCAGACCACAGGGGTAGGACGGCGGTGGGCGGGAGGGGAGAGTATCCACAACCCGTCACACCGCTTACCCCGTGGCCCAACCTCCATGCCTACACTCCCCAGTGCCTGGCAGCAGGGAGGAAGCGTTCAAAGGGCAGCAAGACCACACAGGTAGGGCGGTGGGCAGGAGGAGAGAGCTTCTCCAACCCGTCACACCGCTTCCAACCAGGCCCATCCACCAGGGCCACTCTCCCCGTTGTAGGGTGCCGGGGAGGGAGCAGGCACAGACAACCAGACCACAGGGGTAGGACGGCAGTGGGCGGGAGGGGAGAGCATCCACGACCCGTCACACTGCTTACCCCCTGGCCCAACCTCCATGGCCCGGTGCCAGGCGAGGAAGCTTTCAAAGGACAGCCAGGGCGGTGGGCAGGAGGAGAGAGCTTCTCCAACCCGTCACACCACTTCCCCCAAGGCCCAACCTCCAAGCCCGCACTCCATATTGCAGGGTGGCAGGGAGGGAATAGGCACAGTCAGCCAGACCACAGGGATAGGACGGCGGTAGGCGGGAGGGGAGAGCATCCCCAACCCGTCACACCGTTTACCCCCTGGCCCAACCTCCAGGCCCACACTCCACATTGCAGGGTAGCGGGCGGGAACAAGAACAGGCAGGCAGGCCACAGGGATAGGCAGGCCACCAGGGAGGGTGCCAGGCGAGGAAGCTTTCAAAGGACAGCCAGACCGCAGAGGTAGTGCGGTGGGCAGGAGGAGAGAGCTTCTCCAACCCGTCACACCACTTCCCCCAAGGCCCAACCTCCAAGCCCGCACTCCATCTTGCAGGGTGTCAGGGAGGGAATAGGCACAGTCAGCCAGACCACAGGGATAGGACGGCGGTAGGCGGGAGGGGAGAGCATCCCCAACCCGTCACACCGCTTACCCCCTGGCCCAACCTCCAGGCCCACACTCCACATTGCAGGGTAGCGGGCGGGAACAAGAACAGGCAGGCAGGCCACAGGGATAGGACGGCGAGGGGCGGGAGGGGAGGTCATCCCCAACCCGTCACAACGCTTACCCCCTGGCCCAACCTCCAGGCCCACACTCCACATTGCAGGGTAGCGGGCGGGAACAAGAACAGGCAGGCAGGCCACAGGGATAGGACGGCGAGGGGCGGGAGGGGAGGTCATCCCCAACCCGTCACAACGCTTACCCCCTGGCCCAGCCTCCATGCCTACACTCCGCTGACTTTGTGGCAGACAGTCATGCGGGATACGTAGACAACTTCGGAGCTGGTAAATAAAAAACGCTCTGTGCGGCCATGGGTGAATCGGAGGCATTAAAAGTCGGCCGCCTTTGTCCCCACCAGGGAAGGGGACCTCAGCAGGCCACGGGGCACCAGCCTCCTGCACGGCGCACACGGTATTGTACCTCTGCTTTTAGACGGGGCAGGGAGCAAACTCAGTTGGAGGTCACCAGACAGGGAGAGAAGCGCTTGGCTCGCAGACAGGTAGCGCCCTCACTGGCAGAGCCCGGTGTGAGTCCAGGGACCACGCCTGAGGCGGAGGAGAGAAGGACCATTTCGCCTGTTTGCAGGGGGCCACCAGGGACCGCCTCAGCGAAAGCCTCTTCCCAGCTCAGGCGCAGGGAGCCATATCGATCGGAGAAGGTAGTGGGGTAAACATGGAGGTCAAGAAGGTCCGATTCCAATAGAAGAAAGGTAAGTGAGATAACCTCCTGTAAGTCTGGAACTCTGTGTAGGCATCAGAGAACTAGCCAGGGTCCCCTGACCACCAAAGGGGGTAAAACTTTCTGTCAGTCTGGAACTCTTCCTGGGCATAGGAGAACCGGCCAGACTCCCCTGCCTATTGTTCAAAATTTTCGCTCCGAGATAATCTCCTCAAGGGTGCCCCCAGCAGTTATCGTGCACTTTCTGCATGCGCGTCATTTAGGGGGACCGAACCAACAAAGTGTCCGACCTCATGGAAGTGGTGCCTGGACACAGCTAGGCAGATCCGACCTCATTTCTGTCAAAGGCCGGAGCTCATGGGACTTAGAAAATTTTTCGCTCTTTGCCGCCGTGCCCTTCCCGGCCACCAGGGGGCGCCACTAGGGTTGCAGGGTGACCGGGGCAGGCTCCCTTCCCCTGCCTGACCTGCCCCCCTGAAGTCCCGCAATGAAGTCAGGTCGTGGAGGGCAGATGACGATTGCAGACAGGAAAGGGGGGAAACCGCCTGTCCGCCTGGAACTCTTCCTGGGCATAGGAGAACCAGCCAGAGTCCCCT
Source organism: Pelobates fuscus (assembly GCF_036172605.1). Lineage (NCBI taxonomy): Eukaryota > Metazoa > Chordata > Amphibia > Anura > Pelobatidae > Pelobates > Pelobates fuscus. The sequence continues at coordinate 177,446,898 of NC_086323.1, read as the reverse complement.
GCCTGCTTGTGGGACTTTGAACTTTTTGCCAACCGGGTGTGATCCACTAGAGGTGCAGGGGACCCAGGGCATGCACCCTTCAACTGCACGACCAATCCTGGGAGGCTGTGAGAGGCCCCTGGAGCCTTTTTATCATTTTTGTCCACAAGCGGGCGCCACTAGGGGTGCAGGGGTCCCGTGGAAGGCACACTTCCCATGCCCGCACAACCCCAGGAGGCTGGGAGCGAGCACAGGCCCCTGGAGCCTTTTATTGTTTTTGTCAACCGGGGGGCGCCACTAGGGTTGCAGGGTGCCCAGGGCAGGCTCCCTTCCCCTACCCATGAAGTCCCACAACGAAACGAGGTCGGGGAGGGCAGATGACAATTGCAGACAGGTAAGGGGGAAACCGCCTGTCAGTCTGGAACTCTTCCTGGGCATAGGAGAACCGGCCAGACTCCCCTGCCTATTGTTCAAAATTTTCGCTCCGAGATAATCTCCTCAAGGGTGCCCCCAGCAGTTATCGTGCACTTTCTGCACGCGCGTCATTTAGGGGGACCGAACCAACAAATTGTCCGACCTCATGGAAGTGGTGCCTGGACACAGCTAGGCAGATCCGACCTCATTTCTGTCAAAGGCCGGAGCTCATGGGACTTAGAAATTTTTTCGCTCTTTGCCGCCGTGCCCTTCATTTTTCAACCTGAAAAGTGGGGACTTTGAAAATATTTCACCATGTAAAGTGGGGAACTTGGATTATATGCTGCACAATCTCCTCGGGGGTGGCGCCACAGCTAACAGCGCGACCGACCCCATGGACGTTTAGACTGGACGCAGCAGGGCAGAACCGACCCCGTTTTTGTCTCACACCTGGAGCTCGCTGAAGGCTGCCCAACCCCTGCCTGCCTGCCTGCCTGCCTGGCCAGCCTAGCTGGGGACCTTGGTGTCCCTAATCATTTTCGCCAACCAGGGGGTGCTCCACTAGAGGTGCAGGGGACACAGGGCATGCACCCTTCACCTGCCCAACCAATCCTGGGTGGCTGGGAGCGAGCAGAGGACCTTGGAAACTTTTATCGTTTTTGTCCACCGGGGGGCGCCACTAGGGATGCAGGGTGCCCAGGGCAGGCTCCCTTCCCCTCCCCATCAAGCCCCCTGAAGTCCCTCAACGAAGGGAGGTCGGGGAGGGCAGATGACGATTGCAGACAGGAAAGGGGGGAAACCGCCTGTCAGTCTGGAACTCTTCCTGGGCATAGGAGAACCAGCCAGAGTCCCCTGCCTGCTTGTGGGACTTTGAACATTTTTCAACCTGAAAAGTGGGGACTTTGAAAATATTTCACCATGTAAAGTGGGGAACTTGGATTATATGCTGCACAATCTCCTCGGGGGTGGCGCCAGAGCTGACAGCACGACCGACCCCATGGACGTTTAGCCTGGACGCAGCAGGGCAGAACCAACCCCATTTTTGCCTCATACCTGGAGCTCGCTGAAGGCTGCCCAACCCCTGCCTGCCTGCCTGGCCAGCCCAGCTGTGGACCTTGGTGTCCCTAATCATTTTTGCCAACCAGGGGGTGCTCCACTAGAGGTGCAGGTGACACAGGGCAGGCACCCTTCACCTGCCCAACCAATCCTGGGTGGCTGGGAGCAAGCAGAGGCCCCTGGAGCATTTTATCATTCTCGGCCACCGGGGGGCGCCACTAAGGGTGCAGGGGTCCCAGGGCAGGCACCCTTCCCCTGCCCGCCAAACCCCGGGAGGCTGGGAGCAAGCAGAGGACCCTGGAGCATTTTATCATTTTCGGCCACCGGGGGGCGCCACTAAGGGTGCAGGGGTCCCAGGGCAGGCACCCTTCCCCTGCCCGCCAAACCCCGGGAGGCTGGGAGCAAGCAGAGGCCCCTGGAGCATTTTATCATTTTCGGCCACCGGGGGCGCCACTAAGGGTGCAGGCGTCCCAGGGCAGGCACCCTTCCCCTGCCCGCCAAACCCCGGGAGGCTGGGAGCAAGCAGAGGCCCCTGGAGCATTTTATCATTTTCGGCCACCGGGGGGCGCCTCTAAGGGTGCAGGCGTCCCAGGGCAGGCACCCTTCCCCTGCCCGCCAAACCCCGGGAGGCTGGGAGCAAGCAGAGGCCCCTGGAGCATTTTATCATTTTCAGCCACCGGGGGGCGCCACTAAGGGTGCAAGGGTCCCAGGGCAGCCTCCTCATCCTGCCCCCTGAAGTCCCGCAACAAAGGAAGGTCGGGGTGGGCATATAACGATTGCAGACAGGTAAGGGGGAAAACCACCTGTCAGTGTGGAACTCTGGTTGGGCATAGGAGAACCAGCAAGAGTCCCCTGCTTGCTCTTCAAAATCTTTGCTCCTCAACAATCTCCTCGAGGGTGCCACCAGCTATTGTCGTGCACTTTCTGCACGCGCGTCATTTAGGGGGACCAACATGAAAGAGTGTCCGACCTCATGGAAGTGGTGCCTGGACGCGGCAGGGCAGATCCGACCTCATAGCCGACAGGCCTGGAGCTTGTGGGACTTAGAAAATATTTCACCCTGAAAACTGGAGAACTTGGATTATATGCTGCACAATCTCCTCGGGGGTGGCGCCAGTGTCCGACCGCATGGACGTTTAGCCTGGACGCAGCAGGGCAGATCCGACCTCATTTCTGTCAAATGCCTGGAGCTTGTGGGACTTTGAACATTTTTCAACCTGAAAAGTGGGGACTTAGAAAATATTTTGCACATTTAAAAAAAAAAAAAAAATACATTCCAGCACACAGAAGCCCCTCAATTTGCATCCCCTGACAGCCCCCACCTGGGTGACCAACATCTCCAAAAATCAGCCAGATCCCTGCAGGGGTTCAGGAATTTCATGGAAGTCATAATTTTAGCGGTAACCGCCAGGCTCCCGTAACCGAAATTAGTTCCATAGAATCGCGGCCAAGTGCCGCTGGATAACAACCGGCAAAACGCAAGGTTTTCATGACGAAAATAGTTCCAGGGATTTCGCGCCTATGTCCCCCTGAAGTCTTTTCTCGGTTTTGGGCCACGCAGACGCCCGCCAGGGGTCTAGCTTTCGGTTTTACTGCTGTAGGGAGGCAGGGAAGCAGGCAGGCAGGGCCGGCCTTAGGCATTTTGACGCCCTGTGCGAAAAATCTTCACAGCGCCCCCCCCCCGTCATCCATGTATGCTGTAATGTTTGTGTTGTCTGTGTATGTGATAGTAGGTGTGATGACTGTGTGTGATATATATGCTATGTGTGATATTTGTAATGGGTGTATTAACAGTGTGTGATATGCGTGTATTGGTTGTATGTGACACACACACACACACACACACAGAGTCAGACGGCTATACACACACACAGGAAGACATCCACACACACACACACACAGGCAGACAGTCATACACACACACACAGACACACACAGGCAGACAGTCATACACACACACAGACACACAAAGGCAGACAGTCTCACACACACACACACACACAGACACACACAGGCAGACAGTCAGTCATACACACAGACACAGACAGTAATACACACAGACACACACAGAGGCAGACAGTAATACACACAGACAAACACGCAGACAGTCATACACACAGACACACACAGGCAGACAGCCATACACACAGACACACAGAGGCAGACAGCCATACACACAGAGGCAGACAGCCATACACACAGAGGCAGTCATACACACAATCACACACACAGAGGTAGACAGTCATACACACAGAGGCAGACAGTCATACACACAGAGGCAGACAGTCATACACACAGACACACACACAGAGGCAGACAGTAATACACACAGACACACAGTGGCAGACAGTCATACACACACACACACACACACACACAGGCAGACAGTCTCACACACACAGACACACACAGGCAGACAGTCAGTCATACACACAGACACAGACAGTAATACACACAGACATACACAGAGGCAGACAGTAATACACACAGACACACACAGAGGCAGACAGTCATACACACAGACACACACAGAGGCAGACAGTCATACACACACACACACACACACACAGACACACACAGAGGCAGACAGTCATACACACACACACAGACACACACACAAACACAGGCAGACAGTCATACACAGACACACACACACAGGCTGACAGTCATACACAGACACACACACACAGGCAGACAGTCATACACAGACACACACACACAGGCAGACAGTCATACACACAGACACACACAGGCAGACAGTCATACACACACAGACAGTAATACACACAGGCAGAGAGTCATACACACAGACACACAGAGGCAGACAGTCATACACACACACACACAGACAGTAATAGAGACAGGCAGAGAGTCACACTCACCTGACAATCCCACAGTTACCTGTGGAGTTCATTGTGGAGGCAGTGCAGCTCCTGGTGACTGTTTGGTGGGGAAGCAGGGACTCCTTCCTGCTTCCCCTGCAGCAGTTTTCCGGCGCTTTTAGCTCCGCCCCCGCCGCACGGTAAGCTCCGCCCCCGCTGCAAATTTAAAAAAAAAAAAAAAAAAAATTTTTTTTTTTTTTTTTTAAATCAACGGCGCCCCCTGCTCCATGGCGCCCTGTGCGGCCGCACAGCTCGCACACCCCTAAGGCCGGCCCTGCAGGCAGGCAGGCAGGCAGGCAGGTGGCTAAGTGCCGCTGGACACCGATCGGCAACGTTTTCATGCTGAAACTAGTTCCAGGGATTTTGTGGCCATGTCCCCCTGAAGTCTATTCTCGGTTTTGGGCCATGTGAATGGCTCGGTTCGGCTGCTGTACGCAGGGAGGGAAGGAGGCATGAGGGCAGGCAGACAGGGAAAGCGGGGACTTTGAAGGTGTTTTCTTTTTACCCTTCTGTAACCCCTTAGTGACCAGGCCATTTTTCAATTTTATTACCGTTAACCCCTTAGTGACCAGGCCATTTTTCAATTGTATTACCGTTAAGGACCAGGGCTCTTTTTACATTTCTGCAGTGGTTGTGTTTAGATGTAATTTGCCTCTTACACATTTACTGCACCCATACATATTATATTCCATTTTTCTCGCTATTAAATGTTCATTCTAAAGATACCATCATTTTCATCATATCATATAATTTACTAGAATAAAAAAAGTAAAATATGATAAAAAAACAAACAAAAAAAAACACAGCTGGCCATCATGCACCCATGTCCCAGTTGGAACATGTCTGAAGCCGACCAATGTAATTCACCTCCGTCAAACTGTATGTTTTTGAAAAGTACACACCCTAGGGCATTTCACATGGTGGCATTTGAACACTTTACATGCACTAATTCTACCACCAGTCTCTGTCAAACGTTTTTGTGGTGTTATTTTTCACTCACACATTCTACTTTGTGCATAGATTCTAAGCTCCTGTTAGGTGTTACTGCCAAAGGACACCACAATATGTACTTGGCATCATCTCCCGAGTACAGCGATAACACTCATGCATACGTTTGTCGGGTTCACTGGGGGGGTGCAAAGCGAAATGTCTGATATGCGTTTTTCACATTTTATATATCTTGTTTGCCTATCTTGCTTTTGAGGGCCTTATCAGATATCCCAATGTATTTTCTTGCCATGAGCGTGCATATATTTGAAAAGTTTACACCCCACAGTAGTTGAAGAACGTGTGTGGAGGTAACTGTTCAATCCTCAATTTTACACACGCACACCGCTTTTTGACTGTGATTTAGGAGAGCCCGCTGTTGGTTATTGCAAGAACACACCCCGGGTTGTTTTCTGCGAGGCCTCCTAAGGACACCCATGCCCCCCCATGCATAGGTCTGGCAGGATTTGGGGAAGGTACGGTAACAATTGAATGACTTGCCATTTGAGTTGAAATTGAGAGTATGTCTTCTGATAGGCCTATCTTTAGCTTGGGGCTTATCACATACCCCAGTTTTATATATCGCCACAAAAGGGTACATACTTGAAACGTAGACACCCCGAGGTATTGCATGTATGTGGAGTGCTTTGATGCAACTTTTTTTTTAGCCAGAAAAAAGATAAAACAAGTTGAAGAACGTGTGTGGAGGTAACTGTTCAATCCTCAATTTTACACACGCACACCGCTATTTGACTGTGATTTAGGAGAGCCCGCTGTTGGTTATTGCAAGAACACACCCCGGGTTGTTTTCTGCGAGGCCTCCTAAGGACACCCATGCCCCCCCCCATGCATAGGTCTGCCAGGATTTGGGGAAGGTACGGTAACAATTGAATGACTTGCCATTTGAGTTGAAATTGAGAGTATGTCTTCTGATAGGCCTATCTTTAGCTTGGGGCTTATCACATACCCCAGTTTTATATATCGCCACAAAAGGGTACATACTTGAAACGTAGACACGCACACCGCTTTTTGACTGTGGAACACACCCCGGGTTTATCACGATTCCGGGAACCTAACACGCTAACAGACACACACACACACACAGAAAAGGTGCCGTACCGGACCTTAGAGTGGCCGGGCTAAGCACACACAGAATAGTCAGGAGACAAGCCGAGTCAGGGGAACCAGAAAACAGAATAACGAGAAACAAGCCGAGGTCAAAGGGTAGGAGAAAGTCACAAAGTCAGTTTAACAAGCCAGAGAGTACGTAACCACAAATCACAAGTTCAGAATCAATACTATACAGCAAAGACCACAACAGGGCAGGGAGGAACAGGAAAGGTGAGTATAAATACCCTAGGTTAAATTCTGATTGGATAACTTCCAATCAGAATTAACAATCACATGTGGGAGATATCTAAGCCTCCCACTGTGATTGTGGTACTGTTGCTTTAACGCCGGGTCACTCACGTGACCCCGGCGTTTGCATAAATCAACGACCTTCCAGCGTGCAGCGTTATACATGCTGCCGCTGGGAGGCGTGACGGATGCGAGCGGCGAGCGGCGGAGAGGAGACGCCGCTCGCCGACAGGTAGGAGGAGGGGAGACCGCGGGCGGCGATGGACTGAGGGTGAGTGCTGCGAGTTGCGAGCAGCCTCCCCTACTAGCCGCCCGCGGACCCCTGACAGGGTTGTTTTCTGCGAGGCCTCCTAAGGACACCCATGCCCCCCATGCACGGGGTAAATGTAACAACCCCCCCAAAGAAAAAGACACCAAAAAAAAAAACTGAACGGCAAAAAATAAATTAAAAATGGGCCAGCCTACTAAATTTATTTTTACCGAGATTCCACCACATTCCCCCCTTTGATGCCTCTTGATATTTCACAATTACTTGAGGCATCACTTAACCTTGGTTTGCATACACCGCAAGTTACCTTGAACCAGACCAGACTTATCTTACGATGTGAATCTTCAACACTCATCTTCCTGCATTGGTTCTCCCTGATCTAGAGCCTTATATTTATAAATTGCCATTATCTGTGCAGCAGCCTTCCTCTCTGCTATATTTTCTATCAGGCTTTGCACAGACCTAACTACTAAGGGTATAAGACACGGCAGGAGTAGACACAACATTAAAATCAGTAGGACTCCACCTACCACTGCCTTAAGCCCTCCAAACCACTCATACCAGCTACCAAACCAACTACTTGGATTGTACCCTTTCCATACCTGAGTAGGCACATGCGCTAGTTTAACCATATGGCTAGTAAGCTCAGCTATTGCTTGCCCTTCGTCATCTATTTGAAGACAGCGATTGCTCAGGTTAAACTTCCCACATACACCTCCCTCTACTGCCAAAAGGTAATCCAAGGCTAATCTATTTTGGTAGACTGCTGTCCTCATCCTGGTATTGTGCTTCGCTAGAAGATTGAGCGCTTGTGATGTCTCGTTAGTAATGATCTCAACCACTGCCTGTAATCTTATAATACGGTTGAGCATATAAATTGGGGTTCTGGGGGCGTGGCCGACTACGGAGCCTAATGGACGCTTGCTGAATTAGCTCCAAAGGACCCGGGCACCAATCCGTCGCAATCGGAGACTAAAAAGCGAAATGGGCAACCATAAAAAGCAAGGTACTACCCAGGGGCATACAGGGAGAACACCTTCCACGAAATCGGGAACGTTGACCCGTTATTTTAAAGAAAATCCTGATCGTGGAGAGGAGGCCGCGGCGTCCCCTCTCGTAATGGCGGAAACAGATCCGCAGCCGAGCAGCCCCTCAGCCTCAGAAATATCACACATCTCATCCGACACAACACAGGAGGCCGATATTCGAACCCTGCTTAAAAACTTGCTCTCGAAATCTGATCTACAATGTATGAAAAATGACCTACAAACCACAATGAAAAATCTGGAAACCACGTTCCACACGAAAATGGAGGCGATTGGCACAGAAGTCTGCCAGCTAAACCTCAGAGTGGTTGATCTGGAGGAAGAAAGAGATGTGATTCAGGCTCAGTTAACTAATATTACAACAACAATAGACTCCCATGCCTTACATATGGCTTCCACACAGAGGCACCTAGATGATCTAGACAATCGCGGGAGAAGGAACAATCTTCGAATCAGAGGCCTACCGGAATCCCAAGGTGAGAGCCTAGAGGAAATTCTATCTGAGCTTTTTTTTTTTTTTTTTAATTCTTTATTTTTGTAGTGCTTTGCATTAACTTACAGGTTTACATAGACATTGTAATTGGCAACAGTAAAGATTATCCAGCAGCATATATTACATGTCAGATGAACAGCACTTTTTTGTTTTTATAAAAGGTATAGTTTAACATTAGAATAACATCAGATTGATCTTGCTGGTATGACATATGGTCATGTTAAGTAGGATTAGTCAAGGATCGACAAAATGGTGCAACAAGGCAGATAGTAACATTATGTGAACAAAGCTGTTCGTGTAGGTACACGGTTTAGCAATGTGGTGAGACATGCGTCTAGTCTGCCTATGCATAGTATACATGACTGCGTGTTGCGTTAAGCTAAGTCTATATGGTTAGTAGCTGGGAGGCCAAGGTAATAATTCCAACAGAAACCGACACAGTGTAAATTGCAGGCTGGACAAGCTTGAAAAGATATGTTGGTATATAGGACTTGTAGGCTTAATGTATAGATATGTTGGTTCTGAATATTGAGCTACATGTAGGCAGGAAATCACGTTTACTATAAGTTTTTACTAAACATGAGAACATCCTATTGTAAGATGTGGTCAGCAGAGTAGCAGGCTATGGTTCAGTGGTAGTGTGTATAAAGCATATGAGCAGGCTACTTTATGAGTAAGAGTCCCCGCCGGGTGCATGCTGTCAAGGGGCAAGCCAATGGGTATGTGGACACATATTTATATCAGGCATAGAGTAGAGGTACATGCAATTAGCTAAGACATTAGGACCATACGTATAATGAGAGTCCTGTGGAGAATACAGCTCGGTTCCCCAGGAGTCCGCACTGTTCCGTTGCTCACGAGACCTCTCCGGTGCTCGGAAGTGGAGTCTAGATCTCTGCATGTGGATTCGCCAGTGCTTGCCCGGTGTCTGCTCTGCTGAGCTGCTGTCGCTATGTGTGAGTCTCTCGGGTGTTGGATTCTTTTAGTCGGTGTCCTGTGGCGTTGCGAGAGTCTCTATGCTGGCATGTGTGGCTCATTTCCCCGGGCACTGATCCATATACATGGCTGTTCAGCTTCACAGGTGTTAATACTGTCCTAAGCCTATGCCCGTGGCAACCAGGCCTGGTCGGCTCCACAATAGTGGGTGGCTTTTCAGACTGTCATCTGGTGTGTCGTGGAGTACAGACCGTGAGAGTCCGCAGGTCGGGCAGACTTGTTGCAGGCTGGGTGTTGTGGGAGCGCCCGATCGGTCCTACAGTACAGTTGTCGCACCGGCAGCTGGCACACTCGCTCCTGGCAGGGAAGGTTGTTGTCCACCGCTCCGTCTCTCCCATGCAGCCGCTGTTTCCGGCTGGTACGGGTCATCTGTGCCTCTCCTTGCTGGCTTAAGTGGCCGCGATGGCTGGGATCAGGAGGTAGGAGCCATTTTAGCCGGAATCTTGGGAGGGAGATGATTACCTCATGGCGCCCGCCATTTTGGAGGCAGCAATCGGGCCCCTCTGCCTCACGCTCGCGGTCACCGGGTGTGGACCGGGATCACCCCCCCGGTCCAGAGGGGGGGGAACGGGACCGGGGCCGCACAGGTGTAGAGTTGCTGTCAGGTTCCGTTAGGCGGGATAGTGGAGCGACGGCCGTCCACTCCACTCACCGCCAGGGAAGGATCCGCTCGTTGCTGCAGATATCTCCCCTCCAGGGGACTAAAACTCGGGGAGCAAGCCTCTCCCTGGTTCCGGTAACCTGTGTCCATCCAGGGCCGCAGTAGTGGGTGAGTTGGGTGCTTAGAGGTATGTTCCATAAGCTTTAAAATGTCTGCATTTGCAGGAGCTCAGCCATCCTGCGACCGCTCTGCTCGGCGGCCCGGCCCCGCCCCCCTCTATCTGAGCTTTTTAACCTTATATTAGGTGAACAAAGTGACAATAGAATTTTATTGGATAGGGCCCATCGCTCCCTGCGCCCTAGGGGCCTTTCGCCCGACACCCCAAGGGACGCCATTTGCAGGGTACATTACTTCTCTATAAAGGAGAATATTTTAAAATCTTTAAGGGACACCTCTCAACCTCTCCTATTTCATGGGCACCCAGTGCAGATATACCCGGACCTTTCCCGATATACCCTTCAAGCACGCAGAGCCTTAAAACCGGTCACAGAACATCTCAGGAACAGAAATATCAAATACCGGTGGGGGTTTCCCTTTGCCCTAATAGTGAATCACAAAGGTAACCTGCTGTCAATCTCATCTATATTGGATGTCCCCTCATTCCTTCAAGCACTCGACTTACCTGTCACTAACGTCATGGACTGGAATGGGATACAGCATCAACAGGATACAACAATCCTCCCTCAAAGACAACGCTGGGTCACACCTGCTAAAAAACGAAGAAACGAACAACAGTTTATATCACCGCAACAAAGACCAAGAATCCCAACAGACAATATTAACCTCCGTAATATGCACTCCCCTCCATAAGGGAGTTCTGAACTTACTGCACGTCTTATACCTTACTCTGAAGCCCCGCATTATTATCTACAAAACCAAGACAGACGACCACAAGTGAACTCTCAACAATCTACACCCAGAAAAGGACGACAACGATTTTCCTCAACCTCTCCTCTTACATCTGCTGGAGTCTAAACGAGAAATCAGCCAATTCCATCCATCATCTTCAAGACAACTCTTCAATAAACTTTGCTGTTGAACTTACCACACCGCGTACACCTATAGTATTGAAGATACCAGTCTTGAACTTAAGTTGGACTCTCTTACCAATTACTAAGAACATCCCACGTAATCAACCCACTCAAACTTCACAACTGAGGACAGGTTGTATGTTAAACAATGTTTGTTGAAAAATTGTTAATCTTAATCTTTTTATTTTCTACTAGAACTATACGAGTTGTTGAAATCACAGCAAAATGTAATACCAAAAGACCCTGAATGCCAGATGTTTCTAATTAGGATAAGTTAAGGTTAAGGAAATTTTATATTTCTTATAATGTATATGCCGATTTCCTTTCCTCCCAATTTCATCACTCTCACTACTCCTTCTCCCCAATATCTATCTATCTCTCTGTTGGTATTCACAGCTGTGCAACCCATTCCTCCAGATGGTCACAATATCTAGCGCTAGATCTAATCACCAGTCTCCAAAAGCTTACTATTTCACTAAACATTAAAGGATGTGAGTGCCAGGGATCCCTACCCTTAGTATTGGCACACCGATCCCCCATTCACAATCAGGTATCTATCGGTAGCGTCTCGATAGATTGCCTCTACTCTCATTGATTGAGAGAGAATTCCCACTACAGGGAAATATAATTCCCCCCTATCCCTACTTCCCAACTTATCGACCTTTCTCCTCCCTTCTGTTCATTAACTGTCTTCTCCTTTCTTCCCACCTCCCCCTCCCCTCCCCCATCAACCCCCTATATACCCTCTGCGACCCCTCCCTTTACCCAGGGTTGAGGCATAGCCCATATTCGAGTGACAGTTCAACATTGCTAGTATATCATAGCAATTTGATCACTTGCCTACGTTCATTCCTCAGACTCAAGCAACGTTATAATTTTAAGAGAGCTTTCCTGACCTGTAACAGGAGTAATTTTACTGCAAACAGTTGTAAACCACAGGTTTTGTTTATGTGTTTTCTCTTTATTTTAATTATTAATTGTTACGGTACCACCTTCCGAGCTCCATACACAGTCTTTAGTCACTTGTAATCCCGGTTCCCCCAATAACGAGACCAAGCTCCATTATGAGGGTAAAACATGAACTGAGGACTGGATCAGCCAGCCTGCCTTTTATTTGCATTTCACACACACAGGCCACACCCAAGGGGAGGCATAAAATAACCACTGGCATCGATGTTACATCCCACACATTCCCTCCCCTTGGTGTGACACATAATCCTATTATACATACAGTTTGAAATATACTTTTATACAACTCTCATAACTTCAAATCCATCCATCATATTCACATAAGAGGCACATATTCAGATTCAGCATACTTAAAACATAAACATTCTCAAAAATCACACCAATCCCTTCAGTGAATAAAAAGTTACTCGAAAGTCCGTTTATGACCGACCGCAGGTACCTTTTCGTGCCCAAAATAGTTCCCTGGATTCGGGCTGTGCGGTCGGTCACTTGCTGGCCTAAAAATGGCTAAGTCCCGTTCGAAGTGGGTCGGTACTTCGACTTTCGTTGAACTGTCGAAGTATCGTCGATAGTACGGGTCGGCGGGTTCGAAGTTAAAATGGCCGCCGCCACGTGGTCCTTTGTCCGATGTCGGCCACCTCGAGGACTTTGGTAGCTTTGGCGCTTCGTTAGTTTCCGCTGTATTTGAAATGTCATTTGTACAAAGTCACAACCCTCCGCATGATCTCTCAGAGACCATAAGTACTGGGCAAATCCGACGAACCCAATAGGTTTAGTCCAGATGGATGGGTCTGTCACATGGCTCCCTCCTTGTGGAACACTCCGGCAGACCCGGCTTGACCCTGTGGCGGGTCAACTTGGGGATGACCGGACTTAGGGAGAATAGGGACGTCTATTTGCCGGGATAACCCATCCGCATTCCCATTCTGCTTACCGGGCCGGTAGCTGATAGTGAAATTATAAGGCTGCAATGCCAAACTCCACCTCAGCAGTCTGCCATTGTCCCCAGAGACCCGGTTAAGCCAGACAAGGGGGTTGTGGTCTGTTACGAGGGAAAATTCTTGTCCGTATAGGTAAGGGCTCAGTTTCTTCAGTGCCCAGACCAGGGCTAAACACTCTTTCTCTACTGCCGCATAACTCACTTCTCGAGGTAGTAACTTTCTGCTGAGATATGCGACAGGGTGCTCTCCTCCATCCTCCCCGACCTGGCTCAGCACAGCCCCCAGTCCATACATGGAAGCGTCTGTGTGGACAAGAAAACGTTTGTTAGGGACTGGGGCAGCCAGGACAGGGGCATTCACAAGAGCCTGCTTCAGGGCTTGAAACGCGGCTTCACAAGCTGGAGACCACAGGACCTGCCTAGGTAAGTTCTTTTTAGTCAGATCAGTCAGGGGCTTGGCAATCGTGCTGTAGTCGGGGACAAAACGTCGATAATACCCCGCTGTCCCTAGGAAGGCAAGCACTTGGGTCTTGGTGATAGGTGTGGGCCAGTTAGCTACCGCTTCCACCTTAGCAGGTTCGGGTCTCTGGCTCCCACAACCCACCCAGTGACCCAAGTACTGCACTTCTGCCATGCCTAAATGGCACTTGTCTGGTTTCAGAGTCAGGCCGGCGGCCCGAATCTTGTCCAGCACTACCCCTACGTGTACTAGGTGGTCTTCCCAAGACTCACTGTAGACCGCGATGTCGTCCAGGTATGCACATGCAAATCCCTGGAAGCCATCTAGGAGCCTATCCACCATACGCTGGAAGGTAGCCGGAGCATTCTTCATCCCGAATGGCATAACCCTAAACTGGTATAGGCCAAACGGGGTGACGAATGCCGACTTGGGGATAGCATCCTCGGCCAGGGGGATCTGCCAGTACCCTTTACATAGGTCAATGGTGGTCAGATAGCGCCCCCTGGCAATGCGGTCTAATAACTCGTCTATCCGGGGCATCGGGTAGGCGTCAGTGGTAGTCCGCTCGTTGAGCCGCCTGTAATCCACACAGAACCGGGTGGTCCCATCTTTCTTGGGTACTAGGACTACGGGCGACGCCCACGGACTATCTGAGTGCTCAATAACCCCCAGCCGGGTCATCTCCTGTATCTCCTTCCGCATTCCTTCTCGGACTGCTTCCGGGATACGGTATGGGGGTTGTCGTAGGGGGTTCTGTCCGGGTGTCTCGACCTTGTGTATAGCTAGGTTGGTGTACCCGGGTTCTTGGGAGAACGTCGCCTGCTTCTCCCACAGAAGCTGTCTTGCCTGGGTTTTCTCGGCCGGGCTTAGTCGGTCACCTAGCTGTACGAGGCTAGTAAGGTCGGTCTGGGGATCCCTTTCTAACAGGTCAGGTAAAGGTAAGTTCTCTGGGTCGTCGGTAGCTGGGGCACAAACTGCTGCAACATCCTCGGGTCGTTCCTGATACTCCTTGAGCATGTTCACATGAAAGGATCGTTGTACCCTTTCATCCGAACAGCTGGCTATAAGATAGGTAGTATCACATACCTGAGCTAACACCTTGTACGGGCCCTGCCAAGATGCTTGCATCTTGTTTGCCTTCACAGGTTTGAGCACTAGAACCTTCTGCCCAACCTGGAAGACCCGCTGTCGAGCACCCCGATCGTACCATCGCTTCTGTCTCCCCTGGGCCGCCCGGAGATTTTCCCTTACCATCAGGGATAGTTTCTCCATGCGGTCCCGGAGTTCCAGAACATATGGCACTATGGGGGTCCCTTCTTGCTCCGTCTCCCCCTCCCAGTGTCCTCTAATGAGATCTAGGGGTCCACGAACCCTTCTCCCATAGAGTAACTCAAAGGGGGAGAACCCAGTCGATTCCTGGGGCACCTCTCTGTATGCAAATAGCAGATGAGGCAGGAATCGCTCCCAGTCTCTGCAAGTGTCAGTAAAGGTCCTCAGCATCTGTTTGAGGGTGCCATTAAATCGCTCGCAGAGACCGTTAGTCTGTGGGTGATATGGTGAACTAAGTAGCGGGTTGATGCCGCACACCTTCCACAGCTGCTGGGTGAGCACAGCGGTAAACTGGGTTCCCTGATCAGAGAGGATCTCCTGAGGGAACCCGACCCTAGTAAAGACTTTAACCAGGGCATCAGCAACCGTCTCTGCCTCTATATTAGACAGCGCTACTGCCTCTGGGTAACGGGTGGCGTAGTCTACCACAGTAAGAATATATTTCTTACCGGATGGACTAGCCCTGGCCAGTGGACCCACAATGTCAACGGCTATGCGGGAAAAGGGCTCTCCAATGATAGGCATCGGCTGTAGCCTAGCTTTTGGATGATCTCCTCGCTTACCTACCCGTTGACAAGTGTCGCACGTGCTACAATACATCCGCACATCTCGGTTAAAATTGGGCCAGAAAAAGTTTTGGGTGATTCTATGAGCTGTGCGGTGGGAACCTAGATGACCTGCCAACGGCACGTCATGCCCAATCCGCAGAATCTCCTGCCGATACTTTGCAGGTACTACTAGTTGTCGTTTCTGCGGAGGGGCATTCGGTTTCGGGGAAGGTTTCGGGATCCTGTACAGCCTATCCCCCACCCACTCGTAGTGTTCCCCACCTACTCCTTCTTCCCCAGCGTCGGCCCTGGCTCTGTACTTGGCTAACGTCGGGTCCTCCCTAGTTTCCTTCCCGTACGTCTCTGGGGTATCCCAGCCTAACGGGGCCTGGTCTAAGGTACAAGTCGGGGTAGAGAGTCTTACCTGGGTCTCAGCAGCAGGTGGGCCGGCCTCAGCGGCACGGGTCGTGACAGCGTCCACTGCAGCGGGGCCCATGGGAGCAAAGGCTGAAACAAGGGGAGCCAAGTCGTTGCCAAGTAGAACATCAGCGGGTAAATCCTTAATGACCCCCACATTCACGTGTCTAGCGCCCACTCCCCAATCCAAATGTACCCGGGCCACGGGTAGGCGAAATACTGCACCCCCGGCTACTCGTACTGCCACGGTATCCCCGGTATGTTGAGCTTCGAAAACTAGGTGCTTTTGGAGCAAAGTCAGGGTTGCACCAGTGTCTCGTAGCCCACTGACTTCCCTTCCGTTGACCTTTACACTCTGTCGGTGGTGTTGTCGATTGTCCTGGTGGGCAGCCTGAACAGGGTCCGCCTCATGTAAGATGCCCCAGCATTCCTCTTCCTCTACACAGTGGGCTGCTGGAAGAGGTGCTCGGGGAGGGGCCCCCGTGGGTTTCCTCCAGGACTGGTTCCTGTTGGCACGGTTCATCGGGCACTCCTGTCGCCTGTGCCCTAGCTGATTGCACAGGTAGCACCGAAGGGGTTCAGAGTACTCTCGGGCGTTAAACCGGGGTGGACGTTGGTACTGGGCAGACGGAGGGGGTGCGGATGGTCTGTTCATGGGAGGCTGATAAGTGGCAGCGGCTGGTTGGTATTCTGCTCTGGCGGTGGCCTTGGTGATGGAATTGTCCAGTCTGCGAGCGTCGGTGTACTCATCGGCCAAGCGAGCCGCCTCGTGTAGAGTGGAAGGCTTACGGTCTCTTACCCACTCTCTGACCCCTGTTGGCAATTTGTCGAAGCAATGTTCCAATAAAAACATCTGCAGCACCTCTTCTCCTGACACCGCCTGGCACCCTGCCATCCAGTGGGCGGCTGTGCGATGTACCTTGCAGGCCCATTCAACGTATGAGTCCCCAGTTGTTTTTGCAGTGTCTCGGAACCTCCTCCGGTATGCCTCGGGTGTAACGGCATACCGGGCAAGTAAAGCTTCCCTGACGGTCACATAATCCCCGATCTCCTCATCCGGAATGGCCTGAAAAGCGTCGTTGGCCCGGCCGGATAACTTGCCGGACAGTATAGCAACCCAGTCTTCCGGGGGTACCTTGTGCAGGGCACATTGCCGCTCAAAATCCGCAAGGTACCCGTCAATCTCTCCTTCTGTCTCACTGAAGGCTTTGAAGGCCGCAAATGGCACTTTCTGTTTGTCCCCCGGGTTTGCTGTGACTGGGGCTGCTGCAGCACCGTTTTGGCGTAGCAGGCTGGCCTCCACAGCGGCTTGAACCTGGGTGATGATCTCCGCGGAGGGGTTGGGGCCATAATGGGCCAGCCTAATTCTTACCGCCCGGTCAAATCTTGCCTCCTCGGGGGTTCTGTCGTCTGGGCTGGGTCCATTGGTTCCCTCTGCCGCTGGTACTCCATCCATTTCCAGCAATAAAGCAATAATGTCCCTCTTCTTGAGGTTACTGGCCTGTCCGCCCCTTTGTTCCAATAAGTCTTTTAGGGTGGCTCTTCTCAGGTTTTGGTATTGTAGTTCCATTTATTCCTGGTCGTAGTGGTCTCTTTGGGCGTTGAGGATCATCCCGTCGCTTGCCACCAGTTGTTACGGTACCACCTTCCGAGCTCCATACACAGTCTTTAGTCACTTGTAATCCCGGTTCCCCCAATAACGAGACCAAGCTCCATTATGAGGGTAAAACATGAACTGAGGACTGGATCAGCCAGCCTGCCTTTTATTTGCATTTCACACACACAGGCCACACCCAAGGGGAGGCATAAAATAACCACTGGCATCGATGTTACATCCCACACATTCCCTCCCCTTGGTGTGACACATAATCCTATTATACATACAGTTTGAAATATACTTTTATACAACTCTCATAACTTCAAATCCATCCATCATATTCACATAAGAGGCACATATTCAGATTCAGCATACTTAAACCATAAACATTCTCAAAAATCACACCAATCCCTTCAGTGAATAAAAAGTTACTCGAAAGTCCGTTTATGACCGACCGCAGGTACCTTTTCGCGCCCAAAATAGTTCCCTGGATTCGGGCTGTGCGGTCGGTCACTTGCTGGCCTAAAAATGGCTAAGTCCCGTTCGAAGTGGGTCGGTACTTCGACTTTCGTTGAACTGTCGAAGTATCGTCGATAGTACGGGTCGGCGGGTTCGAAGTTAAAATGGCCGCCGCCACGTGGTCCTTTGTCCGATGTTGGCCACCTCGAGGACTTTGGTAGCTTTGGCGCTTCGTTAGTTTCCGCTGTATTTGAAATGTCATTTGTACAAAGTCACAACCCTCCGCATGATCTCTCAGAGACCATAAGTACTGGGCAAATCCGACGAACCCAATAGGTTTAGTCCAGATGGATGGGTCTGTCACATTAATCTTCTTATTTTCAGTAAATTGTATGTTACCTGCATAAGAGTGTTATCATCCGACAAACTGCCGGTGCCGTAAATAACAATATCTATCTAAACAATATTCCAAGTGTATAAATAACGCTATAGTACTCTGTAGACAAGGGAAACCCCATATTGATACTATATTCACATTAGTCATTTTCCTGTTATCACAACTTCCTACAAGAAAGACATACACTCCACCAATATACTTCTATTTCTCTGTAGGACTCAATACACCTCATTGTCAAAACAAATAAGACCTGACATTAGATGATGGCTTCAATTGTTATATTAACTCAAAATGCCAAAGGCCTCAATACTCCATAAAAAAGATCTATAGCACTATCTGACTTTCACAGACAGAAAGCAGATATAGTTTTCATTCAGGAAACACACTTGCGTAAGGGAACAACCACAAAAATACGAAACAAAGATTATCCACAGGGATACTATGGTCATTACTCAGAATCTAAATCAAGAGGAGTGGCGATACTGATTGGTAAACACACCCCTTTCACCTTTCAGGAGCAACTAACAGATGATTCGGGCAGATTCCTGTTTCTTAAGGGGGTCCTAGGCACAGTCACAGTAACATTAGCCAACCTCTACGCACCCAATAGAAAACAAAACCAATTCTTGAAAAAAATCCTACATAGGCTATCTGACTTTCAAGAGGGTATCCTAATAGTTGGAGGGGACATAAATGTATCTCTGGACGGGGAATTAGACTCCACGGCCAAACTGCAACCTCACACAACTCAAACTAGGAAACAAATAAACTCTACGCTACATGAAGCACAATTGTTTGACTGTTGGAGGATGCTACACCCCACACAAAAAGATTATTCCTTTTACTCCCCTCCTACGCACACATACACTAGAATTGACTCTATATTTTTACAACACAGATACCTGACCCTAGCTTCAGCAGCTACGTATGGCCCAATCACTTTGTCGGACCATGCACCGCTGACTCTATCACTAAAGCTCCCACATCTACAACACCCCTCAGCCCAATGGAAACTAAACGACCTATTACTAAATGACCCCGACAACATAACACGTATAAAAAATGCAGCAAGTGTTTACTTCGATGAGAACACCAGACCTGACATAGCCCCTCCTCTTACTTGGGAAGCCCATAAAGCCGTAATGAGAGGTGAACTTATCAGAATTGCATCCGCAGCCAAACGCACTAGAGAACAAAGAATTGCTCAATTGACAAAAGAACTTAAATCTCTAGAATCTATACATCAAGACAACAATTTATCCCTCGACACATATAAATTAATCATTCTAAAAAGATCAGAACTCACGACTACACTAAAACTTCACGCTAAACGCAAAATATCCTTAACAAAACATCTTTATTACGAAAAAGGAGGGAAAGCGGGTAAATTACTTGCACAATCACTGAAACCAATCAAACAAACCACTTTTGTCCCCGAAATTAAAACGGAATCAGGGATAATGACTAAAAAAATGCCTGACATAATGGGAGAATTTCAGAAATTCTACACCAACCTTTATAACATATCCAAGGTCCAACCATCCAAAGAGGAAATCCTCGCATATTTACACACTAGAATCAAGAAAACAATCCCACCTAATGAAGTTGCCTTCCTAGACGAACCTATTACACCTGAAGAATTTAACAGTATAGTCAAATCACTACCAATAGGTAAGAGCCCAGGTCCAGACGGTTATACAGGGAAATATTATAAAACATTTGCCTCAATACTAGCGCGCCCCTTTGCAGAGGCATTCAATACTCAAAACCTTTCTCACCAAGTACCTAGAGCAGCTCTCGAAGCCACTATTACGCTCATCCCAAAACCGGGCAAAGACCCAACAATATGTGGCAACTACAGACCTATCTCCCTAATAAACATTGATTTAAAAATACTAACAAAGATCATGGCGACCAGACTCAAAGCATTCCTTCCGAACTTGATTGACCAGGATCAGGCAGGCTTTGTTCCCGGTAGGGAGGCAAAAAACAATACAATGAGAATAATCAATCTAATTCACTGGGCCCATACACATAGGATACACAGTTCCATACTTGCAATAGATGCTGAAAAGGCCTTTGATAGGGTCAATTGGTCCCTACTCACCCACACAATGCTTGCTCTGGGTTTTGGGCCTCGTTGGATGGAGTGGATAGCAGCAATCTACTCCAAACCAACAGCGCGCATACGTATAAATGGCCAACTCTCACAACCGGTCACAATCACAAATGGGACAAGACAAGGTTGTCCCCTTTCGCCCCTCTTGTTCATACTCATCCTAGAACCATTTCTTCAGGGCATATGGGATAACTCAAAGATCAAGGGCCTCAAAGTAGATAACCAGGAATACAAGGTCATGGCATTTGCCGACAACCTACTCTTTACGATTACTAACCCACTTTCCACAATTCCACGTATCATATCAGAAATGGAGCTCTATGGCAAAATATCCAACTTCCAAGCAAATATAACAAAATGTGACCTTATGCCTCTATACTCTACTAAATTTCTAAACACCCAACTTAAGAATAGGTTTCAGTTTACATGGCAACAAACCTCAATTAAATACCTGGGGGTCCACATCCCACACACACTAAAGCTCCTATATGACTTAAACTTTCACAAATTAATTACATAAATCAATCTTGACTTACAAAAGTGGCACAAACCCTGCTTCGGCTGGTTCAGCAGAATCAACATCATTAAGATGAATATTCTTCCTCGCCTATTATACACTCTCCAAACCCTCCCAATTCAATTGCACTCAAGTTTCTTCTCTAAAATTCGATCGACTCTCATGAACTTTATTTGGTCACATGCTCAACCGAGAATAGCTTACGAGACTCTGATAAAAAGCAGAAATTTCGGGGGTCTGAACTTTCCAGACCTAGATACATACCACAAAGCAATCCATCTTAGTAGAATATACGAATGGACTAGAACAAGAGTGGTCCAGCATTGGGTACAGATAGAAAACGAATTCTCAACCACCCCCCTGAGGGTTCTCCCATGGTTACCCAAACAACCACCTCACGCCACACCCCTCTCTGACCCACACCCAACTATCAAAACCACAATTCAAATCTGGCATAAACTTGTAAACTCTACAACGATCTCCCCCTATCCTTCTCCTCTCTACCCGCTTACAAACAATCCGAAATTTCAAAGGGGTCAATCAGGGACGACCTACAATATCTACCACAAGGGTACCACATTACTGCTAGGTGACATGATCACGAATAATAATTTGAAAACAATTCAACAAATCTTCCCAAATAAAAGTCCAACAGGAATTCAAATATTTCAATACACGCAACTTAAAAAATTTATAGAATCTCAAAACTTGCTACCAGAAGGTAATCGCCCCTTGACGGACTTTGAAAACATATGCACAAATCTTAAACCCCAAAAGAAAATAATGTCTACCCTATACCAGGTGATTAAAAATTCACGTTCACTCAAACTTCCAAAATTCACACAAAAATGGTCCCAAGAATTACAAATGGTTATTTCACAAAAACAATGGCAAGCCATTTTTACATCTACATATAGAGCTTCAATCTCTCTAACAGCCCAAGAAAGTAATTATAAGCGTATATCACGTTGGCACTACACTCCAGCAAAAATCCAACATATACATAATACAGAAAGTGACAAATGTTGGAGGTGCAACAACAGCAACGCAGATCACACTCACATTTGGTGGCATTGCCCAATTGTAACTAATTATTGGAGAAGAATTCACACACTTATCCAACTGATCCTGGGCAAAAAAAATCTCTCTAGCACCCTTACACTTCATCTTTCTAGAACCACCCACTAATTTGAAGCTAAATAAACCACAATGCACCCTATTTCAACACCTAGCCATGGCTGCGGCTCAACTAATCCCCATTTATTGGAAATCGCCACAAGCTCCGTCCACGAGGGAATGGATCATGAGGGTGGAAAGTACTAAACAAATGGAAGCGATCACTTTCGCCAGGTCAAAAGACTATACTAAATTCACCAAAATATGGGATCCTTGGACACAATTTATGGAAAACACAGTCATTCACTAAACCTTGCCTCCCCACTCCTCCCCTCCCCCCCCACTCCTACTACCCCCCACTACCCTCCCTCCCCACTCCTCCCATACTTTTATTTTTTATCTTTTAATTTATTCA
Organism: Pelobates fuscus; assembly: GCF_036172605.1. NCBI lineage: Eukaryota > Metazoa > Chordata > Amphibia > Anura > Pelobatidae > Pelobates > Pelobates fuscus. The sequence continues at coordinate 177,424,443 of NC_086323.1, read as the reverse complement.
AATTCTTTCCAATGAGGGTTTTTGATTCACCTCCTACACAATCTCAACGGAAATTTAAACTGTTTTTACTACTTTTTAGATGGTTTTCCGAATGCATAATTCATGTAACACTTTTATGAACCATTGTATAACTCTATACCCTCCTTGATTTAATGTATAACGGTTTTGTTTTATTGTTTCACTTGCATTATATGTTTTCACTTTTACATTCAGTCAATTACTGACTATTTGTAACAAATGCATTTCTGATGTTGTAAACCTTTTGCGCATAAAAAAAAAATAAAAATTTGAAATTAAAAAAATAAATAAATTGGGGTTCTATAACCAAAGGTACCATCCTCTGCCCACGTGGTTGGCCCATAGTAATCTATAATACGCTGGGGAGGCCATTCATTATCTTCCCAGGCGCCTATCTCTATGGGTCCCCTTTTCTTCCTATGATTCACATCATACACTTTAACACCTAAAGTCTCACCTGTTTCAATAGGTAACAAGAAGAAGGATGGTTTGAGCATACCCAACACACATGTCCCTTCCCAGTCCTGTGGCAACTCCGAATAGGCTTTCTTACCACAGATCCAGTACAAATTTGCTGGGGCTCTCCAGGTAGATGTGATGGATAGATCAAACCACACATCCTTTAAATTGGCGTATCTAGCAAACGGGTTAGATGGTTCTGAGACATTTGAAGCCGACCACCAAGTTGTATTCTTTGTATCATCATCATAAGCTTTTTGCCCTAGACAAGTTAATTCTCCTACAGAAGTATTATACATCATTCCTTTCCTTGCTATGCAAACATAACCTATGATGGAAGTCTTTAATCTCCACTCAGATTTACCTCTAACACTCATATGATAATCGGCTTGTGTAGATATTAATTGGTCAACTGCCTCAGAACCGGACATTACCTCCTTTGCTTCCCAAGGCCATTGGTCTCCCATGTTAGTACCTCCACACACATAGCAGTTGGTAACATTAAGACTACCGGCAATACTCTCGGCTAAATCAATAAACAGGTTTTTAGCATTATGGGGGATCTTATTATCTATGCTCATCTCTTCATAAAAGGAATGGTATACTTGATGAGTCTGGGAGGATACCGTATCAGTCTCTATCCCTATAAACAATACTGTCCCAGGATCTAAACCCGTCCCATATATTTGAAACCCAAATAAATTACCATATTTATCTAAGAACTTGTCGTGGTTATTTATAAGTATATGGACTGGATTGCATTACATAGACTTACAATATGGGCTGGTAGGCAACTTAGTCACAATCATGTCCTTGTCTACTGTCTGTCCCCAAGTTGCCCACCCCACACAAGACCAATATGGGCAAAAGTTATAATCTCTATTTGGGCATCTAGGGCTCACATACTTATTTTTACTACTGGGACAAATATATTTATCGTTAGATCCATACGTCCTCTCCCATCTAAGATCCCCACATACATTCCACGGCTTTCTACCACTTGATATCGCCTTACACGCATCAAATAGCAGAACACCCGAAGAATGTACGGATTCTAATACCGTCTTATTAATTAGGGTCCCCTGAGGATCTCCATTCCTGAGAGTCAACCAAATTGTACGAGGTTGATACTCTGGACTGAAGCACTTAGGTTCTCCTACTCCTAAATGGCACACACTATATTCTATATTTAGGTATCTACATCTTGATACAACTCCTTTACACTCGTATTGTGAATGCCAAATTAGGGTTTGGGAAATATGGTTACCTGTTCTTGTAGTCTTAATGCATACCTCACAGCTAGGAGTGTCGGTACCTCTACCTTCCTGAATACAAAAATACACAAATAAAAACATTATCAGAAACACATCTTTCGTCGTCATCCTCAGTCTTCGTCCGTGCGAAGGCACCTCAGCTTCCAGGATGTAAGGGAATGGAGTTCTGCTCGTCTTCACAGGGGTCCCTTCGAGACTTTTCCTTGCTTATATACTATACGTCGGTGAGCGGACAGGCTTTATTATGGCCTTCTCACTCACTTACCAAATCTCTGAAACAATAAAATTTTGTAATCCACAAAGTTCCTTGTCACTCCGACTGAGTCGTGCGTTTTAACCGGATCTTGCAGGGATTCTCTGGATCTGCTGTAACTTGCCAAGAATCGACTGCTGCTGGTTTAACCCTGGAGTGATGTATCCACGGAGTCACTTCGGCTACTTTTATCGCTGTAGGGGTAGACAAAAGAACAACATAAGGACCTCTCCACTTGGGCCCTAACGGTACATTATTCCACTCTTTAATCCACACTTGGTCTCCTGGGTGGTAACTATGAACTGGGGGATAAATATTCACAGGTAATCTATCTTGTACCCATTTCTGTACCTCCTCCATAGTCTTACCCAACTCTACAACCTGCTGCCGGGTAATTCCTTCTCCCAACTGACTCAAATCCCCCCTTAAGTTACCAAGTACGGGAGGTGGTCGCCCATACATGATTTCAAAAGGAGAGAGGCCCATCCTTCTGGTAGGTGTACTGCGGATTCACAATAGAGCTATGGGTAAGAGAACGTTCCACTTAAGTTGGGTTTCCTGACACATTTTAGCCAACTGATTCTTAATAGTTCTATTCATTCTCTCTACCTTACCAGAACTCTGGGGTCTATATGCCGTATTAAGCCTCCACTTTATACCAAGCATATGAGTCAGTTGTTGTAGGCACTGATGAACAAAAGCTGGACCATTGTCCGATCCTATAGAGCAGGGTAGTCCATATCGGGGTATTATTTCTCATAACAGGAATCTCACAACTTCTCCTGCTTTCTCTGTACGAGTAGGACATGCTTCTACCCAGCCTGAATAGGTACACACAACCACCAGCAGGTAGCGATGTCCACCAGATTTAGGCATCACTGTATAGTCAATTTGTAAATCGGACATGGGGAGTCCCCCCATAAACTGGACTCCTGGTGGCTATACTGGTCCTTGCCTTGCATTATTTTTAGCACACGTTACACATCTTCGTACAATGGCCTGAGTCAAGTTGGACAATCTTGGTATGTAGAAATGTTTTCTGAGAGATTCCTCTGTGCTGTCTCTCCCAGAATGTGTCCCGTTGTGATAATTTTGGACAATTTCTACCGCTAGTGATGCTGGAATGACTATTCTTCCATCTTCTAACTGATACCATTTGTTCTCCAAATACTTTCCAGGTTCAGTCTTTAACCACTCCTCTTCTTGAGCTGTATAAACTGTAGTCCATTGAGACAGTGGAGTTGGTATAAGAGCAGCTATATGCCCCACATACTCTTGTCTTCCCGATTCAGCGGCATGCTTAGCTGTACTGTCTGCCATCCGATTTCCTTTGGTTACATCACCATCTCCTCTCAGATGCGCTCGACAATGTATAATACCGACTTCTCTCGGCTCCCACACTGCTTCCAATAGTTGTAGGATTTCAGCTGCATACTTGATTTCTTTGCCTTCTGAATTCCGTGTAGATGTTCACTCTTAAACCTTCAGCCAATTGTAACGCTCGTGTCAGTGCTATCAATTCTGCCTTTTGTGCTGATGTTCCTTTTGCCAGTGGCCGAGCTTCTATCACCTTGTCTATTGTTGTTACTGCATATCCTGCATAGCGGATCCCTTCTTTCACATAACTACTGCCGTCGGTGTAATATTGAACATCGGGGTTCTGGATGGGAAAATCACGAAGATCTGGTCTACTTGAGAATACTTCATCCATCACTTCCAAACAATCATGTTGACTTTCAGTAGGTTGTGGCAAAAGGGTAGCTGGATTTAAGGTATTTACAGTCTCTAAATGCACTCTTGGGTTTTCACACAACATTGCTTGATACTTGGTCATACGGCTGTTACTAAACCAATGATTTCCTTTGTAATCCAACAACGTCTGTACTGCATGTGGGACTCGTACAAAAAGTTCTTGACCCAGAGTGAGTTTATCGGCTTCAGCTACTAGCAGGGCGGCTGCAGCTACGGCTCTTAGACAAGGTGGAAGTCCGCTGGCCACTGCATCCAGTTGCTTAGAATGTAGGCAACAGGTCTTTGCCATGATCCCAAGTACTGTGTCAATACTCCCACAGCCATTCTTCTTTGTTCGTGTACATACAGGTAGAATGGTCGTGTGTGATCAGGTAGACCTAATGCTGGGGCACTCATCAAAGCCTTCTTCACATCTTCAAATGCCGTTTGCTGTTATTGAGTCCATAAGAAGGGGTCGTGCTCTGTACCTTTGATAGCTGCATACAGAGGTTTTGCCAGTATCGCGTGCTGGGAATCCATATCCTACAGAAGCCTGCTGCCCCCAAGAATTCTCGCACTTGTCTTCTATTCTTGGGTATCGGTATTTGGCACACAGCTTCTTTTCTCTCTGGCCCCATGATTCTTTGACCTTCAGAGATATGGAATCCCAGATATTTGACAGTTGGCAAACACAACTGAGCCTTCTTTCTAGACACCTTGTATCCTGCCTTCCAGAGAATGTGTAGTAGATCGTGCGTTGCTTGCTGACATATTTCCTTTGTAGCTGCTGCTATCAACAAGTCATCTACATATTGTAACAATACACACTCTCCTGGGATGGACTCGAAATCCAGTAGATCTTGACTTAGAGCTGAACCAAATAGGGTAGGTGAATTTTTAAAACCTTGGGGCAGTCTTGTCCAGGTCATTTGGCGTTTCGAGCCCGTTACAGCGTTTTCCCATTGGAAAGCGAAGATACATTGACTTTCTGCGGCAATTCAGAGGCAAAAGAAGGCATCTTTGAGGTCTAAGACTGTAAAATAGGTAGCCCCGCCCAGAATTAAAGCAAGCAGGTTATATGGATTGGGCACAACTGGATGTATACTAACAACCGCATCATTGACTGCTCTCAAGTCCTGCACAGGTCGATACTCATCTGTACCGGGCTTTTGAACAGGCAGCAATGGGGTGTTCCAGGGGGAAGTACAGAATTTTAGGATACCATACCGTATGAACTTATACAGATAAGATTGGATGTTCTTCTTAGCCTTCTGCGGGATGTGATATTGTCTTAGGCTCACTGGATAAACCCCAAGTTTTAGTTTGATTTTAATAGGTGGATTATTGCGGGCCAGTCCTGGTGGGTTGTTCTCTGCCCAAACTCCTGGTATGTTGAATAAGGATTCATCACTCCTAGGGTTTTGGCTAGTCAACGCTGTATAAAGTCGCCACTCTTCTTCCTTTGGTACGGATAATGTCATAATACCTGAAGGTCCATTAAACTTTAAGGATGTTGTTCCATTTGGTAGGAACGTAATCTGCGCTTGTAACTTAGATAGCATATCACGTCCCAGCAATTGGACTGGACATTCAGGCATATAAAGGAATTGATGTTTTACTACGTGGCCTCCCAATGTACAGAGTCGACTTTTAAGAACCGGTTTTGCAGCACTTCTTCCAGTTGCTCCTATTACATTAATAGTTCTTCCAGATGGAGGAGCAACTAGGTCAGTCACCACCGAATGTTCAGCACCAGTGTCGATCATGAACGCACTCCTTTTTCCCCCTATTGATACATCGACCATAGGCTCCGCTCGACCAAGGGGGATGGAGCCCGGTCGGTATCAATAGTCCTCCATGACCGTGTCAGCCAATCCTACAAAGTCCCTACCTTCTCTATCGCGGGACCTTTGCGCTGCTGGGTAGTACCTATCTACCCTTACACTTCCTCTGTTCCCATTACTCCCTCTATTACCATTGCTCCCTCCGGGGCCTCCTCTACCTCTCGCTCTGCCTCTAAAGTTTCCATAACCTGTCCTAGGTCTGTCTCTCTCATACTGTTCTCTTCGCGGACACTCATTTCTCCAATGCCCTTCTTCCCTACAGTATGCGCACTGATTTCTACTCAGAGGTTCCTCATTCCACTTACTATCGCCTCTATCTGGGCCCCGTCTATCTACGCCTGCGATCGCTACCGCTAGCATATCTGCCTTTCTACGCATCTTGCGCTCTTCCTCTTTCTTTGTCTCTGTTTCCCTGTTCATATATACTTTATTCGCTACCTCCATTAGTTGGGTGATAGACATACCTGCAAACCCTTCTAACTTTTGTAGCTTGCGCTTAATATCTCCGTAAGCTTGGCTGACAAAGGCGGAGTTCACCATTCGGGAATTATCTGCGTCTTCCGGATTAAAGGGGGTATACAAGCGGTATGCCTCCAATAATCGGTCATAAAAGACACTGGGCGCTTCATCACTTTTCTGAATCACCTCAACTGTCTTCGACATATTAATAGCTTTCTTCCCTCCGGCTTTCATGCCAGCAATTATAGCGTCTCTATAGGCTCTGAGTTGAACCATATCTGCGCCATTTACATTCCAGTCGGGATCGGTATTAGGGTAATGTGTTGCGGCCCATGCTGCTGGATTGGCTTGATTCAAAGCACGGGCTCTATCCTCTAGCGCTTTAATGGCCGCTTGATTAATCCTTGTCCTTTCCTCATTATTAAACAAAGTCATTAATAACTGCTGGCAATCAGCCCATGTCGGATTATGTGTCTGAACTATCGAGGTGAACAGATCGGTCATAGCTTGTGGTTTCTCAGTGTACGAGGAATTGTGGGTCTTCCAATTCAAGAGATCGGTAGTCGTGAATGGGACATATACGAAGACTGGGTCAGCATGTGCCATTTGACCTGCGGCATCGATATAGGCTGACCCAGGATTAAGACGAAGAGGCATCTGATAATGTCTAAGTTGTTGGGTACCGGTCAGTTGTCGGGTTAGTATAGGGCTACGTGGAGGGGCGTCAGTTATGGGTTCCAGTCGGGGAGAAATAGGGCATGAGGATGTGGGAGCTTGATTTTGGGAAAAGTTAGTAAATAGAATACTCCCAGCTGAGCTAGAAGAAGCTTGACCGGAAGTTTGAAGTGGCGCCAAATCAGGATATTTAGATCTAACGGGGGTTGGTTCTGGTTCCGGAAGGGGAGGTTTAATACGAGGAGGGGTGGATTCTGTACTAGAGGAGGAAGCGGAAGTGGATGAGGGCAATGAGGGGAGGGGTATAGAACTTCCCGCATTCGCGTTACCTCTTCCTGTAGGGAAGTAAGGGGGCGGCAAAGGGATCTCGGACTCAGGGGGCGTGTCCAAAATGGGCCTAACCACCGTCCTAGTGGACAAACAAGTCCTGGCCACCATGAGGCGACATTGCTCCTCGTGGCATATCTGAATCCATTTTGGCGAGTCGTTTACGGCCTGTCTCCAACAATCAATATATGGAAACTGTCCGTAAAGTTCAAGCCTACCTGACACAGCCACGTGTACACGCTGTATCAGGGTTGGATCCAAACTACCACGTGGCGGCCATGCCGCAACCAAAGTAGGCCACTCCCTAGTGCACAAAGTAACCAAACGTACAGGAGACATTTTAACCCCAAAATCACATGTTTTGAATCCCTTTTTAAAATTCTTTACCATACAACCTAAGGGATCCGGAATCGTTGACTCCGACGCGCCCATACTTATCAATGGAACGTCGTTGACAACGAATACTATGCACGCGTACTATTCAACAGTCACACCCGTTTCCTCTGGCAACAGCACCACGTGGTACGGTTACCAAGTGAAACGTACACAATAACACAATAAACACTCAAGGAATTCCCGTACACACACAGCTGTTACACCAGTCACTAGATAATCAATATTATGCCCTTTGGCGAAACTATACAGTCACCCACGCTATAATTCTCTATATATGAATTACCCGTCTATAACACACCCCAGTAACATCGTCTTTTACAAATAGCGGTTACAGTACGGTTAGCATAGGTCAAAGCACAATTTAAGGTCACAATACAATTATTAGTGGTTATGGTGTTAAACATGCAATGGACGACAATGATTAGTACTTATATACAGTGTCAGTAAATATACAGGGTTATGGTACCGTGCACTATGATACAGCAACACACTATTAACACTCTCGCTAGACGGCTGAGCTCGCGCTATCTAACAAGATATACACTTTACTAACAATCTTTAACCCCTTCAGGACGGAGTCAATAGTGCACGTTCTGATCAAAACAAAACGTAAACAAAAACTGGAATTTGCGCTATATGTCTGTTCACCCGTAGTTCCCCTCTTTCAAATTATATGCACCCACACTTATTATATATCATTTTGTTCAGGAGAAACAGGGCTTTAATCTATCATTAACTATTCATATATGGAACATCATTTATTATGAATAAAAGTAAAAAAAATGTGAGAAAATAAGATTTTTTTTTAAATTTGCATTTCCGTCTGACATTTTAACTGTGAATGTCATAATACCAAAACACCATAAAACCTGTACATGGGGGGTACTGTTATTCTCGGGAGACTTCACTAAACACAAATATTAGTGTTTTAAAACAGTAAAACATATTACAACAATAATATAGACCATAAAAGTGCAGTTCGCTTGTAAAAAATGCAAAAAACGTCACTTTTACTTAAAATATCATCGTTGTAATACAATTTACCAGTTTGAAACACGAATATTTGAGTTCAGCGAAGTCTCCCGGGTAAAACAGTACCCCCTATGTACAGGTTTTATGGTGTCTTGGAGAGTTACAGGGTCAAATATAGTGCTTGCAAATTAAATTCTCTGCACTTTCTCCCTGTGTTGTCATGCATGTCAATCAAATTTTAATTAATCAAATCACATAATTACGTTAAAAGATTATTTAAATATACATGTAGAATTTTAATATATATGCATTTATAGGTATTTAAATTCTACGTGTATACTGATGTAATCTTTTATGTAATTATATGTATTTATCTATATATATATATTTGCGGTTATTTGCATTTTATATATAGATAGATATATATAGAATGTCATTCTAAGTGTATTTTGTTACCGATATATATATATTAATAACAAAATACAGTTAGAATGAAATTACATATGCATATATAATTTATATTAAATTTTGTTTCAATATTTTATTTATTTATTTTATTATTTAATTTATTTATTATTTTAATTATACGTATTTATATATAATATATATATGTACATCTATTATATATATAATATATATACATATTATATATATGTAATGTCATTCTAAGTGTATTTTAATATTAATATATATACTTATATTAATATTAAAATACACTTTGTATGACGTTACATATATATAATATGTATATATATTATATATATAATATATATACATATTATATATATATAAAAATGCATTTATTTTATTTTTACACATGTCTAATTATTTTTTTTAATTCTTCCCACCAGCAGGGGGACTGTCTGATATTTCAAACAGTCCCCCTGCTGGCATATCCACAGCCAGCTATAGGGGGCCATGTGATCGCTCTTTGAGAGCGATCACATGGCCCCCGGGGGCCTCATTTGCCGTGGGAGGGCTGCCTGGGCTGTGAGGCAGTCCTCCCGAAGCGGATCGCGGCGGAGGTAAGTATAACTTACCTCCTGGGGCTGCAAGCCGTTACGGCGTGCTATGCCGTCATAACGGCGTTAAAGCCCACTTAACCCGTGACGGCATAGCACGCCGTAACGGCGTTAAGGGGTTAACACATTTACAATTCCCAACTAAACTATTGGCCAGTACCTTGAATGGACTACCTAAAACTATCTACATCCGTTTTGGTTAGCCACACTGCCCAAGCACCACATATAGCGAGCTAGAGGACCGAATTTACACAGACGCCACTTAGTCGATTACTATCAAAAATCTAGTGGGTTCCAAATTTACACGCCTTCCCACTTAGCCAAGATAGGTTGAGAGCTAGCGAACCGAAATTACACAGACGCCGCTTAGTCTCCCGGTCCCTCCGACCTAGCGAACAAAATATACACCCTAGAACGCTAGTGTAACGGACCGTTTCACTTACAAGAGGATAAAACCCAGTTTAGGCGATAATCCCCTTTCCAGATGCACAGGCAGCTACTGCAAACACCATTCTCCCGACTGGAACCACACGAACACTGGAACAGCTGAACAAGAAAAGCAGACATCGGCTTACACTCCTGGCAGTCAGCATACAATCCCATTCCCCCAAAGATCGAGACGACACATCGCTTTGAGGGTTAAGCAAGAACTCTGGACTGGGACACCCAGTCTGGCTTTTATTACAAACAAGTACATACAGGACACTCCCAGGGGGAGGATGAATTTAACCAATCACATGGATGTACCTCCCACACATTTCCTCCCCTTAGATTAGCACTTAACATAATTATACCGTACACCCTTTTCCCCAATTCCTGGATGTACCCCAAATACATATGCTACACCTCCAAAACAGGTATCCCCTGATAGCCCTTATTCAGGGGGACAACATATTCAAGAATCAGGTCATTCGGATGAATGGTTCGGGAGATATGAGGTTCCAAAGATTTGACCGACCGCATGGGTAAAGTATCCGAAAACAGTTCCATGCATTTTGGCCCTGCGGTCGGTCACAAACAAGTGAATGAAACAGACGAATTACTTGGGTTATAGAGACTAAGGGGAATTCGCATGAATCCCCTAGTTCGTATGTTTCTTTCTACCGAACGGCGGGTCATTCGGTAGTTTCTATACGAATTTCTGGGAGTATGGAGGTCTCAGCGGTGTTTGCCTAGTCAAGTGTCCGATTTCAGTTCCAGACACTCGACGGCAAAACACCGCTGTTCGGTAGTTTAAGATGGCCGCCGCCACGTGTTTGTTTCCCGAATGGCGGCCACCCAGAGGACAAAGAATACATTACATGGATTGCCAATTACCTGTTTGCAACATTATTGCAAACGGTAATTGGAGGCACACTTATTCCTGGGTGGTCTGGTTGTTCGGTAGTTTCACTCAATATAATGAATGGAGTGATTCTACCGAACAATCAGATGAATGCTGCATACATATCACCCAGGTTAAACTTAACACATGAATACATATACAATATACAGGCAGTACAATAGAATATGCTTCACAGTCTTAAAGGGACAGTAGTCCCAAAATGTCCATCGCTGATTTTAAAGGGCCAGTAGCAGCAATATAAATTATTACATGCCCAAATATAGTTTTTAAAGTGCAACATGTCCAGGGGCCATAGTCAGCGGGCAGGAGGCTAGCAACCAGGCCTCTCCAGTTCACAGTGGCGAAGCTGGTTTCGCCACATTTCTCCCCTTTGCCAATTAGACTAACAGGGTACCTGACTTTCTGCCGGTCAGTGCCCTGGTTAGTCCAGCAACCCACCCACAAAACAGAAATAACAGAGCAGCCCACCCACACTAACCGGTTACTACATCTGGGTGAGGAAGAATTTTGTCCAAGTTCTGGTGTTTCACCACTGCTGGGTGGGAGACGGGTAGGCTGCCTTGGTGGGTTGCTGAGGGGGCAGAGACCAGCGGTACTCTGTCCTGTTGCCAGCACTACCACGAGAGTAGTCTGGTGGGCGCCTGGTTGCTGGAGACTGGCTGTCTCCCCTTTAGGTGCACAGCTCGACTGCCGGAGGGGGAGACCGACTGTCTCCCCTTTGGATCCATCACACTGAGGCTGGGGAACAGGACCGACCATCCCTATCCCTTGTGCTGTAAGTGCAGAGACTACGGTCCCATCTGCACAGTTGTGGGGCTTAACATCTCCCCTTGGTGGGTTAGGTTGCCGTGGGAGAGAGGGTGTAACAAGTTCCTCTCTCTGGATGGCAAACTGCCGCTGGGGAGAAAGGATGGCACCTTCTGCTCCCTGGGGTACACACTGCCGCTGGGGAGGAAGGACGACACCATCAGCTCCCTGAGACACACCCTGCCGCTGGGGAGGGAGGACACTGCTCTCCTCTCCCTTTACTTCACACTGCCTTCCTGGCATATCACTTTGCTGCTGGGGGGCAGGAACAACAACCTCTGCCCCCTGTAACTCAGCCTGCCGCTGGGGAGGAAGGACGACACCTTCATCTCCCTGGGGTACACACTGCCGCTGGGGAGGAAGGACTGCACCTTCTGCTCCCTGAGGTACACACTGCCAATGGGGAGGAAGGACGACACCTTCATCTCCCTGGGGTACACACTGCCGCTGGGGAGGGAGGACGCTGCTCTCCTCTCCCTTCACTTCACACTGCCTTCCTGGCACATCACTTTGCTGCTGGGGGGCAGGAACAACAACCTCTGCCCCCTGTAACTCAGCCTGCCGCTGGGGAGGATGGACGACACCATCAGCTCCCGGAGACACACACTGCCGCTGGGGAGGAAGGACTGCACCTTCTGCTCCCTGGGACACACACTGCCGCTGGGGAGGGAGGACGCTGCTCTCCTCTCCCTTTACTTCACACTGCCTTCCTGGCACATCACTTTTCTGCTGGGGGGCAGGAACAACAACCTCTGCCCCCTGTAACTCAGCCTGCCGCTGGGGAGGAAGGACGACACCTTCATCTCCCTGGGGTACACACTGCCGCTGGGGAGGAAGGACGACACCTTCATCTCCCTGGGGTTGCTCACAGGACCAGTCTAGGAACTCTGCTACCTCGGGTACTGCTGGTTGCTGTTGGGCGGGAGGACCGGTTGTCTCTTCCCAGGCCTCATTGATGAGTCGCAGGTAATCCCCCTCCAGGTTCCATTCCTTGGTGACCAAATATCGTAAGTCTGCCTCGAGGTCCATAGCGCCAAAGAGACCCAGCATGTTCTCTCGGATGCCATACAGGTCCCAAAAACGATAGTCGGTATCTTCCCCAAAGTCCTCGTCACCACTATTATCCCAAAATAGACCGGGGCCAGTGTATTCTCCGCCTTCTGGGAACTCATACTCTGCCATCCTGGGGACACACTGAGCCGCGTACCACTGTAGCGCCTGGTACGCGTTGTCGAGCGTCAGTTCTGCGTATACTAGAATCTCGAGTCTAGTCACCCACTTTTCTGTGGTCTGTTTTCTCAGGAGGGGCATCCGCTCTGCCATTCTAGCCAGAATTCGCTGCCTTCTGCTGCGGCGCCGATCCCCTCGTGAATACTGTACTTCTTCTAGGGCTTCGTCCCACAATCTGGCTCTGGCCATATCTCTGTACCTCATCATGTCCTCCTCTGGGACTACTCCAGACCACAGGCCTACGTAACTGGACATTTCATCCTGAAGCTTCTTCTCCATTTTCTGAGTTACTTTGTAGATAGGGTCGCTGTACGGATACTGGCGTTGCCCTCAATTTGTAATCCAGAAATAGTGTTGTCTGTAGCTGTCCCTCTGGTTGTAGGAACGATCCCGCCGCTTGCCACCAATTGTAACGGACCGTTTCACTTACAAGAGGATAAAACCCAGTTTAGGCGATAATCCCCTTTCCAGATGCACAGGCAGCTACTGCAAACACCATTCTCCCGACTGGAACCACACGAACACTGGAACAGCTGAACAAGAAAAGCAGACATCGGCTTACACTACTGGCAGTCAGCATACAATCCCATTCCCCCAAAGATCGAGACGACACATCGCTTTGACGGTTAAGCAAGAACTCTGGACTGGGACACCCAGTCTGGCTTTTATTACAAACAAGTACATACAGGACACTCCCAGGGGGAGGATGAATTTAACCAATCACATGGATGTACCTCCCACACATTTCCTCCCCTTAGATTAGCACTTAACATAATTATACCGTACACCCTTTTCCCCAATTCCTGGATGTACCCCAAATACATATGCTACACCTCCAAAACAGGTATCCCCTGATAGCCCTTATTCAGGGGGACAACATATTCAAGAATCAGGTCATTCGGATGAATGGTTCGGGAGATATGAGGTTCCAAAGATTTGACCGACCGCATGGGTAAAGTATCCGAAAACAGTTCCATGCATTTTGGCCCTGCGGTCGGTCACAAACAAGTGAATGAAACAGACGAATTACTTGGGTTATAGAGACTAAGGGGAATTCGCATGAATCCCCTAGTTCGTATGTTTCTTTCTACCGAACGGCGGGTCATTCGGTAGTTTCTATACGAATTTCTGGGAGTATGGAGGTCTCAGCGGTGTTTGCCTAGTCAAGTGTCCGATTTCAGTTCCAGACACTCGACGGCAAAACACCGCTGTTCGGTAGTTTAAGATGGCCGCCGCCACGTGTTTGTTTCCCGAATGGCGGCCACCCAGAGGACAAAGAATACATTACATGGATTGCCAATTACCTGTTTGCAACATTGTTGCAAACGGTAATTGGAGGCACACTTATTCCTGGGTGGTCTGGTTGTTCGGTAGTTTCACTCAATATAATGAATGGAGTGATTCTACCGAACAATCAGATGAATGCTGCATACATATCACCCAGGTTAAACTTAACACATGAATACATATACAATATACAGGCAGTACAATAGAATATGCTTCACAGTCTTAAAGGGACAGTAGTCCCAAAATGTCCATCGCTGATTTTAAAGGGCCAGTAGCAGCAATATAAATTATTACATGCCCAAATATAGTTTTTAAAGTGCAACATGTCCAGGGGCCATAGTCAGCGGGCAGGAGGCTAGCAACCAGGCCTCTCCAGTTCACAGTGGCGAAGCTGGTTTCGCCACAGCTAGTCTAGACAAGACACCGGTGTCCGGCTAGGGCTATTTACACCAGAACCCCGCCTGACTAACCAAATCAAACGGTCTTACTAAAGAGCGTTCGATCGAGCGGTGCGCCTTCGCTCCTTCCCTCCGACAGAGGGGGCAGATTCCATACACAATTCAAACCCCTTATGGGCCTACCGCACAATAGGTATACCCCTAGTGGGTCTGCCGTCTAAAACAGCAGTTGTCTTACCTCCTCGTTCCTGAACCTGAGTTCACACTCATCGACGGGGACACCCCAGCACTTCTTACGTAGAGGCCGATGATCTCCTGGACAACAGACCAGTGGCGCCGAGACGAAGGGAGGCCCACGCAGAAGTTCAGGGGTGCAGCCGTAGAGAACGTGGGCAAAGATAGACCGTATCACGCCTCTGCCTCTCAGCTACCGTTGAACGATGAGCTTCCCGGCCAATGCACCAAATGATACCGGAGAAACTGACGGAAGCCAAGCACAGAGAGATGGACACAGGTTTCTTCAGGAAGGAAGAGATTCTTTATTGGATCACCGATCGGGACTCAGAGGGTCTAATGTCACCAAAATACAGCAAGTTCTGAGCCCCGGACAATAGTGCAGGCTCCTTATATAGGCACATAACTCCTCCCATATTAAGCTCCACCCGCACATTCTCTTGACCAATCAATACAAATAAGAATTAACTTCCTGCTTGACCGCATGGCCTGTCCAGCACAATGGAGGAGGGGAATACTACATCCTGTATTCTTGCACATGCTCCGTACACTACTGATCGTATCTTGCCTCGTGCAACCAACTGATCGATACGTCAGCATATGCACGTACACATGCCACGTGGTAATCTCGGCCTACTAAATTTATTTTTACCGAGATTCCACCACAGGATGTCTGGCCTCTGGTTATGAGGCACTACCCACTCCTCAGCAGTTCTGCCAGCTGGAGCAGCACTGTGGTGGAATCTCAGTAAAAATAAATTTACTAGGACAAGATTGCCATGTGGCATATGTGTAAATGGTGTATCAGTTAGTTAGTTACACGTAGCTAAGATACAATCAACACTGTATTGAGCAAATGCAGGAATGCAGAAACTGAAAACACTTCCCCTCCTCCATTGTTCTGGGTGAGCCATGTGGTCTAACAGGTAAGGGAAGTTAGGCTTTGTTCAGCTGATTGTGGGTAGAGTTAACTATAGGAGGAGCTATATGTCTATATCATGCATTTACACAGTCAGTTCTGGGCTCAGATCTTTGCTGTTTTTGGTGACATAAGTCCCTCTGAGCCCCGGTCGGTGAATCGAATAAAGAATCTCTTCCTTCCTGAAGAAACCTGTGTCCACTTCTCTGTGCTTGGCTTCCGTCAGTTTCTCCGGTATCGTTTGGTGCATTGGGCCGGGAAGCTCATCGTTCAACGGTAGCTGAGAAGCAGAGGCGTGAGACGGTCTATCTTTGCCCACGTTCTCTACGGCTGCACCCCTGAACTTCTGCGTGGACCTCCTTTCGTCTCGGCGCCACTGGTCTGTTGTCCAGGAGATCATCGGCCTCTACGTAGTAAGTGCTGGGGTGCCCCCGTCGATGAGTGTGAACCCAGGTTCAGGAACGAGGAGGTAAGACGACCGCTGTTTTAGACGGCGGACCCACTAGGGGTATACTGATTGTGCGGTAGGCCCATAAGGGGTTAAATCTGTGTATGGAATCTGCCCCCTCTGTCGGAGGGAAGGAGCGAAGGCGCACCGCTCAATTGAACGCTCTTTAGTAAGACCGTTTAATTTGGTTTGGAGTCAGGCGGGGTTCTGTGTAAATAGCCCTAGCCGGACACCGGTGTCTTGTCTAGACTAGCGTTCTAGGGTGTATATTACGTTCGCTAGGTCGGAGGGACCGGGAGACTAAGCGGCGTCTGTGTAAATTCGGTCCGCTAGCTCTCAACCTATCTTGGCTAAGTGGGAAGGCGTGTAAATTTGGAACGCACTAGACTTTAGATAGAGTAGATAGACTAAGAGGGTTCTGTTGTAAATTCCGCCCTCTAGTTCGCTATATGTGGTGCTTGGGCAGTGTGGCTAACCAAAACGGATGTAGATAGTTTTCGGTAGTCCATCAAGGTACTGGCCAATAGATTAGTTGGGAATTGTAAATGTGTTAAAGATTGTTGTAGTAGAGTGTATATCTTGCCAGATAGCGTGAGCTCTGCCGTCTAGCGAGAGTGTGAATAGTGTGTAACTGTATTATAGCACACGGTACCATAACCATGTATAATAACTACTGATATTGTAAATAACTACTAATAACTGTTGTCTATGTTGTATGTTTAACACCATAACCACTACTAATTGAACTGTGACTTTAAATTGTACTCTAACCAATGCTAACCGTACTATAACTACTGTTTGTAAAGACGATGTTACTGGGGTATGTTATAGACGGGTAATTGAGGTATAGGGAATTATAGCGTCGGTGACTGTATAGTTTCGCCAAAGGGCACAGTATTAGTTACTTAGTGACTGGTGTAACAGCTGTGTGTGTACGGGAATTCCCTGTATGTTTTGTTGTATGAGTTTGACCTAGTAACTGTGCCACATGGTGCTGTTGCCAGGGAAACGAGTGTGACTGTTGGAGGTGTGTTTGTTGTGTTTCTTTGAATTAGACGCTCCGTTGCTAAGTATGGCAGCGCCGGAATTTAAAGATTGTTGATCCCTTAGAATGTATGCTAAATAACTTTAAAAAGGGATATAATGTGTGTGATTTTGGGGACTACCTTATGTAGTAGAGAATGACCAGTTTTTGACTGTTAACACAGTTTGTGTTACTAGATGGTTATCAAAACTGGTCTGTCCATCCCCAATGGAATCTGACCCATCTGACCATCCCTCAACTAAATTCTTTAGCAAAAACTGTTGCAGCTGGTATGTCCCCCTGTGCTCTAATTGTCTCTGGCTCTCAGATGCCTGTCCCCTCCTATTTCTGTGCCTACCTACCCCCCCCAACTGGTTCTTTGTATTCAGTTTTATTATTAGCAGTCAAAATTGTGAGGAGAATTCTTAATTGTCCACTGAAATCAGATAATTCTCAGCAATTTCAAAACACCATGACCACTGATAATACCATAATCACTGAAAACACCATAACCACTGATAATACCATAACCACTGATAATACCATAACCACTGAAAACTCCATAACCACTGAAAATACCATAACCACTGATAATACCATAACCACTGATATTACCATAATCACTGAAAACACCATAACCACTGATAATACCATAACCACTGAAAACACCATAACCACTGATAATACCATAATCACTGAAAACACCATAACCACTGACATAACACTATAATTACTGAGCCTTGTGTGCCTTTAGTAACAGTAAATTAGTTTTGAAATACAACTGGATGAAATGGTCAATGGTATAGGACGCTGGAATACACTTTTACCATTTTTGGTTACTGGTCAGGCTCCTCCTAGCCCTGTCCGAAACATTTTGTTAACCAAGTTACTGACCAGTAAAAGTAATTTATCCATTTCCACCTACCTCACCACTCCCCGACCGGAACCTATGACTAAACAACCCTATCTAAGTCCCACCCTAACCTGACAAATGACCGGTGCCCTCCAACTTTGACATTTACAAATGCCACTGCAGCTTACCCCTGGTCCCCCACACATTGATATTAATGGTAAATTACAGTTGGCAGACCCTGTATTTGTTTATGTCCCGTTCACCATGACTGATCTGTTTAATTGGAAGACCCACAATTCCTTTACGAAAGCTGACGAGTCACCTAGTGCTTTCTATGAGAGATTGCTGGAGTCATATAGATTATATACTCCTTTTAATCCAGAGGCCCCTGAGAACTCTCGAATGAACAACTCAGCATTTGTCAGCCATACCCAAGGTGATATCAAAAGAAAATTGCTAAAGTTAAAGGGATTTGTAGGAATGTCCATATCACAGTTAATGGAAATTGCAAGTCAGGTGTATATGAACAGGGAGGTGAATAGAGGAGTTGAGAATAGGCTGAGTAAGGGAGGAAGTAGGAATCACTGTGTGTATTGTAGAGAGGAAGGATATTGGAAAAGTGACTGCCCACCGAGGGAATATAAAGCAAGTTATAGATAAGACAAGAGAGAAGGTTACGAGATGGTTACAGAGGTGGCTACAGTGGTGTATTCTGGTTTTGTGCTGCCCTAGGCAGGACAAAATCAGGCGCCCCCCTCCCCCCCCCGCGCCACCCCACCCAACCCTTCCCCCCGCCCCGCATTCTAAATACACACACATATTCACTGACAGATACACACACTAACAGACACACTCACACTCAGTAACAGACACACTAACAGACACACACTCACTCACTAGCAGACACACACACTCACAGGCAAACACACACAGTCAGACACACACACAGTCAGACACACACACAGACTAACAGACACTCTCACAGTCACAGACACTCTCACAGTCACAGACACTCTCACAGACACTCACGCAGACACAGACACTCACAGACTCACTCTCACAGACTCACTCACTCACTCTCACACTCACAGACTCACTCTCACAGACTCACTCTCACAGACTCAGACACTCACAGACTCACTCTCACAGACTCACTCTCACACTCACAGACTCACTCTCACAGACTCACTCTCACAGACTCACTCTCACACTCACAGACTCACTCTCACACTCAGACTCACTATAACACTCAGACTCACAGACTCACTCTCACAGACTCACACTCACACACTCACCCACATTAAAAAAAATGTTTTAATTTATTTAAACACCCCCCCCAGCCTCCTTACCTTTGGGAATGCTGGGGGGGGGGGTGTCTCTGCAGAGGTGTGTTTCCCTGGTGGTCCAGTGGCTGCTGGGCGGTGCGGCCGGCTAGGGAGCACTTCCTCTGAGCTCTCTGCTCAGCTCCCTCGCGCGCCGCCCGCAGAGTGAGGCTGGGAGCCGGAATATGACGTCATATTCCGGCTCCGCCTTCCAGCCTCACTCTGCGGGCGGCGCGCGAGGGAGCTGAGCAGAGAGCTCAGAGGAAGTGCTCCCTCGCCGGCCGCGCCGCCCCGCAGCCACTGGACCACCAGGGAAACACACCTCTGGAAGTGCTCCCTCGCCGCCCGACCGCCCAGCATGTCAGTTAGCCGCGAGGCTAACAAGGCATTTGCCTTGGGCATTTGGGGGCGGCGTTTTTTGCCGCCCCCTGGAAAATGCCGCCCAAGGCAAATGCCTTGTTTGCCTCGTGGCTAATACGCCCCTGGGTGGCTATAGAGAACGTCTTGGAGGGAATGACAGTAGTAACAGAGGAGGTGTTCAGGGAAGTAGATACTATTCCCCTACCTAGAGATTAAGGGATAGAGAAGATAGAGATTTTGTCGGTCTGGCTGACACTGTCATGGAAGACTATTGATACCGACTGGGCTCCATCCCCCTTTAGCCGAGTGCAGCCTATGGTCGATGTATCAATAGAGGGAAAGAGGAGCTCTTTCATGATTGACACTGGTGCTGAGTACTCTGTGGTAACTAACCTAGTTGCTCCTCCTTCAGGAAGACTATAATTATGATAGGAGCTACTGGGAAAAGCACTGCTAGACCAATTCTCAGGAGTCATACTTGTATTCTAGGAGGCCATTTTGTTAAGCACCAGTTCCTATATATGCTGGAGTGTCCAGTTCAGCTTCTAGGACAAGATCTATTATTAAAGCTTCAAGCCCAGATAACTTTTAAACCCAACGGATCAACGTCTCTGAAGTTTAATAGATCACCAGGCATAATATCAGTATCGGTGCAAAGGGAAGAAGAATGGCACTTCTACTCTATAATAACAAATACAGACCCTAAGAGTGATGAATCCTTATTTGACATTTCAAGAATATGGACAGAGAATAATCCTCCAGGACTTGCTCGCAATATTCCACCAATACACATTGAATTAAAGCTTGGAGCGTATCCTGTTAGCCTTAGTTAGTACCATATATTATAGAGGGCTAAGGAAAATATACAAACCTATGTGGATAAGTGTGTAAAGTACCTGTGAATATTTATCCACCTGTTCATTCTTACCATCCAGGGGATCAAGTGTGGATAAAAGAATGGAACACTGTTCCATTAGGTTCCAAGTGGAGAGGTCCCTATGTTGTTCTTTTATCTACCCCAACAGTTGTAAAGGTTGTAGAAGTGACTCCGTGGATTCATCACTCTAGGGTAAAAAAACAAACAAAAAAAAAACAGTGGCAGATTCCTGACAAGCTACCATAGATCCAGAGAATCCTTGCAAGATCCGGTTAAAGCGCACGACTCAGTCGGAGTGACGAGGAAACCTTGTGGATTACAATTATTGTTGTTTCAGAGATTAGTACGTGAGTGTTTTGATGGCCATAATAAAGCCTGACCACTCACCCACGTGTCATAGCAGGGTGTCTCGAAGGGACCCCTGTGAAGACGAGCAGAACTCCATTCCCTGCAGCCCTTACCTCCTGGAAGCTGAGGTGCCATCGCACAGACGAAGCCTGAGGATGAAGACGTCGAAAGAAGTGTTTTTGATAATATGTATTTTTGTGTCTTTTTATATTCAGGAAGGTAGAGGTACCGACACTCCTAGCTGTGAGGTTTGCATTAAGACTACTATAACAGGTAATCATATTTCCCAGACCCTAATTTGGCATTCACAATATGAGTGTAAAGGTGATGTGTCTAGGTGTATATATCTAGGTAGAGAATATAGTGTATGCCATTTAGGAGTAGGAGAACCTAAGTGCTTCAATCCGGAGTATCAACCCCGTACAATTTGGTTGACCCTCAGGAATGGAGATCCACAGGGGACCTTAATAAATAAAACTGTATTAGAAACCGTACATTCTTCGGGTGTTCTGCTATTTGATGCATGTAAAGCGATATCAAGTGGTAGAAAGCCGTGGAATGTATGTGGGGATCTTAAGTGGGAGAGAACGTATGGGTCTAATGATAAATATATTTGTCCCAGTAGTAAAAACAAGTATGTAAGTCCGAGATGCCCAGATAGGGAATATAACTTTTGCCCATATTGGTCTTGTGTGGGGTGGGCAACTTGGGGACAGACAGTAGATAAGGATATGATTGTTACTAAGTTGCCTACAAAGCCATATTGTAAGTCTAGGGAATGTAACCCAGTCCATATACTCATAAATAATCCTGAACAATTTTTAGATAGGTTCGGTAACTTATTTGGGTTCCAAATATATGGGACGGGTTTAGATCCTGGGACAATATTATTTATATGAATAGAGACCGATACCGTAGCATCCCAAACTCATCAGGTTTTCCATTCTTTTTATGAAGAGATGAGTGTAGAAAATAAGATCCCCCCATAATGCTAAGAACTTGTTTATAGATTTAGCTGAGAGTATTGCTGGTAGTCTTAATGTAACCAACTGCTATGTGTGTGGAGGTACTAACATGGGAGACCAATGGCCATGGGAAGCAAAGGAGGTAATGTATTCCGGTTCTGAGACAGTTGAACAGTTAATATCTTCTCAAGCCGATTATCAAATGAGTGTTAGAGGTAAATTTGAGTGGCGATTAAAGACCTCCATTATAGGTTATGTTTGCATAGCAAGAAAAGGAATAATGTTTAACACATCTGTAGGAGAACTAACTTGTCTAGGGCAAAAAGTTTATAATGATAGTACAAAAGATACAACTTGGTGGTCGGCTTCAAATGTCTCAGAACCACCTAACCCGTTTGCAAGTTATGCCAATTTAAAGGATGTGTGGTTTGACCTATCTGCTACATCTAGTTGGAAAGCCCCAGCAAATTTGTACTGGATCTGTGGTAAGAAAGCCTATTCAGAGTTGCCACAGGACTGGGAAGGGGCATGTGTATTAGGTATGCTCAAACCATCCTTCTTCTTGTTGCCAATTGAAACAGGAGAGACCTTGAGAGTTAAAGTGTATGATGTGAATCATAAAAAGAAGCTAGCATCCTTGAATGTAGGTAGCTGGGAAGATAATGAGTGGCACTGGCTACCTTAGCGCGCTTCATTGCCAATAGGAGGGATGTAATATGTGAGGGAACTGGTTAACAGCCAAACTGTATGCCCATGAAGTGTTATTGTATTCTAATACAGGGATTCAAGCCTCATTCTACCATCAGGCAATTATGGATTCCTCTGTAAAGCACATAGCCTTCTTACCAGGTAAACCAGTTGGGCTGTTGATAAAGTCCTCCATTCACTTCCAGTGCAAATAGAAGGAGGTGTATGTGGAAAGTTCAATCTCAGCAACTGTTGTCTGCACATAGATGATGAAGGGCAGGCAGTGGCTGATCTCACAACCCACATGGCTAAACTGACGCATGTACCGACTTAAGCCTGGAAGGGGTACAATTCTAGTAGTTGGTTTGGAAGTAGGTACGAGCAGCTTGGAGGGATCAAGACATTGGTAGGAGGAGTCATGTTGATTATAGTGTGTCTCTTTCTACCATGTTTGGTTCCAATGGTAATTAGGTCCATACAGAGTGTCATAGAGAGCACGACAGAAAGGAAACCAGCTGCGCATGTAATGGCTGTTTGCAAGTTTGAACCCTTAGCCCAGAGAGAATATATTCAGAATGAGGAGTGCTGAAGGAATTTGTAAGGATGCTAAGATGCTTATGAGGTCTGTTCTGATTCATGGCAACCTGAGGTGTAAGCAAACTATGGTTAAGTGATGCATCTGGAATTGTGAAATATCAGAAGCATCAAAGGGGGGAATGTGGTGGAATCTCAGTAAAAATAAATTTACTAGGACAAGATTGCCATGTGGCATATGTGTAAATGGTGTATCAGTTAGTTAGTTACACGTAGCTAAGATACAATCAACACTGTATTGAGCAAATGCAGGAATGCAGAAACTGAAAACACTTCCCCTCCTCCATTGTTCTGGGTGAGCCATGTGGTCTAACAGGTAAGGGAAGTTAGGCTTTGTTCAGCTGATTGTGGGTAGAGTTAACTATAGGAGGAGCTATATGTCTATATCATGCATTTACACAGTCAGTTCTGGGCTCAGATCTTTGCTGTTTTTGGTGACATAAGTCCCTCTGAGCCCCGGTCGGTGAATCGAATAAAGAATCTCTTCCTTCCTGAAGAAACCTGTGTCCACTTCTCTGTGCTTGGCTTCCGTCAGTTTCTCCGGTATCAGCACGTCTCCTTCTGGCAGGGGGACTAGCAGGCACAGATACAACATCACCAGATACATCACTAGCAGTAGACACTGTATCGAGTGATGATGTATCTGAGCACCTGGCAGGGTCAAAATCAGGGTCAGAGTCTGACATAGACGCGTCAGACTCTAGCGCAAGGGTGGCATATGACTGCTCAGCGCGGGTTGTCTTCCGTGACCCGTGTGCCATGATCACAATTGCTTTACTTAGTGACCTGTCACAAAAAAAGTAAAAAATTAAAAATAACCCCTGAAAAAATGAACAGACAGCAAAATAAGTGATGCTGTGCAAGAGCCTGTGATCTGTATAGTGATCACTGGCAGGGCAGGGGTTAATCGTTCTGAAAAGAGCTTTTGGGTCTCAAAAAAATCACAAAAAAATGAACCCCTAAAAAAAAAAAAGGCACAAACAGCAGAAAAGATCTGCTGTGCAAGAGCCAGTGATTATAGTGATCACTGGCAAGACAGGGGTTAATGGCTCTGAAAAGAGCCTTTGGGTCTCAAGATTTTACAAATCCCTACCTATAAATACCTAAATCTCTCTAGCTAAACCACAGATCTCTCTCTCTCTCTCACACTAAAACACAAGTGAAGAGAGGGAGGCAGATCCACACTAATCAGAGAAATGGGGAACACACTTGGGATGAAATTGCTAATGGGGCAAGCTGTGATTGTATGACTCCAGCCTGCCCCTTATGATGCGGCATGCTAGGGACTCCCCCAGAAGCCCCATGATTCACTGCCTTTCGAAAAAAAAGGGGGGGGGGGAGTTAATATTGATCATTTTCTTTATTTTATATTTATTTTTTTATATATATTATTTTATATGCACGGAGTGCCAGGACCCCTCAAGGCACTCATCACATGCAGTACATCACTGCTATACTATCAGAGCTTCCAGAGCTCAAAATAGGTGCAGACGTACCAGGTACGTCCAAGGTCATTATGGACTGTTTTCTGCCAGACGTACCTGATACGTCCGCAGTCGGGAAGGGGTTAAACTCCATCATCCCCAGGCACAGGAAACATACATATATATAAGTGGGGACTTTGAAAATCTTTCAACCTGAAAAGTGGCGACTTAGAACTTTTTTTTGCCTGGAAAGGTGGGGACTTTGAAAATCTTTCAACCTGAAAAGTGGGGACTTAGAACTTTTTTTTGCCTGGAAAGGTGGGGACTTTGAAAATCTTTCAACCTGAAAAGTGGGGACTTAGAACTTTTTTTTGCCTGGAAAGGTGGGGACTTTGAAAATCTTTCAACCTGAAAAGTGGGGACTTTGAAAATCTTTCTACCTGAAAAGTGGGGACTTTGAAAATCTTTCAACCTGAAAAGTGGGGACTTAGAACTTTTTTTTGCCTGGAAAGGTGGGGACTTTGAAAATCTTTCAACCTGAAAAGTGGGGACTTTGAAAATCTTTCTACCTGAAAAGTGGGGACTTTGAAAATCTTTCAACCTGAAAAGTGGGGACTTAGAACTTTTTTTTGCCTGGAAAGGTGGGGACTTTGAAAATCTTTCAACCTGAAAAGTGGGGACTTAGAAAATATTTTGCACATTTAAAAATAGAAAAATAAATACATTTCAGCACACAGCAGCCCCTCAAGTTGCATCCCCTGACAGCCCCCACCTGGGTGACCAACATATCCAAAAATCAGCCAGATCCCTGCAGGGGTTCAGGAATTTCATGGAAGTCATAATTTTAGCGGTAACCGCCAGGCTCCCGTAACCGAAATTAGTTCCATAGAATCGCGGCCAAGTGCCGCTGGAAAACAACCGGCAAAACGCAAGGTTTTCATGCCGAAAATAGTTCCAGGGATTTCGCGCCTATGTCCCCTGAAGTCTTTTCTCGGTTTTGGGCCACGCAGACGCCCGCCAGGGGTCTAGCTTTCGGTTTTACTGCTGTAGGGAGGCAGGGAAGCAGGCAGGCAGGCAGGCAGGCAGGCAGGCAGGCAGGTGGCTAAGTGCCGCTGGACACCGATCGGCAACGTTTTCATGCTGAAACTAGTTCCAGGGATTTTGTGGCCCCCTGAAGTCTATTCTCGGTTTTGGGCCATGTGCATGGCTCGGTTCTGCTGCTGTACGCAGGGAGGGAAGGAGGCATGAGGGCAGGCAGACAGGGAAAGCGGGGACTTTGAAGGTGTTTTCTTTTTACCCTTCTGTAACCCCTTAGTGACCAGGCCATTTTTCAATTTTATTACCGTTAACCCCTTAGTGACCAGGCCATTTTTCAATTGTATTACCGTTAAGGACCAGGGCTCTTTTTAAATTTCTGCAGTGGTTGTGTTTAGATGTAATTTGCCTCTTACACATTTACTGCACCCATACATATTATATACCATTTTTCTCGCTATTAAATGTTCATTCTAAAGATACCATCATTTTCATCATATCATATAATTTACTAGAATAAAAAAAGTAAAATATGATAAAAAAAACAGTTGGAACATGTCTGAAGCCGACCAATGTAATTCACCTCCGTCAAACTGTATGTTTTTGAAAAGTACACACCCTAGGGCATTTCACATGGTGTCATTTGAACACTTTACATGCACTAATTCTACAACCAGTCTCTGTCAAAGTTTTTGTGGTGTTATTTTTCACTCACACATTCTACTTTGTGCATAGATTCTAAGCTCCTGTTAGGTGTTACTGCCAAAGGACACCACAATATGTACTTGGCATCATCTCCCGAGTACAGCGATAACACTCATGCATACGTCGGGTTCACTGGGGGGGTGCAAAGCGAAATGTCTGATATGCGTTTTTCAAATTTTATATATCTTGTTTGCCTATCTTGCTTTTGAGGGCCTTATCAGATATCCCAATGTATTTTCTTGCCATGAGCGTGCATATATTTGAAAAGTTTACACCCCACAGTAGTTGAAGAACGTGTGTGGAGGTAACTGTTCAATCCTCAATTTTACACACGCACACCACTTTTTGACTGTGATTTAGGAGAGCCCGCTGTTGGTTATTGCAAGAACACACCCCGGGTTGTTTTCTGCGAGGCCTCC
The DNA here is from genome assembly GCF_036172605.1 of Pelobates fuscus. Lineage (NCBI taxonomy): Eukaryota > Metazoa > Chordata > Amphibia > Anura > Pelobatidae > Pelobates > Pelobates fuscus. The sequence goes on along the minus strand of NC_086323.1, from coordinate 177,397,732 downwards.
TAAGGACACCCATGCCCCCCCATGCATAGGTCTGCCAGGATTTGGGGAAGGTACGGTTACAATTGAATGACTTGCCATTTGAGTTGAAATTGAGAGTATGTCTTCTGATAGGCCTATCTTTAGCTTGGGGCTTATCACATACCCCAGTTTTATATATCGCCACAAAAGGGTACATACTTGAAACGTAGACACCCCGAGGTATTGCATGTATGTGGAGTGCTTTGATGCAACTTTTTTTTAGCCAGACAAAAGATAAAACAAGTTGAAGAACGTGTGTGGAGGTAACTGTTCAATCCTCAATTTTACACACGCACACCGCTTTTTGACTGTGATTTAGGAGAGCCCGCTGTTGGTTATTGCAAGAACACACCCCGGGTTGTTTTCTGCGAGGCCTCCTAAGGACACCCATGCCCCCCCCCATGCATAGGTCTGCCAGGATTTGGGGAAGGTACGGTAACAATTGAATGACTTGCCATTTGAGTCATGGGCGTAGGAACCCAAAAAAATCTGGGGGGGATAGCATTTTTACTCGCCGGGTATATTCTTATTCCGTAAACTAGGAGTTGTTTATCCCATTGTACAGCGCTACGGAATTTGCAGTCGCTATATAAATGATTAAATAATAACATTAAAGGGTCACTACAAGGAAGGGGTTTTACTTACCCGTATACAGCGCCGGGATCCTCCTGATTAGAACCACCCCTACCCTTCCCATGAATATTAGAACCACCCATACCCCTTCCATGCACAAAAGAACCCCACCTACCCCTTCCACGCATTTTAACCCCCTACCTCTTCCATGCATATTAGTACCCCCTAACCACTTCCATGCATATTAGTACCCCCTAACCCCTTCCATGCATATTATAACCCACCCTACCTCTTCCATTCATATTAGTACTCCCCTAACCCCTTCCAATAATTTTTCTACCTCCCCCCTCCTCCCATCCATATTAGTAGCCCCCCCTAAACCCTTCCAATTATTTTTCTACCTACCCCTCTCCCCCTATCCTTATTAGTAGCCCCCCTAACCCTTTCCAATTATTTTTCTGCCATGTTAACTAACGCCAGTGCTGGAGTGCCGCCGTGTTTACATTAAAAGGTCTGCAGGGACAGGCTATAGACACCAGAACCACTACATTAAGCTGCAGTGCTTCTGGGAACTATAGTGTTTCTTTAATGTGAGGTAAATTAGAGATTAGTGCCACGAATAATATGCTAGATTTCCTACTTACAACCAGATGAGGATGATGATGGGCTCTAGCTGCAGTCTGGCTCCACTGGTCTGGTGTAGAACAGGCTCTCTGGAGGCTGTTTGTAACTGTGGTCCCAAAAATCAATGTTCTGTGAGAACGGGAATCAGCTCCATTTTTTGGGGGCCCTTTACACAGCTCAAGGTCTGGGTCCCAGGGTCCACCTTCACGTTCCACCAATGAGTTTGTTCACAGGGGGTGGAGTGTGTAGGGGATGTCCTGATATGTGTGTAAGGAATGCATTGTGTGAATCTGTGTTTGTATGTGTAAGGGCTGCAAGGTGTGATTCTGTGTATGTACGGGATGCAGTGTGTGCGTCTGTAAGGGGTGCATTGAGTGTGTGTACGGGGTGCATTGAGTGTGTGTAAGGAATGCATTGTGTGTTTCTGTGTGTGTAAGGATTGCATGATTGTGTGTGTGTGCACGGGGTGCATTGAGTGTGTGTAAGGATGAATTGTGTGTTTCTGTGTGTGTAAGGGTGGCATGATTGTGTGATTGTGTGTGTGTGTATGTGATGGATGTCAATCTCTCTCCCTCGTCACTCTCTTTCTTCCCCTCCCTCCCTCGTCACTCTCTTTCTCCCCCTCCCTTGTCACTCTCTCTCTCTCCCCCTCCCTTGTCACTCTCTCTCCCCCTCCCTTGTCACTCTCTCCCCCCTCCCTTGTCACTCTCTCTCCCCCTCCCTTGTCACTCTCTCCCCCTCCCTTGTCACTCTCTCTCCCCCCCTTGTCACTCTCTCTCCCCCTCCCTTGTCACTCTCTCTCCCCCTCCCTTGTCACTCTCTCTCCCCCTCCCTTGTCACTCTCTCTCCCCCTCCCTTGTCACTCTCTCTCCCCTCCCTTGTCACTCTCTCCCCCTCCCTTGTCACTCTTTCTCCCCCTCTCTCCCTCCGTCCCCCCCTTGTCACTCACTTTCTCCCCCCCATTTCTTTCTTTCTCCCCCCTCCCTCCCTGTCCCCCTCCCTGTTTCTCTCCCCCTCCCTCCCTGTTTCTTTCTCCCCCCCTCCCTCCCTGTTTCTTTCTGCCCCCTCCCTGTTTCTTTCTCCCCCTCCCTGTTTCTTTCTCCCCCTCCCTGTTTCTGTCTCCCCCCTCCCTCCCTGTTTCTTTCTCCCCCTCCCTCCCTGTTTCTTTCTCCCCCCTCCCTGTTTCTGTCTCCCCCCCTCCCTCCCTGTTTCTTTCTCCCCCCTCCCTCCCTGTTTCTGTCTCCCCCCTCCCTCCCTGTTTCTTTCTCCCCCCTCCCTCCCTGTTTCTTTCTCCCCCCTCCCTGTTTCTGTCTCCCCCCTACTCCCTCCCTGTTTCTTTCTCCCCCCTACTCCCTCCCTGTTTCTTTCTCCCCCTACTCCCTCCATGTTTCTTTCTCCCCCCTACTCCCTCCCTGTTTCTTTCCCCGCCCCTCCCTCCCTGTTTCTTTCCCCCCTCCCTCCGTTTATTTCTCCCCCCCCTCCGTTTCTTTCTCCCCCCTCCTCCCTGTTTCTGTCTCCCCCCTCCCCCTCCCTGTTTCTTTCTCCCCCCTCTCCCTCCCTGTTTCTTTCTCCCTCCTCTCCCTCCCTGTTTCTTTCTCCCCCCTCCCTGTTTCTGTCTCCCCCCTCCCTCCCTGTTTCTTTCTCCCCCCTCCCTCCCTGTTTCTGTCTCCCCCCCTCCCTCCCTGTTTCTTTCTCCCCCCTCCCTCCCTGTTTCTTTCTCCCCCTCCCTGTTTCTGTCTCCCCCCTACTCCCTCCCTGTTTCTGTCTCCCCCCTACTCCCTCCCTGTTTCTTTCTCCCCCCTACTCCCTCCCTGTTTCTTTCTCCCCCTACTCCCTCCATGTTTCTTTCTCCCCCCTTCTCCCTCCCTGTTTCTTTCTCCGCCCCTCCCTCCCTGTTTCTTTCTCCCCCCCTCCATTTCTTTCTCCCCCCCTCCTCCCTGTTTCTTTCCCCCCCCTCCTCCCTGTTTCTTTCTCCCTCCTCCCCCTCCCTGTTTCTTTCTCCCCCCTCTCCCTCCCTGTTTCTTTCTCCCTCCTCTCCCTCCCTGTTTCTTTCTCCCCCCTCTCCCTCCCTGTTTCTTTCTCCCCCCTCTCCCTCCCTGTTTCTTTCTCCCCCTCTCTCCCTCTGTCCCCTCCTTGTCACTCACTTTCTCCCCCCCGTTTCTTTCTTTCTCCCCCCTCCCTCTCTGTCCCCCTCCCTGTTTCTCTCCCCCTCCCTCCCTGTTTCTTTCTCCCCCCTCCCTCCCTGTTTCTTTCTCCCCCCTCCCTCCCTGTTTCTTTCTCCCCCCTCCCTCCCTGTTTCTTTCTCCCCCCTCCCTGTTTCTTTCTCCCCCTCCCTGTTTCTGTCTCCCCCTCCCTGTTTCTTTCTCCCCCCTACTCCCTCCCTGTTTCTTTCTCCCCCCTACTCCCTCCCTGTTTCTTTCTCCCCCCTACTCCCTCCCTGTTTTTCTCCGCCCCTCCCTGTTTCTTTATCCCCCCTCCCTGTTTCTTTATCCCCCCTCCATGTTTCTTTATCCCCCCCTGTTTCTTTATCCCCCCTCCCTTCCTGTCCCCCCTCCCTGTTTCTCTCCCCCTCCCTCCCTGTTTCTTTCTCCCCCCTCCCTCCCTGTTTCTTTCCCCCCCTCCCTCCCTGTTTCTTTCTCCCCCCTCCCTCCCTGTTTCTTTCTCCCCCTCCCTGTTTCTTTCTCCCCCTCCCTGTTTCTTTCTCCCCCTACTCCCTCCCTGTTTCTTTCTCCCCCCTACTCCCTCCCTGTTTCTTTCTCCGCCCCTCCCTGTTTCTTTATCCCCCCTCCCTGTTTCTTTATCCCCCCTCCCTGTTTCTTTATCCCCCCTCCCTGTTTCTTTATCCCCCCTCCCTTCCTGTTTCTTTATCCCCCCTCCCTCCCTGTTTCTTTATCCCCCCTCCCTCCCTGTTTCTTTATCCCCCCTCCCTGTTTCTTTCTCCCCCCCCTCCCTCCCTGTTTCTTTATCCCCCCTCCCTGTTTCTTTCTCCCCCCTCCCTCCCTGTTTCTTTCTCCCCCCTACTCCCTCCCTGTTTCTTTATCCCCCCTCCCTGTTTCTTTATCCCCCCTGTTTCTTTATCCCCCCTCCCTGTTTCTTTATCCCCCCCTCCCTGTTTCTTTATCCCCCCTCCCTCCCTGTTTCTTTATACCCCCCTCCCTCCCTGATTCTTTATCCCCCCCTGTTTCTTTATCCCCCCCTCCCTCCCTGTTTCTTTATCCCCCCTCCCTCCCTGTTTCTTTATCCCCCCTCCATCCCTGTTTCTTTATCCCCCCTCCCTCCCTGTTTCTTTCTTCCCCCCTCCCTCCCTGTTTCTTTCTTCCCCCCTCCCCTACCTGTGTTGTAGCGTGGCCGAGCTGTGTACTGTCCGCGGGTACAGGGAGCTTTTGTTTCCTGTATCCGGCGGACTAACAGGAAGTGCACACTCAGTGTTCACTTCCTTTTAGTCCGGCCGGGTACAGGAGACAGATGCTCCCTGTACCGGCGGACTATGCAGGGCTCGGCCACGCTACATTGAGGGAGTGACAGGAGGGAGCGTTGAGCGCTTCCCTCCTGTCAGCCCCTCTCCTCTGGCTGCGCCCGGGCAGAGCTGCAGCCGCCTGAGGCTCTCTGCAGAGCGCTCGGGCGGCTGCAGCAAAAGGGGGGCCGGCGGAGCTTGGGGGGATTTCCCCATTACCTGTCCCCCCCGCATGATTTGCTGGAGGGGATGCGTCCCCCCCATCCCCCCCGGTTCCTACGCCCATGATTTGAGTTGAAATTGAGAGTATGTCTTCTGATAGGCCTATCTTTAGCTTGGGGCTTATCACATACCCCAGTTTTATATATCGCCACAAAAGGGTACATACTTGAAACGTAGACACCCCGAGGTATTGCATGTATGTGGAGTGCTTTGATGCAACTTTTTTTAGCCAGACAAAAGATAAAACAAGTTGAAGAACGTGTGTGGAGGTAACTGTTCAATCCTCAATTTTACACACGCACACCGCTTTTTGACTGTGATTTAGGAGAGCCCGCTGTTGGTTATTGCAAGAACACACCCCGGGTTGTTTTCTGCGAGGCCTCCTAAGGACACCCATGCCCCCCCATGCATAGGTCTGCCAGGATTTGGGGAAGGTACGGTAACAATTGAATGACTTGCCATTTGAGTTGAAATTGAGAGTATGTCTTCTGATAGGCCTATCTTTAGCTTGGGGCTTATCACATACCCCAGTTTTATATATCGCCACAAAAGGGTACATACTTGAAACGTAGACACCCCGAGGTATTGCATGTATGTGGAGTGCTTTGATGCAACTTTTTTTAGCCAGACAAAAGATAAAACAAGTTGAAGAACGTGTGCGGAGGTAACTGTTCAATCCTCAATTTTACACACGCACACCGCTTTTTGACTTGATTTAGGAGAGCCCGCTGTTGGTTATTGCAAGAACACACTCCGGGTTGTTTTCTGCGAGGCCTCCTAAGGACACCCATGCCCCCCCATGCATAGGTCTGCCAGGATTTGGGGAAGTTACGGTTACAATTGAATGACTTGCCATTTGAGTTGAAATTGAGAGTATGTCTTCTGATAGGCCTATCTTTAGCTTGGGGCTTATCACATACCCCATGTGGCGAAACCGACCTCGCCACGTGTCCTTGGAGGGGGCTGATTGCCCGCCTCTTGCCTTTGGACTATGGACCAGACTTTATGGGAATGTGATACCCCAGATAGCCATACCATGGAGCCTATTCATATAATGAAAGACTATGGGAAAGACTTTAGCTCCATGGCAATTGTACTGTGTGAGTAGGATCTGCGCGCTATTCGGTAGTCTTGTGCGTGCAGATCCCAGCTATCTGGGGATAGGTGAAATGTCTGTGTGTTATGTGTAAATGTGACTTTATGTATTTTAAAGTGTTTTATGTCGTTTTGCAACCATGTGGTTAATGGAGTCTGCCTTTAGTCCTGGGTAATTGGATTACTTCTCCAATTAACTCCAGGGCAGAAGGGAGGAAACCAGGGTGCATTGTGGGGATGTTTTTCTGCCAGCCAGAAAGGAACAAAATATACTTTTAGTAACTTTTGAACCCCTGGTCGGATTCATGCCATTTTTTAATATGTTGTTCCCCTGAATGGATTGATTGTGGATATGTATTTTTATGTGAATGTGATGTATGGTTTTAAAGTTATGAAAGTTGTGTAAAAGTATATTTTACACTGTATGCATAATGGGATTATGTGTCACACTAAGGGGAGGGGATGTGTGGGAGGTAACATCTATGTCATTGGTTATTTTATGCCTCCCCCTGGGTGTGGCCTGTATGTGTGAGTTGGAAATAAAAGCCAGGCTGGATGAGCCAGTCCAGAGTTCCTGTTTTACCCTCAAAGTGAAGTGTCGTCTCATTATTGGGGGAAGGATTTATTGCATGCTGCTCCAGTTGACTGCTAGGAGTGCAAGCCTATTCGTATGGTTCCTATTCAGCTGTCTACAGCATTCAGAGGCTTGAGAGCATTCATATGCTTCTCAGATTCGGTGATTGTGGTGTCTGCCAGAGTGCTTGGAGTCCTCAGGAAACGCTAGGAGCATCCATTAACGGAGGTACTCAGTCGGGGTGCCAGGCGATCCGTTACATTGGTGGCAGCGGTGGGATGGCGTCCTAGTGTGAGGTAAAGCAGCTCGGAGACACAGTTCGTTTGGATTTACAAATTGAGGGCAACGCTAGCAGTCGTGCAGCGCCCCTGGGAGCAGACAAGTATGGAAGGTTCTGGCTCTGGAGATGATTGGCTGGCCGAGGTGAGGCAGCGAGTGGCCGAGTATGGGGATGATATACCCATGGAGACACGCCGGGTGATCTGGAACCAGGTCATGGCTGAGCGAAACACAAGGCTGGACCGAGAATTCCGGTTGGCAAAAGAGAGGAAGTATGCTCAGCAGCAGGAGCGGTACAGCAGCCGAGTAGAGGCTGCATCCGAGGAGGTTAGCCGTCTTTCCCTGAGGCGGCGGGAGGAACCCGAAGTGGGGGTCCTCATAGACTGGTCCTGTGAGGAACCACAACAGGCAGGTAGAGATGGGACCAAGGTCTCTCCACCGGGCCCTTACTCACAAATGTTGCGGGGCCTCACGGATTGGTCTTGGGAAGACCCACAGATGGCAGGTGGAGATGGGACTGCGGTCTCTCTACCGGCCCTACAGGGATGCTGGGCAGTCGGCCCAGATCCCCAGCGGCAGTGTGCGTTACAGGGAGCTGAAGGTGCCGTTCTTGCTCCCCAGCGGCAGTCTACGGTGCAGGGAGAGGAGCCTGTTATCCCCTCTCCCCAGCGGCTGAAGGTGTGTAAGGGAGAGGAGTTTGTTATTCCCTCTCCCCATCGGCAGCGCAGCTCACCAAGGGGAGACAGTAAGCCCCTCACCAGCGCAGATGGGACCGTGGTCTCTGCGCCCTGCATACAGGGAGTACAGATGGTCAGCCCTGCTCCCCAGCGGCTGAAAGTGTGTAAGGGAGAGGAGTTTGTTACCCCCTCTCCCCAGCGGCAGCTTAGCACACCAAGGGGAGACAGTAAGCCCCACACCAGCGCAGATGGGACCGTGGTCTCTGCGCCCAAGTTACAGGGAGCGGAAGGAGCCGTCCTCCCTCCCCAGCGGCAGTGTGATTTGTTGGGAATTGGGAGCCCGGTCTCCATTCCCCAGCGGCAGAGTATCCAGCAGGGAATAGAGAGCCCAGCCCCCTTTCCCCCACAGCAGGACTCTGTGCTGGGAGGAGAGACAGTCGGTCTCCCTCCGCAGAGACGGGAAGTATGCATGGGAGAGGAGATTGTTACCACCTCTCCCCAGCGGCGGATCATTAATGTACAGGGAATAGAGAGCCCAGTCTCCATTCCCCAGCGGCAGAGTGTTCTAATGGGAGAGGAGCGGGTTACCACCTCTCCCCAGCGGCAGCTTAATGTACCAGGGGGAGACTGTAAGCCCCACACCTGTGCAGATGGGACCGTGGTCTCTGCACTTCCAGCACAGGGGGTAGGGACGGTCGGTCCTGCCCCCCCACAACAGGGCTGTTTAGCCAAAGGGGAGACAGTCTGTCTCCAGCAGCAGAGCTGTGTAACTAAAGGGGAGACAGTCGGTCTCCAGCAGCAGAGTTGTGTAACTCAAGGGGAGACAGTCGGTCTCCAGCAGCAGAGCGGTGTATTTAAAGGGGAGACAGTCTGTCTCCAGCAGCAGAGCTGTGTAACTAAAGGGGAGACAGTCTGTCTCCAGCAGCAGAGCTGTGTAACTAAAGGGGAGACAGTCGGTCTCCAGCAGCAGAGCTGTGTAACTCAAGGGGAGACAGTCGGTCTCCAGCAGCAGAGCGGTGTAACTCAAGGGGAGACAGTCGGTCTCCAGCAGCAGAGCGGTGTATTTAAAGGGGAGACAGTCGGTCTCCAGCAACCAGGCTCCAACCAGACTACTCCCGTGGTAGTGCTGGCAACAGGACAGAGTACCGCTGGTCTCTGCCCCCTCAGCAACCTACCAAGGCAGCCTACCAGTCCCCCACACAGCCGTGGTGAGGCACCTGAACCTGGACAAGATTCTCCCTCACCCAGGTGTAGTAACTGTTTATTGTGGGTGGGCTGCTCTGCTGTTTCTGTCTTGTGGGTGGGCTGCTGGACTAACAAGGGCACTGACCGGCAGGAGGTCAAGTACCCTGTTAGTCTGGGGGGTAAAGGGGAGAAGTGTGGCGAAACCGACCTCGCCACGTGTCCTTGGAGGGGGCTGATTGCCCGCCTCTTGCCTTTGGACTATGGACCAGACTTTATGGGAATGTGATACCCCAGATAGCCATACCATGGAGCCTATTCATATAATGAAAGACTATGGGAAAGACTTTAGCTCCATGGCAATTGTACTGTGTGAGTAGGATCTGCGCGCTATTCGGTAGTCTTGTGCGTGCAGATCCCAGCTATCTGGGGATAGGTGAAATGTCTGTGTGTTATGTGTAAATGTGACTTTATGTATTTTAAAGTGTTTTATGTCGTTTTGCAACCATGTGGTTAATGGAGTCTGCCTTTAGTCCTGGGTAATTGGATTACTTCTCCAATTAACTCCAGGGCAGAAGGGAGGAAACCAGGGTGCATTGTGGGGATGTTTTTCTGCCAGCCAGAAAGGAACAAAATATACTTTTAGTAACTTTTGAACCCCTGGTCGGATTCATGCCATTTTTTAATATGTTGTTCCCCTGAATGGATTGATTGTGGATATGTATTTTTATGTGAATGTGATGTATGGTTTTAAAGTTATGAAAGTTGTGTAAAAGTATATTTTACACTGTATGCATAATGGGATTATGTGTCACACTAAGGGGAGGGGATGTGTGGGAGGTAACATCTATGTCATTGGTTATTTTATGCCTCCCCCTGGGTGTGGCCTGTATGTGTGAGTTGGAAATAAAAGCCAGGCTGGATGAGCCAGTCCAGAGTTCCTGTTTTACCCTCAAAGTGAAGTGTCGTCTCATTATTGGGGGAAGGATTTATTGCATGCTGCTCCAGTTGACTGCTAGGAGTGCAAGCCTATTCGTATGGTTCCTATTCAGCTGTCTACAGCATTCAGAGGCTTGAGAGCATTCATATGCTTCTCAGATTCGGTGATTGTGGTGTCTGCCAGAGTGCTTGGAGTCCTCAGGAAACGCTAGGAGCATCCATTAACGGAGGTACTCAGTCGGGGTGCCAGGCGATCCGTTACACCCCAGTTTTATATATCGCCACAAAAGGGTACATACTTGAAACGTAGACACCCCGAGGTATTGCATGTATGTGGAGTGCTTTGATGCAACTTTTTTTTAGCCAGACAAAAGATAAAACAAGTTGAAGAACGTGTGTGGAGGTAACTGTTCAATCCTCAATTTTACACACGCACACCGCTTTTTGACTGTGATTTAGGAGAGCCCGCTGTTGGTTATTGCAAGAACACACCCCGGGTTGTTTTCTGCGAGGCCTCCTAAGGACACCCATGCCCCCCCATGCATAGGTCTGCCAGGATTTGGGGAAGGTACGGTTACAATTGAATGACTTGCCATTTGAGTTGAAATTGAGAGTATGTCTTCTGATAGGCCTATCTTTAGCTTGGGGCTTATCACATACCCCAGTTTTATATATCGCCACAAAAAGGTACATACTTGAAACGTAGACACGCACACAGCTTTTTGACTGTGGAACACACCCCGGGTTTATCACGATTCCGGGAACCTAACACGCTAACAGACACACACACAGAAAAGGTGCCGTACCGGACCTTAGAGTGGCCGGGCTAAGCACACACAGAATAGTCAGGAGACAAGCCGAGTCAGGGGAACCAGAAAACAGAATAACGAGAAACAAGCCGAGGTCAAAGGGTAGGAGAAAGTCACAAAGTCAGTTTAACAAGCCAGAGAGTACGTAACCACAAATCACAAGTTCAGAATCAATACTATACAGCAAAGACCACAACAGGGCAGGGAGGAACAGGAAAGGTGAGTATAAATACCCTAGGTTAAATTCTGATTGGATAACTTCCAATCAGAATTAACAATCACATGTGGGAGATATCTAAGCCTCCCACTGTGATTGTGGTACTGTTGCTTTAACGCCGGGTCACTCACGTGACCCCGGCGTTTGCATAAATCAACGACCTTCCAGCGTGCAGCGTTATACATGCTGCCGCTGGGAGGCGTGACGGATGCGAGCGGTGAGCGGCGGAGAGGAGACGCCGCTCGCCGACAGGTAGGAGGAGGGGAGACCGCCAGGGTTGTTTTCTGCGAGGCCTCCTAAGGACACCCATGCCCCCCATGCACGGGGTAAATGTAACAACCCCCCCAAAAGAAAAAGACACCAAAAAAAAAAACTGAACGGCAAAAAATAAATTAAAAATGGGCCAGCGTGTGGTATCGTTTGAAACAGTCTCCAATGCAGAGTCCAGGCTGCCCAGGGCAATCAGGACAGTAATATACACTGTCTTTTCTCTGCCCCCTCTTAGAACAGACCCTGCATCTTTTTTGGGGATTCTGTTTTGCCGCAGTAGGGGGAATTTTAAAAATAAAATGTGTAGCCCCAACTCTGCTCTCTCCCATCACCGCCCGGGGAGCAGGTGCATCACGGTACAAAATCCCCGAAATGATCTGGAGCTGAAACTGTAAAAATCTCAGTTGCGTCCCGGGGTTTGCTTTTTTGAACAACAAGAAAGCGTTGTGGGTTGCAATCTGCATTAGGTAGATTGCAACCTTTTTGTACCAGGCCCTTGTCTTTCGTATAACTAGGTAGGGCTGCAGCAGCTGATCTGCCAGATCAACCCCACCCATATGACGGTTATAGGCCTTGATGCACACTGGCTTCCTCGTTCTCTCAGCTCTGCCACGTACAGGGACCTCCACAGTCCCCTCAGTGTGGATGGTGGTAAGAAGGTACACATCCTTCTTGTCTCTGTACTTAACTGCCAACAGCTCCTCTTGGCGCAGAGCTGAGGTCTCCCCCCTCCGTAGCCGGGTGCGTGCAAGTTGTCCTGGGAAACCTGTACTGTTCTTTTTAATTGTGCCGCAAGCTACTGTATCAAAACAGTACAGTAGCTTGAACAAAGGGACACTTGTATAAAAATTGTCAGTATACAAGTGGTACCCTTTGTTCATCAGGGGGAATATCAGGTCCCAGACAATCTTGCCACTGGTTCCCATATGTTCTGGGCAACCTGGAGGGTCAAGGTGGCTATCCTTTCCCTCGTACACCCGGAAGGCCTTAGTATACCCAGTCTCGCTATCACAGAGCTTATACATCTTTACACCATACCTAGAGCGCTTGGAAGGAACATACTGCTTGAATCCCAGCCTTCCCTTATACTTCATCAGGGATTCATCCACGCATATATTCCTTCCAGGTGTATAAGCCTCTGCAAGCCTGGCAGCAAAGTGGGTAATCAGGGGGCGGATTTTATACAGCCTGTCAAACTGGGGATGCTCCCTAGGGGGACACAGGCTGTTGTCGCTGAAGTGCATGAAATGCAGAATCATTTCATACCTCTTCCTCGACATACATTGGGAGTAAATGGGGGTAGAGCAGATGGGGCTACTGCTCCAGTAGGAGCGGATGGAGGGCTTCTTTATGATGCCCATCAGCATAGTCAATGCCCAGAATCTTTTAAATTCTGGCACATCGATGGGGGCCCATTGCTGCTTTGCCAAAAAAGAGTCCGGTTTTGTAGCTCGGAATTGATGGGCATATAAATTAGTTCGGGCGACAATGTTCCCCAATACATCATCGCCCAGAAACACCTCCATAAACTGCTGAGGGCTAAATCCTGTGACATCCAAATTAATCCCTGGATTTGCAGTAAAGGATGGGATGTCTGGCCTCTGGTTATGAGGCACTACCCACTCCTCAGCAGTTCTGCCAGCTGGAGCAGCACGTCTCCTTCTGGCAGGGGGACTAGCAGGCACAGATACAACATCACCAGATACATCACTAGCAGTAGACACTGTATCGAGTGATGATGTATCTGAGCACCTGGCAGGGTCAAAATCAGGGTCAGAGTCTGACATAGACGCGTCAGACTCTAGCGCAAGGGTGGCATATGACTGCTCAGCGCGGGTTGTCTTCCGTGACCCGTGTGCCATGATCACAATTGCTTTACTTAGTGACCTGTAACAAAAAAAAATAAAAAATAAAAAATAACCCCTGAAAAAATGAACAGACAGCAAAATAAGTGATGCTGTGCAAGAGCCTGTGATCTGTATAGTGATCACTGGCAGGGCAGGGGTTAATCGTTCTGAAAAGAGCTTTTGGGTCTCAAAAAAGATCACAAAGAAAATGAACCCCTAAAAAAAAAAAGGCACAAACAGCAGAAAAGATCTGCTGTGCAAGAGCCAGTGATTATAGTGATCACTGGCAAGACAGGGGTTAATGGCTCTGAAAAGAGCCTTTGGGTCTCAAGATTTTACAAATCCCTACCTATAAATACCTAAATCTCTCTAGCTAAAAAACAGATCTCTCTCTCTCTCTCTCACACTAAAACACAAGTGAAGAGAGGGAGGCAGATCCACACTAATCAGAGAAATGGGGAACACACTTGGGATGAAATTTCTAATGGGGCAAGCTGTGATTGTATGACTCCAGCCTGCCCCTTATGATGCGGCATGCTAGGGACGCCCCCAGAAGCCCCTTGATTCACTGCCTTTCGAAAAAAAAAGGGGGGGAGTTAATATTGATCATTTTCTTTATTTTATATTTATTTTTTTATATATATTATTTTATATGCACGGAGTGCCAGGACCCCTCAAGGCACTCATCACATGCAGTACATCACTGCTATACTATCAGAGCTTCCAGAGCTCAAAATAGGTGCAGACGTACCAGGTACGTCCAAGGTCATTATGGACTGTTTTCTGCCAGACGTACCTGATACGTCCGCAGTCGGGAAGGGGTTAAACTCCATCATCCCCAGGCACAGGAAACATACATATATATAAGTGGGGACTTTGAAAATCTTTCAACCTGAAAAGTGGGGACTTAGAACTTTTTTTTGCCTGGAAAGGTGGGGACTTTGAAAATCTTTCATCCTGAAAAGTGGGGACTTAGAACTTTTTTTCGCCTGAAAAGTGGGGACTTAGAAAATATTTTGCACATTTAAAAATAGAAAAATAAATACATTTCAGCACACAGCAGCCCCTCAAGTTGCATCCCCTGACAGCCCCCACCTGGGTGACCAACATATCCAAAAATCAGCCAGATCCCTGCAGGGGTTCAGGAATTTCATGGAAGTCATAATTTTAGCGGTAACCGCCAGGCTCCCGTAACCGAAATTAGTTCCATAGAATCGCGGCCAAGTGCCGCTGGATAACAACCGGCAAAACGCAAGGTTTTCATGCCGAAAATAGTTCCAGGGATTTCGCGCCTATGTCCCCTGAAGTCTTTTCTCGGTTTTGGGCCACGCAGACGCCCGCCAGGGGTCTAGCTTTCGGTTCTACCGCTGGAGGGAGACAGGGAAGCAGGCAGGCAGGCAGCCAGTCAGGCAGCCAGCCAGGCAGGCAGGCAGGCAGGCTGGCTGTACTGCCTACGTAGGTCTTTGAGCTTACATTCAGCAGCCTCCCCTGCCCTGTGGGACGACCAGGGTTAAGCCCCCTCATTTCACGGCCTGCTCAACCGCCTCCCACCCCTCCCGTTCGGCCACCTCCGTGCCTTAAGCCCCCTCTGGTGACGGTCCCTTCCGCTCGGGCCTTAAGCCCCCTTTGGTGATTGCTCCCCTCCGCTCGGGCCTTAAGCCCCCCGCCCCTGAGACCCTGGAGGCATGGAAGCCTAGTTCACGCACCCCAAGTGTGCAGTGGCGCCCATGTCAGAAGTCGCAGATGACTTATATGTCAAGTTGTCCCTCCAAGGCCCTGCTGCAGTAGCTGGCCGCAATGCTGGATGTTTTTTTTTTATTCTTGGCAGTGTCAGCTTCACTCTCCTTCTCACTCTCTTGTGTGTGTGTGTGTGGGGGTGGAGGGGTGGGTTAAGTCCCTGGAGGACACCTCTACTTCCTTCTTGCAACACCCACCTATGCCCAACTCTGTATCTCCTGTCCGTGTGTTGTCTCCACACATGTTGGGTATCTTCCAAGGTGCCAAGTTGTCCAGGGAGGCGATAAAATGTGGAGTGAAAGAGGCCAGAAGACACCCCACCCACCACAGATGGCCCGTCCACCAGGGCCACTCTCCCCATTGCCAGGGAGGGAGCAGGCACAGAGAGCCAGACCACATGGGTAGGACGGCGGTGGGCGGGAGAGGAGAGCATCCCCAACCCGACACACCGCTTACCCCCTGGTACAACCTCCATGCCTACACTTCCCAGTGCCTGGCGGCAGGGAGGAAGCGTTCAAAGGGCAGCAAGACCACAGAGGTAAGGGCAGTGTGCAGGAGGAGAGAGCTTCTCCAACCCGTCACACCGCTTGCAACAAGGCCCGTCCACCAGGGCCACTCTCCCCATTGTAGGGTGCCAGGGAGGGAGCAGGCACAGACAACCAGACCACAGGGGTAGGACGGCGGTTGGCGGGAGGGGAGAGCATCCACAACCCGTCACACCGCTTACCCCCTGGCCCTGCCTCCATGCCTACACTCCACGGTGCCGGGTGGCAGGGAGAAAGCCTTCAAAGGGCAACCAGTACGCAGAGGAAGGGTAGTAGTGGTGCTCTTCTCCAAAGCATCACATCGCTTGCATCAAGGCCCATCCACAAGTGACACTCTACACATTGTAGGGTGCCGGGGAGGGAGCAGGCACAGACAACCAGACCACAGGGGTAGGACGGCGGTAGGCGGGAGGGGAGAGCATCCACAACCCGTCACACCGCTTATCCCCTGGCCCAGCCTTCATGCCTACATTCCACGGTGCCGGTTGGCAGGGAGAAAGCCTTCAAAGGGCAACCAGTACACAGAGGAAGGGTAGTAGTGGAGCTCTTCTCCAAAGCATCATATCGCTTGCAACAAGGCCCATCCACCAGTGACACTCTCCCCGTTGTAGGGTGCTGGGGAGGGAGCAGGCACAGACAACCAGACCACAGGGGTAGGACGGCGGTGGGCGGGAGGGGAGAGCATCCACAACCCGTCACACCGCTTACCCCGTGGCCCAACCTCCATGCCTACACTCCCCAGTGCCTGGCAGCAGGGAGGAAGCGTTCAAAGGGCAGCAAGACCACACAGGTAGGGTGGTGGGCGGGAGGAGAGAGCTTCTCCAACCCGTCACACCGCTTCCAACCAGGCCCATCCACCAGGGCCACTCTCCCCGTTGTAGGGTGCTGGGGAGGGAGCAGGCACCGACAACCAGACCACAGGGGTAGGACGGCGGTGGGCGGGAGGGAAGAGCATCCACAACCCGTCACACCGCTTACCCCGTGGCCCAACCTCCATGCCTACACTCCCCAGTGCCTGGCAGCAGGGAGGAAGCGTTCAAAGGGCAGCAAGACCACACAGGTAGGGCGGTGGGCGGGAGGAGAGAGCTTCTCCAACCTGTCACACCGCTTCCAACCAGGCCCATCCACCAGGGCCACTCTCCCCATTGTAGGGTGCCGGGGAGGGAGCAGGCACAGACAACCAGACCACAGAGGTAGGACGGCAGTGGGCGGGAGGGGAGAGCATCCACGACCCGTCACACTGCTTACCCCCTGGCCCAACCTCCATGCCTACACTCCCCGGTGCCAGGCGGGGAAGCTTTCAAAGGACAGCCAGACCGCAGAGGTAGTGCGGTGGGCAGGAGGAGAGAGCTTCTCCAACCCGTCACACCACTTCCCCCAAGGCCCAACCTCCAAGCCCGCACTCCATATTGCAGGGTGGCAGGGAGGGAATAGGCACAGTCAGCCAGACCACAGGGATAGGACGGCGGTGGGCGGGAGGGGAGAGCATCCCCAACCCGTCACACCGCTTACCCCCTGGCCCAACCTCCAGGCCCACACTCCACATTGCAGGGTAGCGGGCGGGAACAAGAACAGGCAGGCAGGCCACAGGGATTGGACGGCGAGTTGCGGGAGGGGAGGTCATCCCCAACCCGTCCCAACGCTTACCCCCTGGCCCAACCTCCAGGCCCACACTCCACATTGCAGGGTAGCGGGCGGGAACAAGAACAGGCAGGCAGGCCACAGGGATAGGATGGCGAGGGGCGGGAGGGGAGGTCATCCCCAACCCGTCACAACGCTTACCCCCTGGCCCAACCTCCAGGCCCACACTCCACATTGCAGGGTAGCGGGCGGGAACAAGAACAGGCAGGCAGGCCACAGGGATAGGATGGCGAGGGGCGGGAGGGGAGGTCATCCCCAACCCGTCACAACGCTTACCCCCTGGCCCAGCCTCCATGCCTACACTCCGCTGACTTTGTGGCAGACAGTCATGCAGGATACGTAGACAACTTCGGAGCTGGTAAATAAAAAACGCTCTGTGCGGCCATGGGTTAATCGGAGGCATTAAAAGTCGGCCTCCTTTGTCCCCACCAGGGAAGGGGACCTCAGCAGGCCACGGGGCACCAGCCTCCTCCACGGCGCACACGGTATCGTACCTCTGCTTTTAGACGGGGCAGGGAGCAAACTCAGTTGGAGGTCACCAGACAGGGAGAGAAGCGCTTGGCTCGCAGACAGGTAGCGCCCTCACTGGCGGAGCCCGGTGTGAGTCCAGGGACCACGCCTGAGGCGGAGGAGAGAAGGACCATTTCGGCCTGTTTGCAGGGGGCCACCAGGGACCGCCTCAGCGAAAGCCTCTTCCCAGCTCAGGCGCAGGGAGCCGTATCGATCGGAGAAGGTAGTGGGGTAAACATGGAGGTCAAGAAGGTCCGATTCCAATAGAAGACAGGTAAGTGAGATAACCTCCTGTAAGTCTGGAACTCTGTGTAGGCATCAGAGAACTAGCCAGGGTCCCCTGACCACCAAAGGGGGTAAAACTTTCTGTCAGTCTGGAACTCTTGGCATAGGAGAACCGGCCAGACTCCCCTGCCTATTGTTCAAAATTTTCGCTCCGAGATAATCTCCTCAAGGGTGCCCCCAGCAGTTATCGTGCACTTTCTGCACGCGCGTCATTTAGGGGGACCGAACCAACAAAGTGTCCGACCTCATGGAAGTGGTGCCTGGACACAGCTAGGCAGATCCGACCTCATTTCTGTCAAAGGCCGGAGCTCATGGGACTTAGAAAATTTTTTTTCGCTCTTTGCCGCCGTGCCCTTCCCAGCCACCAGGGGGCGCCACTAGGGTTGCAAGGTGACCGGGGCAGGCTCCCTTCCCCTGCCTGACCTGCCCCCCTGAAGTCCCGCAATGAAGGGAGGTCGTGGAGGGCAGATGACGATTGCAGACAGGAAAGGGGGGAAACCGCCTGTCCGTCTGGAACTCTTCCTGGGCATAGGAGAACCAGCCAGAGTCCCCTGCCTGCTTGTGGGACTTTGAACATTTTTCAACCTGAAAAGTGGGGACTTTGAAAATATTTCACCATGTAAAGTGGGGAACTTGGATTATATGCTGCACAATCTCCTCGGGGGTGGCGCCACAGCTGACAGCGCGACCGACCCCATGGACGTTTAGACTGGACGCAGCAGGGCAGAACCGACCCCGTTTTTGCCTCACACCTGGAGCTCGCTGAAGGCTGCCCAACCCCTGCCTGCCTGCCTGCGTGCCTCCCTGCCTGGCCAGCCTAGCTGGGGACCTTGGTGTCCCTAATCATTTTCGCCAACCAGGGGGTGCTCCACTAGAGGTGCAGGGGACACAGGGCAGGCACCCTTCACCTGCCCAACCAATCCTGGGTGGCTGGGAGCGAGCAGAGGACCTTGGAAACTTTTATCGTTTTTGTCAACCGGGGGGCGCCACTAGGGATGCAGGGTGCCCAGGGCAGGCTCCCTTCCCCTCCCCATCAAGCCCCCTGAAGTCCCGCAACGAAGGGAGGTCGGGGAGGGCAGATGACGATTGCAGACAGGAAAGGGGGGAAACCGCCTGTCAGTCTGGAACTCTTCCTGGGCATAGGAGAACCAGCCAGAGTCCCCTGCCTGCTTGTGGGACTTTGAACATTTTTCAACCTGAAAAGTGGGGACTTTGAAAATATTTCACCATGTAAAGTGGGGAACTTGGATTATATGCTGCACAATCTCCTCGGGGGTGGCGCCAGAGCTGACAGCACGACCGACCCCATGGACGTTTAGCCTGGACGCAGCAGGGCAGAACCGACCCCGTTTTTGCCTCATACCTGGAGCTCGCTGAAGGCTGCCCAACCCCTGCCTGCCTGCCTGGCCAGCCCAGCTGTGGACCTTGGTGTCCCTAATCATTTTTGCCAACCAGGGGGTGCTCCACTAGAGGTGCAGGGGACACATGGCAGGCACCCTTCACCTGCCCAACCAATCCTGGGTGGCTGGGAGCAAGCAGAGGCCCCTGGAGCATTTTATCATTTTCTGCCACCGGGGGGCGCCACTAAGGGTGCAGGGGTCCCAGGGCAGGCACCCTTCCCCTGCCCGCCAAACCCCGGGAGGCTGGGAGCAAGCAGAGGCCCCTGGAGCATTTTATCATTTTCGGCCTCCGGGGGGCGCCACTAAGGGTGCAGGGGTCCCAGGGCAGGCACCCTTCCCCTGCCCGCCAAACCCTGGGAGGCTGGGAGCAAGCAGAGGCCCCTGGAGCATTTTATCATTTTCGGCCACCGGGGGGCGCCACTAAGGGTGCAGGCGTCCCAGGGCAGGCACCCTTCCCCTGCCCGCCAAACCCCGGGAGGCTGGGAGCAAGCAGAGGCCCCTGGAGCATTTTATCATTTTCGGCCACCGGGGGGCGCCACTAAGGGTGCAGGCGTACCAGGGCAGGCACCCTTCCCCTGCCCGCCAAACCCCGGGAGGCTGGGAGCAAGCAGAGGCCCCTGGAGCATTTTATCATTTTCGGCCATCGGGGGGCGCCACTAAGGGTGCAGGGGTCCCAGGGCAGCCTCCCCATCCTGCCCCCTGAAGTCCCGCAACAAAGGAAGGTCGGGGTGGGCATATAACGATTGCAGACAGGTAAGGGGGAAAACCACCTGTCAGTGTGGAACTCTGGTTGGTCATAGGAGAACCTGCAAGAGTCAGGACCGGTGCTAGGATTTTTAGTTACACAGGCGAAGAGGCATTTTGGTGCCCCCCACCCTCGTTTAAAATAAGGTTCATACAAACACAGAAATAATCATACAGAGACATACAGACACAGACAGAGACATACATGCATATAAAGACATACATACAGAGGCATACCGTCATACAGACACATACATACATACATAGACATACAGAAACATACATACAGAGACATCCAGGCATACAGACACATACATACATACATAGACATACAGAAACATACATACAGAGACATCCAGGCATACAGACACATACATACATACATAGACATACAGAAACATACATACAGAGACATCCAGGCATACAGACACATACATACATACAGAGACATACAGGCATACAAAGACATACACGCATACAGAGACATACCGTCATACAGACACATACATATATACAGGTATACAGAGACATACAGGCATACAGACACATACGTACAAAGACATACAGGCATACAGATACATACATTTGTACATACAGAGACATACAGGCATACAGACACATACATTTGTACATACAGAGACATACAGGCATACGGACACATACATTTGTACATACAGAGACATACAGGCATACAGAAACATACAGACACATACATTTTGTACAGACATACAGGCATACAGAGACATACAGGCATACAGAAACATACATACAAAGCCATACAGGCATACAGAGGCCTACATACATACATACATACATACATACAGAGACATACATACATACAGAGACATACACAATTACATACTTACATCAGTTCAATCTTGTCCCCTGGATGCATGCTGTCTGGCTCCTTGGAGTCCTGTCCTGCAGCCCAGCCCCATCACAGGGCGCCAGCCGCGCTGTGTGGTACACAGGGAGCAGGGATATGATGTCATTCATATACTCGCCCCCTCCACACAGCCTGCGGCAGACACCAGGGTAGGTGCAGTGGCGTACACATGACCCATGGGGCCCCAGTGCGCAAATTGATCCGTGCTCCCCCCCCCCTCGCGCTTACTTTGCACGGGCCGGGGCCGCAACACATGGCGGCGGGCACCTGGTCGCAGGGGTTGCAGGGCCGTGACCCCTGCGACCGCGGTATGTACGCCAGTGCATGCAGATGCACACACACTTAAAGGACCACTACAGACACCCAGATCACATCAGCTCAATGAAGTGGTCTGGGTGTCAGGTCCCTCTAGTTTTAACCCTGCAGCTGAAAACATAGCAGTTTCAGAGAAACTGCTATGTTTCACCGAGGGTTAATCCAGCCTCTAGTGGATGTCTCACTGACAGCCACTAGAGGAGCTTCCGCTATTCTAAAACACTGAACGTCCATAGGAAAGCATTGAGTAATGCTTTCCTATGGGCGGTTTGAATGCGTGCACGGCAAGGGCATTCGGAGCTGAGAGGCAGAGGAATCCCCAGCGCCAAGGGAGAAAGGTAAGTGCTGAAGACACACACACTCTCACGAACAGATGCATACACACCAGCTAACGGACACACATTTACTGACAGACACACTCAGCGACAGACAGACATACACACTCACTTACAAAACATACACTCTCACTGACAAAACATACACTCTCACTGACAAACACACACTCACTAACAGACATCAAACAGACTCACTAATACACACACAAACACACTCAGTAAGAGACACACAGTAACACAATCACTGACACTCACTAGCAGACACACTCACTGACACACTAGCAGACACACACACTCACTCACTAGCAGACACACTCACTGACACTAGCAGACACACTCACTGACACTAGCAGACACACTCACTGACACTCACTAGCAGACACACACACTGACACTCACTAGCAGACGCACACACTCACACTCACTAGCAGACACACTCACTGACACTCACTAGCAGACACACACAATGACACTCACTAGCAGACACACTCACTGACGCTCACTAGCAGACACACACACTGACGCTCACTAGCAGACACACACACTGACACTCACTAGCAGACACACTCACTGACGCTCACTAGCAGACACACTCACTGACGCTCACTAGCAGACACACTCACTGACACTCACTAGCAGACACACACACTGACGCTCACTAGCAGACACACACACTGACACTCACTAGCAGACACACTCACTGACGCTCTCTAGCAGACACACTCACTGACGCTCTCTAGCAGACACACTCACTGACGCTCACAAGCAGACACACTCACTGACACTCACTAGCAGACACACACACTGACACTCACTATCAGACACACTCACTGACACTCACTAGCAGACACACACACTGACACTCACTAGCAGACACACTCACTGACGCTCACTAGCAGACACACTCACTGACGCTCACTAGCAGACACACTCACTGACGCTCACTAGCAGACACACATACTGACGCTCACTAGCAGACACACACACTGACGCTCACTAGCAGACACACACACACACACACACACACACACTAACACTCACACTAACACATGTTTTTTTTTTTAATTTAATCCCCCAGCCTCCTTACCTTTTTGGAGTGCTGAAGGGATTCCCTGGGGTCCAGTGGTGCTGCTGGGCTCCTGGGCTGGTTCCCTGGCTCCCTTGGTGGCTGGCTGGCTGGCTCCCTTGGTGGCTGGCTGGCTCCCTTGGTGGCTGGCTGGCTCCCTTGGTGGCTGGCTGGCTGGCTCCCGGGCGGGCGCGAGGGAGCACTCTCCCATGTGTGCTTCCTCTTCAGCTCCCTCGCGCACCTCGTAGGGATGCCGGCGCCGGAAGATGACGTCATCTTCCGGCTCCGGTATCAGTATACGGCGCGCGAGGGAGCTGAAGAGGAAGCACACATGGGAGAGTGCTCCCTCGCGCGCCCGCAGAACCGGGCGCTCGGCCACGCTACAACAGGTAGTCGGTTGGAGGGGAGCGCAGTGCGCTTCCCTCCTTCCGGTCAGCCTGATTTTGCGCCCCCAGGGCCGGTGCGCCCTAAGGCGGCCGTCTGGGCCGCCTTATGGTAGCGCCGGCCCTGGCAAGAGTCCCCTGCTTGCTCTGTTGGTTATTGCAAGAACACACCCCGGGTTGTTTTCTGCGAGGCCTCCTAAGGACACCCATGCCCCCCCATGCATAGGTCTGGCAGGATTTGGGGAAGGTACGGTAACAATTGAATGACTTGCCATTTGAGTTGAAATTGAGAGTATGTCTTCTGATAGGCCTATCTTTAGCTTGGGGCTTATCACATACCCCAGTTTTATATATCGCCACAAAAGGGTACATACTTGAAACGTAGACACCCCGAGGTATTGCATGTATGTGGAGTGCTTTGATGCAACTTTTTTTTTTAGCCAGAAAAAATATAAAACAAGTTGAAGAACGTGTGTGGAGGTAACTTGTTCAATCCTCAATTTTACACACGCACACCGCTATTTGACTGTGATTTAGGAGAGCCCGCTGTTGGTTATTGCAAGAACACACCCCGGGTTGTTTTCTGCGAGGCCTCCTAAGGACACCCATGCCCCCTCCATGCATAGGTCTGCCAGGATTTGGGGAAGGTACGGTAACAATTGAATGACTTGCCATTTGAGTTGAAATTGATAGTATGTCTTCTGATAGGCCTATCTTTAGCTTGGGGCTTATCACATACCCCAGTTTTATATATCGCCACAAAAGGGTACATACTTGAAACGTAGACACGCACACCGCTTTTTGACTGTGGAACACACCCCGGGATTATCACGATTCCGGGAACCTAACACGCTAACAGACACACACACACACACACACAGAAAAGGTGCCGTACCGGACCTTAGAGTGGCCGGGCTAAGCACACACAGAATAGTCAGGAGACAAGCCGAGTCAGGGGAACCAGAAAACAGAATAACGAGAAACAAGCCGAGGTCAAAGGGTAGGAGAAAGTCACAAAGTCAGTTTAACAAGCCAGAGAGTACGTAACCACAAATCACAAGTTCAGAATCAATACTATACAGCAAAGACCACAACAGGGCAGGGAGGAACAGGAAAGGTGAGTATAAATACCCTAGGTTAAATTCTGATTGGATAACTTCCAATCAGAATTAACAATCACATGTGGGAGATATCTAAGCCTCCCACTGTGATTGTGGTACTGTTGCTTTAACGCCGGGTCACTCACGTGACCCCGGCGTTTGCATAAATCAACGACCTTCCAGCGTGCAGCGTTATACATGCTGCCGCTGGGAGGCGTGACGGATGCGAGCGGCGAGCGGCGGAGAGGAGACAGGTAGGAGGAGGGGAGACCGCGGGCGGCGATGGACTGAGGGTGAGTGCTGCGAGTTGCAAGCAGCCTCCCCTACTAGCCGCCCGCGGACCCCTGACAGGGTTGTTTTCTGCGAGGCCTCCTAAGGACACCCATGCCCCCCATGCACGGGGTAAATGTAACAACCCCCCCCAAAGAAAAAGACACCAAAAAAAAAAAACTGAACGGCAAAAAATAAATTAAAAATGGGCCAGCGTGTGGTATTGTTTGAAACAGTCTCCAATGCAGAGTCCAGGCTGCCCAGGGCAATCAGGACAGTAATATACACTGTCTTTTCTCTGCCCCCTCTTAGAACAGACCCTGCATCTTTTTTGGGGATTCTGTTTTGCCGCAGTAGGGGGAATTTTAAAAATAAAATGTGTAGCCCCAACTCTGCTCTCTCCCATCACCGCCCGGGGAGCAGGTGCATCACGGTACAAAATCCCCGAAATGATCTGGAGCTGAAACTGTAAAAATCTCAGTTGCGTCCCGGGGTTTGCTTTTTTGAACAACAAGAAAGCGTTGTGGGTTGCAATCTGCATTAGGTAGATTGCAACCTTTTTGTACCAGGCCCTTGTCTTTCGTATAACTAGGTAGGGCTGCAGCAGCTGATCTGCCAGATCAACCCCACCTATATGACGGTTATAGGCCTTGATGCACACTGGCTTCCTCGTTCTCTCAGCTCTGCCACGTACAGGGACCTCCACAGTCCCCTCAGTGTGGATGGTGGTAAGAAGGTACACATCCTTCTTGTCTCTGTACTTAACTGCCAACAGCTCCTCTTGGCGCAGAGCTGAGGTCTCCCCCCTCCGTAGCCGGGTGCGTGCAAGTTGTCCTGGGAAACCTGTGCTGTTCTTTTTAATTGTGCCGCAAGCTACTGTATCAAAACAGTACAGTAGCTTGAACAAAGGGACACTTGTATAAAAATTGTCAGTATACAAGTGGTACCCTTTGTTCATCAGGGGGAATATCAGGTCCCAGACAATCTTGCCACTGGTTCCCATATGTTCTGGGCAACCTGGAGGGTCAAGGTGGCTATCCTTTCCCTCGTACACCCGGAAGGCCTGAGTATACCCAGTCTCGCTATCACAGAGCTTATACATCTTTACACCATACCTAGAGCGCTTGGAAGGAACATACTGCTTGAATCCCAGCCTTCCCTTATACTTCATCAGGGATTCATCCACGCATATATTCCTTCCAGGTGTATAAGCCTCTGCAAACCTGGCAGCAAAGTGGGTAATCAGGGGGCGGATTTTATACAGCCTGTCAAACTGGGGATGCTCCCTAGGGGGACACAGGCTGTTGTCGCTGAAGTGCATGAAATGCAGAATCATTTCATACCTCTTCCTCGACATACATTGGGAGTAAATGGGGGTAGAGCAGATGGGGCTACTGCTCCAGTAGGAGCGGATGGAGGGCTTCTTTATGATGCCCATCAGCATAGTCAATGCCCAGAATCTTTTAAATTCTGGCACATCGATGGGGGCCCATTGCTGCTTTGTCAAAAAAGAGTCCGGTTTTGTAGCTCGGAATTGATGGGCATATAAATTAGTTTGGGCGACAATGTTCCCCAATACATCATCGCCCAGAAACACCTCCATAAACTGCTGAGGGCTAAATCCTGTGACATCCAAATTAATGCCAGGATTTGCAGTAAAGGATGGGATGTCTGGCCTCTGGTTATGAGGCACTACCCACTCCTCAGCAGTTCTGCCAGCTGGAGCAGCACGTCTCCTTCTGGCAGGGGGACTAGCAGGCACAGATACAACATCACCAGATACATCACTAGCAGTAGACACTGTATCGAGTGATGATGTATCTGAGCACCTGGCGGCAGGGTCAAAATCAGGGTCAGAGTCTGACATAGACGCGTCATACTCTAGCGCAAGGGTGGCATATGACTGCTCAGCGCGGGTTGTCTTCCGTGACCCGTGTGCCATGATCACAATTGATTTACTTAGTGACCTGTCACAAAAAAAAAAAAAAAAATAACCCCTGAACAGACAGCAAAATAAGTGATGCTGTGCAAGAGCCTGTGATCTGTATAGTGATCACTGGCAGGGCAGGGGTTAATCGTTCTGAAAAGAGCTTTTGGGTCTCAAAAAAGATCACAAAAAAAATGAACCCCTAAAAAAAAAAAAAGGCACAAACAGCAGAAAAGATCTGCTGTGCAAGAGCCAGTGATTGTAGTGATCACTGGCAAGACAGGGGTTAATGGCTCTGAAAAGAGCCTTTGGGTCTCAAGATTTTACAAATCCCTACCTATAAATACCTAAATCTCTCTAGCTAAATCACAGATCTCTCTCTCTCTCTCACACTAAAACACAAGTGAAGAGAGGGAGGCAGATCCACACTAATCAGAGAAATGGGGAACACACTTGGGATGAAATTGCTAATGGGGCAAGCTGTGATTGTATGACTCCAGCCTGCCCCTTATGATGCGGCATGCTAGGGACGCCCCCAGAATCCCCATGATTCACTGCCTTTCGAAAAAAAAAAGGGGGGGGGAGTTAATATTGATCATTTTCTTTATTTTATATATATATTATTTTATATGCACGGAGTGCCAGGACCCCTCAAGGCACTCATCACATGCAGTACATCACTGCTATACTATCAGAGCTTCCAGAGCTCAAAATAGGTGCAGACGTACCAGCAGGGCTCGAGTCCTGCAGGAACGCGTGGGAACGGCGTTCCTGCACTTTTTCCACAGCAGGAACGCCGTTCCCATTACTAGTCCTGCAGGACCCAGGGCTGGCACAAGCGGCTGCCAGGGCAGGGGGAGCACAAATCCGAATCCCCTGCCTCTGACTGGGGACTCGGATTTTTAAACTCACCTCTCCCCCTGCAGTCAGTGGAGTCGTCCAGCCTCTCCTGATGATGTCAGTAGGAGGGGGGCGTGACTTTCTCTGCTCTTCTCACAGGACCGCTGGGGAGCAGAGGAAGTCACGCCCCCTCCTACTGACATCATCAGGAGAGGCCTACTCCACTGACTGCAGGCTGCAGGCTCCACATCCTGTCCCAGCCCTCCTGGCCCAAGGTAAGCCTCAGGGAGGGGGGAAGGCACTTTAGTTTGTTTTTTTGTTTAGTTTGTTTCCTCAGTCCCTGTCCCCCTATTTAAGGCCCTGTCCCCCCTCCTCAGTTCCTGCCCCCCTCCTTAGTCCCTTTCCCCAGTCCCTGTCCCCCTCCTCAAGCCCTATCCCCTTACTCAGTCCCTGTCCCCCTCCTCAGGCCTGTCCCTTTCCTGAGTCCCTGTCCCCCTATTTAAGGCCCTGTCCCCCTCCTCAGTCCCTGTCCCCCTATTTAAGGCCCTGTCCCCCCTCCTCAGTCCCTGTCCCCCTATTTAAGGCCCTGTCCCCCCTCCTCAGTCCCTGTCCCCCTATTTAAGGCCCTGTCCCCCCTCCTCAGTCCCTGTCCCCTTATTTAAGGCCCTGTCCCCTTATTTAAGGCCCTGTCCCCCCTCCTCAGTTCCTGCCCCCCTCCTTAGTCCCTTTCCCCAGTCCCTGTCCCCCTCCTCAAGCCCTATCCCCTTACTCAGTCTCTGTCCCCCTTCTCAGGCCTGTCCTTTTCCTCAGTCCCTGTCCCCCTATTTAAGGCCCTGCCCCCCCTCCTCAGTCCCTGTCCCCCTATTTAAGGCCCTGCCCCCCCTCCTCAGTCCCTGTCCCCCTATTTAAGGCCTTGTCCCCCCTCCTCAGTCCCTGCCCCCCTCCTCAGTCCCTGCCCCCCTCCTCAGTCCCTGCCCCCTCCTCAGTCCCTGCCCCCCTCCTCAGTCCCTGCCCCCTCCTCAGTCCCTGCCCCCCTCCTCAGTCCCTGTCCCCCTATTTAAGGCCCTGTCCCCCTCCTCAGTCCCTGTCTCCCTCCTTATTCCCTTTCCCCAGTCCCTGCCCCCCTCCTCAGTCCCTGTCCCCCTATTTAAGGCCCTGTCCCCCTCCTCAGTCCCTGTCTCCCTCCTTATTCCCTTTCCCCAGTCCCTGCCCCCCTCCTCAAGCCCTATCCCCTTACTCAGTCCCTGTCCCCCTCCTCAGACCCTGCCCCCATCTTCACGCCTGTCCCTTTCCTGAGTCCCTGTCCCCCTATTTAAGGCCCTGTTCCCCTTCCTCAGTTCCTGCCCCTCTCCTCAGGCCCTGTCCCCCTTCCTCAGTCCCTGTCCCCCTTCCTCAGTCCCTGTCCCCCTTCCTCAGTCCCTGTCCCCCTTCCCCAGTCCCTGTCCCCCTCCTCAAGCCCTATCCCCTTACTCAGTCCCTGTCCCCCTCCTCAGGCCTGTCCCTTTCCTGAGTTCCTGTCCCCCTATTTAAGGCCCTGTCCCCCTCCTCAGTCCCTGTCCTCCTATTTAAGGCCCTGTCCCCCCTCCTCAGTCCCTGTCCCCCTATTTAAGGCCCTGTCCCCCCTCCTCAGTCCCTGTCCCCCTATTTAAGGCCCTGTCCCCCCTCCTCAGTCCCTGTCCCCCTATTTAAGGCCCTGTCCCCCCTCCTCAGTCCCTGTCCCCCCTCCTCAGTCCCTGTCCCCCCTCCTCAGTCCCTGTCCCCCTCCTCAGTCCCTGTCCCCTTATTTAAGGCCCTGTCCCCCCTCCTCAGTTCCTGCCCCCCTCCTTAGTCCCTTTCCCCAGTCCCTGTCCCCCTCCTCAAGCCCTATCCCCTTACTCAGTCCCTGTCCCCCTCCTCAGTCCCTGTCCCCCTATTTAAGGCCCTGTCCCCCCATCTCAGTCCCTGTCCCCCTATTTAAGGCCCTGTCCCCCCTCCTCAGTCCCTGCCCCCCTCCTCAGTCCCTGCCCCCCTCCTCAGTCCCTGCCCCCCTCCTCAGTCCCTGTCCCCCTCCTCAGTCCCTGTCCCCCTGCTCAGTCCCTGTCCCCCTGCTCAGTCCCTGTCCCCCTCCTCAGTCCCTGTCCCCCTATTTAAGGCCCTGTCCCCCTCCTCAGTCCCTGTCTCCCTCCTTATTCCCTTTCCCCAGTCCCTGCCCCCCTCCTCAAGCCCTATCCCCTTACTCAGTCCCTGTCCCCCTCCTCAGTCCCTGCCCCCATCCTCAGGCCTGTCCCTTTCCTGAGTCCCTGTCCCCCTATTTAAGGCCCTGTTCCCCTTCCTCAGTTCCTGCCCCTCTCCTCAGTTCCTGCCTCCCTTCCTCAGGCCCTGCCTCCCTTCCTCAGTCCCTGTCCCCCTTCCTCAGTCCCTGTCCCCCTTCCTCAGTCCCTGCCCCCCTTCCTCAGTCCCTGTCCCCCTTCCTCAGTCCCTGTCCCCCTTCCTCAGTCCCTGTCCCCCTTCCTCAGTCCCTGTCCCCCTCCTCCGTCCCTGTCCCTTTCCCCAGTCCCTATCCCCCTCCTCAAGCCCTGTTCCCTTACTCAGTCCCTGTCCCCCTCCTCAGTCCTTGCCCCCATCCTCAGGCCCTGTCCCTTTCCTGAGTCCCTGTCCCCCTATTTAAGGCCCTGTTCCCCTTCCTCAGTCCCTGCCCCCCTCCTCAGTCCCTGTCTCCCTCCTTAGTCCCTTTCCCCAGTCCCTGTCCCCCTCCTCAAGCCATGTCCCCTTACTCAGTCCCTGTCTCCCTCCTCAGTCCCTGTCCCTTTACCGAGTCCCTGTCCCCCTATTTAAGGCCCTGTCCCCCTCCTCAAGCCCTGTCCAATTACTCAGTCCCTGTCTCCCTCCTCAGTCCATGTCCTCCTCCTCAGTCCCTGCCCCCCTTCCTCAGCCCATGGCCTCTTCCTCAGCCCAGTGCTCTTACTCAGCCCCTGCATACAAGCATCAGCCCCTGTCCCCCTCCTCAGTCCCTGTCCCCCTCCTCAGTCCCTGCCCCTCTTCCTCAGTCCCTGCCCCTCTTCCTCAGTCCCTCCCCTTCTTCCTCAGTCCCTGCCCCTCTTCCTCAGCCCCTGCCCCTCTTCCTCAGCCCCTGACCCTCTTCCTCAGCCCCTGCCCCTCTTCCTCAGCCCCTCTTCCTCAGCCCCTGCCCCTCTTCCTCAGCCCCTGCCCCTCTTCCTCAGCCCCTGCCCCCTTTGTCAGCCCCTCAGTTCCTGTCCCCCTCCTCAGCCCCTCAGTTCCTGTCCCTTTCCTCAGCCCCTCAGTTCCTGTCCCTTTCCTCAGTTCCTGTCCCTTTCCTCAGCCCCTATCCCTTACCTCAGCCCATGCCCCCTTCCTCAGCCCATGCCGCCCCCCCCCCCCCCCCAAGCTCCTGTCCCTCTTCCTCAGCTCCTGTCCCCCTCCTCAGCCCCGTGCCCTTACTCAGCCCCTGCATACAAGCGTATCATTTTTTTTCGGGTGGGGGGGGGGGGTTGAGGGGGCGGGGAGTGGATCTTGGGTGAGTTCCTGCATTTTTTTACCCAGGACTTGACCCCTGCGTACCAGGTACGTCCAAGGTCATTATGGACTGTTTTCTGCCAGACGTACCTGATACGTCCACAGTCGGGAAGGGGTTAAACTCCATCATCCCCAGGCACAGGAAACATACATATATATAAGTGGGGACTTTGAAAATCTTTCAACCTGAAAAGTGGGGACTTTGAAAATCTTTCAACCTGAAAAGTGGGGTCTTAGAACTTTTTTTTGCCTGGAAAGGTGGGGACTTTGAAAATCTTTCATCCTGAAAAGTGGGGACTTAGAACTTTTTTTCGCCTGAAAAGTGGGGACTTAGAAAATATTTTGCACATTTAAAAATAGAAAAATAAATACATTTCAGCACACAGCAGCCCCTCAAGTTGCATCCCCTGACAGCCCCCACCTGGGTGACCAACATATCCAAAAATCAGTCAGATCCCTGCAGGGGTTCAGGAATTTCATGGAAGTCATAATTTTAGCGGTAACCGCCAGGCTCCCGTAACCGAAATTAGTTCCATAGAATCGCGGCCAAGTGCCGCTGGATAACAACCGGCAAAACGCAAGGTTTTCATGCCGAAAATAGTTCCAGGGATTTCGTGCCTATGTCCCCTTGTGGTGGAATCTCGGTAAAAATAAATTTAGTAGGCCGAGATTACCACGTGGCATGTGTACGTGCATATGCTGACGTATCGATCAGTTGGTTGCACGAGGCAAGATACGACCAGTAGTGTACAGAGCATGTGCAAGAATTCAGGATGTAGTATTCCCCTCCTCCATTGTGCTGGACAGGCCATGCGGTCAAGCAGGAAGTTAATTCTTATTTGTATTGATTGGTCAAGAGAATGTGCGGGTGGAGCTTAATATGGGAGGAGTTATGTGCCTATATAAGGAGCCTGCACTATTGTCCGGGGCTCAGAACTTGCTGTATTTTGGTGACATTAGTCCCTCTGAGTCCCGATCGGTGATCCAATAAAGAATCTCTTCCTTCCTGAAGAAACCTGTGTCCATCTCTCTGTGCTTTGCTTCCGTCAGTTTCTCCGGTATCATTTGGTGCATTGGCCGGGAAGCTCATCGTTCAACGGTAGCTGAGAGGCAGAGGCGTGAGACGGTCTATCTTTGCCCACGTTCTCTACGGCTGCACCCCTGAACTTCTGCGTGGACCTCCCTTCGTCTCTGCGCCACTGGTCTGTTGTCCAGGAGATCATCGGCCTCTACGTAAGAAGTGCTGGGGTGTCCCCGTCGATGAGTGTGAACTCAGGTTCAGGAACGAGGAGGTAAGACAACTGCTGTTTTAGACGGCAGACCCACTAGGGGTATACCAATTGTGCGGTAGGCCCATAAGGGGTTATTTGTGTATGGAATCTGCCCCCTCTGTCGGAGGGAAGGAGCGAAGGCGCACCGCTCGATCGAACGCTCTTTAGTCAGACCGTTTGATTTTGTTAGTCAGGCGGGGTTCTGGTGTAAATAGCCCTAGCTGGACACCGGTGTCTTGTCTAGACTAGCGTTCTAGGGTGTATATTTTGTTCGCTAGGTCGGAGGGACCGGGAGACTAAGCGGCGTCTGTGTAAATTCGGTTCGCTAGCTCTCAACCTATCTTGGCTAAGTGGGAAGGCGTGTAAATTTGGAACCACTAGATTTTTGATAGTAATCGACTAAGAGGCGTCTGTGTAAATTCGGTCCTCTAGCTCGCTATATGTGGTGCTTGGGCAGTGTGGCTAACCAAAACGGATGTAGATAGTTTTAGGTAGTCCATTCAAGGTACTGGCCAATAGTTTAGTTGGGAATTGTAAATGTGTTAAAGATTGTTTAGTAAAGTGTATATCTTGTTAGATAGCGTGAGCTCAGCCGTCTAGCGAGAGTGTTAATAGTGTGTTGCTGTATTATAGTGCACGGTACCATAACCCTGTATATTTACTGACACTGTATATAAGTACTAATCATTGTCGTCTATTGCATGTTTAACACCATAACCACTAATAATTGTATTGTGACCTTAAATTGTGCTTTGACCTATGCTAACCGTACTGTAACCGCTATTTGTAAAAGACGATGTTACTGGGGTGTGTTATAGACGGGTAATTCATATATAGAGAATTATAGCGTGGGTGACTGTATAGTTTCGCCAAAGGGCATAATATTGATTATCTAGTGACTGGTGTAACAGCTGTGCGTGTACGGGAATTCCCTGAGTGTTTATTGTGTTATTGTGTACGTTTCACTTGGTAACCGTACCACGTGGTGCTGTTGCCAGAGGAAACGGGTGTGACTGTTGAATAGTACGCGTGCATAGTATTCGTTGTCAACGACGTTCCATTGATAAGTATGGGCGCGTCGGAGTCAACGATTCCGGATCCCTTAGGTTGTATGGTGAAGAATTTTAAAAAGGGATTCAAAACATGTGATTTTGGGGTTAAAATGTCTCCTGTACGTTTGGTCACTTTGTGTACTAGGGAGTGGCCTACTTTGGTTGCGGCATGGCCGCCACGTGGCAGTTTGGATCCAACTCTGGTACAGCGCTTACACGTGGCTGTATCGGGTAGGCCTGAACTTTACGGGCAGTTTCCTTATATTGATTGTTGGAGACAGGCCGTAAATGACTCGCCAAAATGGATTCAGATATGCCACGAGGAGCAATGTCGCCTCATGGTGGCTAGGACTTGTTTGTCCACTAGGACTGGTGTTAGGCCCATTTTGGACACGCCCCCTGAGTCCGAGATCCCTTTGCCGCCCCCTTACTTTCCTTTAAGAGGAAGTGACGCGAATGCAGGAAGTCCTGCACCCCTTCCCCCATTGCCCCCATCCACTTCCGCTTCCTCCTCCAGTACAGAATCCACCCCCTCTCGTACTAAATCTCCCCTTCCGGAACCAGAACCAACCCCCATTAGATCTGAATATCCTGATTTGGCGCCACTTCAGACTTCCGGTCAAGCTTCTTCTAGCTCGGCTCGAAGTGTTCTATTTACTAATTTTTCCCAAAACCAAGCTCCCACATCCTCATGCTTTATTACCCCCCGACCGGAACCCCTAACTGACGCCCCTCTACGTAGCCCCATACTAACCCGACAACTGACCGGTACCCAACAATTAAAACATTATCAGATGCCTCTTCGTCTGAATCCCGGGTCAGCCTATATCGATGCCGCAGGTCAAATGGCACATGCTGGCCCAGTCTTCGTA
Organism: Pelobates fuscus; assembly: GCF_036172605.1. Lineage (NCBI taxonomy): Eukaryota > Metazoa > Chordata > Amphibia > Anura > Pelobatidae > Pelobates > Pelobates fuscus. The sequence continues at coordinate 177,364,260 of NC_086323.1, read as the reverse complement.
TATGTCCCGTTCACGACTACCGATCTCTTAAATTGGAAGACCCACAATTCCTCGTACACTGAGAAACCACAAGCTATGACCGATCTGTTCACCTCGATAGTTCAGACACATAACCCGACATGGGCTGATTGCCAGCAGTTATTAATGACTTTGTTCAATAATGAGGAAAGGACAAGGATTAACCAAGCGGCCATTAAAGCGCTAGAGGATAGAGCCCGTGCTTTGAATCAAGCCAATCCAGCAGCATGGGCCGCAACACATTATCCTAACACCGATCCCGACTGGAATGTAAATGGTGCTGATATGGTTCAACTCAGAGCCTATAGAGACGCTATAATTGCTGGCATGAAAGCCGGAGGAAAGAAAGCCATTAATATGTCGAAGACAGTTGAGGTGATTCAGAAAAGTGATGAAGCGCCCAGTGTCTTTTATGACCGATTATTGGAGGCATACCGCTTGTATACCCCCTTTAATCCGGAAGACGCAGATAATTCCCGAATGGTGAACTCCGCCTTTGTCAGCCAAGCTTACGGAGATATTAAGCGCAAGCTACAGAAGTTAGAAGGGTTTGCAGGTATGTCTATCACCCAACTAATGGAGGTAGCGAATAAAGTATACATGAACAGGGAAACAGAGACTAAGAAAGAGGAAGAGCGTAAGATGCGTAGAAAGGCAGATATGTTAGCGGTAGCGATCGCAGGCGTAGATAGACGGGGCCCAGATAGAGGTGATAGTAAGTGGAATGAGGAACCTCTAAGTAGAAATCAGTGCGCATACTGTAGGGAAGAAGGGCATTGGAGAAATGAGTGTCCGCGAAGAGAACAGTATAAGAGAGACAGACCTAGGACAGGTTATGGAAACTTTAGAGGCAGAGCGAGAGGTAGAGGAGGCCCCGGAGGGAGTAATGGTAATAGAGGGAGCAATGGGAACAGAGGAAGTGTTAGGGAAGATAGGTATTTTCCAGCAGCGCAAAGGTCCCGCGATAGAGAAGGTAGGGACTTTGTAGGCTTGGCTGACACGGTCATGGAGGACTATTGATACCGACCGGGCTCCATCCCCCTTGGTCGAGCGGAGCCTATGGTCGATGTATCAATAGGGGGAAAAAGGAGTGCGTTCATGATCGACACTGGTGCTGAACATTCAGTGGTGACTAATCTAGTTGCTCCTCCATCTGGAAGGACTATTACTGTAATAGGAGCAACTGGAAGAAGTGCTGAAAAACCGTCTGTACATTGGGAGGCCACGTAGTAAAACATCAATTCCTTTATATGCCTGAATGTCCAGTCCAATTGCTGGGACGTGATATGCTATCTAAGTTACAAGCGCAGATTACGTTCCTACCAAATGGAACAACATCCTTAAAGTTTAATGGACCTTCAGGTATTATGACATTATCCGTACCAAAGGAAGAAGAGTGGCGACTTTATACAGCGTTGACTAGCCAAAACCCTAGGAGTGATGAGTCCTTATTCAACATACCAGGAGTTTGGGCAGAGAACAACCCACCAGGACTGGCCCGCAATATTCCACCTATTAAAATCGAACTAAAACTTGGGGTTTATCCAGTGAGCCTAAGACAATATCACATCCCGCAGAAGGCTAAGAAGAACCTCCAATCTTATCTGGATAAGTTCATACGGTATGGTATCCTAAAATTCTGTACTTCCCCCTGGAACACCCCATTGCTGCCTGTTCAAAAGCCCGGTACAGATGAGTATCGACCTGTGCAGGACTTGAGAGCAGTCAATGATGCGGTTGTTAGTATACATCCAGTTGTACCCAATCCATATAACCTGCTTGCTTTAATTCCGGGCGGGGCTACTTACTTTACAGTCTTAGACCTCAAAGATGCCTTCTTTTGCCTCCGAATTGCCGCAGAAAGTCAATGTATTTTCGCTTTCCAATGGGAGAACGCTGTAACGGGCTCAAAACGCCAAATGACCTGGACAAGACTGCCCCAAGGGTTTAAAAATTCACCTACGCTATTTGGTTCGGCTCTAAGTCAAGATCTACTGGATTTCGAGTCCATCCCAGGAGAGTGTGTATTGTTACAATATGTAGATGACTTGTTGATAGCAGCAGTTACCAAGGAAATCTGTCAGCAAGCAACGCACGATCTACTACACATTCTCTGGAAGGCAGGATACAAGGTGTCTAGAAAGAAGGCTCAGTTGTGTTTGCCAACTGTCAAATATCTGGGATTCCATATCTCTGAAGGTCAAAGAATTATGGGGCCAGAGAGAAAAGAAGCTGTGTGCCAAATACCGATACCCAAGAATAGAAGACAAGTGCGAGAATTCTTGGGGGCAGCAGGCTTCTGTAGGATATGGATTCCCAGCTACGCGATACTGGCAAAACCTCTGTATGCAGCTATCAAAGGTACAGAGCACGACCCCTTCTTATGGACTCAATAACAGCAAACGGCATTTGAAGATGTGAAGAAGGCTTTGATGAGTGCCCCAGCATTAGGTCTACCTGATCACACACGACCATTCTGCCTGTATGTACATGAGCAAAGAAGAATGGCTGTGGGAGTATTGACACAGTACTTGGGATCATGGCAAAGACCTGTTGCCTACATGTCTAAGCAACTGGATGCAGTGGCCAGCGGACTTCCACCTTGTCTAAGAGCCGTAGCTGCAGCCGCCCTGCTAGTAGCTGAAGCCGATAAACTCACTCTGGGTCAAGAACTTTATGTACGAGTCCCACATGCAGTACAGACGTTGTTGGATTACAAAGGAAATCATTGGTTTAGTAACAGCCGTATGACCAAGTATCAAGCAATGTTGTGTGAAAACCCAAGAGTGCATTTAGAAACTGTAAACACCTTAAATCCAGCTACCCTTTTGCCACAACCTACTGAAAGTCAACATGATTGTTTGGAAGTAATGGATGAAGTATTTTCAAGTAGACCAGATCTTCGTGATTTTCCCATCCAGAACCCCGATGTTCAATATTATACCGACGGCAGTAGTTATGTGAAAGAAGGGATCCGCTATGCAGGATATGCAGTAACAACAATAGACAAGGTGATAGAAGCTCGGCCACTGGCGAAAGGAACATCAGCACAAAAGGCAGAATTGATAGCACTGACACGAGCGTTACAATTGGCTGAAGGTTTAAGAGTGAACATCTACACGGACTCCAAGTATGCATTTTTAACCACTCATGCCCACGGAGCTTTGTATAAAGAAAGAGGACTATTGAATTCAGAAGGCAAAGAAATCAAGTACGCAGCTGAAATCCTACAACTATTGGAAGCAGTGTGGGAGCCGAAAGAAGTCGGTATCATACATTGTCGAGCGCATCTGAGAGGAGATGGTGATGTAACCAAGGGAAATCGGATGGCAGATAGTGCAGCTAAGCGTGCCGCTGAATCGGGAAGACAGGAATATGTGGGGCATATAGCTGCTCTTATACCAACTCCACTGTCTCAATGGACTCCAGTTTATACAGCTCAAGAAGAGGAGTGGTTAAAGACTGAACCTGGAAAGTATTTGGAGAACAAATGGTATCAGTTAGAAGATGGAAGAATAGTCATTCCAGCATCACTAGCGGTAGAAATTGTCCAAAATTATCACAACGGGACACATTCTGGGAGAGATAGCACAGAAGAATCTCTCAGAAAACATTTCTACATACCAAGATTGTCCAACTTGACTCAGGCCATTGTACGAAGATGTGTAACGTGTGCTAAAAATAATGCAAGACAAGGACCAGTAAAGCCACCAGGAGTCCAGTTTATGGGGGGACTCCCCATGTCCGATTTACAAATTGACTTTACAGTGATGCCTAAATCGGGTGGACATTGTTACCTGCTGGTAATTGTGTGCACCTATTCAGGCTGGGTAGAAGCATGTCCTACTCGTACAGAGAAAGCAGGAGAAGTTGTGAGATTCCTGTTACGAGAAATAATACCCCGATATGGACTACCCTGCTCTATAGGATCGGACAATGGTCCAGCTTTTGTTCATCAGTGCCTACAACAACTGACTCCTATGCTTGGTATAAAGTGGAGGCTTCATACGGCATATAGACCCCAGTGTTCTGGTAAGGTAGAGAGAATGAATAGAACTATTAAGAATCAGTTGGCTAAAATGTGTCAGGAAACCCAACTTAAGTGGAACGTTCTCTTACCCATAGCTCTATTGCGAATCCGCAGTACCCCTACCAGAAGGATGGGTCTCTCTCCTTTTGAAATCATGTATGGGCGACCACCTCCCGTACTTGGTAACTTAAGGGGGGACTTGAGTCAGTTGGGAGAAGGAATTACCCGGCAGCAGGTTGTAGAGTTGGGTAAGACTATGGAGGAGGTACAGAAATGGGTACAAGATAGATTACCTGTGAATATTTATCCCCCTGTTCATAGTTACCATCCAGGAGACCAAGTGTGGATTAAAGAGTGGAATAATGTACCGTTAGGGCCCAAGTGGAGAGGTCCTTATGTTGTTCTTTTGTCTACCCCTACAGCGATAAAAGTAGCCAAAGTGACTCCGTGGATACATCACTCCAGGGTTAAACCAGCAGCAGTCGATTCTTGGCAAGTTACAGCAGATCCAGAGAATCCCTGCAAGATCCGGTTAAAACGCACGACTCAGTCGGAGTAACGAGGAACTTGTGTGGATTACAAAATTTTATTGTTTCAGGGATTTGGTGCGTGAGTGAGAAGGCCATAATAAAGCCTGTCCGCCCACCGACGTATAGTATATAAGCCAGGGAAAGTCTCGAAGGGACTCCTGTGAAGACGAGCAGAACTCCATTCCCTGCAGCCCTTACATCCTGGAAGCTGAGGTGCCTTCGCACGGACGAAGACTGAGGATGACGGCGAAAGATGTGTTCTTGATAATGTTTATTTATGTGTATTTTTATATTCAGGAAGGTAGAGGTACCGACACTCCTAGCTGTGAGGTATGCATTAAGACTACAAGAACAGGTAACCATATTTCCCAAACCCTAATTTGGCATTCACAATACGAGTGTAAAGGAGATGTATCAAGATGTAGATACCTTAATATAGAATATAGTGTGTGCCATTTAGGAGTTGGAGAACCTAAGTGCTTCAGTCCAGAGTATCAACCCCGTACAATTTGGTTGACTCTCAGGAATGGAGATCCTCAGGGGACCCTAATTAATAAGACGGTGTTAGAATCCGTACATTCTTCGGGTGTTCTGCTATTTGATGCGTGTAAGGCGATATCAAGTGGTAGAAAGCCATGGAATGTATGTGGGGATCTTAGATGGGAGAGGACGTATGGGTCTAACGATAAATATATTTGTCCCAGTAGTAAAAATAAATATGTGAGTCCTAGATGCCCAAATAGAGATTATAACTTTTGCCCATATTTGTCTTGTGTGGGGTGGGCAACTTGGGGACAGACAGTAGACAAGGACATGATAGTGACTAAGTTGCCTACCAGCCCATATTGTAAGTCTATGGAATGCAATCCAGTCCATATACTTATAAATAACCCCGACAAGTTCTTAGACAAATATGGAAATTTATTTGGGTTTCAAATATATGGGACGGGTTTAGATCCTGGGACAGTATTGTTTATAGGGATAGAGACTGATACGGTATCCTCCCAAACTCATCAAGTATACCATTCCTTTTATGAAGAGATGAGTATAGATAATAAGATCCCCCATAATGCTAAAAACCTGTTCATTGATTTAGCCGAAAGTATTGCCGGTAGTCTTAATGTTACCAACTGCTATGTGTGTTGGGTATGCTCAAACCATCCTTCTTCTTGTTACCTATTGAAACAGGTGAGACTTTAGGTGTTAAAGTATATGATGTGAATCATAGGAAGAAAAGGGGACCCATAGAGATAGGCGCCTGGGAAGATAATGAATGGCCTCCCCAGCGTATTATAGATTATTATGGGTCAGCCACGTGGGCAGAAGATGGTACCTTTGGTTATAGAACCCCTATTTATATGCTCAACCGTATTATAAGATTACAGGCGGTGGTTGAGATTATTACTAACGAGACATCACAAGCGCTCAATCTTCTAGCGAAGCATAATACCAGGATGAGGACAGCAGTCTACCAAAATAGATTAGCCTTGGATTACCTTTTGGCAGTAGAGGGAGGTGTATGTGGGAAGTTTAACCTGAGCAATTGCTGTCTTCAAATAGATGACGAAGGGCAAGCAATAGCTGAGCTTACTAGCCATATGGTTAAACTAGCGCATGTGCCTACTCAGGTATGGAAAGGGTACAATCCAAGTAGTTGGTTTGGTAGCTGGTATGAGTGGTTTGGAGGGCTTAAGGCAGTGGTAGGTGGAGTCCTACTGATTTTAATGTTGTGTCTACTCCTGCCGTGTCTTATACCCTTAGTAGTTAGGTCTGTGCAAAGCCTGATAGAAAATATAGCAGAGAGGAAGGCTGCTGCACAGATAATGGCAATTTATAAATATGAGGCTCTAGCTCAGGGAGAACCAATGCAGGAAGATGAGTGTTGAAGATTCACATCATAAGATAAGTCTGGTTTGGTTCAAGGTAACTTGCGGTGTATGCAAACCAAGGTTAAGTGATGCCTCAAGTAATTGTGAAATATCAAGAGGCATCAAAGGGGGGAATGTGGTGGAATCTCGGTAAAAATAAATTTAGTAGGCCGAGATTACCACGTGGCATGTGTACGTGCAAATGCTGACGTATCGATCAGTTGGTTGCACGAGGCAAGATACGATCAGTAGTGTACGGAGCATGTGCAAGAATACAGGATGTAGTATTCCCCTCCTCCATTGTGCTGGACAAGCCATGCGGTCAAGCAGGAAGTTAATTCTTATTTGTATTGATTGGTCAAGAGAATGTGCGGGTGGAGCTTAATATGGGAGGAGTTATGTGCCTATATAAGGAGCCTGCACTATTGTCCGGGGCTCAGAACTTGCTGTATTTTGGTGACATTAGTCCCTCTGAGTCCCGATCGGTGATCCAATAAAGAATCTCTTCCTTCCTGAAGAAACCTGTGTCCATCTCTCTGTGCTTTGCTTCCGTCAGTTTCTCCGGTATCACCCTGAAGTCTTTTCTCGGTTTTGGGCCCGCAGACGCCCGCCAGGGGTCTAGCTTTCGGTTCTACCGCTGGAGGGAGACAGGGAAGCAGGCAGGCAGGCAGGCAGGCAGGCAGCCAGGCAGGCAGGCAGTACTGCCTACGTAGGTCTTTGAGCTTACATTCAGCAGCCTCCCCTGCCCTGTGGGACGACCAGGGTTAAGCCCCCTCATTTCACGGCCTGCTCAACCGCCTCCCACCCCTCCCGTTCGGCCACCTCCATGCCTTAAGCCCCCTCTGGTGACGGTCCCTTCCGCTCGGGCCTTAAGCCCCCTTTGGTGATTGCTCCCCTCCGCTTGGGCCTTAAGCCCCCCGCCCCTGAGACCCTGGAGGCATGGAAGCCTAGTTCACGCACCCCAAGTGCGCAGTGGCGCCCATGTCAGAAGTCGCAGATGACTTATATGTCAAGTTGTCCCTCCAAGGCCCTGCTGCACTAGCTGGCCACAATGCTGGAGTTTTTTTTTTTTTATAAGCCCCCTCATTTCACGGCCTGCTCAGCCGCCTCCGACCCCTCCCGTTCGGCCACCTCCGTCATCCCCAGGCACAGGAAACATACATATATATAAGTGGGGACTTAGAACTTTTTTTTGCCTGGAAAGGTGGGGACTTTGAAAATCTTTCATCCTGAAAAGTGGGGACTTAGAACTTTTTTTTGCCTGAAAATTGGGGACTTAGAAAATATTTTCCACATTTAAAAATAGAAAAATAAATACATTTCAGCACACAGCAGCCCCTCAAGTTGCATCCCCTGACAGCCCCCACCTGGGTGACCAACATATCCAAAAATCAGCCAGATCCCTGCAGGGGATCAGGAATTTCATGGAAGTCATAATTTTAGCGGTAACCGCCAGGCTCCCGTAACCGAAATTAGTTCCATAGAATCGCGGCCAAGTGCCGCTGGATAACAACCGGCAAAACGCAAGGTTTTCATGCCGAAAATAGTTCCAGGGATTTCGCGCCTATGTCCCCTGAAGTCTTTTCTCGGTTTTGGGCCACGCAGACGCCCGCCAGGGGTCTAGCTTTCGGTTCTACCGCTGGAGCGAGACAGGGAAGCAGGCAGGCAGGCAGGCAGGCAGGTAGGCAGGCAGCCAGCAAGGCAGGCAGGCAGGCAGCCAGCCAGGCAGGCAGGCAGGCTGGCTGTACTGCCTACATAGGTCTTTGAGCTTACATTCAGCAGCCTCCCCTGCCCTGTGGGACGACCAGGGTTAAGCCCCCTCATTTCATGGCCTGCTCAACCGCCTCCCACCCCTCCCGTTCGGCCACCTCCGTGCCTTAAGCCCCCTCTGGTGACGGTCCCTTCCGCTCGGGCCTTAAGCCCCCCCCCACCCCTGAGACCCTGGAGGCATGGAAGCCTAGTTCACGCACCCCAAGTGCGCAGTGGCGCCCATGTCAGAAGTCGCAGATGACTTATATGTCAAGTTGTCCCTCCAAGGCCCTGCTGCACTAGCTGGCCGCAATGCTGGATGTTTTTTTTTTATTCTTGGCAGTGTCAGCTTCACTCTCCTTCTCACTCTCTTGTGTGTGTGTATGTGTGTGGGGGTGGAGGGGTGGGTTAAGTCCCTGGAGGACACCTCTACTTCCTTCTTGCAACACCCACCTATGCCCAACTCTGTATCTCCTGTCCGTGTGTTGTCTCCACACATGTTGGGTATCTTCCAAGGTGCCAAGTTGTCCAGGGAGGCGATAAAATGTGGAGTGAAAGAGGCCAGAAGACACCCCACCCACCACAGATGGCCCGTCCACCAGGGCCACTCTCCCCATTGCCAGGGAGGGAGCAGGCACAGAGAGCCAGACCACATGGGTAGGACGGCGGTGGGCAGGAGAGGAGAGCATCCCCAACCCGACACACCACTTACCCCCTGGTACAACCTCCATGCCTACACTTCCCAGTGCCTGGCGGCAGGGAGGAAGCGTTCAAAGGGCAGCAAGACCACAGATGTAAGGGCAGTGTGCAGGAGGAGAGAGCTTCTCCAACCCGTCACACCGCTTGCAACAAGGCCCGTCCACCAGGGCCATTCTCCCCATTGTAGGGTGCCAGGGAGGGAGCAGGCACAGAGAGCCAGACCACAGGGGTAGGACGGCGGTGGGCGGGAGAGGAGAGCATCCCCAACCTGACACACCGCTTACCCCCTGGTACAACCTCCATGCCTACACTTCCCAGTGCCTGGCGGCAGGGAGGAAGCGTTCAAAGGGCAGCAAGACCACAGAGGTAAGGGCAGTGTGCAGGAGGAGAGAGCTTCTCCAACCCGTCACACCGCTTGCAACAAGGCCCGTCCACCAGAGCCACTCTCCCCATTGTAGGGTGCCAGGGAGGGAGCAGGCACAGACAACCAGACCACAGGGGTAGGACGGCGGTTGGCGGGAGGGGAGAGCATCCACAACCCGTCACACCGCTTACCCCCTGGCCCTGCCTCCATGCCTACACTCCACGGTGCCGGGTGGCAGGGAGAAAGCCTTCAAAGGGCAACCAGTACGCAGAGGAAGGGTAGTAGTGGAGCTCTTCTCCAAAGCATCACATCGCTTGTGTAACGGATCGCCTGGCACCCCGACTGGGTACCTCCGTTAAAGGATGCTCCTAGTGCTCCTGAGGACTCCCAGCACTCCACCAGACACCATAACCACTGTAGACTCCCACGAACCGCCGCAGCTTGGTTGGGGTCTCGCCACGCTACCCACTCTGGACCCAAGACCAGGGTCTAGCTTCCAGTAGATGGACCTCTCAGAATTCCAAAGAGCAGGCACAGGAACAGCTCTTAGCAGAGCTCAGCAATAAAACCCTGGGGAGTATAGTGATTATAGCAATCCCCAGAGTGTAGTTCTCCAATCCCCCAAACATGAGTCGAGACTTCAGGAAGGGTACAAGATCATCTGAGGTGCTAGCACACCCAGTCTGCTTTTATTTCCATCTTACACATATAAGACCGCCCACAGGGGCGGGGTAAAACAGCCAATAGCATAACGGTTACAACCCACAAGTTCCCTCCCCTCAGATAACCAGTTAACATAATTATACAGCCAGGAAAACTACAGTTTTTATACATGTGCTATAACTTTAAATCCATACATCCAATCTTCCTAAAAACTGCATATTTAGAATCAGCACACTTTAAACATAAACCCTTCCAAAAATCACACCGATCCCTCCAGTGAATCAAAAGTTAGGTGGAAGTCCTTTATGACCGACCGCAAGCACAATTTCCTGCCCAAAACAGTTCCATAGATTTGGGCTGTGCGGTCGGTCAATTCCATGCAGAAAAACGGCTAAGTCCCATTTCGAACGGGACTTAGTCTCTGGAGCTGCAAGTTCAGTATGGGAGAAGGTAAGGGTCAGCGGTGTTCGGCAAAATGTGTAGCCGATTTCAGTTCCACAGAATCTTTAGCATACACCGCTGACCGCATCTGAATGAACAAAGATGGCCGCCGCCACGTGTTCGTTTGCACGAACTGAGGCCACCCAGCGCTCGGCAATTAACCTGCAGTAACCACACAGCCTGGGAGGTAAATTGCCTGCACACTTTAGCTTCTGGGTGGTCCGCCTGTGTGGTACTTGGTTCAGTAAGCCCTATTTACTGAACCAAGTGGGGGAAAGCCAGGAACAAGTTATTTTACAGGTCTGGGGACATAGTCTTAAAGGGACATTGTTCAGCAAAGTTACAAGATGTCCCCAGACGGTTCTTAAAGGGCCATACACACCCAATACAAGTCCATACGTTTTCAGGGGCCATAGTCTTAAAGGGTATTGTTACCCAAAGTCTCAATATGTCCCCAGACAGTTCATAAAGGGCCAGCAGCAGTACAATAAAATACCATTCACTGTGCTTAAAGGGCCAGCAGTCGCACAACAAAATACAACATGCCCCAAATAACCCAGGGGCCATAGTCAGCAGGCAGGAGGCGGGCAAACAGGCTTCACCAGGGCCCAGTGGCGAGGTTGGTTTCGGCACAGCTTGCATCAAGGCCCATCCACAAGTGACACTCTACACATTGTAGGGTGCCGGGGAGGGAGCAGGCACAGACAACCAGACCACAGGGGTAGGACGGCGGTAGGCGGGAGGGGAGAGCATCCACAACCCGTCACACCGCTTACCCCCTGGCCCAGCCTTCATGCCTACACTCCACGGTGCCGGGTGGCAGGGAGAAAGCCTTCAAAGGGCAACCAGTACACAGAGGAAGAGTAGTAGTGGAGCTCTTCTCCAAAGCATCATTTCGCTTGCAACAAGGCCCATCCACCAGGGCCACTCTCCCCATTGTAGGGTGCCAGGGAGGGAGCAGGAACAGACAACCAGACCTCAGGGGTAGGACGGCGGTGGGCGGGAGGGGAGAGCATCCACAACCCGTCACACCGCTTACCCCCTGGCCCTGCCTCCATGCCTACACTCCACGGTGCCGGGTGGCAGGGAGAAAGCCTTCAAAGGGCAACCAGTACGCAGAGGAAGGGTAGTAGTGGAGCTCTTCTCCAAAGCATCACATCGCTTGCATCAAGGCCCATCCACAAGTGACACTCTACACATTGTAGGGTGCCGGGGAGGGAGCAGGCACAGACAACCAGACCACAGGGGTAGGACGGCGGTAGGCGGGAGGGGAGAGCATCCACAACCCGTCACACCGCTTACCCCCTGGCCCAGCCTTCATGCCTACACTCCACGGTGCCGGGTGGCAGGGAGAAAGCCTTCAAAGGGCAACCAGTACACAGAGGAAGAGTAGTAGTGGAGCTCTTCTCCAAAGCATCATATCGCTTGCAACAAGGCCCATCCACCAGTGACACTCTCCCCGTTGTAGGGTGCTGGGGAGGGAGCAGGCACAGACAACCAGACCACAGGGGTAGGACGGCGGTGGGCGGGAGGGGAGAGCATCCACAACCCGTCACACCGCTTACCCCGTGGCCCAACCTCCATGCCTACACTCCCCAGTGCCTGGCAGCAGGGAGGAAGCGTTCAAAGGGCAGCAAGACCACACAGGTAGGGCGGTGGGCGGGAGGAGAGAGCTTCTCCAACCCGTCACACCGCTTCCAACCAGGCCCATCCACCAGGGCCACTCTCCCTGTTGTAGGGTGCCGGGGAGGGAGCAGGCACAGACAACCAGACCACAGGGGTAGGACGGCAGTGGGTGGGAGGGGAGAGCATCCACGACCCGTCACACTGCTTACCCCCTGGCCCAACCTCCATGCCTACATTCCCCGGTGCCAGGCGGGGAAGCTTTCAAAGGACAGCCAGACCGCAGAGGTAGTGCGGTGGGCAGGAGGAGAGAGCTTCTCCAACCCGTCACACCACTTCCCCCAAGGCCCAACCTCCAAGCCCGCACTCCATATTGCAGGGTGGCAGGGAGGGAATAGGCACAGTCAGCCAGACCACAGGGATAGGACGGCGGTGGGCGGGAGGGGAGAGCATCCCCAACCCGTCACACCGCTTACCCCCTGGCCCAACCTCCAGGCCCACACTCCACATTGCAGGGTAGCGGGCGGGAACAAGAACAGGCAGGCCACAGGAATTGGATGGCGAGGGGCGGGAGGGGAGGTCATCCCCAACCCGTCACAATGCTTACCCCCTGGCCCAACCTCCAGGCCCACACTCCGCTGACTTTGTGGCAGACAGTCATGCGGGATACGTAGACAACTTCGGAGCTGGTAAATAAAAAACGCTCTGTGCGGCCATGGGTGAATCGGAGGCATTAAAAGTCGGCCGCCTTTGTCCCCACCAGGGAAGGGGACCTCAGCAGGCCACAGGGCACCAGCCTCCTCCACGGCGCACACGGTATCGTACCTCTGCTTTTAGACGGGGCAGGGAGCAAACTCAGTTGGAGGTCACCAGACAGGGAGAGAAGCGCTTGGCTCGCAGACAGGTAGCGCCCTCACTGGCGGAGCCCGGTGTGAGTCCAGGGACCATGCCTGAGGCGGAGGAGAGAAGGACCATTTCGCCTGTTTGCAGGGGGCCACCAGGGACCGCCTCAGCGAAAGCCTCTTCCCAGCTCAGGCGCAGGGAGCCATATCGATCGGAGAAGGTAGTGGGGTAAACATGGAGGTCAAGAAGGTCCGATTCCAATAGAAGACAGGTAAGTGAGATAACCTCCTGTAAGTCTGGAACTCTGTGTAGGCATCAGAGAACTAGCCAGGGTCCCCTGACCACCAAAGGGGGTAAAACTTTCTGTCAGTCTGGAACTCTTCCTGGGCATTGGAGAACCGGCCAGACTCCCCTGCCTATTGTTCAAAATATTTGCTCCGAGATAATCTCCTCAAGGGTGCCCCCAGCAGTTATCGTGCACTTTCTGCACGCGCGTCATTTAGGGGGACCGAACCAACAAAGTGTCCGACCTCATGGAAGTGGTGCCTGGACACAGCTAGGCAGATCCGACCTCATTTCTGTCAAAGGCCGGAGCTCATGGGACTTAGAAAATGTTTCGCTCTTTGCCGCCGTGCCCTTCCCGGCCACCAGGGGGCGCCACTAGGGTTGCAGGGTGACCGGGGCAGGCTCCCTTCCCCTGCCTGACCTGCCCCCCTGAAGTCCCGCAATGAAGGGAGGTCGTGGAGGGCAGATGACGATTGCAGACAGGAAAGGGGGGAAACCGCCTGTCCGTCTGGAACTCTTCCTGGGCATAGGAGAACCAGCCAGAGTCCCCTGCCTGCTTGTGGGACTTTGAACTTTTTGCCAACCGGGTGTGATCCACTAGAGGTGCAGGGGACCCAGGGCATGCACCCTTCAACTGCACGACCAATCCTGGGAGGCTGTGAGCGAGCAGAGGCCCCTGGAGCCTTTTTATCATTTTTGTCCACAAGGGGGGCACCACTAGGGATGCAGGGTGCCCAGGGCAGGCTCCCTTCCCCTCCCCATCAAGCCCCCTGAAGTCCCGCAACGAAGGGAGGTCGGGGAGGGCAGATGACGATTGCAGACAGGAAAGGGGGGAAACCGCCTGTCAGTCTGGAACTCTTCCTGGGCATAGGAGAACCAGCCAGAGTCCCCTGCCTGCTTGTGGGACTTTGAACATTTTTCAACCTGAAAAGTGGGGACTTTGAAAATATTTCACCATGTAAAGTGGGGAACCTGGATTATATGCTGCACAATCTCCTCGAGGGTGGCGCCACAGCTGACAGCGCGACCGACCCCATGGACGTTTAGACTGGACGCAGCAGGGCAGAACCGACCCCGTTTTTGCCTCACACCTGGAGCTCGCTGAAGGCTGCCCAAACCCTGCCTGCCTGCCTGCCTGCCTGGCCAGCCTAGCTGGGGACCTTGGTGTCCCTAATCATTTTCGCCAACCAGGGGGTGCTCCACTAGAGGTGCAGGGGACACAGGGCAGGCACCCTTCACCTGCCCAACCAATCCTGGGTAACTGGGAGCGAGCAGAGGACCTTGGAAACTTTTATAGTTTTTGTCCACCGGGGGGCGCCACTAGGGATGCAGGGTGCCCAGGGCAGGCTCCCTTCCCCTCCCCATCAAGCCCCCTGAAGTCCCGCAACGAAGGGAGGTCGGGGAGGGCAGATGACGATTGCAGACAGGAAAGGAGGGAAACCGCCTGTCAGTCTGGAACTCTTCCTGGGCATAGGAGAACCAGCCAGAGTCCCCTGCCTGCTTGTGGGACTTTGAACATTTTTCAACCTGAAAAGTGGGGACTTTGAAAATATTTCACCATGTAAAGTGGGGAACTTGGATTATATGCTGCACAATCTCCTCGGGGGTGGCGCCAGAGCTGACAGCACGACCGACCCCATGGACGTTTAGCCTGGACGCAGCAGGGCAGAACCGACCCCGTTTTTGCCTCATACCTGGAGCTCGCTGAAGGCTGCCCAACCCCTGCCTGCCTGCCTGCCTGCCTGGCCAGCCCAGCTGTGGACCTTGGTGTCCCTAATCATTTTTGCCAACCAGGGGGTGCTCCACTAGAGGTGCAGGGGACACAGGGCAGGCACCCTTCACCTGCCCAACCAATCCTGGGTGGCTGGGAGCAAGCAGAGGCCCCTGGAGCATTTTATCATTTTCGGCCACCGGGGGGCGCCACTAAGGGTGCAGGGGTCCCAGGGCAGCCTCCCCATCCTGCCCCCTGAAGTCCCGCAACAAAGGAAGGTCGGGGTGGGCATATAACGATTGCAGACAGGTAAGGGGGAAAACCACCTGTCAGTGTGGAACTCTGGTTGGGCATAGGAGAACCAGCAAGAGTCCCCTGCTTGCTCTTCAAAATTTTTGCTCCTCAACAATCTCCTCGAGGGTGCCACCAGCTATTGTCGTGCACTTTCTGCACGCGCGTCATTTAGGGGGACCAACATGAAAGAGTGTCCGACCTCATGGAAGTGGTGCCTGGACGCGGCAGGGCAGATCCGACCTCATAGCCGACAGGCCTGGAGCTTGTGGGACTTAGAAAATATTTCACCCTGAAAACAGGAGAACTTGGATTATATGCTGCACAATCTCCTCGGGGGTGGCGCCAGAGCTGACAGTGTCCGACCGCATGGACGTTTAGCCTGGACGCAGCAGGGCAGATCCGACCTCATTTCTGTCAAATGCCTGGAGCTTGTGGGACTTTGAACATTTTTCAACCTGAAAAGTGGGGACTTAGAAAATATTTTGCACATTTAAAAATAAAAAAATAAAAAAAACGCAACGAAGGGAGGTCGGGGAGGGCAGATGACGATTGCAGACAGGAAAGGGGGGAAACCGCCTGTCAGTCTGGAACTCTTCCTGGGCATAGGAGAACCAGCCAGTGTCCCCTGCCTGCTTGTGGGACTTTGAACATTTTTCAACCTGAAAAGTGGGGACTTTGAAAATATTTCACCATGTAAAGTGGGGAACTTGGATTATATGCTGCACAATCTCCTCGGGGGTGGCGCCACAGCTGACAGCGCGACCGACCCCATGGACGTTTAGACTGGACGCAGCAGGGCAGAACCGACCCCGTTTTTGCCTCACACCTGGAGCTCGCTGAAGGCTGCCCAAACCCTGCCTGCCTGCCTGCCTGCCTGGCCAGCCTAGCTGGGGACCTTGGTGTCCCTAATCATTTTCGCCAACCAGGGGGTGCTCCACTAGAGGTGCAGGGGACACAGGGCAGGCACCCTTCACCTGCCCAACCAATCCTGGGTGGCTGGGAGCAAGCAGAGGCCCCTGGAGCATTTTATCATTTTCGGCCACCGGGGGGCGCCACTAAGGGTGCAGGGGTCCAGGGCAGGCATCCTTCCCCTGCCCGCCAAACCCCGGGAGGCTGGGAGCAAGCAGAGGCCCCTGGAGCATTTTATCATTTTCGGCCACCGGGGGGCGCCACTAAGGGTGCAGGGGTCCCAGGGCAGCCTCCCCATCCTGCCCCCTGAAGTCCCGCAACAAAGGAAGGTCGGGGTGGGCATATAACGATTGCAGACAGGTAAGGGGGAAAACCACCTGTCAGTGTGGAACTCTGGTTGGGCATAGGAGAACCAGCAAGAGTCCCCTGCTTGCTCTTCAAAATTTTTGCTCCTCAACAATCTCCTCGAGGGTGCCACCAGCTATTGTCGTGCACTTTCTGCACGCGCGTCATTTAGGGGGACCAACATGAAAGAGTGTCCGACCTCATGGAAGTGGTGCCTGGACGCGGCAGGGCAGATCCGACCTCATAGCCGACAGGCCTGGAGCTTGTGGGACTTAGAAAATATTTCACCCTGAAAACAGGAGAACTTGGATTATATGCTGCACAATCTCCTCGGGGGTGGCGCCAGAGCTGACAGTGTCCGACCGCATGGACGTTTAGCCTGGACGCAGCAGGGCAGATCCGACCTCATTTCTGTCAAATGCCTGGAGCTTGTGGGACTTTGAACATTTTTCAACCTGAAAAGTGGGGACTTAGAAAATATTTTGCACATTTAAAAATAAAAAAATAAAAAAAACGCAACGAAGGGAGGTCGGGGAGGGCAGATGACGATTGCAGACAGGAAAGGGGGGAAACCGCCTGTCAGTCTGGAACTCTTCCTGGGCATAGGAGAACCAGCCAGTGTCCCCTGCCTGCTTGTGGGACTTTGAACATTTTTCAACCTGAAAAGTGGGGACTTTGAAAATATTTCACCATGTAAAGTGGGGAACTTGGATTATATGCTGCACAATCTCCTCGGGGGTGGCGCCACAGCTGACAGCGCGACCGACCCCATGGACGTTTAGACTGGACGCAGCAGGGCAGAACCGACCCCGTTTTTGCCTCACACCTGGAGCTCGCTGAAGGCTGCCCAAACCCTGCCTGCCTGCCTGCCTGCCTGGCCAGCCTAGCTGGGGACCTTGGTGTCCCTAATCATTTTCGCCAACCAGGGGGTGCTCCACTAGAGGTGCAGGGGACACAGGGCAGGCACCCTTCACCTGCCCAACCAATCCTGGGTGGCTGGGAGCAAGCAGAGGCCCCTGGAGCATTTTATCATTTTCGGCCACCGGGGGGCGCCACTAAGGGTGCAGGGGTCCAGGGCAGGCATCCTTCCCCTGCCCGCCAAACCCCGGGAGGCTGGGAGCAAGCAGAGGCCCCTGGAGCATTTTATCATTTTCGGCCACCGGGGGGCGCCACTAAGGGTGCAGGGGTCCCAGGGCAGCCTCCCCATCCTGCCCCCTGAAGTCCCGCAACAAAGGAAGGTCGGGGTGGGCATATAACGATTGCAGACAGGTAAGGGGGAAAACCACCTGTCAGTGTGGAACTCTGGTTGGGCATAGGAGAACCAGCAAGAGTCCCCTGCTTGCTCTTCAAAATTTTTGCTCCTCAACAATCTCCTCGAGGGTGCCACCAGCTATTGTCGTGCACTTTCTGCACGCGCGTCATTTAGGGGGACCAACATGAAAGAGTGTCCGACCTCATGGAAGTGGTGCCTGGACGCGGCAGGGCAGATCCGACCTCATAGCCGACAGGCCTGGAGCTTGTGGGACTTAGAAAATATTTCACCCTGAAAACAGGAGAACTTGGATTATATGCTGCACAATCTCCTCGGGGGTGGCGCCAGAGCTGACAGTGTCCGACCGCATGGACGTTTAGCCTGGACGCAGCAGGGCAGATCCGACCTCATTTCTGTCAAATGCCTGGAGCTTGTGGGACTTTGAACATTTTTCAACCTGAAAAGTGGGGACTTAGAAAATATTTTGCACATTTAAAAATAAAAAAATAAAAAAAACGCAACGAAGGGAGGTCGGGGAGGGCAGATGACGATTGCAGACAGGAAAGGGGGGAAACCGCCTGTCAGTCTGGAACTCTTCCTGGGCATAGGAGAACCAGCCAGTGTCCCCTGCCTGCTTGTGGGACTTTGAACATTTTTCAACCTGAAAAGTGGGGACTTTGAAAATATTTCACCATGTAAAGTGGGGAACTTGGATTATATGCTGCACAATCTCCTCGGGGGTGGCGCCACAGCTGACAGCGCGACCGACCCCATGGACGTTTAGACTGGACGCAGCAGGGCAGAACCGACCCCGTTTTTGCCTCACACCTGGAGCTCGCTGAAGGCTGCCCAACCCCTGCCTGCCTGCCTGCCTGCCTGCCTGGCCAGCCTAGCTGGGGACCTTGGTGTCCCTAATCATTTTCGCCAACCAGGGGGTGCTCCACTAGAGGTGCAGGGGACACAGGGCAGGCACCCTTCACCTGCCCAACCAATCCTGGGTGGCTGGGAGCGAGCAGAGGACCTTGGAAACTTTTATCATTTTTGTCCACCGGGGGGCGCCACTAGGGATGCAGGGTGCCCAGGGCAGGCTCCCTTCCCCTCCCCATCAAGCCCCCTGAAGTCCCGCAACGAAGGGAGGTCGGGGAGGGCAGATGACGATTGCAGACAGGAAAGGGGGGAAACCGCCTGTCAGTCTGGAACTCTTCCTGGGCATAGGAGAACCAGCCAGAGTCCCCTGCCTGCTTGTGGGACTTTGAACATTTTTCAACCTGAAAAGTGGGGACTTTGAAAATATTTCACCATGTAAAGTGGGGAACTTGGATTATATGCTGCACAATCTCCTCGGGGGTGGCGCCAGAGCTGACAGCACGACCGACCCCATGGACATTTAGCCTGGACGCAGCAGGGCAGAACCGACCCCGTTTTTGCCTCATACCTGGAGCTCGCAGAAGGCTGCCCAACTCCTGCCTGCCTGCCTGCCTGCCTGGCCAGCCCAGCTGTGGACCTTGGTGTCCCTAATCATTTTTGCCAACCAGGGGGTGCTCCACTAGAGGTGCAGGGGACACAGGGCAGGCACCCTTCACCTGCCCAACCAATCCTGGGTGGCTGGGAGCAAGCAGAGGACCTTGGAAACTTTTATCATTTTTGTCCACCGGGGGGCGCCACTAGGGATGCAGGGTGCCCAGGGCAGGCTCCCTTCCCCTCCCCATCAAGCCCCCTGAAGTCCTGCAACGAAGGGAGGTCGGGGAGGGCAGATGACGATTGCAGACAGGAAAGGGGGGAAACCGCCTGTCAGTCTGGAACTCTTCCTGGGCATAGGAGAACCAGCCAGAGTCCCCTGCCTGCTTGTGGGACTTTGAACATTTTTCAACCTGAAAAGTGGGGAATTTGAAAATATTTCACCATGTAAAGTGGGGAACTTGGATTATATGCTGCACAATCTCCTCGGGGGTGGCGCCAGAGCTGACAGCACGACCGACCCCATGGACGTTTAGCCTGGACGCAGCAGGGCAGAACCGACCCCGTTTTTGCCTCATACCTGGAGCTCGCTGAAGGCTGCCCAACCCCTGCCTGCCTGCCTGCCTGGCCAGCCCAGCTGTGGACCTTGGTGTCCCTAATCATTTTTGCCAACCAGGGGGTGCTCCACTAGAGGTGCAGGGGACACAGGGCAGGCACCCTTCACCTGCCCATCCAATCCTGGGTGGCTGGGAGCAAGCAGAGGACCTTGGAAACTTTTATCATTTTTGTCCACCGGGGGGCGCCACTAGGGATGCAGGGTGCCCAGGGCAGGCTCCCTTCCCCTCCCCATCAAGCCCCCTGAAGTCCTGCAACGAAGGGAGGTCGGGGAGGGCAGATGACGATTGCAGACAGGAAAGGGGGGAAACCGCCTGTCAGTCTGGAACTCTTCCTGGGCATAGGAGAACCAGCCAGAGTCCCCTGCCTGCTTGTGGGACTTTGAACATTTTTCAACCTGAAAAGTGGGGACTTTGAAAATATTTCACCATGTAAAGTGGGGAACTTGGATTATATGCTGCACAATCTCCTCGGGGGTGGCGCCACAGCTGACAGCGCGACCGACCCCATGGACGTTTAGACTGGACGCAGCAGGGCAGAACCGACCCCGTTTTTGCCTCACACCTGGAGCTCGCTGAAGGCTGCCCAACCCCTGCCTGCCTGCCTGCCTGGCCAGCCTAGCTGGGGACCTTGGTGTCCCTAATCATTTTTGCCAACCAGGGGGTGCTCCACTAGAGGTGCAGGGGACACAGGGCAGGCACCCTTCACCTGCCCAACCAATCCTGGGTGGCTGGGAGCGAGCAGAGGACCTTGGAAACTTTTATCATTTTTGTCCACGGGGGGGCGCCACTAGGGATGCAGGGTGCCCAGGGCAGGCTCCCTTCCCCTCCCCATCAAGCCCCCTGAAGTCCCGCAACGAAGGGAGGTCGGGGAGGGCAGATGACGATTGCAGACAGGAAAGGGGGGAAACCGCCTGTCAGTCTGGAACTCTTCCTGGGCATAGGAGAACCAGCCAGAGTCCCCTGCCTGCTTGTGGGACTTTGAACATTTTTCAACCTGAAAAGTGGGGACTTTGAAAATATTTCACCATGTAAAGTGGGGAACTTGGATTATATGCTGCACAATCTCCTCGGGGGTGGCGCCAGAGCTGACAGCACGACCGACCCCATGGACGTTTAGCCTGGACGTAGCAGGGCAGAACCGACCCCGTTTTTGCCTCATACCTGGAGCTCGCTGAAGGCTGCCCAACCCCTGCCTGCCTGCCTGCCTGGCCAGCCCAGCTGTGGACCTTGGTGTCCCTAATCATTTTTGCCAACCAGGGGGTGCTCCACTAGAGGTGCAGGGGACACAGGGCAGGCACCCTTCACCTGCCCAACCAATCCTGGGTGGCTGGGAGCAAGCAGAGGACCTTGGAAACTTTTATCATTTTTGTCCACCGGGGGGCGCCACTAGGGATGCAGTGTGCCCAGGGCAGGCTCCCTTCCCCTCCCCATCAAGCCCCCTGAAGTCCCGCAACGAAGGAAGGTCGGGGAGGGCAGATGACGATTGCAGACAGGAAAGGGGGGAAACCGCCTGTCAGTCTGGAACTCTTCCTGGGCATAGGAGAACCAGCCAGAGTCCCCTGCCTGCTTGTGGGACTTTGAACATTTTTCAACCTGAAAAGTGGGGACTTTGAAAATATTTCACCATGTAAAGTGGGGAACTTGGATTATATGCTGCACAATCTCCTCGGGGGTGGCGCCAGAGCTGACAGCACGACCGACCCCATGGACGTTTAGCCTGGACGCAGCAGGGCAGAACCGACCCCGTTTTTGCCTCATACCTGGAGCTCGCTGAAGGCTGCCCAACTCCTGCCTGCCTGCCTGCCTGCCTGGCCAGCCCAGCTGTGGACCTTGGTGTTACTAATCATTTTTGCCAACCAGGGGGTGCTCCACTAGAGGTGCAGGGGACACAGGGCAGGCACCCTTCACCTGCCCAACCAATCCTGGGTGGCTGGGAGCAAGCAGAGGACCTTGGAAACTTTTATCATTTTTGTCCACCGGGGGGCGCCACTAGGGATGCAGGGTGCCCAGGGCAGGCTCCCTTCCCCTCCCCATCAAGCCCCCTGAAGTCCCGCAACGAAGGGAGGTCGGGGAGGGCAGATGACGATTGCAGACAGGAAAGGGGGGAAACCGCCTGTCAGTCTGGAACTCTTCCTGGGCATAGGAGAACCAGCCAGAGTCCCCTGCCTGCTTGTGGGACTTTGAACATTTTTCAACCTGAAAAGTGGGGACTTTGAAAATATTTCACCATGTAAAGTGGGGAACTTGGATTATATGCTGCACAATCTCCTCGGGGGTGGCGCCAGAGCTGACAGCACGACCGACCCCATGGACGTTTAGCCTGGACGCAGCAGGGCAGAACCGACCCCGTTTTTGCCTCATACCTGGAGCTCGCTGAAGGCTGCCCAACCCCTGCCTGCCTGCCTGCCTGGCCAGCCCAGCTGTGGACCTTGGTGTCCCTAATCATTTTTGCCAACCAGGGGGTGCTCCACTAGAGGTGCAGGGGACACAGGGCAGGCACCCTTCACCTGCCCATCCAATCCTGGGTGGCTGGGAGCAAGCAGAGGACCTTGGAAACTTTTATCATTTTTGTCCACCGGGGGGCGCCACTAGGGATGCAGGGTGCCCAGGGCAGGCTCCCTTCCCCTCCCCATCAAGCCCCCTGAAGTCCTGCAACGAAGGGAGGTCGGGGAGGGCAGATGACGATTGCAGACAGGAAAGGGGGGAAACCGCCTGTCAGTCTGGAACTCTTCCTGGGCATAGGAGAACCAGCCAGAGTCCCCTGCCTGCTTGTGGGACTTTGAACATTTTTCAACCTGAAAAGTGGGGACTTTGAAAATATTTCACCATGTAAAGTGGGGAACTTGGATTATATGCTGCACAATCTCCTCGGGGGTGGCGCCACAGCTGACAGCGCGACCGACCCCATGGACGTTTAGACTGGACGCAGCAGGGCAGAACCGACCCCGTTTTTGCCTCACACCTGGAGCTCGCTGAAGGCTGCCCAACCCCTGCCTGCCTGCCTGCCTGGCCAGCCTAGCTGGGGACCTTGGTGTCCCTAATCATTTTTGCCAACCAGGGGGTGCTCCACTAGAGGTGCAGGGGACACAGGGCAGGCACCCTTCACCTGCCCAACCAATCCTGGGTGGCTGGGAGCAAGCAGAGGACCTTGGAAACTTTTATCATTTTTTTCCACCGGGGGGCGCCACTAGGGATGCAGTGTGCCCAGGGCAGGCTCCCTTCCCCTCCCCATCAAGCCCCCTGAAGTCCCGCAACGAAGGGAGGTCGGGGAGGGCAGATGACGATTGCAGACAGGAAAGGGGGGAAACCGCCTGTCAGTCTGGAACTCTTCCTGGGCATAGGAGAACCAGCCAGAGTCCCCTGCCTGCTTGTGGGACTTTGAACATTTTTCAACCTGAAAAGTGGGGACTTTGAAAATATTTCACCATGTAAAGTGGGGAACTTGGATTATATGCTGCACAATCTCCTCGGGGGTGGCGCCAGAGCTGACAGCACGACCGACCCCATGGACGTTTAGCCTGGACGCAGCAGGGCAGAACCGACCCCGTTTTTGCCTCATACCTGGAGCTCGCTGAAGGCTGCCCAACCCCTGCCTGCCTGCCTGCATGGCCAGCCCAGCTGTGGACCTTGGTGTCCCTAATCATTTTTGCCAACCAGGGGGTGCTCCACTAGAGGTGCAGGGGACACAGGGCAGGCACCCTTCACCTGCCCAACCAATCCTGGGTGGCTGGGAGCGAGCAGAGGACCTTGGAAACTTTTATCATTTTTGTCCACCGGGGGGCGCCACTAGGGATGCAGGGTGCCCAGGGCAGGCTCCCTTCCCCTCCCCATCAAGCCCCCTGAAGTCCCGCAACGAAGGGAGGTCGGGGAGGGCAGATGACGATTGCAGACAGGAAAGGGGGGAAACCGCCTGTCAGTCTGGAACTCTTCCTGGGCATAGGAGAACCAGCCAGAGTCCCCTGCCTGCTTGTGGGACTTTGAACATTTTTCAACCTGAAAAGTGGGGACTTTGAAAATATTTCACCATGTAAAGTGGGGAACTTGGATTATATGCTGCACAATCTCCTCGGGGGTGGCGCCAGAGCTGACAGCACGACCGACCACATGGATGTTTAGCCTGGACGCAGCAGGGCAGAACCGACCCCGTTTTTGCCTCACACCTGGAGCTCGCTGAAGGCTGCCCAACCCCTGCCTGCCTGCCTGCCTGCCTGGCCAGCCTAGCTGGGGACCTTGGTGTCCCTAATCATTTTCGCCAACCAGGGGGTGCTCCACTAGAGGTGCAGTGGACACAGGGCAGGCACCCTTCATCTGCCCAACCAATCCTGGGTGGCTGGGAGCGAGCAGAGGACCTTGGAAACTTTTATCGTTTTTGTCCACCGGGGGGCGCCACTAGGGATGCAGGGTGCCCAGGGCAGGCTCCCTTCCCCTCCCCATCAAGCCCCCTGAAGTCCCGCAACGAAGGGAGGTCGGGGAGGGCAGATGACGATTGCAGACAGAAAAGGGGGGAAACCGCCTGTCAGTCTGGAACTCTTCCTGGGCATAGGAGAACCAGCCAGAGTCCCCTGCCTGCTTGTGGGACTTTGAACATTTTTCAACCTGAAAAGTGGGGACTTTGAAAATATTTCACCATGTAAAGTGGGGAACTTGGATTATATGCTGCACAATCTCCTCGGGGGTGGCGCCAGAGCTGACAGCACGACCGACCCCATGGACGTTTAGCCTGGACGCAGCAGGGCAGAACCGACCCCGTTTTTGCCTCATACCTGGAGCTCGCTGAAGGCTGCCCAACCCCTGCCTGCCTGCCTGCCTGGCCAGCCCAGCTGTGGACCTTGGTGTCCCTAATCATTTTTGCCAACCAGGGGGTGCTCCACTAGAGGTGCAGGGGACACAGGGCAGGCACCCTTCACCTGCCCATCCAATCCTGGGTGGCTGGGAGCAAGCAGAGGACCTTGGAAACTTTTATCATTTTTGTCCACCGGGGGGCGCCACTAGGGATGCAGGGTGCCCAGGGCAGGCTCCCTTCCCCTCCCCATCAAGCCCCCTGAAGTCCTGCAACGAAGGGAGGTCGGGGAGGGCAGATGACGATTGCAGACAGGAAAGGGGGGAAACCGCCTGTCAGTCTGGAACTCTTCCTGGGCATAGGAGAACCAGCCAGAGTCCCCTGCCTGCTTGTGGGACTTTGAACATTTTTCAACCTGAAAAGTGGGGACTTTGAAAATATTTCACCATGTAAAGTGGGGAACTTGGATTATATGCTGCACAATCTCCTCGGGGGTGGCGCCACAGCTGACAGCGCGACCGACCCCATGGACGTTTAGACTGGACGCAGCAGGGCAGAACCGACCCCGTTTTTGCCTCACACCTGGAGCTCGCTGAAGGCTGCCCAACCCCTGCCTGCCTGCCTGCCTGGCCAGCCTAGCTGGGGACCTTGGTGTCCCTAATCATTTTTGCCAACCAGGGGGTGCTCCACTAGAGGTGCAGGGGACACAGGGCAGGCACCCTTCACCTGCCCAACCAATCCTGGGTGGCTGGGAGCAAGCAGAGGACCTTGGAAACTTTTATCATTTTTTTCCACCGGGGGGCGCCACTAGGGATGCAGTGTGCCCAGGGCAGGCTCCCTTCCCCTCCCCATCAAGCCCCCTGAAGTCCCGCAACGAAGGGAGGTCGGGGAGGGCAGATGACGATTGCAGACAGGAAAGGGGGGAAACCGCCTGTCAGTCTGGAACTCTTCCTGGGCATAGGAGAACCAGCCAGAGTCCCCTGCCTGCTTGTGGGACTTTGAACATTTTTCAACCTGAAAAGTGGGGACTTTGAAAATATTTCACCATGTAAAGTGGGGAACTTGGATTATATGCTGCACAATCTCCTCGGGGGTGGCGCCAGAGCTGACAGCACGACCGACCCCATGGACGTTTAGCCTGGACGCAGCAGGGCAGAACCGACCCCGTTTTTGCCTCATACCTGGAGCTCGCTGAAGGCTGCCCAACCCCTGCCTGCCTGCCTGCATGGCCAGCCCAGCTGTGGACCTTGGTGTCCCTAATCATTTTTGCCAACCAGGGGGTGCTCCACTAGAGGTGCAGGGGACACAGGGCAGGCACCCTTCACCTGCCCAACCAATCCTGGGTGGCTGGGAGCGAGCAGAGGACCTTGGAAACTTTTATCATTTTTGTCCACCGGGGGGCGCCACTAGGGATGCAGGGTGCCCAGGGCAGGCTCCCTTCCCCTCCCCATCAAGCCCCCTGAAGTCCCGCAACGAAGGGAGGTCGGGGAGGGCAGATGACGATTGCAGACAGGAAAGGGGGGAAACCGCCTGTCAGTCTGGAACTCTTCCTGGGCATAGGAGAACCAGCCAGAGTCCCCTGCCTGCTTGTGGGACTTTGAACATTTTTCAACCTGAAAAGTGGGGACTTTGAAAATATTTCACCATGTAAAGTGGGGAACTTGGATTATATGCTGCACAATCTCCTCGGGGGTGGCGCCACAGCTGACAGCGCGACCGACCCCATGGACGTTTAGACTGGACGCAGCAGGGCAGAACCGACCCCGTTTTTGCCTCACACCTGGAGCTCGCTGAAGGCTGCCCAACCCCTGCCTGCCTGCCTGCCTGGCCAGCCTAGCTGGGGACCTTGGTGTCCCTAATCATTTTCGCCAACCAGGGGGTGCTCCACTAGAGGTGCAGGGGACACAGGGCAGGCACCCTTCACCTGCCCAACCAATCCTGGGTGGCTGGGAGCGAGCAGAGGACCTTGGAAACTTTTATCGTTTTTGTCCACCGGGGGGCGCCACTAGGGATGCAGGGTGCCCAGGGCAGGCTCCCTTCCCCTCCCCATCAAGCCCCCTGAAGTCCCGCAACAAAGGGAGGTCGGGGAGGGCAGATGACGATTGCAGACAGGAAAGGGGGGAAACCGCCTGTCAGTCTGGAACTCTTCCTGGGCATAGGAGAACCAGCCAGAGTCCCCTGCCTGCTTGTGGGACTTTGAACATTTTTCAACCTGAAAAGTGGGGACTTTGAAAATATTTCACCATGTAAAGTGGGGAACTTGGATTATATGCTGCACAATCTCCTCGGGGGTGGCGCCAGAGCTGACAGCACGACCGACCCCATGGACGTTTAGCCTGGACGCAGCAGGGCAGAACCGACCCCGTTTTTGCCTCATACCTGGAGCTCGCTGAAGGCTGCCCAACCCCTGCCTGCCTGCCTGCCTGCCTGGCCAGCCCAGCTGTGGACCTTGGTGTCCCTAATCATTTTTGCCAACCAGGGGGTGCTCCACTAGAGGTGCAGGGGACACAGGGCAGGCACCCTTCACCTGCCCAACCAATCCTGGGTGGCTGGGAGCAAACAGAGGCCCCTGGAGCATTTTATCATTTTCGGCCACCGGGGGGCGCCACTAAGGGTGCAGGGGTCCAGGGCAGGCACCCTTCCCCTGCCCGCCAAACCCCGGGAGGCTGGGAGCAAGCAGAGGCCCCTGGAGCATTTTATCATTTTCGGCCACCGGGGGGCGCCACTAAGGGTGCAGGGGTCCCAGGGCAGCCTCCCCATCCTGCCCCCTGAAGTCCCGCAACAAAGGAAGGTCGGGGTGGGCATATAACGATTGCAGACAGGTAAGGGGGAAAACCACCTGTCAGTGTGGAACTCTGGTTGGGCATAGGAGAACCAGCAAGAGTCCCCTGCTTGCTCTTCAAAATTTTTGCTCCTCAACAATCTCCTCGAGGGTGCCACCAGCTATTGTCGTGCACTTTCTGCACGCGCGTCATTTAGGGGGACCAACATGAAAGAGTGTCCGACCTCATGGAAGTGGTGCCTGGACGCGGCAGGGCAGATCCGACCTCATAGCCGACAGGCCTGGAGCTTGTGGGACTTAGAAAATATTTCACCCTGAAAACAGGAGAACTTGGATTATATGCTGCACAATCTCCTCGGGGGTGGCGCCAGAGCTGACAGTGTCTGACCGCATGGACGTTTAGCCTGGACGCAGCAGGGCAGATCCGACCTCATTTCTGTCAAATGCCTGGAGCTTGTGGGACTTTGAACATTTTTCAACCTGAAAAGTGGGGACTTAGAAAATATTTTGCACATTTAAAAATAAAAAAATAAAAAAAACGCAACAAAGGGAGGTCGGGGAGGGCAGATGACGATTGCAGACAGGAAAGGGGGGAAACCGCCTGTCAGTCTGGAACTCTTCCTGGGCATGGACGTTTAGACTGGACGCAGCAGGGCAGAACCGACCCCGTTCTTGCCTCACACCTGGAGCTCGCTGAAGGCTGCCCAACCCCTGCCTGCCTGCCTGCCTGCCTGGCCAGCCTAGCTGGGGACCTTGGTGTCCCTAATCATTTTTGCCAACCAGGGGGTGCTCCACTAGAGGTGCAGGGGACACAGGGCAGGCACCCTTCACCTGCCCAACCAATCCTGGGTGGCTGGGAGCGAGCAGAGGACCTTGGAAACTTTTATCGTTTTTGTCCACCGGGGGGCACCACTAGGGATGCAGGGTGCCCAGGGCAGGCTCCCTTCCCCTCCCCATCAAGCCCCCTGAAGTCCTGCAACGAAGGGAGGTCGGGGAGGGCAGATGACGATTGCAGACAGGAAAGAGGGGAAACCGCCTGTCCGTCTGGAACTCTTCCTGGGCATAGGAGAACCAGCCAGAGTCCCCTGCCTGCTTGTGGGACTTTGAACATTTTTCAACCTGAAAAGTGGGGACTTTGAAAATATTTCACCATGTAAAGTGGGGAACTTGGATTATATGCTGCACAATCTCCTCGGGGGTGGCGCCAGAGCTGACAGCACGACCGACCACATGGATGTTTAGCCTGGACGCAGCAGGGCAGAACCGACCCCGTTTTTGCCTCACACCTGGAGCTCGCTGAAGGCTGCCCAACCCCTGCCTGCCTGCCTGCCTGCCTGGCCAGCCTAGCTGGGGACCTTGGTGTCCCTAATCATTTTCGCCAACCAGGGGGTGCTCCACTAGAGGTGCAGTGGACACAGGGCAGGCACCCTTCATCTGCCCAACCAATCCTGGGTGGCTGGGAGCGAGCAGAGGACCTTGGAAACTTTTATCGTTTTTGTCCACCGGGGGGCGCCACTAGGGATGCAGGGTGCCCAGGGCAGGCTCCCTTCCCCTCCCCATCAAGCCCCCTGAAGTCCCGCAACGAAGGGAGGTCGGGGAGGGCAGATGACGATTGCAGACAGAAAAGGGGGGAAACCGCCTGTCAGTCTGGAACTCTTCCTGGGCATAGGAGAACCAGCCAGAGTCCCCTGCCTGCTTGTGGGACTTTGAACATTTTTCAACCTGAAAAGTGGGGACTTTGAAAATATTTCACCATGTAAAGTGGGGAACTTGGATTATATGCTGCACAATCTCCTCGGGGGTGGCGCCAGAGCTGACAGCACGACCGACCCCATGGACGTTTAGCCTGGACGCAGCAGGGCAGAACCGACCCCGTTTTTGCCTCATACCTGGAGCTCGCTGAAGGCTGCCCAACCCCTGCCTGCCTGCTTGCCTGACCAGCCCAGCTGTGGACCTTGGTGTCCCTAATCATTTTTGCCAACCAGGGGGTGCTCCACTAGAGGTACAGGGGACACAGGGCAGGCACCCTTCACCTGCCCAACCAATCCTGGGTGGCTGGGAGCAAGCAGAGGCCCCTGGAGCATTTTATCATTTTCGGCCACCGGGGGGCGCCACTAAGGGTGCAGGGGTCCCAGGGCAGGCACCCTTCCCCTGCCCGCCAAACCCCGGGAGGCTGGGAGCAAGCAGAGGCCCCTGGAGCATTTTATCATTTTCGGCCACCGGGGGCGCCACTAAGGGTGCAGGGGTCCCAGGGCAGGCACCCTTCCCCTGCCCGCCAAACCCCGGGAGGCTGGGAGCAAGCAGAGGCCCCTGGAGCATTTTATCATTTTCGGCCACCTAGGGGCGCCACTAAGGGGGCAGGCGTCCCAGGGCAGGCACCCTTCCCCTGCCCGTCAAACCCCTGGAGGCTGGGAGCAAGCAGAGGCCCCTGGAGCATTTTATCATTTTCGGCCACCGGGGGGCGCCACTAAGGGTGCAGGCGTCCCAGGGCAGGCACCCTTCCCCTGCCCGCCAAACCCCGGGAGGCTGGGAGCAAGCAGAGGCCCCTGGAGCATTTTATCATTTTCGGCCACCGGGGGACGCCACTAAGGGTGCAGGGGTCCCAGGGCAGCCTCCCCATCCTGCCCCCTGAAGTCCCGCAACAAAGGAAGGTCGGGGTGGGCATATAACGATTGCAGACAGGTAAGGGGGAAAACCACCTGTCAGTGTGGAACTCTGGTTGGGCATAAGAGAACCAGCAAGAGTCCCCTGCTTGCTCTTCAAAATTTTTGCTCCTCAACAATCTCCTCGAGGGTGCCACCAGCTATTGTCGTGCACTTTCTGCACGCGCGTCATTTAGGGGGACCAAAATGAAAGAGTGTCCGACCTCATGGAAGTGGTGCCTGGACGCGGCAGGGCAGATCCGACCTCATAGCCGACAGGCCTGGAGCTTGTGGGACTTAGAAAATATTTCACCCTGAAAACAGGAGAACTTGGATTATATGCTGCACAATCTCCTCGGGGGTGGCGCCAGAGCTGACAGTGTCCGACCGCATGGACGTTTAGCCTGGACGCAGCAGGGCAGATCCGACCTCATTTCTGTCAAATGCCTGGAGCTTGTGGGACTTTGAACATTTTTCAACCTGAAAAGTGGGGACTTAGAAAATATTTTGCACATTTAAAAATAAAAAAATAAAAAAAACGCAACGAAGGGAGGTCGGGGAGGGCAGATGACGATTGCAGACAGTAAAGGGGGGAAACGCGTGTCAGTCTGGAACTCTTCCTGGGCATGGACGTTTAGACTGGACGCAGCAGGGCAGAACCGACCCCGTTTTTGCCTCACACCTGGAGCTCGCTGAAGGCTGCCCAACCCCTGCCTGCCTGCCTGCCTGCCTGGCCAGCCTAGCTGGGGACCTTGGTGTCCCTAATCATTTTCGCCAACCAGGGGGTGCTCCACTAGAGGTGCAGGGGACACAGGGCAGGCACCCTTCACCTGCCAAACCAATCCTGGGTGGCTGGGAGCGAGCAGAGGACCTTGGAAACTTTTATCGTTTTTGTCCACCGGGGGGCGCCACTAGGGATGCAGGGTGCCCAGGGCAGGCTCCCTTCCCCTCCCCATCAAGCCCCCTGAAGTCCCGCAACGAAGGGAGGTCGGGGAGGGCAGATGACGATTGCAGACAGGAAAGGGGGGAAACCGCTTGTCAGTCTGGAACTCTTCCTGGGCATAGGAGAACCAGCCAGAGTCCCCTGCCTGCTTGTGGGACTTTGAACATTTTTCAACCTGAAAAGTGGGGACTTTGAAAATATTTCACCATGTAAAGTGGGGAACTTGGATTATATGCTGCACAATCTCCTCGGGGGTGGCGCCAGAGCTGACAGCACGACCGACCACATGGATGTTTAGCCTGGACGCAGCAGGGCAGAACCGACCGCGTTTTTGCCTCACACCTGGAGCTCGCTGAAGGCTGCCCAACCCCTGCCTGCCTGCCTGCCTGCCTGGCCAGCCTAGCTGGGGACCTTGGTGTTCCTAATCATTTTTGCCAACCAGGGGGTGCTCCACTAGAGGTGCAGGGGACACAGGGCAGGCACCCTTCACCTGCCCAACCAATCCTGGGTGGCTGGGAGCAAGCAGAGGACCTTGGAAACTTTTATCATTTTTGTCCACCGGGGGGCGCCACTAGGGATGCAGTGTGCCCAGGGCAGGCTCCCTTCCCCTCCCCATCAAGCCCCCTGAAGTCCCGCAACGAAGGGAGGTCGGGGAGGGCAGATGACGATTGCAGACAGGAAAGGGGGGAAACCGCCTGTCAGTCTGGAACTCTTCCTGGGCATAGGAGAACCAGCCAGAGTCCCCTGCCTGCTTGTGGGACTTTGAACATTTTTCAACCTGAAAAGTGGGGACTTTGAAAATATTTCACCATGTAAAGTGGGGAACTTGGATTATATGCTGCACAATCTCCTCGGGGGTGGCGCCAGAGCTGACAGCACGACCGACCCCATGGACGTTTAGCCTGGACGCAGCAGGGCAGAACCGACCCCGTTTTTGCCTCATACCTGGAGCTCGCTGAAGGCTGCCCAACCCCTGCCTGCCTGCCTGCATGGCCAGCCCAGCTGTGGACCTTGGTGTCCCTAATCATTTTTGCCAACCAGGGGGTGCTCCACTAGAGGTGCAGGGGACACAGGGCAGGCACCCTTCACCTGCCCAACCAATCCTGGGTGGCTGGGAGCGAGCAGAGGACCTTGGAAACTTTTATCATTTTTGTCCACCGGGGGGCGCCACTAGGGATGCAGGGTGCCCAGGGCAGGCTCCCTTCCCCTCCCCATCAAGCCCCCTGAAGTCCCGCAACGAAGGGAGGTCGGGGAGGGCAGATGACGATTGCAGACAGGAAAGGGGGGAAACCGCCTGTCAGTCTGGAACTCTTCCTGGGCATAGGAGAACCAGCCAGAGTCCCCTGCCTGCTTGTGGGACTTTGAACATTTTTCAACCTGAAAAGTGGGGACTTTGAAAATATTTCACCATGTAAAGTGGGGAACTTGGATTATATGCTGCACAATCTCCTCGGGGGTGGCGCCACAGCTGACAGCGCGACCGACCCCATGGACGTTTAGACTGGACGCAGCAGGGCAGAACCGACCCCGTTTTTGCCTCACACCTGGAGCTCGCTGAAGGCTGCCCAACCCCTGCCTGCCTGCCTGCCTGGCCAGCCTAGCTGGGGACCTTGGTGTCCCTAATCATTTTCGCCAACCAGGGGGTGCTCCACTAGAGGTGCAGGGGACACAGGGCAGGCACCCTTCACCTGCCCAACCAATCCTGGGTGGCTGGGAGCGAGCAGAGGACCTTGGAAACTTTTATCGTTTTTGTCCACCGGGGGGCGCCACTAGGGATGCAGGGTGCCCAGGGCAGGCTCCCTTCCCCTCCCCATCAAGCCCCCTGAAGTCCCGCAACAAAGGGAGGTCGGGGAGGGCAGATGACGATTGCAGACAGGAAAGGGGGGAAACCGCCTGTCAGTCTGGAACTCTTCCTGGGCATAGGAGAACCAGCCAGAGTCCCCTGCCTGCTTGTGGGACTTTGAACATTTTTCAACCTGAAAAGTGGGGACTTTGAAAATATTTCACCATGTAAAGTGGGGAACTTGGATTATATGCTGCACAATCTCCTCGGGGGTGGCGCCAGAGCTGACAGCACGACCGACCTCATGGACGTTTAGCCTGGACGCAGCAGGGCAGAACCGACCCCGTTTTTGCCTCATACCTGGAGCTCGCTGAAGGCTGCCCAACCCCTGCCTGCCTGCCTGCCTGCCTGCCTGGCCAGCCCAGCTGTGGACCTTGGTGTCCCTAATCATTTTTGCCAACCAGGGGGTGCTCCACTAGAGGTGCAGGGGACACAGGGCAGGCACCCTTCACCTGCCCAACCAATCCTGGGTGGCTGGGAGCAAACAGAGGCCCCTGGAGCATTTTATCATTTTCGGCCACCGGGGGGCGCCACTAAGGGTGCAGGGGTCCAGGGCAGGCACCCTTCCCCTGCCCGCCAAACCCCGGGAGGCTGGGAGCAAGCAGAGGCCCCTGGAGCATTTTATCATTTTCGGCCACCGGGGGGCGCCAGGGGTCCCAGGGCAGCCTCCCCATCCTGCCCCCTGAAGTCCCGCAACAAAGGAAGGTCGGGGTGGGCATATAACGATTGCAGACAGGTAAGGGGGAAAACCACCTGTCAGTGTGGAACTCTGGTTGGGCATAGGAGAACCAGCAAGAGTCCCCTGCTTGCTCTTCAAAATTTTTGCTCCTCAACAATCTCCTCGAGGGTGCCACCAGCTATTGTCGTGCACTTTCTGCATGCGCGTCATTTAGGGGGACCAACATGAAAGAGTGTCCGACCTCATGGAAGTGGTGCCTGGACGCGGCAGGGCAGATCCGACCTCATAGCCGACAGGCCTGGAGCTTGTGGGACTTAGAAAATATTTCACCCTGAAAACAGGAGAACTTGGATTATATGCTGCACAATCTCCTCGGGGGTGGCGCCAGAGCTGACAGTGTCTGACCGCATGGACGTTTAGCCTGGACGCAGCAGGGCAGATCCGACCTCATTTCTGTCAAATGCCTGGAGCTTGTGGGACTTTGAACATTTTTCAACCTGAAAAGTGGGGACTTAGAAAATATTTTGCACATTTAAAAATAAAAAAATAAAAAAAACGCAACAAAGGGAGGTCGGGGAGGGCAGATGACGATTGCAGACAGGAAAGGGGGGAAACCGCCTGTCAGTCTGGAACTCTTCCTGGGCATGGACGTTTAGACTGGACGCAGCAGGGCAGAACCGACCCCGTTCTTGCCTCACACCTGGAGCTCGCTGAAGGCTGCCCAACCCCTGCCTGCCTGCCTGCCTGCCTGGCCAGCCTAGCTGGGGACCTTGGTGTCCCTAATCATTTTTGCCAACCAGGGGGTGCTCCACTAGAGGTGCAGGGGACACAGGGCAGGCACCCTTCACCTGCCCAACCAATCCTGGGTGGCTGGGAGCGAGCAGAGGACCTTGGAAACTTTTATCGTTTTTGTCCACCGGGGGGCACCA
Organism: Pelobates fuscus; assembly: GCF_036172605.1. Lineage (NCBI taxonomy): Eukaryota > Metazoa > Chordata > Amphibia > Anura > Pelobatidae > Pelobates > Pelobates fuscus. The sequence continues at coordinate 177,329,963 of NC_086323.1, read as the reverse complement.
CTAGGGATGCAGGGTGCCCAGGGCAGGCTCCCTTCCCCTCCCCATCAAGCCCCCTGAAGTCCTGCAACGAAGGGAGGTCGGGGAGGGCAGATGACGATTGCAGACAGGAAAGAGGGGAAACCGCCTGTCCGTCTGGAACTCTTCCTGGGCATAGGAGAACCAGCCAGAGTCCCCTGCCTGCTTGTGGGACTTTGAACATTTTTCAACCTGAAAAGTGGGGACTTTGAAAATATTTCACCATGTAAAGTGGGGAACTTGGATTATATGCTGCACAATCTCCTCGGGGGTGGCGCCAGAGCTGACAGCACGACCGACCACATGGATGTTTAGCCTGGACGCAGCAGGGCAGAACCGACCCCGTTTTTGCCTCACACCTGGAGCTCGCTGAAGGCTGCCCAACCCCTGCCTGCCTGCCTGCCTGGCCAGCCTAGCTGGGGACCTTGGTGTCCCTAATCATTTTCGCCAACCAGGGGGTGCTCCACTAGAGGTGCAGTGGACACAGGGCAGGCACCCTTCATCTGCCCAACCAATCCTGGGTGGCTGGGAGCGAGCAGAGGACCTTGGAAACTTTTATCGTTTTTGTCCACCGGGGGGCGCCACTAGGGATGCAGGGTGCCCAGGGCAGGCTCCCTTCCCCTCCCCATCAAGCCCCCTGAAGTCCCGCAACGAAGGGAGGTCGGGGAGGGCAGATGACGATTGCAGACAGAAAAGGGGGGAAACCGCCTGTCAGTCTGGAACTCTTCCTGGGCATAGGAGAACCAGCCAGAGTCCCCTGCCTGCTTGTGGGACTTTGAACATTTTTCAACCTGAAAAGTGGGGACTTTGAAAATATTTCACCATGTAAAGTGGGGAACTTGGATTATATGCTGCACAATCTCCTCGGGGGTGGCGCCAGAGCTGACAGCACGACCGACCCCATGGACGTTTAGCCTGGACGCAGCAGGGCAGAACCGACCCCGTTTTTGCCTCATACCTGGAGCTCGCTGAAGGCTGCCCAACCCCTGCCTGCCTGCTTGCCTGACCAGCCCAGCTGTGGACCTTGGTGTCCCTAATCATTTTTGCCAACCAGGGGGTGCTCCACTAGAGGTGCAGGGGACACAGGGCAGGCACCCTTCACCTGCCCAACCAATCCTGGGTGGCTGGGAGCAAGCAGAGGCCCCTGGAGCATTTTATCATTTTCGGCCACCGGGGGGCGCCACTAAGGGTGCAGGGGTCCCAGGGCAGGCACCCTTCCCCTGCCCGCCAAACCCCGGGAGGCTGGGAGCAAGCAGAGGCCCCTGGAGCATTTTATCATTTTCGGCCACCGGGGGCGCCACTAAGGGTGCAGGGGTCCCAGGGCATGCACCCTTCCCCTGCCCGCCAAACCCCGGGAGGCTGGGAGCAAGCAGAGGCCCCTGGAGCATTTTATCATTTTCGGCCACCTAGGGGCGCCACTAAGGGGGCAGGCGTCCCAGGGCAGGCACCCTTCCCCTGCCCGTCAAACCCCTGGAGGCTGGGAGCAAGCAGAGGCCCCTGGAGCATTTTATCATTTTCGGCCACCGGGGGGCGCCACTAAGGGTGCAGGCGTCCCAGGGCAGGCACCCTTCCCCTGCCCGCCAAACCCCGGGAGGCTGGGAGCAAGCAGAGGCCCCTGGAGCATTTTATCATTTTCGGCCACCGGGGGACGCCACTAAGGGTGCAGGGGTCCCAGGGCAGCCTCCCCATCCTGCCCCCTGAAGTCCCGCAACAAAGGAAGGTCGGGGTGGGCATATAACGATTGCAGACAGGTAAGGGGGAAAACCACCTGTCAGTGTGGAACGCTGGTTGGGCATAAGAGAACCAGCAAGAGTCCCCTGCTTGCTCTTCAAAATTTTTGCTCCTCAACAATCTCCTCGAGGGTGCCACCAGCTATTGTCGTGCACTTTCTGCACGCGCGTCATTTAGGGGGACCAAAATGAAAGAGTGTCCGACCTCATGGAAGTGGTGCCTGGACGCGGCAGGGCAGATCCGACCTCATAGCCGACAGGCCTGGAGCTTGTGGGACTTAGAAAATATTTCACCCTGAAAACAGGAGAACTTGGATTATATGCTGCACAATCTCCTCGGGGGTGGCGCCAGAGCTGACAGTGTCCGACCGCATGGACGTTTAGCCTGGACGCAGCAGGGCAGATCCGACCTCATTTCTGTCAAATGCCTGGAGCTTGTGGGACTTTGAACATTTTTCAACCTGAAAAGTGGGGACTTAGAAAATATTTTGCACATTTAAAAATAAAAAAATAAAAAAAACGCAACAAAGGGAGGTCGGGGAGGGCAGATGACGATTGCAGACAGGAAAGGGGGGAAACCGCGTGTCAGTCTGGAACTCTTCCTGGGCATGGACGTTTAGACTGGACGCAGCAGGGCAGAACCGACCCCGTTTTTGCCTCACACCTGGAGCTCGCTGAAGGCTGCCCAACCCCTGCCTGCCTGCCTGCATGGCCAGCCCAGCTGTGGACCTTGGTGTCCCTAATCATTTTTGCCAACCAGGGGGTGCTCCACTAGAGGTGCAGGGGACACAGGGCAGGCACCCTTCACCTGCCCAACCAATCCTGGGTGGCTGGGAGCGAGCAGAGGACCTTGGAAACTTTTATCATTTTTGTCCACCGGGGGGCGCCACTAGGGATGCAGGGTGCCCAGGGCAGGCTCCCTTCCCCTCCCCATCAAGCCCCCTGAAGTCCCGCAACGAAGGGAGGTCGGGGAGGGCAGATGACGATTGCAGACAGGAAAGGGGGGAAACCGCCTGTCAGTCTGGAACTCTTCCTGGGCATAGGAGAACCAGCCAGAGTCCCCTGCCTGCTTGTGGGACTTTGAACATTTTTCAACCTGAAAAGTGGGGACTTTGAAAATATTTCACCATGTAAAGTGGGGAACTTGGATTATATGCTGCACAATCTCCTCGGGGGTGGCGCCACAGCTGACAGCGCGACCGACCCCATGGACGTTTAGACTGGACGCAGCAGGGCAGAACCGACCCCGTTTTTGCCTCACACCTGGAGCTCGCTGAAGGCTGCCCAACCCCTGCCTGCCTGCCTGCCTGCCTGCCTGGCCAGCCTAGCTGGGGACCTTGGTGTCCCTAATCATTTTCGCCAACCAGGGGGTGCTCCACTAGAGGTGCAGGGGACACAGGGCAGGCACCCTTCACCTGCCAAACCAATCCTGGGTGGCTGGGAGCGAGCAGAGGACCTTGGAAACTTTTATCGTTTTTGTCCACCGGGGGGCGCCACTAGGGATGCAGGGTGCCCAGGGCAGGCTCCCTTCCCCTCCCCATCAAGCCCCCTGAAGTCCCGCAACGAAGGGAGGTCGGGGAGGGCAGATGACGATTGCAGACAGGAAAGGGGGGAAACCGCCTGTCAGTCTGGAACTCTTCCTGGGCATAGGAGAACCAGCCAGAGTCCCCTGCCTGCTTGTGGGACTTTGAACATTTTTCAACCTGAAAAGTGGGGACTTTGAAAATATTTCACCATGTAAAGTGGGGAACTTGGATTATATGCTGCACAATCTCCTCGGGGGTGGCGCCAGAGCTGACAGCACGACCGACCACATGGATGTTTAGCCTGGACGCAGCAGGGCAGAACCGACCGCGTTTTTGCCTCACACCTGGAGCTCGCTGAAGGCTGCCCAACCCCTGCCTGCCTGCCTGCCTGGCCAGCCTAGCTGGGGACCTTGGTGTCCCTAATCATTTTCGCCAACCAGGGGGTGCTCCACTAGAGGTGCAGGGGACACAGGGCAGGCACCCTTCACCTGCCCAACCAATCCTGGGTGGCTGGGAGCGAGCAGAGGACCTTGGAAACTTTTATCGTTTTTGTCCACCGGGGGGCGCCACTAGGGATGCAGGGTGCCCAGGGCAGGCTCCCTTCCCCTCCCCGTCAAGCCCCCTGAAGTACCGCAACGAAGGGAGGTCGGGGAGGGCAGATGACGATTGCAGACAGGAAAGGGGGGAAACCGCCTGTCAGTCTGGAACTCTTCCTGGGCATAGGAGAACCAGCCAGAGTCCCCTGCCTGCTTGTGGGACTTTGAACATTTTTCAACCTGAAAAGTGGGGACTTTGAAAATATTTCACCATGTAAAGTGGGGAACTTGGATTATATGCTGCACAATCTCCTCGGGGGTGGCGCCAGAGCTGACAGCACGACCGACCCCATGGACGTTTAGCCTGGACGCAGCAGGGCAGAACCGACCCCGTTTTTGCCTCATACCTGGAGCTCGCTGAAGGCTGCCCAACCCCTGCCTGCCTGCCTGCCTGCCTGGCCAGCCCAGCTGTGGACCTTGGTGTCCCTAATCATTTTTGCCAACCAGGGGGTGCTCCACTAGAGGTGCAGGGGACACAGGGCAGGCACCCTTCACCTGCCCAACCAATCCTGGGTGGCTGGGAGCAAGCAGAGGCCCCTGGAGCATTTTATCATTTCCGGCCACCGGGGGGCGCCACTAAGGGTGCAGGGGTCCCAGGGCAGCCTCCCCATCCTGCCCCCTGAAGTCCCGCAACAAAGGAAGGTCGGGGTGGGCATATAACGATTGCAGACAGGTAAGGGGGAAAACCACCTGTCAGTGTGGAACTCTGGTTGGGCATAGGAGAACCAGCAAGAGTCCCCTGCTTGCTCTTCAAAATTTTTGCTCCTCAACAATCTCCTCGAGGGTGCCACCAGCTATTGTCGTGCACTTTCTGCACGCGCGTCATTTAGGGGGACCAACATGAAAGAGTGTCCGACCTCATGGAAGTGGTGCCTGGACGCGGCAGGGCAGATCCGACCTCATAGCCGACAGACCTGACGCTTGTGGGACTTAGAAAATATTTCACAACTGAAAACAGGAGAACTTGGATTATATGCTGCACAATCTCCTCGGGGGTGGCGCCAGAGCTGACAGTGTCCGACCGCATGGACGTTTAGCCTGGACGCAGCAGGGCAGATCCGACCTCATTTCTGTCAAATGCCTGGAGCTTGTGGGACTTTGAACATTTTTCAACCTGAAAAGTGGGGACTTAGAAAATATTTTGCACATTTAAAAATAAAAAAATAAAAAAACCGCAACGAAGGGAGGTCGGGGAGGGCAGATGACGATTGCAGACAGGAAAGGGGGGAAACCGCCTGTCAGTCTGGAACTCTTCCTGGGCATGGACGTTTAGACTGGACGCAGCAGTGCAGAACCGACCCCGTTCTTGCCTCACACCTGGAGCTCGCTGAAGGCTGCCCAACCCCTGCCTGCCTGCCTGCCTGCCTGGCCAGCCTAGCTGGGGACCTTGGTGTCCCTAATCATTTCTGCCAACCAGGGGGTGCTCCACTAGAGGTGCAGGGGACACAGGGCAGGCACCCTTCACCTGCCCAACCAATCCTGGGTGGCTGGGAGCGAGCAGAGGACCTTGGAAACTTTTATCGTTTTTGTCCACCGGGGGGCGCCACTAGGGATGCAGGGTGCCCAGGGCAGGCTCCCTTCCCCTCCCCATCAAGCCCCCTGAAGTCCCGCAACGTTGGTAGGTCGGGGAGGGCAGATGGCGATTGCAGACAGGAAAGGGGGGAAACCGCCTGTCCGTCTGGAACTCTTCCTGGGCATAGGAGAACCAGCCAGAGTCCCCTGCATGCTTGTGGGACTTTGAACATTTTTCAACCTGAAAAGTGGGGACTTTGAAAATATTTCACCATGTAAAGTGGGGAACGTGGATTATATGCTGCACAATCTCCTCGGGGTGGCGCCACAGCTGACAGCGCGACCGACCCCATGGACGTTTAGACTGGACGCAGCAGGGCAGAACCGACCCCGTTTTTGCCTCACACCTGGAGCTCGCTGAAGGCTGCCCAACCCCTGCCTGCCTGCCTGCCTGCCTGGCCAGCCTAGCTGGGGACCTTGGTGTCCCTAATCATTTTCGCCAACCAGGGGGTGCTCCACTAGAGGTGCAGGGGACACAGGGCAGGCACCCTTCACCTGCCCAACCAATCCTGGGTGTCTGGGAGCGAGCAGAGGACCTTGGAAACTTTTATCATTTTTGTCCACCGGGGGGCGCCACTAGGGATGCAGGGTGCCCAGGGCAGGCTCCCTTCCCCTCCCCATCAAGCCCCCTGAAGTCCTGCAACGAAGGGAGGTCGGGGAGGGCAGATGACGATTGCAGACAGGAAAGGGGGGAAACCGCCTGTCAGTCTGGAACTCTTCCTGGGCATAGGAGAACCAGCCAGAGTCCCCTGCCTGCTTGTGGGACTTTGAACATTTTTCAACCGGAAAAGTGGGGACTTTGAAAATATTTCACCATGTAAAGTGGGGAACTTGGATTATATGCTGCACAATCTCCTCGGGGGTGGCGCCAGAGCTGACAGCACGACCGACCCCATGGACGTTTAGCCTGGACGCAGCAGGGCAGAACCGACCCCGTTTTTGCCTCATACCTGGAGCTCGCTGAAGGCTGCCCAACCCCTGCCTGCCTGCCTGCCTGGCCAGCCCAGCTGTGGACCTTGGTGTCCCTAATCATTTTTGCCAACCAGGGGGTGCTCCAGTAGAGGTGTAGGGGACACAGGGCAGGCACCCTTCACCTGCCCAACCAATCCTGGGTGGCTGGGAGCAAGCAGAGGCCCCTGGAGCATTTTATCATTTTCGGCCACCGGGGGGCGCCACTAAGGGTGCAGGGGTCCCAGGGCAGGCACCCTTCCCCTGCCCGCCAAACCCCGGAAGGCTGGAAGCAAGCAGAGGCCCCTGGAGAATTTTATCATTTTCGGCCACCGGGGGGCGCCACTAAGGGTGCAGGGGTCCCAGGGCAGGCACCCTTCCCCTGCCCGCCAAACCCCGGGAGGCTGGGAGCAAGCAGAGGCCCCTGGAGCATTTTATCATTTTCGGCCACCGGGGGGCGCCACTAAGGGTGCAGGCGTCCCAGGGCAGGCACCCTTCCCCTGCCCGCCAAACCCCGGGAGGCTGGGAGCAAGCAGAGGCCCCTGGAGCATTTTATCATTTTCGGCCACCGGGGGGCGCCACTAAGGGTGCAGGGGTCCCAGGGCAGCCTCCCCATCCTGCCCCCTGAAGTCCCGCAACAAAGGAAGGTCGGGGTGGGCATATAACGATTGCAGACAGGTAAGGGGGAAAACCACCTGTCAGTGTGGAACTCTGGTTGGGCATAGGAGAACCAGCAAGAGTCCCCTGCTTGCTCTTCAAAATTTTTGCTCCTCAACAATCTCCTCGAGGGTGCCACCAGCTATTGTCGTGCACTTTCTGCACGCACGTCATTTAGGGGGACCAACATGAAAGAGTGTACGACCTCATGGAAGTGGTGCCTGGACGCGGCAGGGCAGATCCGACCTCATAGCCGACAGGCCTGGAGCTTGTGGGACTTAGAAAATATTTCACCCTGAAAACAGGAGAACTTGGATTATATGCTGCACAATCTCCTCGGGGGTGGCGCCAGAGCTGACAGCACGACCGACCCCATGGACGTTTAGCCTGGACGCAGCAGGGCAGAACCGACCCTGTTTTTGCCTCATACCTGGAGCTCGCTGAAGGCTGCCCAACCCCTGCCTGCCTGCCTGCATGGCCAGCCCAGCTGTGGACCTTGGTGTCCCTAATCATTTTTGCCAACCAGGGGGTGCTCCACTAGAGGTGCAGGGGACACAGGGCAGGCACCCTTCACCTGCCCAACCAATCCTGGGTGGCTGGGAGCGAGCAGAGGACCTTGGAAACTTTTATCGTTTTTGTCCACCGGGGGGCACCACTAGGGATGCAGGGTGCCCAGGGCAGGCTCCCTTCCCCTCCCCATCAAGCCCCCTGAAGTCCTGCAACGAAGGGAGGTCGGGGAGGGCAGATGACGATTGCAGACAGGAAAGAGGGGAAACCGCCTGTCCGTCTGGAACTCTTCCTGGGCATAGGAGAACCAGCCAGAGTCCCCTGCCTGCTTGTGGGACTTTGAACATTTTTCAACCTGAAAAGTGGGGACTTTGAAAATATTTCACCATGTAAAGTGGGGAACTTGGATTATATGCTGCACAATCTCCTCGGGGGTGGCGCCAGAGCTGACAGCACGACCGACCACATGGATGTTTAGCCTGGACGCAGCAGGGCAGAACCGACCCCGTTTTTGCCTCACACCTGGAGCTCGCTGAAGGCTGCCCAACCCCTGCCTGCCTGCCTGCCTGCCTGGCCAGCCTAGCTGGGGACCTTGGTGTCCCTAATCATTTTCGCCAACCAGGGGGTGCTCCACTAGAGGTGCAGTGGACACAGGGCAGGCACCCTTCATCTGCCCAACCAATCCTGGGTGGCTGGGAGCGAGCAGAGGACCTTGGAAACTTTTATCATTTTTGTCCACCGGGGGGCGCCACTAGGGATGCAGGGTGCCCAGGGCAGGATCCCTTCCCCTCCCCATCAAGCCCCCTGAAGTCCCGCAACGAAGGGAGGTCGGGGAGGGCAGATGACGATTGCAGACAGGAAAGGGGGGAAACCGCCTGTCAGTCTGGAACTCTTCCTGGGCATGGACGTTTAGACTGGACGCAGCAGGGCAGAACCGACCCCGTTTTTGCCTCACACCTGGAGCTCGCTGAAGGCTGCCCAACCCCTGCCTGCCTGCCTGCCTGCCTGGCCAGCCTAGCTGGGGACCTTGGTGTCCCTAATCATTTTCGCCAACCAGGGGGTGCTCCACTAGAGGTGCAGGGGACACAGGGCAGGCACCCTTCACCTGCCAAACCAATCCTGGGTGGCTGGGAGCGAGCAGAGGACCTTGGAAACTTTTATCGTTTTTGTCCACCGGGGGGCGCCACTAGGGATGCAGGGTGCCCAGGGCAGGCTCCCTTCCCCTCCCCATCAAGCCCCCTGAAGTCCCGCAACGAAGGGAGGTCGGGGAGGGCAGATGACGATTGCAGACAGGAAAGGGGGGAAACCGCTTGTCAGTCTGGAACTCTTCCTGGGCATAGGAGAACCAGCCAGAGTCCCCTGCCTGCTTGTGGGACTTTGAACATTTTTCAACCTGAAAAGTGGGGACTTTGAAAATATTTCACCATGTAAAGTGGGGAACTTGGATTATATGCTGCACAATCTCCTCGGGGGTGGCGCCAGAGCTGACAGCACGACCGACCACATGGATGTTTAGCCTGGACGCAGCAGGGCAGAACCGACCGCGTTTTTGCCTCACACCTGGAGCTCGCTGAAGGCTGCCCAACCCCTGCCTGCCTGCCTGCCTGCCTGGCCAGCCTAGCTGGGGACCTTGGTGTTCCTAATCATTTTTGCCAACCAGGGGGTGCTCCACTAGAGGTGCAGGGGACACAGGGCAGGCACCCTTCACCTGCCCAACCAATCCTGGGTGGCTGGGAGCAAGCAGAGGACCTTGGAAACTTTTATCATTTTTGTCCACCGGGGGGCGCCACTAGGGATGCAGTGTGCCCAGGGCAGGCTCCCTTCCCCTCCCCATCAAGCCCCCTGAAGTCCCGCAACGAAGGGAGGTCGGGGAGGGCAGATGACGATTGCAGACAGGAAAGGGGGGAAACCGCCTGTCAGTCTGGAACTCTTCCTGGGCATAGGAGAACCAGCCAGAGTCCCCTGCCTGCTTGTGGGACTTTGAACATTTTTCAACCTGAAAAGTGGGGACTTTGAAAATATTTCACCATGTAAAGTGGGGAACTTGGATTATATGCTGCACAATCTCCTCGGGGGTGGCGCCAGAGCTGACAGCACGACCGACCCCATGGACGTTTAGCCTGGACGCAGCAGGGCAGAACCGACCCCGTTTTTGCCTCATACCTGGAGCTCGCTGAAGGCTGCCCAACCCCTGCCTGCCTGCTTGCCTGACCAGCCCAGCTGTGGACCTTGGTGTCCCTAATCATTTTTGCCAACCAGGGGGTGCTCCACTAGAGGTACAGGGGACACAGGGCAGGCACCCTTCACCTGCCCAACCAATCCTGGGTGGCTGGGAGCAAGCAGAGGCCCCTGGAGCATTTTATCATTTTCGGCCACCGGGGGGCGCCACTAAGGGTGCAGGGGTCCCAGGGCAGGCACCCTTCCCCTGCCCGCCAAACCCCGGGAGGCTGGGAGCAAGCAGAGGCCCCTGGAGCATTTTATCATTTTCGGCCACCGGGGGCGCCACTAAGGGTGCAGGGGTCCCAGGGCAGGCACCCTTCCCCTGCCCGCCAAACCCCGGGAGGCTGGGAGCAAGCAGAGGCCCCTGGAGCATTTTATCATTTTCGGCCACCTAGGGGCGCCACTAAGGGGGCAGGCGTCCCAGGGCAGGCACCCTTCCCCTGCCCGTCAAACCCCTGGAGGCTGGGAGCAAGCAGAGGCCCCTGGAGCATTTTATCATTTTCGGCCACCGGGGGGCGCCACTAAGGGTGCAGGGGTCCCAGGGCAGCCTCCCCATCCTGCCCCCTGAAGTCCCGCAACAAAGGAAGGTCGGGGTGGGCATATAACGATTGCAGACAGGTAAGGGGGAAAACCACCTGTCAGTGTGGAACTCTGGTTGGGCATAAGAGAACCAGCAAGAGTCCCCTGCTTGCTCTTCAAAATTTTTGCTCCTCAACAATCTCCTCGAGGGTGCCACCAGCTATTGTCGTGCACTTTCTGCACGCGCGTCATTTAGGGGGACCAAAATGAAAGAGTGTCCGACCTCATGGAAGTGGTGCCTGGACGCGGCAGGGCAGATCCGACCTCATAGCCGACAGGCCTGGAGCTTGTGGGACTTAGAAAATATTTCACCCTGAAAACAGGAGAACTTGGATTATATGCTGCACAATCTCCTCGGGGGTGGCGCCAGAGCTGACAGTGTCCGACCGCATGGACGTTTAGCCTGGACGCAGCAGGGCAGATCCGACCTCATTTCTGTCAAATGCCTGGAGCTTGTGGGACTTTGAACATTTTTCAACCTGAAAAGTGGGGACTTAGAAAATATTTTGCACATTTAAAAATAAAAAAATAAAAAAAATGCAACGAAGGGAGGTCGGGGAGGGCAGATGACGATTGCAGACAGTAAAGGGGGGAAACGCGTGTCAGTCTGGAACTCTTCCTGGGCATGGACGTTTAGACTGGACGCAGCAGGGCAGAACCGACCCCGTTTTTGCCTCACACCTGGAGCTCGCTGAAGGCTGCCCAACCCCTGCCTGCCTGCCTGCCTGCCTGGCCAGCCTAGCTGGGGACCTTGGTGTCCCTAATCATTTTCGCCAACCAGGGGGTGCTCCACTAGAGGTGCAGGGGACACAGGGCAGGCACCCTTCACCTGCCAAACCAATCCTGGGTGGCTGGGAGCGAGCAGAGGACCTTGGAAACTTTTATCGTTTTTGTCCACCGGGGGGCGCCACTAGGGATGCAGGGTGCCCAGGGCAGGCTCCCTTCCCCTCCCCATCAAGCCCCCTGAAGTCCCGCAACGAAGGGAGGTCGGGGAGGGCAGATGACGATTGCAGACAGGAAAGGGGGGAAACCGCTTGTCAGTCTGGAACTCTTCCTGGGCATAGGAGAACCAGCCAGAGTCCCCTGCCTGCTTGTGGGACTTTGAACATTTTTCAACCTGAAAAGTGGGGACTTTGAAAATATTTCACCATGTAAAGTGGGGAACTTGGATTATATGCTGCACAATCTCCTCGGGGGTGGCGCCAGAGCTGACAGCACGACCGACCACATGGATGTTTAGCCTGGACGCAGCAGGGCAGAACCGACCGCGTTTTTGCCTCACACCTGGAGCTCGCTGAAGGCTGCCCAACCCCTGCCTGCCTGCCTGCCTGCCTGGCCAGCCTAGCTGGGGACCTTGGTGTTCCTAATCATTTTTGCCAACCAGGGGGTGCTCCACTAGAGGTGCAGGGGACACAGGGCAGGCACCCTTCACCTGCCCAACCAATCCTGGGTGGCTGGGAGCAAGCAGAGGACCTTGGAAACTTTTATCATTTTTGTCCACCGGGGGGCGCCACTAGGGATGCAGTGTGCCCAGGGCAGGCTCCCTTCCCCTCCCCATCAAGCCCCCTGAAGTCCCGCAACGAAGGGAGGTCGGGGAGGGCAGATGACGATTGCAGACAGGAAAGGGGGGAAACCGCCTGTCAGTCTGGAACTCTTCCTGGGCATAGGAGAACCAGCCAGAGTCCCCTGCCTGCTTGTGGGACTTTGAACATTTTTCAACCTGAAAAGTGGGGACTTTGAAAATATTTCACCATGTAAAGTGGGGAACTTGGATTATATGCTGCACAATCTCCTCGGGGGTGGCGCCAGAGCTGACAGCACGACCGACCCCATGGACGTTTAGCCTGGACGCAGCAGGGCAGAACCGACCCCGTTTTTGCCTCATACCTGGAGCTCGCTGAAGGCTGCCCAACCCCTGCCTGCCTGCCTGCATGGCCAGCCCAGCTGTGGACCTTGGTGTCCCTAATCATTTTTGCCAACCAGGGGGTGCTCCACTAGAGGTGCAGGGGACACAGGGCAGGCACCCTTCACCTGCCCAACCAATCCTGGGTGGCTGGGAGCGAGCAGAGGACCTTGGAAACTTTTATCATTTTTGTCCACCGGGGGGCGCCACTAGGGATGCAGGGTGCCCAGGGCAGGCTCCCTTCCCCTCCCCATCAAGCCCCCTGAAGTCCCGCAACGAAGGGAGGTCGGGGAGGGCAGATGACGATTGCAGACAGGAAAGGGGGGAAACCGCCTGTCAGTCTGGAACTCTTCCTGGGCATAGGAGAACCAGCCAGAGTCCCCTGCCTGCTTGTGGGACTTTGAACATTTTTCAACCTGAAAAGTGGGGACTTTGAAAATATTTCACCATGTAAAGTGGGGAACTTGGATTATATGCTGCACAATCTCCTCGGGGGTGGCGCCACAGCTGACAGCGCGACCGACCCCATGGACGTTTAGACTGGACGCAGCAGGGCAGAACCGACCCCGTTTTTGCCTCACACCTGGAGCTCGCTGAAGGCTGCCCAACCCCTGCCTGCCTGCCTGCCTGGCCAGCCTAGCTGGGGACCTTGGTGTCCCTAATCATTTTCGCCAACCAGGGGGTGCTCCACTAGAGGTGCAGGGGACACAGGGCAGGCACCCTTCACCTGCCCAACCAATCCTGGGTGGCTGGGAGCGAGCAGAGGACCTTGGAAACTTTTATCGTTTTTGTCCACCGGGGGGCGCCACTAGGGATGCAGGGTGCCCAGGGCAGGCTCCCTTCCCCTCCCCATCAAGCCCCCTGAAGTCCCGCAACAAAGGGAGGTCGGGGAGGGCAGATGACGATTGCAGACAGGAAAGGGGGGAAACCGCCTGTCAGTCTGGAACTCTTCCTGGGCATAGGAGAACCAGCCAGAGTCCCCTGCCTGCTTGTGGGACTTTGAACATTTTTCAACCTGAAAAGTGGGGACTTTGAAAATATTTCACCATGTAAAGTGGGGAACTTGGATTATATGCTGCACAATCTCCTCGGGGGTGGCGCCAGAGCTGACAGCACGACCGACCTCATGGACGTTTAGCCTGGACGCAGCAGGGCAGAACCGACCCCGTTTTTGCCTCATACCTGGAGCTCGCTGAAGGCTGCCCAACCCCTGCCTGCCTGCCTGCCTGCCTGCCTGGCCAGCCCAGCTGTGGACCTTGGTGTCCCTAATCATTTTTGCCAACCAGGGGGTGCTCCACTAGAGGTGCAGGGGACACAGGGCAGGCACCCTTCACCTGCCCAACCAATCCTGGGTGGCTGGGAGCAAACAGAGGCCCCTGGAGCATTTTATCATTTTCGGCCACCGGGGGGCGCCACTAAGGGTGCAGGGGTCCAGGGCAGGCACCCTTCCCCTGCCCGCCAAACCCCGGGAGGCTGGGAGCAAGCAGAGGCCCCTGGAGCATTTTATCATTTTCGGCCACCGGGGGGCGCCACTAAGGGTGCAGGGGTCCCAGGGCAGCCTCCCCATCCTGCCCCCTGAAGTCCCGCAACAAAGGAAGGTCGGGGTGGGCATATAACGATTGCAGACAGGTAAGGGGGAAAACCACCTGTCAGTGTGGAACTCTGGTTGGGCATAGGAGAACCAGCAAGAGTCCCCTGCTTGCTCTTCAAAATTTTTGCTCCTCAACAATCTCCTCGAGGGTGCCACCAGCTATTGTCGTGCACTTTCTGCATGCGCGTCATTTAGGGGGACCAACATGAAAGAGTGTCCGACCTCATGGAAGTGGTGCCTGGACGCGGCAGGGCAGATCCGACCTCATAGCCGACAGGCCTGGAGCTTGTGGGACTTAGAAAATATTTCACCCTGAAAACAGGAGAACTTGGATTATATGCTGCACAATCTCCTCGGGGGTGGCGCCAGAGCTGACAGTGTCCGACCGCATGGACGTTTAGCCTGGACGCAGCAGGGCAGATCCGACCTCATTTCTGTCAAATGCCTGGAGCTTGTGGGACTTTGAACATTTTTCAACCTGAAAAGTGGGGACTTAGAAAATATTTTGCACATTTAAAAATAAAAAAATAAAAAAAACGCAACGAAGGGAGGTCGGGGAGGGCAGATGACGATTGCAGACAGTAAAGGGGGGAAACGCGTGTCAGTCTGGAACTCTTCCTGGGCATGGACGTTTAGACTGGACGCAGCAGGGCAGAACCGACCCCGTTTTTGCCTCACACCTGGAGCTCGCTGAAGGCTGCCCAACCCCTGCCTGCCTGCCTGCCTGCCTGGCCAGCCTAGCTGGGGACCTTGGTGTCCCTAATCATTTTCGCCAACCAGGGGGTGCTCCACTAGAGGTGCAGGGGACACAGGGCAGGCACCCTTCACCTGCCAAACCAATCCTGGGTGGCTGGGAGCGAGCAGAGGACCTTGGAAACTTTTATCGTTTTTGTCCACCGGGGGGCGCCACTAGGGATGCAGGGTGCCCAGGGCAGGCTCCCTTCCCCTCCCCATCAAGCCCCCTGAAGTCCCGCAACGAAGGGAGGTCGGGGAGGGCAGATGACGATTGCAGACAGGAAAGGGGGGAAACCGCCTGTCAGTCTGGAACTCTTCCTGGGCATAGGAGAACCAGCCAGAGTCCCCTGCCTGCTTGTGGGACTTTGAACATTTTTCAACCTGAAAAGTGGGGACTTTGAAAATATTTCACCATGTAAAGTGGGGAACTTGGATTATATGCTGCACAATCTCCTCGGGGGTGGCGCCAGAGCTGACAGCAAGACCGACCCCATGGACGTTTAGCCTGGACGCAGCAGGGCAGAACCGACCCCGTTTTTGCCTCATACCTGGAGCTCGCTGAAGGCTGCCCAACCCCTGCCTGCCTGCCTGCATGGCCAGCCCAGCTGTGGACCTTGGTGTCCCTAATCATTTTTGCCAACCAGGGGGTGCTCCACTAGAGGTGCAGGGGACACAGGGCAGGCACCCTTCACCTGCCCAACCAATCCTGGGTGGCTGGGAGCGAGCAGAGGACCTTGGAAACTTTTATCATTTTTGTCCACCGGGGGGCGCCACTAGGGATGCAGGGTGCCCAGGGCAGGCTCCCTTCCCCTCCCCATCAAGCCCCCTGAAGTCCCGCAACGAAGGGAGGTCGGGGAGGGCAGATGACGATTGCAGACAGGAAAGGGGGGAAACCGCCTGTCAGTCTGGAACTCTTCCTGGGCATAGGAGAACCAGCCAGAGTCCCCTGCCTGCTTGTGGGACTTTGAACATTTTTCAACCTGAAAAGTGGGGACTTTGAAAATATTTCACCATGTAAAGTGGGGAACTTGGATTATATGCTGCACAATCTCCTCGGGGGTGGCGCCACAGCTGACAGCGCGACCGACCCCATGGACGTTTAGACTGGACGCAGCAGGGCAGAACCGACCCCGTTTTTGCCTCACACCTGGAGCTCGCTGAAGGCTGCCCAACCCCTGCCTGCCTGCCTGCCTGGCCAGCCTAGCTGGGGACCTTGGTGTCCCTAATCATTTTCGCCAACCAGGGGGTGCTCCACTAGAGGTGCAGGGGACACAGGGCAGGCACCCTTCACCTGCCCAACCAATCCTGGGTGGCTGGGAGCGAGCAGAGGACCTTGGAAACTTTTATCGTTTTTGTCCACCGGGGGGCGCCACTAGGGATGCAGGGTGCCCAGGGCAGGCTCCCTTCCCCTCCCCATCAAGCCCCCTGAAGTCCCGCAACAAAGGGAGGTCGGGGAGGGCAGATGACGATTGCAGACAGGAAAGGGGGGAAACCGCCTGTCAGTCTGGAACTCTTCCTGGGCATAGGAGAACCAGCCAGAGTCCCCTGCCTGCTTGTGGGACTTTGAACATTTTTCAACCTGAAAAGTGGGGACTTTGAAAATATTTCACCATGTAAAGTGGGGAACTTGGATTATATGCTGCACAATCTCCTCGGGGGTGGCGCCAGAGCTGACAGCACGACCGACCTCATGGACGTTTAGCCTGGACGCAGCAGGGCAGAACCGACCCCGTTTTTGCCTCATACCTGGAGCTCGCTGAAGGCTGCCCAACCCCTGCCTGCCTGCCTGCCTGGCCAGCCCAGCTGTGGACCTTGGTGTCCCTAATCATTTTTGCCAACCAGGGGGTGCTCCACTAGAGGTGCAGGGGACACAGGGCAGGCACCCTTCACCTGCCCAACCAATCCTGGGTGGCTGGGAGCAAACAGAGGCCCCTGGAGCATTTTATCATTTTCGGCCACCGGGGGGCGCCACTAAGGGTGCAGGGGTCCAGGGCAGGCACCCTTCCCCTGCCCGCCAAACCCCGGGAGGCTGGGAGCAAGCAGAGGCCCCTGGAGCATTTTATCATTTTCGGCCACCGGGGGGCGCCACTAAGGGTGCAGGGGTCCCAGGGCAGCCTCCCCATCCTGCCCCCTGAAGTCCCGCAACAAAGGAAGGTCGGGGTGGGCATATAACGATTGCAGACAGGTAAGGGGGAAAACCACCTGTCAGTGTGGAACTCTGGTTGGGCATAGGAGAACCAGCAAGAGTCCCCTGCTTGCTCTTCAAAATTTTTGCTCCTCAACAATCTCCTCGAGGGTGCCACCAGCTATTGTCGTGCACTTTCTGCATGCGCGTCATTTAGGGGGACCAACATGAAAGAGTGTCCGACCTCATGGAAGTGGTGCCTGGACGCGGCAGGGCAGATCCGACCTCATAGCCGACAGGCCTGGAGCTTGTGGGACTTAGAAAATATTTCACCCTGAAAACAGGAGAACTTGGATTATATGCTGCACAATCTCCTCGGGGGTGGCGCCAGAGCTGACAGTGTCTGACCGCATGGACGTTTAGCCTGGACGCAGCAGGGCAGATCCGACCTCATTTCTGTCAAATGCCTGGAGCTTGTGGGACTTTGAACATTTTTCAACCTGAAAAGTGGGGACTTAGAAAATATTTTGCACATTTAAAAATAAAAAAATAAAAAAAACGCAACGAAGGGAGGTCGGGGAGGGCAGATGACGATTGCAGACAGTAAAGGGGGGAAACGCGTGTCAGTCTGGAACTCTTCCTGGGCATGGACGTTTAGACTGGACGCAGCAGGGCAGAACCGACCCCGTTTTTGCCTCACACCTGGAGCTCGCTGAAGGCTGCCCAACCCCTGCCTGCCTGCCTGCCTGCCTGGCCAGCCTAGCTGGGGACCTTGGTGTCCCTAATCATTTTCGCCAACCAGGGGGTGCTCCACTAGAGGTGCAGTGGACACAGGGCAGGCACCCTTCACATGTGTAACGGAGCTCCGTGTACTCCGACTGAGTACCCTCCGTTGATGGATGCTCCTAGCGCTCTCAGAGGACTCCAAGCACTGCAGACGACACCACAACCACCGCAGGCTCCACAACCGCCGTAGCTTAACTGGAGCCGCGCCGTCTTCCTTCCACCCTGGATCGGCTTCTGTCCTCCAGGACCGTGTGGGGAAGACCTCTCCTCCAGGAGAGCGTATCCGGAACGAGCTCTTACAAGAGCTAAGTGATTAAGAGCTCAGGGGAATATGCAGCGCATAGCAGTCCCCAGTGAGATATAGCAGTTCCCTCCAATAACGAGACACGGCTACGTATTGAGGGTCAGAAGAGGTCTGAGGTGCTGGAACACCCAGCCTGGCTTTTATTGAGGTTACATGCAAATAGGACACTCCCAGGGGTAGGCATAAAATCACCAATCACACATCTGGTGCAGCCCACACATTCCCTCCCCTCAGATAAACAGTTAAACCAATTATTACATACAAAAAAAATACAGTTTTTACACACACACTGTAACTTTAAAACCATACATTCAATTTCAATAAAAGTTGCATATTCAGACTCAGCATACATCAAACATAAACCCTTCCAAAAATCAGCCAAATCCCTCCAGTGGATCAAAAGTTAGCTGGAAGTCCTTTATGACCGACCGCAAGCACAATTTCCTGCCCAAAACAGTTCCATAGATTTGGGCTGTGCGGTCGGTCAATTTCATGCCGAAAAAACGACTAAGTCCCATTTCGAACGGGACTTAGTCTCTGGAGCTGCAAGTTCCGTATGGGAGAAGGTAAGGGTCAGCGGTGTTCGGCAAAATGTGTAGCCGATTTCAGTTCCACAGAATCTTTAGCATACACCGCTGACCGCATTCGAGGAAACCAAGATGGCCGCCGCCACGTGCAATTGACCGGCAGTAACCTCACAGCCTGGGAGGTAAATTGCCTGCACACTTTAGCTTCTGGGTGGTCTGCCTGTGTGGTACTTGGTTCAGTAAGCCCTATTTACTGAACCAAGTGGGGGAAAGCCAGGAACAAGTTATTTTACCGGTCTGGGGACATAGTCTTAAAGGGGCATTGTTCAGCAAAGTCACAATATGTCCCCAGACAGTTCTTAAAGGGCCATACACACCCAATAAATGTTAATAAGTTTTCAGGGGCACAATCTTCCAGGGGCCATAGTCATGAGGCAGGAGGCTGGCAAACATGCTTCTCCACAATCCAGGGAAGCAGGGCAATTTCTCATTTAAAGGGCCAGTTACAAATAGCGATTTGTAACACATCTCCCCTTTGGGGGGAAGACTAACCAGGCACCTGACCTTCTGTCGGTCAGTGCCTCCGTTAGTCGATCCACCAACCCACAATAAACAGATGTCCGAGTAGCCCCCCCACAACATCAAAGTACAGGAACAGCCCACCCACAACACACAGTCACTGCACCTGGGTATTTGGCTGTGGTAATGAGGCCACATGCCGAGGGTACTTGAAGGGCAGAGGCCAACTGCACTCTGCCCAGATGCCAGCTCTTCTGCTGGGGTAGCCTGCAGGACATCAGGCTCTGGACCAGGGACAAAGGTAGGGCAGAGGCCGACTGCACTCTGCCCAGCTGCCAGCTCTTCTGCTGGGGTAGCCTGCAGGACATCAGGCTCTGGACCAGGGAAAAAGGTAGGGCAGAGGCCGACTGCACTCTGCCCAGCTGCCAGCTCTTCTGCTGGGGTAGCCTGCAGGACATCAGGCTCTGGACCAGGGAAAAAGGTAGGGCAGAGGCCGACTGCACTCTGCCCAGCTGCCAGCTCTTCTGCTGGGGTAGCCTGCAGGACATCAGGCTCTGGACCAGGGAAAAAGGTAGGGCAGAGGCCGACTGCACTCTGCCCAGCTGCCAGCTCTTCCGCTGGGGTACTGAGACCATAGTCCGGCTCAGTAGTCAAGGGAACATGGACGTCAGGAGGGGTTAGCATCGCCTCCGTTAACCCTGGTGCCACGTTAGGAGTTAGCTGGGGAGGGGAATTTGTACTTACCCCCTCCTCTGGGTGTCCCGGTGAGGGTAGTTGGGGATCTGGAAAGGCTGTCCAGCATCCCTGTAGGTCAGGCACAGAGACCTCGGTCCCATCTGCGCCGTCTGGAGGATTGGTGTCTCCCCTTGTTGGGGGAAGCTGCCGCTGGGGAGAGGGGGTGCCGTGCTCCTTTCCCGGAAACACAGGCTGCCGCTGGAGCGGGAGACCGCCTGTCTCCATTCCCTTACCATTGTCCTGTTGCTGTAGAGAGGGACCAACTGTCTCTGCTCTCTGTAGGACATACTGCTGCTGGGGGGGAAGGACGGCACCTTCGGCCCCCTGGGGTACACACTGCCGCTGGAGAGGGAGACCGCCTGTCTCCACTCCCTTACCATTGTCCTGTTGCTGTAGAGAGGGACCAACTGTCTCTGCTCTCTGTAGGACACACTGCTGCTGGGGGGGAAGGACGGCACCTTCGGCCCCCTGGGGCACACACTGCCGCTGGAGAGGGAGACTGCCTGTCTCCACTCCCTTACCATGGTCCTGTTGCTGTAGAGAGGGACCAACTGTCTCTGCTCTCTGTAGGACACACGGCTGCTGGGGGGAAAGGACGGCCCCTTCGGCCCCCTGTAACTCACGCTGTTGTTGGGGCGCAGGGACGGAATACTTTGCCCTCACTGCCCGATATTCGGCTTCCATCTGCAGATACTCCGCCAGTTCTCTCCTTATTCTTGGTACCATTTCCTCGGTTAGAAGGGACCCGTAGATATCCAACCGCCGCTTCAGCATAGCGTCAAACTGTACGTGACTATACCAATAGTCCAGTTTTGCTGGGTGTTCCCAGGATGCTGTTCCTCGCCCTAGGGAAGCCATCCTGTTGTAGCCAGGGGCGCTGCCCAATGGCTAGCGTTGCCCTCAATTGTAACTCCAAACGTTACCAGTGTCTCTGAGCTGCTTCTCCTCGCACTAGGACGCCATCCCACCGCTGCCACCAATGTAACGGAGCTCCGTGTACTCCGACTGAGTACCCTCCGTTGATGGATGCTCCTAGCGCTCTCAGAGGACTCCAAGCACTGCAGACGACACCACAACCACCGCAGGCTCCACAACCGCCGTAGCTTAACTGGAGCCGCGCCGTCTTCCTTCCACCCTGGATCGGCTTCTGTCCTCCAGGACCGTGTGGGGAAGACCTCTCCTCCAGGAGAGCGTATCCGGAACGAGCTCTTACAAGAGCTAAGTGATTAAGAGCTCAGGGGAATATGCAGCGCATAGCAGTCCCCAGTGAGATATAGCAGTTCCCTCCAATAACGAGACACGGCTACGTATTGAGGGTCAGAAGAGGTCTGAGGTGCTGGAACACCCAGCCTGGCTTTTATTGAGGTTACATGCAAATAGGACACTCCCAGGGGTAGGCATAAAATCACCAATCACACATCTGGTGCAGCCCACACATTCCCTCCCCTCAGATAAACAGTTAAACCAATTATTACATACAAAAAAAATACAGTTTTTACACACACACTGTAACTTTAAAACCATACATTCAATTTCAATAAAAGTTGCATATTCAGACTCAGCATACATCAAATATAAACCCTTCCAAAAATCAGCCAAATCCCTCCAGTGGATCAAAAGTTAGCTGGAAGTCCTTTATGACCGACCGCAAGCACAATTTCCTGCCCAAAACAGTTCCATAGATTTGGGCTGTGCGGTCGGTCAATTTCATGCCGAAAAAACGACTAAGTCCCATTTCGAACGGGACTTAGTCTCTGGAGCTGCAAGTTCCGTATGGGAGAAGGTAAGGGTCAGCGGTGTTCGGCAAAATGTGTAGCCGATTTCAGTTCCACAGAATCTTTAGCATACACCGCTGACCGCATTCGAGGAAACCAAGATGGCCGCCGCCACGTGCAATTGACCGGCAGTAACCTCACAGCCTGGGAGGTAAATTGCCTGCACACTTTAGCTTCTGGGTGGTCTGCCTGTGTGGTACTTGGTTCAGTAAGCCCTATTTACTGAACCAAGTGGGGGAAAGCCAGGAACAAGTTATTTTACCGGTCTGGGGACATAGTCTTAAAGGGGCATTGTTCAGCAAAGTCACAATATGTCCCCAGACGGTTCTTAAAGGGCCATACACACCCAATAAATGTTAATAAGTTTTCAGGGGCACAATCTTCCAGGGGCCATAGTCATGAGGCAGGAGGCTGGCAAACATGCTTCTCCACAATCCAGGGAAGCAGGGCAATTTCTCATTTAAAGGGCCAGTTACAAATAGCGATTTGTAACAACATGCCCAACCAATCCTGGGTGGCTGGGAGCGAGCAGAGGACCTTGGAAACTTTTATCGTTTTTGTCCACCGGGGGGCGCCACTAGGGATGCAGGGTGGCCAGGGCAGGCTCCCTTCCCCTCCCCATCAAGCCCCCTGAAGTCCCGCAACGAAGGGAGGTCGGGGAGGGCAGATGACGATTGCAGACAGGAAAGGGGGGAAACCGCCTGTCCGTCTGGAACTCTTCCTGGGCATAGGAGAACCAGCCAGAGTCCCCTGCCTGCTTGTGGGACTTTGAACATTTTTCAACCGGAAAAGTGGGGACTTTGAAAATATTTCACCATGTAAAGTGGGGAACTTGGATTATATGCTGCACAATCTCCTCGGGGGTGGCGCCACAGCTGACAGCGCGACCGACCCCATGGACGTTTAGACTGGACGCAGCAGGGCAGAACCGACCCCGTTTTTGCCTCACACCTGGAGCTCGCTGAAGGCTGCCCAACCCCTGCCTGCCTGCCTGCCTGGCCAGCCTAGCTGGGGACCTTGGTGTCCCTAATCATTTTCGCCAACCAGGGGGTGCTCCACTAGAGGTGCAGGGGACACAGGGCAGGCACCCTTCACCTGCCCAACCAATCCTGGGTGGCTGGGAGCGAGCAGAGGACCTTGGAAACTTTTATCATTTTTGTCCACCGGGGGGCGCCACTAGGGATGCAGGGTGCCCAGGGCAGGCTCCCTTCCCCTCCCCATCAAGCCCCCTGAAGTCCCGCAACGAAGGGAGGTCGGGGAGGGCAGATGACGATTGCAGACAGGAAATGGGGGAAACCGCCTGTCCGTCTGGAACTCTTCCTGGGCATAGGAGAACCAGCCAGAGTCCCCTGCCTGCTTGTGGGACTTTGAACATTTTTCAACCTGAAAAGTGGGGACTTTGAAAATATTTCACCATGTAAAGTGGGGAACTTGGATTATATGCTGCACAATCTCCTCGGGGGTGGCGCCACAGCTGACAGCGCGACCGACCCCATGGACGTTTAGACTGGACGCAGCAGGGCAGAACCGACCCCGTTTTTGCCTCACACCTGGAGCTCGCTGAAGGCTGCCCAACCCCTGCCTGCCTGCCTGCCTGCCTGGCCAGCCTAGCTGGGGACCTTGGTGTCCCTAATCATTTTCGCCAACCAGGGGGTGCTCCACTAGAGGTGCAGGGGACACAGGGCAGGCACCCTTCACCTGCCCAACCAATCCTGGGTGGCTGGGAGCGAGCAGAGGACCTTGGAAACTTTTATCGTTTTTGTCCACCGGGGGGCGCCACTAGGGATGCAGGGTGCCCAGGGCAGGCTCCCTTCCCCTCCCCATCAAGCCCCCTGAAGTCCCGCAACGAAGGGAGGTCGGGGAGGGCAGATGACGATTGCAGACAGGAAAGGGGGGAAACCGCCTGTCAGTCTGGAACTCTTCCTGGGCATAGGAGAACCAGCCAGAGTCCCCTGCCTGCTTGTGGGACTTTGAACATTTTTCAACCTGAAAAGTGGGGACTTTGAAAATATTTCACCATGTAAAGTGGGGAACTTGGATTATATGCTGCACAATCTCCTCGGGGGTGGCGCCAGAGCTGACAGCACGACCGACCCCATGGACGTTTAGCCTGGACGCAGCAAGGCAGAACCGACCCCGTTTTTGCCTCATACCTGGAGCTCGCTGAAGGCTGCCCAACCCCTGCCTGCCTGCCTGCCTGGCCAGCCCAGCTGTGGACCTTGGTGTCCCTAATCATTTTTGCCAACCAGGGGGTGCTCCACTAGAGGTGCAGGGGAAACAGGGCAGGCACCCTTCACCTGCCCAACCAATCCTGGGTGGCTGGGAGCAAGCAGAGGCCCCTGGAGCATTTTATCATTTTCAGCCACCGGGGGGCGCCACTAAGGGTGCAGGGGTCCCAGGGCAGGCACCCTTCCCCTGCCCGCCAAAAACCGGGAGGCTGGGAGCAAGCAGAGGCCCCTGGAGCATTTTATCATTTTCGGCCATCGGGGGGCGCCACTAAGGGTGCAGGGGTCCCAGGGCAGGCACCCTTCCCCTGCCCGCCAAACCCCGGGAGGCTGGGAGCAAGCAGAGGCCCCTGGAGCATTTTATCATTTTCGGCCACCGGGGGCGCCACTAAGGGTGCAGGGGTCCCAGGGCAGGCACCCTTCCCCTGCCCGCCAAACCCCGGGAGGCTGGGAGCAAGCAGAGGCCCCTGGAGCATTTTATCATTTTCGGCCACCGGGGGGCGCCACTAAGGGTGCAGGCGTCCCAGGGCAGGCACCCTTCCCCTGCCCGCCAAACCCCTGGAGGCTGGGAGCAAGCAGAGGCCCCTGGAGCATTTTATCATTTTCGGCCACCGGGGGGCGCCACTAAGGGTGCAGGCGTCCCAGGACAGGCACCCTTCCCCTGCCTGCCAAACCCCGGGAGTCTGGGAGCAAGCAGAGGCCCCTGGAGCATTTTATCATTTTCGGCCACCGGGGGGCGCCACTAAGGGTGCAGGGGTCCCAGGGCAGCCTCCCCATCCTGCCCCCTGAAGTCCCGCAACAAAGGAAGGTCGGGGTGGGCATATAACGATTGCAGACAGGTAAGGGGGAAAACCACCTGTCAGTGTGGAACTCTGGTTGGGCATAGGAGAACCAGCAAGAGTCCCCTGCTTGCTCTTCAAAATTTTTGCTCCTCAACAATCTCCTCGAGGGTGCCACCAGCTATTGTCGTGCACTTTCTGCACGCGCGTCATTTAGGGGGACCAACATGAAAGAGTGTCCGACCTCATGGAAGTGGTGCCTGGACGCGGCAGGGCAGATCCGACCTCATAGCCGACAGGCCTGGAGATTGTGGGACTTAGAAAATATTTCACCCTGAAAACAGGAGAACTTGGATTATATGCTGCACAATCTCCTCGGGGGTGGCGCCAGAGCTGACAGTGTCCGACCGCATGGACGTTTAGCCTGGACGCAGCAGGGCAGATCCGACCTCATTTCTGTCAAATGCCTGGAGCTTGTGGGACTTTGAACATTTTTCAACCTGAAAAGTGGGGACTTAGAAAATATTTTGCACATTTAAAAATAAAAAAAATAAAAAAACCGCAACGAAGGGAGGTCGGGGAGGGCAGATGACGATTGCAGACAGGAAAGGGGGGAAACCGCCTGTCAGTCTGGAACTCTTCCTGGGCATGGACGTTTAGATTGGACGCAGCAGGGCAGAACCAACCCCGTTTTTGCCTCACACCTGGAGCTCGCTGAAGGCTGCCCAACCCCTGCCTGCCTGCCTGCCTGGCCAGCCTAGCTGGGGACCTTGGTGTCCCTAATCATTTTCGCCAACCAGGGGGTGCTCCACTAGAGGTGCAGGGGACACAGGGCAGGCACCCTTCACCTGCCAAACCAATCCTGGGTGGCTGGGAGCGAGCAGAGGACCTTGGAAACTTTTATCGTTTTTGTCCACCGGGGGGCGCCACTAGGGATGCAGGGTGCCCAGGGCAGGCCTCCTTCCCCTCCCCATCAAGCCCCCTGAAGTCCCACAACGAAGGGAGGTCGGGGAGGGCAGATGACGATTGCAGACAGGAAAGGGGGGATACCGCCTGTCAGTCTGGAACTCTTCCTGGTCATAGGAGAACCAGCCAGAGTCCCCTGCCTGCTTGTGGGACTTTGAACATTTTTCAACCTGAAAAGTGGGGACTTTGAAAATATTTCACCATGTAAAGTGGGGAACTTGGATTATATGCTGCACAATCTCCTCGGGGGTGGCGCCACAGCTGACAGCGCGACCGACCCCATGGACGTTTAGACTGGACGCAGCAGGGCAGAACCGACCCCGTTTTTGCCTCACACCTGGAGCTCGCTGAAGGCTGCCCAACCCCTGCCTGCCTGCCTGCATGCCTGCCTGGCCAGCCTAGCTGGGGACCTTGGTGTCCCTAATCATTTTCGCCAACCAGGGGGTGCTCCACTAGAGGTGCAGGGGACACAGGGCAGGCACCCTTCACCTGCCCAACCAATCCTGGGTGGCTGGGAGCGAGCAGAGTACCTTGGAAACTTTTATCATTTTTGTCCACCGGGGGGCGCCACTAGGGATGCAGGGTGCCCAGGGCAGGCTCCCTTCCCCTCCCCATCAAGCCCCCTGAAGTCCCGCAACGAAGGGAGGTCGGGGAGGGCAGATGACGATTGCAGACAGGAAAGGGGGGAAACCGCCTGTCAGTCTGGAACTCTTCCTGGGCATAGGAGAACCAGCCAGAGTCCCCTGCCTGCTTGTGGGACTTTGAACATTTTTCAACCTGAAAAGTGGGGACTTTGAAAATATTTCACCATGTAAAGTGGGGAACTTGGATTATATGCTGCACAATCTCCTCGGGGGTGGCGCCAGAGCTGACAGCACGACCGACCCCATGGACGTTTAGCCTGGACGCAGCAGGGCAGAACCGACCCCGTTTTTGCCTCATACCTGGAGCTCGCTGAAGGCTGCCCAAACCCCTGCCTGCCTGCCTGTCTGCCTGGCCAGCCCAGCTGTGGACCTTGGTGTCCCTAATCATTTTCGCCAACCAGGGGGTGCTCCACTAGAGGTGCAGGGGACACAGGGCAGGCACCCTTCACCTGCCCAACCAATCCTGGGTGGCTGGGAGCGAGCAGAGGACCTTGGAAACTTTTATCATTTTTGTCCACCGGGGGGCGCCACTAGGGATGCAGGGTGCCCAGGGCAGGCTCCCTTCCCCTCCCCATCAAGCCCCCTGAAGTCCCGCAACAAAGGGAGGTCGGGGAGGGCAGATGACGATTGCAGACAGGAAAGGGGGGAAACCGCCTGTCAGTCTGGAACTCTTCCTGGGCATAGGAGAACCAGCCAGAGTCCCCTGCCTGCTTGTGGGACTTTGAACATTTTTCAACCTGAAAAGTGGGGACTTTGAAAATATTTCACCATGTAAAGTGGGGAACTTGGATTATATCCTGCACAATCTCCTCGGGGGTGGCGCCAGAGCTGACAGTGTCCGACCGCATGGACGTTTAGCCTGGACGCAGCAGGGCAGAACCGACCCCGTTTTTGCCTCATACCTGGAGCTCGCTGAAGGCTGCCCAACCCCTGCCTGCCTGCCTACCTGGCCAGCCCAGCTGTGGACCTTGGTGTCCCTAATCATTTTTGCCAACCAGGGGGTGCTCCACTAGAGGTGCAGGGGACACAGGGCAGGCACCTGCCCAACCAATCCTGGGTGGCTGGGAGCAAGCAGAGGCCCCTGGAGCATTTTATCATTTTCGGCCACCGGGGGGCGCCACTAAGGGTGCAGGGGTCCCAGGGCAGGCACCCTTCCCCTGCCCGCCAAACCCCGGGAGGCTGGGAGCAAGCAGAGGCCCCTGGAGCATTTTATCATTTTCGGCCACCGGGGGGCGCCACTAAGGGTGCAGGGGTCCCAGGGCAGGCACCCTTCCCCTGCCCGCCAAACCCCTGGAGGCTGGGAGCAAGCAGAGGCCCCTGGAGCATTTTATCATTTTCGGCCACCGGGGGGCGCCACTAAGGGTGCAGGGGTCCCAGGGCAGGCACCTTTCCCCTGCCCCTGCCCGCCCTGCCCCTGCCCGCCCGATGTGACCAACCCCCCAGGACGCCCTATTGTCTCTGGGATAGACTCAGTTTTATCTGCATTATCTCAATATATCGATCACCACCTACAACCTTTAGTTAAGAAGACTCCAGCTTTTCTACAAGACTCTATGAGTCTACTCAACATCTTAAAAGATTTTAGTTGGCAAGATGATTATCTACTTGCTACGTGCGATGTATCTAGTCTCTATACAATCATTCAACACGACATAGGATGCAAAGCCGTTGAATTTTATCTTGAGGCTATTGAGGTATATGGAGAACCCCCAAAAAATTTTATTTTAGAGGGAATACGCATGATTTTGCACAATAACTATTTTTGGTTTGAGGAGGAGTTCTTTATGCAAATTAAAGGTACGGCAATGGGGACCAAGTTTGCGCCAAGTTACGCGAATTTATTTATGTCCTTTTGGGAACGTACTTTCGTCTTTGGGGGACATAACTTTGGCGCAAACTTGGTCCTCTATAAGAGATATATTGAAGATATTTTTATCATTTGGAAGGGGTCTGAAAATACTTTTTTAGAGTTTTTCACTTATCTTAATGATAATGAGTGGGGAATCTCCCTCACGCAGAATGTGAGTAAAAATAATGTTGACTTTTTAGATCTTAACGTTTTTATTCAGGACCAAGTTTTAATGACAAAAACTTTTTTTAAAAAGGTAGACGTTAATAGTTTTATCGAACTGGATAGTTGCCACCATCGTCCTTGGTTGGACAATATACCCAAAGGACAGTTCCTTCGGATACGTAGGAACTGTACCAAAAAAGAGGACTATACTAGTCAGGCTATGTCCCTTAAAAACCAATTAATGCAAAAAGGTTATGAAAGTGATGATCTACAAGAAAAAATAGATCAAGTTGGGGACATGGATAGGTCTCCCCTGTTGCAATATAAAAGGAAAAATTACTTGGGTGAACAAAATGAACAGATCCCCTTTATTTTTAATTTTTCTAGTAACATAGGTGCCATTAAGAAAATCATTAATAAGAACTGGCACATTTTACAACATGAGGAGGATATTAAACAATATATAGGTAATAAGCCTAAATTTATATTTAGGGGTGCAAGAAACCTTAAACAAATGGTAACATCCAGTTTTATTAAAACAGAAGTACCGAGAAACTTTTTAAGTGACTGGACACAAGAACAAAAGGGTTTTTTCTACTGTGGATCTTGCAGAGCCTGCTGCAACACCCTAAGACTGAATAATAAGAAAGTAGAAAAATTCCATTCCACAGTCACTAAAAAAGAGTATCATATTAAAACTCTAATCACTTGCCATTCTACCTATGTAATTTATCTCTTACAATGTAGTTGCGGATACCAATATGTGGGGAAAACGTCCCGCCAACTTAAAATAAGGATTGGCGAACATCTTAGAAATATTCAGAAAGGGTTTCCGAACCATAGTGTATCCAGACACTTTTTACAACACCATGGCTCGGATCCCAAGTTTCTAAGTTTTTTCGCTATCGAAAAAGTGGTAGGGCACTGGAGAGGTGGGGACATATCTAAAGCCCTCAGTTTAAAAGAATCCAAGTGGATTTTTGAATTACGTTCCCTGGCCCCAAAAGGTTTAAATATTGATTTTGAGATCAATAAGCTGCTATAATTGACGTTATCTGAGATAGTTTATACATGAGAGTACTATTCCTTTTATATATTTTCTATTTTTATTTTTGCGGCCCTTTTTAGTCTTTTTTACTATTTTTTATAGATTTTATCTATTTATTGGATGTTTTATTATTGGAGAAGGTTTGATTTTTTGGTCTTGTCGGTTGGGATCAAGAAATTGCTGGACAGCTGTTTTTATAAATATGGAATTTTAGTATCCTTCTATAGTGACTCTGTACCGGGTCCATCAAGCATTTTAAGTTTATGCACTTTATAATAATGTAGTTTCCCTATCATTTATATTAGTGAGCTACATAAGAGATACATTTATCTTAATTTATGCTGGATGATGTAATTAATATGTATTTTTTGTTTTGCTTTTTTCCACTTGTATGCAATATTTGCCCTGTGAAATGAGTATATGTATATGAGGACTGCTTGCCCACTCTTAAGATGGCCACCTTGCCCTCAATTTGAAAACGGACATCCCTACATTCTTAGAAGAGGGAAGAGAGTTTTCGTCGTCCGATTACGAAACCGGAAGTGACGTGGACGGTTTCTGCTGCTATATGCGTCACCGGAAGTGACGCGACGGACGGACTCCATTGTTGGACGCGTCACCGGAAGTGACGCAACGGAGCACCGAAAGGACTTAAAATACCCCCATTTTCGTAGTCACACATGATTCTATCATATCATGTATGTTGACTATGATGGGAGGAGGATATATATTATCTATACGTTGTTTCGTTGTTATTTATGTATTATTGGATTTATTTGTGTGTCCTTCCGAACCGGATGTGGAGCCATATTGGAGGTGGCAGACCACATCCGGTCCGGACCATATAAGGTTAATTACTTATACAAGTGTTGTTAATTCAGCAATTAAGTCTGTAATACTACCCCCTATATAAGTTGTGGTATATCCATTGTAATTTAGAAGAGCACCTGAGGAAGACCACAGACAGTTGGTTGAAACACGTTGTGTGTGCAATATTGCTTTTCATTACTTATCTTTTAACTATTTGTTAAAATAAATTACTTATCCTGACACTCCTGGCTCCTGGCTCCTGACTCCTGACTCCAAACTTGATGATCATTGAGACCTAAGGGGAACCGGCCTGAGGATTCAAGGAAATGTGCATGTCCCATTTAAGTGACATGAAAGCTGCATAAGTCCTGAGCCTACTTTTAAACGGCTCATAAAAGTGTGAGTGATTCCATCTCAGAATTTCCCTCTGTATTATATATAATCCTTCTCTGTGTTTATATTTTTTGTATAGGGATTTTCCATAAGTGAATCTAATTATTGTGTATAAAGGAGGAGATACCTATTTGCCATATTTCAGGTAATCACTCCTGTCTGGTGTGTGTGTGCGCCTTAACTTTTTTTTGGTTGTACATGATTTTTTAGATGTAATTTGCCTCTTACACATTTACTGCACCCATACATATTATATACCATTTTTCTCGCTATTAAATGTTCATTCTAAAGATACCATCATTTTCATCATATCATATAATTTACTAGAATAAAAAAAGTAAAATATGATAAAAAAACAAACAAAAAAAAACACAGCTGGCCATCATGCACCCATGTCCCAGTTGGAACATGTCTGAAGCCGACCAATGTAATTCACCTCCGTCAAACTGTATGTTTTTGAAAAGTACACACCCTAGGGCATTTCACATGGTGGCATTTGAACACTTTACATGCACTAATTCTACCACCAGTCTCTGTCAAACGTTTTTGTGGTGTTATTTTTCACTCACACATTCTACTTTGTGCATAGATTCTAAGCTCCTGTTAGGTGTTACTGCCAAAGGACACCACAATATGTACTTGGCATCATCTCCCGAGTACAGCGATAACACTTATGCATACGTTTGTCGGGTTCACTGGGGGGGTGCAAAGCGAAATGTCTGATATGCGTTTTTCAAATTTTATATATCTTGTTTGCCTATCTTGCTTTTGAGGGCCTTATCAGATATCCCAATGTATTTTCTTGCCATGAGCGTGCATATATTTGAAAAGTTTACACCCCTACAGTAGTTGAAGAACGTGTGTGGAGGTAACTGTTCAATCCTCAATTTTACACACGCACACCGCT
This sequence comes from Pelobates fuscus, assembly GCF_036172605.1. NCBI lineage: Eukaryota > Metazoa > Chordata > Amphibia > Anura > Pelobatidae > Pelobates > Pelobates fuscus. The sequence continues at coordinate 177,298,827 of NC_086323.1, read as the reverse complement.
TTTTGACTGTGATTTAGGAGAGCCCGCTGTTGGTTATTGCAAGAACACACCCCGGGTTGTTTTCTGCGAGGCCTCCTAAGGACACCCATGCCCCCCCATGCATAGGTCTGCCAGGATTTGGGGAAGGTACGGTTACAATTGAATGACTTGCCATTTGAGTTGAAATTGAGAGTATGTCTTCTGATAGGCCTATCTTTAGCTTGGGGCTTATCACATACCCCAGTTTTATATATCGCCACAAAAGGGTACATACTTGAAACGTAGACACGCACACCGCTTTTTGACTGTGGAACACACCCCGGGTTTATCACGATTCCGGGAACCTAACACGCTAACAGACACACACACACAAACAGAAAAGGTGCCGTACCGGACCTTAGAGTGGCCGGGCTAAGCACACACAGAATAGTCAGGAGACAAGCCGAGTCAGGGGAACCAGAAAACAGAATAACGAGAAACAAGCCGAGGTCAAAGGGTAGGAGAAAGTCACAAAGTCAGTTTAACAAGCCAGAGAGTACGTAAACACAAATCACAAGTTCAGAATTAATACTATACAGCAAAGACCACAACAGGGCAGGGAGGAACAGGAAAGGTGAGTATAAATACCCTAGGTTAAATTCTGATTGGATAACTTCCAATCAGAATTAACAATCACATGTGGGAGATATCTAAGCCTCCCACTGTGATTGTGGTACTGTTGCTTTAACGCCGGGTCACTCACGTGACCCCGGCGTTTGCATAAATCAACGACCTTCCAGCGTGCAGCGTTATACATGCTGCCGCTGGGAGGCGTGACGGATGCGAGCGGCGGAGAGGAGACACCGCTCGCCGGCATGTAGGAGGAGGGGAGACCGCGGGCGGCGATGGACTGAGGGTGAGTGCTGCGAGTTGCGAGCAGCCTCCCCTACTAGCCGCCCGTGGACCCCTGACAGGGTTGTTTTCTGCGAGGCCTCCTAAGGACACCCATGCCCCCCATGCACGGGGTAAATGTAACAACCCCCCCCCAAAGAAAAAGACACCAAAAAAAAAAAACTGAACGGCAAAAAATAAATTAAAAATGGGCCAGCGTGTGGTATTGTTTGAAACAGTCTCCAATGCAGAGTCCAGGCTGCCCAGGGCAATCAGGACAGTAATATACACTGTCTTTTTTCTGCCCCCTCTTAGAACAGACCCTGCATCTTTTTTGGGGATTCTGTTTTGCCGCAGTAGGGGGAATTTTTAAAATAAGATGTGTAGCCCCAACTCTGCTCTCTCCCATCACCGCCCGGGGAGCAGCTGCATCACGGTACAAAATCCCCGAAATGATCTGGAGCTGAAACTGTAAAAATCTCAGTTGCGTCCCGGGGTTTGCTTTTTTGAACAACAAGAAAGCGTTGTGGGTTGCAATCTGCATTAGGTAGATTGCAACCTTTTTGTACCAGGCCCTTGTCTTTCGTATAACTAGGTAGGGCTGCAGCAGCTGATCTGCCAGATCAACCCCACCCATATGACGGTTATAGGCCCTGATGCACACTGGCTTCCTCGTTCTCTCAGCTCTGCCACGTACAGGGACCTCCACAGTCCCCTCAGTGTGGATGGTGGTAAGAAGGTACACATCCTTCTTGTCTCTGTACTTAACTGCCAACAGCTCCTCTTGGCGCAGAGCTGAGGTCTCCCCCCTCCGTAGCCGGGTGCGTGCAAGTTGTCCTGGGAAACCTGTGCTGTTCTTTTTAATTGTGCCGCAAGCTACTGTATCAAAACAGTACAGTAGCTTGAACAAAGGGAAACTTGTATAAAAATTGTCAGTATACAAGTGGTACCCTTTGTTCATCAGGGGGAATATCAGGTCCCAGACAATCTTGCCACTGGTTCCCATATGTTCTGGGCAACCTGGAGGGTCAAGGTGGCAATCCTTTCCCTCGTACACCCGGAAGGCCTGAGTATACCCAGTCTCGCTATCACAGAGCTTATACATCTTTACACCATACCTAGAGCGCTTGGAAGGAACATACTGCTTGAATCCCAGCCTTCCCTTATACTTCATCAGGGATTCATCCACGCATATATTCCTTCCAGGTGTTTAAGCCTCTGTAAACCTGGCAGCAAAGTGGGTAATCAGGGGGCGGATTTTATACAGCCTGTCAAACTGGGGATGCTCCCTAGGGGGACACAGGCTGTTGTCGCTGAAGTGCATGAAATGCAGAATCATTTCATACCTCTTCCTCGACATACATTGGGAGTAAATGGGGGTAGAGCAGATGGGGCTACTGCTCCAGTAGGAGCGGATGGAGGGCTTCTTTATGATGCCCATCAGCATAGTCAATGCCCAGAATCTTTTAAATTCTGGCACATCGATGGGGGCCCATTGCTGCTTTGCCAAAAAAGAGTCCGGTTTTGTAGCTCGGAATTGATGGGCATATAAATTAGTTTGGGCGACAATGTTCCCCAATACATCATCGCCCAGAAACACCTCCATAAACTGCTGAGGGCTAAATCCTGTGACATCCAAATTAATGCCAGGATTTGCAGTAAAGGATGGGATGTCTGGCCTCTGGTTATGAGGCACTACCCACTCCTCAGCAGTTCTGCCAGCTGGAGCAGCACGTCTCCTTCTGGCAGGGGGACTAGCAGGCACAGATACAACATCACCAGATACATCACTAGCAGTAGACACTGTATCGAGTGATGATGTATCTGAGCACCTGGCAGGGTCAAAATCAGGGTCAGAGTCTGACATAGACGCGTCAGACTCTAGCGCAAGGGTGGCATATGACTGCTCAGCGCGGGTTGTCTTCTGTGACCCGTGTGCCATGATCACAATTGCTTTACTTAGTGACTTGTCACAAAAAAAATAAAAAATAAAAAATAACCCCTGAAAAAATGAACAGACAGCAAAATAAGTGATGCTGTGTGTGACGAAGTGCCCTTCGCCACTTGGTCCTGGAGAGGCCTGCTTGCCTGCCTCCTCCCCTGCGACTATGGTCCTGGACTATATTGCACTGTAAACCCTCTATTCGGGCATATGGATTTGTATTAGGCTGTCTTTAACCTTTTATCTATGCTGTAGGTCTGGACTACTATTATAACCGAACAGCCAGGGGATTTAGGCGAATATATTGCATGGGAATATCATTACTGGAGGATACAGCCGTTCGTATGATTTCACGCGAATTCTTTGTGCTCTGAATAGGTGGCCGCCATTTCGGGACTTTTACACGTGTTCGCGGCCATCTTGCGTGCGAACAGCGGTGTTTACCTGTGAACGCATGGAACTGAAATCGGAAGCGCAAACAGGCGAATACCGCTAAGACCTCCAGACATCCAGAACTACGTACGGAAACTACCGAACGACCGGCCGTTCGGTAGTTATACTTAACTTAGTATGGGGATTCTAGCGACCACAAAGATGCGAATGGATGGCAAGAATTTCGTCTATTTTACCGTGCGAACGGAGACCGACCGCAAGGCCAAAACTCATGGAACTATTTTCGGCTAGTTGGTCTGTGCGGTCGGTCAAAACTTTGGAGCTCTGTATCTCCCGAACCATTCATCCGAATGGGCTGATTTTTGGACAGACTGTTCCCCTGAACAAGGGCTATTTGGGGATACCAGATTTAAAGCTGTACCCCCTGTTTTTGGGGTACATCCAGAACTTGGGTAAAATAATGTATGTTTTAATTGGGTTATGTGTTTATCTGAGGGGAGGAGACGTGGGGGTGTTACCATGCATGTGATTGGTCAATTTCATCCTCCCCCTGGGAGTGTCCTGTATGTACCTGATCCTAATAAAAAGCAGGCTGGGTGTTCAGAGACCTCTTCTGACCCTCAATACGTAGCCGTGTCTCGTTATTGGAGGGAACTGCTATATCACACTGGGGATTGCTATGCGCTGCATATTCCCCTGAGCTCTTAATCACTTAGCTCTTGTAAGAGCTTGTTCCGGATACGCTCTCCTGGAGGAGAGGTCTTCCCCACACGGTCCTGGAGGACAGAAGCCGATCCAGGGTGGAAGGAAGACGGCGCGGCTCCAGTTAAGCTACGGCGGTTGTGGAGCCTGCGGTGGTTGTGGTGTCGTCTGCAGTGCTTGGAGTCCTCTGAGAGCACTAGGAGCATCCATCAACGGAGGGTACTCGGTCGGGGTACACGGAGCTCCGTTACACTGTGCAAGAGCCTGTGATCTGTATAGTGATCACTGGCAGGGCAGGGGTTAATCGTTCTGAAAAGAGCTTTTGGGTCTCAAAAAAGATCACAAAAAAAATGAACCCCTAAAAAAAAAAAAAGGCACAAACAGCAGAAAAGATCTGCTGTGCAAGAGCCAGTGATTATAGTGATCACTGGCAAGACAGGGGTTAATGGCTCTGAAAAGAGCCTTTGGGTCTCAAGATTTTACAAATCCCTACCTATAAATACCTAAATCTCTCTAGCTAAACCACAGATCTCTCTCTCTCTCTCTCTCACACTAAAACACAAGTGAAGAGAGGGAGGCAGATCCACACTAATCAGAGAAATGGGGAACACACTTGGGATGAAATTGCTAATGGGGCAAGCTGTGATTGTATGACTCCAGCCTGCCCCTTATGATGCGGCATGCTAGGGACGCCCCCAGAAGCCCCATGATTCACTGCCTTTCGAAAAAAAAGGGGGGGGATGTTAATATTGATCATTTTCTTTATTTTATATTTATTTTTTTATCTATATTATTTTATATGCACGGAGTGCCAGGACCCCTCAAGGCACTCATCACATGCAGTACATCACTGCTATACTATCAGAGCTTCCAGAGCTCAAAATAGGTGCAGACGTACCAGGTACGTCCAAGGTCATTATGGACAATTTTCTGCCAGACGTACCTGATACGTCTGCAGTCGGGAAGGGGTTCAAGTCATTCTTTGGAGGAGGGATCTGCCATGATCATCTACTTTTGATAAAGCACTTTTTGGTTTGTAACTCCAGGCAGGCCCGGCATTCCATCCCGCCGCCCCCCAATGGTTACAATTGTGCACCCACTGTTTGTCAACTACACAAATGTAGGGGTCTTTTGCTTGTGGTATATCTTTATAAATGGCTTGAAAGCACAGTTTCCACTGGTTGTACATCTGCATTGCCTTAGAGAGATACTGCAGAGGCATATATCCTGACTGTTAAGGGATGGAAGTAAAGCACAGAGAGAAAAAAAAATGAAAAAGGCAACAACAACATAGCCTTGCATTAAAGCTTTGCATTAAGGGGCCTGTATGTCTCTGCCAGCGAGTGCTTAACCAATGCCTGCTGATGGTAGATTGTTAGCCTTGGGGGACCTGATTTGCATAGGAGGGTCTGGTAACTTGGGCACAGGAGGACATGTCAAGTTCACGTTCAGCCGACTCCTGATATTGGGAAGCGCTGGAAATCTGTGAGGCAGTCCCTCAGGGCCTTAAACACATGTAGAGGCCAGTATTGCTGGGCGGTCAACGGGGCTCCATGCTTGGTCTGTATTGGTACCTTCCTCTGGAGCAGTTTGTATGTTGCTGCACTTCGCCTGCTGTATGGTCGCCCCTGCAGGGGTCTCCCCTCCTTCAGCGCTGATCGCTCTAAGTGGTGGCGGCATGCTGGTGTGGGTAGTTTGCTCCTCGTGTTTGGTCGCTGCCGGCGGGCCTTTCTTTTAGTGACTCTCAGCCCAGAGGGGTGTTTGTTACTTGGGACTGGTGCTGGGCGCCCTTGGACGCCTCTCGGCGGTCCGCGGCCATTTTGTGCCTTCCGCCTCTGGTCTTGCGCCTGGGGTTCCCATTCGGGGCTCACCAACCTTGCAGCCAGCTTTGCCCAGAAGGCCTCCAGAATCGCATCCAGCTTTGCCGTTAGGCTCCTCTGGGGCTTCGGTCTGCTGTCGGCGGTCAGCCGCTGTGTTTGGCTGCGGTTGGTGAGTGGGTCCGCCATCTCGTGCGTCGGGTTGCCTTCCATGCTCTTGCTGTGCTGACTTCGGGGACTGTCCCCATCTTAGACAGTAGAGTGTGGACCGGGATCTCCCCCCCGGTCCAGGGGGGGGGGGAACGGGATTGTCTGTGGTCCAGCCGGGGGAAGAGACACGGGGCGGGAGACCAGCCGACTCCCCCGCCCGTAGCCCCCGCCAGGCCGCAACCACGCTGCAGCGCTTTTGGCAGCCGGCAGCCCGGTTTTGCGGACCGGGGCACTCCAGCCGCCTTCCGTGACAAATGTATCGTCGTTTGGGTCAGGTCGCATGCCGCTGGAGTCTCTATACGTCGCTTGGGCCAGCATCTTGCTCGGGAGCTCCAGCAAGCTGTGACCGTCCGCCATGCCGGTCAGGCCCCGCCCCCCGTGGAGCGGGTGTCTTTTTGCAATGGGAGGCGTGGATCCAATGTGGCCTACCAGCCAGCTTGACAGAGGTAGCGGTGATCAGGAGAACTTGGAATGGTCCCTCAAATCTTGGTTCCAGAGTGTGTTTTCGCACAAATTTCTTGACTAGGACCCAATCACCAGGGAGCAGACTGTTGTTGCCTGTGTCAGAATCAGGATCTGGAATTGAAGAGAAAACTTGGGCATGGATTTTGTTTAAGGCACTTGCAAGTTCAGTCACATAATCTACTAAAACATCAGTCTGTAGCTGTAGTTGTTGGGGAAAATAGCAACCTAGCCTGGGTGCAGTACCAAATAGAATCTCATACGGGGACAATGAGGGCTTTCCCCTGGGTGTATGTCTGACACTGAACAGGGCTATTGACAAGCTTTCTGGCCAGGGCATTTTTGTCTCTTGTGACATTTTTAGCATTCTAGTTTTCAAGGTACCATTCATACGCTCCACCTTTCCACTACTCTGTGGGTGGTAAGGGGTGTGAAAAGCAAGGGTCACTCCTAGAGCAGTCCAAATTTCTTTGGTAACTGATGCTGTGAAGGCCGGACCTTGGTCACTTTCAATGACTTCCGGCAATCCAAATCTACATACGATTACTGTAAGCAGACATCGTGCTGTTGTTTTAGCGGTAATGTTAATCACTGGGTAGGCTTCTGGCCAGCCTGAGAACATGTCCACTATCACTAGTGCATATTCATAATTGCCGCTCTTTGGCATCTGGATATGATCTATCCGGATTCTTTGGAATGGATACATGGGCTTAGCCAGGTGCTTCACGGGGACTTTAGCTGTTTTCCCAGGATTACATTTAGCACAGATGACACACGCTTTGATTAGCGTGGTAATTCCAGGAGCTTCATAGTACTTCTGTACGAGGGCATTCATCAGATCTTTTGATAAGTGTGCAGGGCCATGTGCCCATTGAACAACTGCTGGGTACAAATTCTTAGGGAGACAGAATCTGAGGTTGTTGTAATACACTCCATCTTTTAGAACAGCCCCTTTCTGTTTCCATTTTTGTTTTTCCTCAGGGGCTACGGTAGCCTGTTGTTCTCGTAAGAACGTTAGGTCGGTTGGAAGAGTCTGCAGAGTGAATATTGGAGTTTCTTCATTTCTTGGAATTTCTTCATTTCTTGGGATTTCTCCGTTTCCGGACACTCTTCTTTCCACTTCCTGTGGTCCTCTTGCAGCTTGCTTTGCAGCTTGATCAGCTAGATGGTTGCCCTTTGCTTCATCCGAGTCCAACTTCCCATGTGCTTTTATCTTCAAAACAGCCACTTCTTCTGGAAGTAGGAGGGCATCCATCAGCTCCTTAATTGCAAAACTGTGCTTGACTGGTGTACCGGCAGAGGTAAGAAATCCTCTTGTTTTCCAAATCAGTCCGAAGTCATGAGCCACGCCAAGTGCATATCTTGAGTCTGTATAGATATTGATGCGCTTTCCTTCAGAAATCTTGCATGCTGAAGTTAGGGCTTGTAATTCAGCTTCTTGTGCAGACTTTGTTGATGGTAGTGATGATGATTCAATAATTTCATCTGTTGTGGTGACGGCATATCCTGTATGATATTTGCCTTCTTCATCAGCATATCTGGAGCCGTCCACAAACAGGGTGATGTCAGGATCTGTTAGTGGATCCTCATGCACGGTTGGTAGATGTGTGGTTTCCACTTTCATCTGTTCAAAGCAGTCATGGGGGGTTTCTGGATCATAGTCATGCTGTATGACTAGGTCTTCAAATTCTTCTTCCAGAAAGTAACGTGGCCATGCTCTTACAGGTTCACGTTCAGTTGATGCATACTTGGCAACACCTATTTCTTGAAGTTGTGAATCATCCATGGTGGCCCATAGTTTTGCCATGGGCCCAAGATCACCCCATGACTTAGTCTTTGACTTGGTTACAGGGACATGTGGAATGGCTGTGTCCCAATGATGGTACAGATGTTTAAGTTCACGTGGCAGTTGGACTAAGGTCATGCTGTTACCTTCAGTATCATAGTAGAAGTCCTGTAAGGTGAGTATTATCTCAACCAAGTGAAAAAGTTCATCCTCATAGCGGGGTTCAGGGTTGATGGTTGGTTTGTACCACATGGTGCAAAAAGCATATTCAGGCCCGTCACAGGGAGGCAATTTGGGGAGCAGTTTTGCCAGAGTGTGTGTAAGGAGTAGGACATATCCTTCATCCATGATGAATCCATAATAGGTACCCCCCTCAGGGAGTGGCAGAAGAGTGGACGGGTTTAAAACCTGGCATCTTTGGAGGGTGACGTTGTCAGGCAATAGGAGGCGACACTGGAGTCGAAGGTGTCTGGCAGCTGTGACATGTTTTATTTGGACCTGGTTTATTATTGCAGAAATGTCATGAGGTGCCAAAACAGTAAGAGGGTGACCAAGAACCAGGTCCCCAGTACATTCAATACGTTCTTGAGCTGCAAAGACAGCACGGAGGCAGGAGGGGGTGCCTCTGGCTACGATATCCAGTTGACAGAAGAATCCAATGGGCCTCTGACGTCCGCCATGGCCATGTGGTTGAGTGAGGACGCCTGTAGCATGGCCTTGTCTTTCAGACACAAACAATTTGAAAGGTTTGTCATAATTTGGTAGGCCAAGAGCAGGGGCAGAGGCAATTGCTCGCTGAAGAGTATAGAAGTTGTCAAGTGCCTCTGGTGACAGGCAGAAGGGGTCTGATTTGAGAGCGTCATACAAGGGTTGCATGAGCAGAGAGGCCTCAGGGATCCAGGCTCTGCAGTATGAGATGAGGCCTAGGAAAGCATGTAGGGACTTTGTGCTCTTTGGAGGTGGAATGGCCAACACTGCTCTGACACGGTCACGTGTGAGGTGTCTGGTGCCATGTGACAGGCAGTGGCCTAGGAAGATTACAGTAGGCTGACAGAATTGAAGTTTGATGAGAGACGCCTTACATCCTTGATCTGCAAGATAACAGAGGAGATCCAGAGAGCATTTTTCTGTTATGGGAACATCATCTCCACAAAGGAGCAAGTAGGACAACCTCTGGATGGTCAGACTGCCAGGGGTCAAGGATGATACTCATTGCTTTTGCAAACTGGCTTGGGGAATTCTGTGCCCCTTGGGGCATAACAGTCCATGTATATTGTTGTTTTTCATGTGTGAAGGCAAACAGGTATTGACAGCTTAGTTCCAGGGGAACACTGAAGAATGCATTGGCCAGGTCAATCACTGTGAAGTACCTGGCAGAGGGTGGAACGCCAGAGAGGAGTGTGTGCGGATTTGGCACAATTGGGGTGTCCAGGACTGTTGCCTCATTTACTGCTCTGAGGCCTGGACCATTCGGTATTTCTCTGGTTCACCCTTGGGTGTCTTCTTCTTCACAGGAAACAATGGAGTGTTACATGGAGATTCACATTTAACAAGAGCCCCTTTTTCAAGTAATGCCTGGACTTGTTTAGAAATGGCTGCCGCCTGGGCAGGTTTCAATGAGTATTGGGACTTTCTTGGTAGCTTTGCCCCTGGAATGAGTTTGACCATCACTGGTGGGACTTTCAGATGGCCTATATCCTCTGGGCCTGAGGACCACAAAGTCTTAGGGACACTGTTCATTAGAGATGCAGGAAAATTGTCTCTCATGCCTTCTGCATAACCCTGTGGTGTCTCTAGATGAAGCATCAGAGGTAAGGAACACAAGGCTGAGGTATCTGAATCAGAGAGGGCTGAAGATAATTCCACTTGGCCATCCGGTGTGAAAGTAATTGATGCCTGTAGGCGGGAAAGTACATCAGCACCTAACAGGTTAATGGGACATGTGGATGACACCACAAAACGGGCAAGCAGGCTAGGGCAGCTGCCAACCCGCAAAGGAGTAGTTAATGGACTTTGTCTTGGAAGACCATCCACTCCCACACAGGAGACATCAATATTGGACAGAAAGGAAGAATCAGGCAGGTCTTGTTCTCGCAGAACACTTCGGGCTGCACCTGTATCAACAAGGAATGTGGTGGGGTGGCCTTCAATGGGTAAAGTGACAGTGGCTAATGGCCCCCCTTGTTCTCCTGCAGAAACTGCCATAATAGGGGTTAATGATACAGGCTTGCCAATATCCTAGTCTTCTTGGGCTGAATCAGGCGAAGGAGGTGCTGGGCCTTTGTGGTAGATTTAGGCCTGTTAGATCTTTGGGGTTTAAGGGGTGCAGGGCAATCACTCCTAAAATGGCCCTTTTCCCCACAGTTGAAGCAGATTCCATCTGCAGGCTTAGTGCCTTTGGGGATCGGTGGACGTGATACCATAAGGGGAGTGGGATTGGGTCTCCTTGGAACCTGTGCGGCTTCTAAGCCTCTGGCAACTAGGAGCAGCTTATCAAGGGGAACCACTCTATACTCTGGGCGGGCAGCAATTATACCCTTACGTATAGAGTCCTTGATGCCTAGGACAAAGGCACCGGAAAGCATCTGAGCGTGTATTTTGTTACTGAGTTCAAACCCTAGGTCAGTGAACACTTGGAAAAGTCTAGCATGAAATCTTTCTACAGATTCACCTTTTTCTTGAACAATGTCGGTAAGGCCTGCTGCTAAATCTGCAAGCTTGTCTTTGGCCCAGGCCCTCAGTTGGTCACAGAACTCAATACCAGACAAATAATCTGTGTCACTGACTAACCAATTAGTACAGAGGTGGCGGGCAATGCTAGGCCAGTAGGCATTCCCAGCTTTAATGGCACAAAGGCTCAGTAAGTCTCGCCAAGCAGCGGAATAAGTTTGCTGGATCTGAACTATTGCTCTGTAGAAGGGCATGGGCTGTTTCTCGGGGTCAGGGAGCGATTTAATCAGTGTACTGGCTTGTGTTGGGTTAAAGGTGACATACATTACAGGGGCCTCACCTCCCTGAAGCCTGCGGCCAAAAGGGTCATTTAAAGAACGCCGGGATGATTGGGGTGAAGTTTCCCTGGCGTCCGGTGGCACCTGGTAGCCATGGGTGCTAACCGAGCTAGATTCATCTGTTTGTGTCACCCGGATGCCCGGGGGACGCACTACTTGGGGTGTCAAGGCTGGGGGCAGAAGTGGCACTCCGCCGGCTGGGGCTGCCGGTGTACTAAGAGTTGGTGGAAGTAGATCATTTGGAAGGGCCGGCATAAGAGGCGCTGTGTTACTGGGGGACGCCATATTAGAGGCGTGGAAGGAAGTGACGTTTGGGTTCAGTGAGGAAGTGGCGGCCATGTTGGATGTGGGCATGACAAGGGCAGGTGTAAGAGGAGCTGGCTGCGTGACTACGGGGGGCACAGGGAAAGTGGGTGTATAGGGCGGAAGTGACGGATAACGATATGAGAGGGGCCAAGACAGTTGGGTGGAGTAGGCGTAGGGCGGTGGTGATGAGTAGGGACTAGGAAGGGCGGAAGGATACAGAGGATATGGACATGAGGACGCGGAAGGGGAGGGATGAGAAGCGGGTGGAGTAGGAGGGGAAGAGGGTGGAGTAGGCGGGGCTGGAGGAGTAGGAGGAGGAGAAGGTGGGACAGTGGAAGTAGGGGAGGTAAAAGGAGGAGGGACAGGCCAAGGGGATGGGTCAGCGGGAAGAGGAGTGGAAAGTGGGCGGGCACGAGGGCGTATAGGTGGGGACGGGCGGAGGGACGTCATGTTGGAGGGGTGGAAGGTGCTGGAGGGAGATGGACGGGGTGAAGGGTTGGATGAGGATGATGGGAGTTGTGGGACTGATGGTGGGGAAAATATGGAGCCATCAGCATTCAGGACTGGGTAAACGGGGGCAGTGGCAGAGAGGGGACTAGGAGCGGGAGCTATGGTCAATTGCTTTTCACTCATTGCTGAAGTGATGCTGGGAGGGGTCACCTCGTGTGCGCCATAACTAAGCGCTGGCTGGGAGAGCTTCCCTGAAACAAAGTTTTTGTAGTAGACAAACAGTTTTACACCTTTATGTTCAACCTCTTCCTCAATCCATCCCTCTTGCTGAATAGCCTTTGCCACCCGGTACCAAGCCTCAGCTGTCCGGACTAAGTCATGATCCGAAAGCTTTCCTTTCTTTTCTGTCAGTAACTTACGCCAGCTCTCTGGCTGCAATCTACCGCACGGAGGTACGGTAATTCCACACACTTTAGCAATCTTATCAACCTTCTTAACCATCTCCTCCCCTTCTCTATCCTCTACCAAATCACACGCGAACCACCCCTTACTGGGTTTTCCTAATTTCTGTCCCATACCCTCTATATAAGGCATCCCAGACAGTGGTGTATCCTGGTTTTGTGCTGCCCTAGGCAGGACAAAACTCAGGCGCCCCCCCTCCCCCTGCGCCACCCCCACCCAACCTTTCCCCCTGCCCCGCATTCTAAATACACACACACACACACATTCACTGACAGATACGCATACACTAGCTAACAGAAACACACATTCGCTAACAGAAACACACACACACTAACAGACACACTCACACTCAGTAACAGACAAACACACTCACTAACAGACACACACTAACAGACACACACTCACTCACTAGCAGACACACACACTCACTAACATACACACTCACTAACATACACACACACTAACAGACACACACAGTCAGACACACACAGTCAGACACACACACACACTAACAGACACACACACTAACAGACACAGACACACACACTAACAGACACAGACACAAACACTAACAGACACACACACTAACAGACACACACACTAACAGACACACACACTGACACACACACATTAACAGACACAGACACACACTAACAGACACAGACACACACTCACCCACCCACATTAACACATTTTTTAAAATGTATTTTTAACACTTTTTTTAAATTTATTTTTAACAAATTTTTTTTAAATTTATTTTAACACATTTTTTTTATTTTTTGTAACACATTTTTTTTTATTTATTTTTAACACATTTTTTTTTTTTTAAATTCTTTATTTTATTTGTGGATTTGCACATGCAAAAAAGGTACAGTAATCTTGTTATCCACTTTTTTTTAAAAGGTAAGTATGTAAACAAAAACATGCATATTTAACTTTCATAGATAACTTTACAGCAGCAAAATAGCGTATATGCGGTTGTTTTGCATGAGTTAAGTTTTGCTATTGTGTTGTGGTATGTGAACTAATCCCTCTGGGGCCTAACTTGTTTTATATTCTTTAGTCAGGTAAATAGGGTAAATACAATACACAAGTAGACATGACATACCTAAATAGCTAATTATCACCGCTGGTGATAAGTACTGTCCGACCCTTAGTTGTTTTTGAGTGGTAACATTATCTATGCGGTAGTATAAATGTAAGAGACGGGGAGCAGCTCACGTAAGGCTAGCCTGCGCTGTGCTCGGTCTGGTCCTGGCTAGGGAGGGTATGTAACATGGTAGTGTCCAGTGCCTCTATGAGGCTTAATGGTAACAGTCTCTATGGTTCAGTCCTCTGAGTCTGCAGTGGCCGTGTGGGGACCTCTGCGCGGTTCAAACGGGGTGGTGATGTCCACATCCCATTGCTGTCGTCGAGGGCTGCCTCATCCTGGTTCCGCCTGTGTAGCGATGCCCCGCTGGGTTATGAACCGTTGGCCCTCTGCTGGTGAGTGTAGCTTGTGGACCGTTCCCTCCAAGGCGACTTGCAGGGAGCGTGGTGTGCCCCAGCGATACGGTATCTTCTTCTGTCGTAGTACACTGGTGACCTGGCGCATTGTTTGTCGCCATAGCATGGTGGTCCTGGAGAGGTCGTTATAAAAAGTCAGAGTATGTTGTTCGAATGACAGAGAGGGTGTTTCCCTGACCGCCGACATTATTGCCGCTTTATCCAGCTGTGTGACGAGTTGCACTATAACGTCGCTGTGTGTTTGCTGGGGCTGTCTGCCCTGCCTGCTTGTTCTGTATATGTTGTCCACCAGGATGCTTCTGGCTTGCTTGTGGGGTAGAATATGCTGCAGTAGGCGTCTCACGAATTGTGGCAGTTCTGACCTCTCCACCGTGGTAGGGATGCCTCTGATTTTAATATTTCTACTGCGACTGCGATCTTCACATTCAGCCAGTTTTTGTGTTAATGTAGCTTGGGAGTCTGTCAGTTTTTCCTGTTCCGCGGTGAGTGAGGCCTGCTCAGCCTGGAGGTGTGTGGATGTCTCCTCTGTGGCTTTAATACGCCCGGTGAGCGTGAGCATGTCCTCTCGCAGGATCGCTAGATCTGCATGGAATATCTTGCGAATGTCCCGGAGCAGTGTTTTTATGTCACCCTTTGTAGCTGGGATGTTGTTCTCCTCGTCGGAGGAGTCGTTATGTAGGCCCCTGGCCGGGGTGATCTCGTCTAGCGTGTCCAGAGAGGGTTCCTCATCGGACGACGAGATCCCTGTTTGCTGGTCCGCCATCTTGGGCGCCATGCGCTGGAGGCCTCCCTGCATATAATCGCCGATATTTCGGGAACCTGAGGCCAGGGCTGTTTTGTTCTTCTTGGCCCGTTTCCCCATTATGTTGTGGGGGTGTATAGTCGCAAAACCGATGGTGTGACACCCTGTTTGCTGCGGTTATTTGGCTTAGTAGCACGGAGCTTCAGCTCTGCACGTCTGCTTGGTTTGCTGGTCGGCTCCGCCCTCCTTTTATTTATTTTTAACACATTTTTTTTTTATTTTTTTTTAACACATTTTTTTTTTTTTTTTTAATTCTTTATTTTTGCTGTGCACGCAAATTGTACAGAGTGGCGAGAGGTGCCCCAAAAGCAATCCTCTGTCCTTTCCCACGCTTGACATGTGGGGCACAAGAATGACAGGCACAATTTTTTTTTTTTTTAAAACAGACTTAAATACTTAGCTTTAGACACATATAAGTAGTTATAAGTAAGTTAGCATACACTTAGCTTTAGACATATATAAGTAGTTATAAGTAAGTTAGCATACACTTAGCTTTAGACATATATAAGTAGTTATAAGTAAGTTAGCATACACTTAGCTTTAGACATATATAAGTAGTTATAAGTAAGTTAGCATACACCTAGCTTTAGACATATATAAGTAGTTATAAGTAAGTTAGCATACACTTAGCTTTAGACATATATAAGTAGTTATAAGTAAGTTAGCATACACCTAGCTTTAGACATATATAAGTAGTTATAAGTAAGTTAGCATACGCTTAACTTTAGACATATGTAAGTAAGTTAGCAAACACTTAGCTTTAGACATATATAATTAATTATAAGTGAGTTAGACCGATGCTATAACCATGCTATAAAAAAGAGAAAAAAATAAATAAATAAAAATAAATAAAAATCAGAGTAGGATAACTGTTAGCTCAAGCTAAGGTGGGAAAATACCAATAGCAAATAGCGAGCAATGCAATAATAAGACAAATGATCAGTGAACCCATTACAGGCTGGCCCTGCATATACTGTAAAAGACTGCAGTGTTGAGACATGAATAGAGAAAAGCAAGTCAGTAAACGAAAAATGAATATAATGAATGCAAACTGAGTTCAGCTGCAGTTAAGAGTCCTTTCTGCTGCAGACCTTCACCCGATGCCGTTAGTGTGCTTGAACAGGTAGTCCATTCTTTGGCCCGGTTCCTCCTGCCGAGGTGAGAGTCGGCCGTTTGGTGATGGGTTGAGGCCCATGGGTATATCGTTTAGGCCTGCGGGGTGTCGCGGTACCTTCTCCCGTGTGGTTTCTTGGTTCGTCGCTGCTGTTAGGGAGCGTGGTGCCGCGCTGCGTAGGGCTCGAGTGTGCAGGTCAGATGGGTTGCCCGTTTCTAGTGTTGTGTGTTTGGATGGAGTACTTGGGGCCTGCCCGGCTGTCTCGCACTTCTGAGGATAATAGCGAGTGTGTGGGCCCAGGTCATGTGGCTTTGTTGCTCTCAATGCCGGCTTTAGGTTTCTGCGTGGTCGGGTTGCCGCCTGGAAAGCCCGGGAAGGGAGATCGTAGTGGCGGCGACGGGTTATAGGTCGAAGCCATGTGGCCACTAGTTGAGCTGCTTGCCGATAGGGTACCCCCTTGCTCCGCAGTGTCATGCAGAGGCTCAGGCACAGCCGGTCTACGATTTCCAGGGAGCGGTGGGGCTTGTAGCTGTCTGTATTCTTTGTCTTTCTCCCTTGCTGGGGGGCCATCTTTCGTGCTGCTGGGTCTTTCCGCGCCGCCATCTTGGAGGCCGTCGCCGCCACTGTACATGAGGGGCTAGCAGGGGCCCTTGCTTGGTGTGACGTGCGAGATCTCCCTCCTGGCGGGGACCGGGATATCCCCCACCGGTCCACAGGGGGGGGGGAAGCCTTTGCCATACGCTTGTGGGTCGCTGAGTCTGGCGGGAAGGCGGCCGTCCTTCCCCCTCACCTCCTCCGGTAGGCCCGAGCCGGCCACTGCGGTTTTCGGGCATGCCTGGTCCCGATTTGGGTGTCGCCGGGTGCACAAACACTGCAGCTTTCCAGTGGGCTTGGTTTCGGGTCGTATGCCGCTATTTTAGTCGGTTTTGGGGGTGTTTTGTCGTTCGATCGTCGGAGAGCTGCAAGGATGCGACTGATCGGGCTGAGTGCTGGCTCCGCCCCCCCTTTAACACATTTTTTTAAAATTTATTTTTAACACATTTTTTTTATTTATTTTTAACACGTTTTTTTTTAACTTAACACCCCCCCCCCCCAGCCTCCTTACCTTTGGGAATGCTGGGGAGGGGGGTGTCTCTTCTTCCCTGGTGGTCCAGTGGCTGCTGGGCGATCGGGCGGCACTGCCTGGCGGGCGGCCGGCCGGCGAGGGAGCACTTCCCCTG
The DNA here is from genome assembly GCF_036172605.1 of Pelobates fuscus. Taxonomy (NCBI): domain Eukaryota; kingdom Metazoa; phylum Chordata; class Amphibia; order Anura; family Pelobatidae; genus Pelobates; species Pelobates fuscus. Next base: position 177,281,798 of record NC_086323.1, on the reverse strand, counting down.
TGTTGTCTGCTCAGCTCCCTCGCGCGCCTCAGAGTGAGGCTGGGAGCCGGAATATGACGTCATATTCCGTCTCCGCCTCCCAGCCTCACTCTGCGGCTGGCGAGGGAGCTGAGCAGACAGCTCAGGGGAAGTGCTCCTTCGCCGGCCGGCCGCCCGCCAGGCAGTGCCACCCGATCGCCCAGCAGCCCGCCATTTGCCTTGGGCATTTGGGGGCGGCTTTTTTTGCCGCCCCCTGGAAAATGCCGCCCAAGGCAAATGCCTTGTTTGCCTCGCGGCTAATACGCCCCTGGTCCCAGATACAGAGAGAGAGAGATATATATAAATGGAAGAGAATGTCTACAATGCTCGACTGCTACGCAAGAATAAATTCCAACGTACGTCTTCCCAAAACGTAGACTAGTCATTGATTCCGCCTACCCAAGGTAGCCGCGGATTGGAGCGAGGCAAGAAGTGTGTGACCAATCACTTCTCTAAGAACAGAGAAATAGGAGGGGAAAGTGTAAATGATACAGAAAGTAAGATTAAAGTAAATATAGGAACCAGCGTGACAGACAATGAAAACAATATTCAAGTATAAATACAGTACATGCATCACAGTGCAAATAAGTTCAACAGTTCAAACAGGGTTAACAAAAATCCCTTTCCCTTACACGTGTGGCAAAAGCCACCTACCTCAATCCCGTAGTACACCTGCAGACCCACCCGCACGTACCACTACCACGTGGTGATAGAAACATCAATACCAGCCTGAATCCACCTGCCACAAAAGTTAACCTGGAACACCCAGCGTCAGCACTCGAGGCTGCAGTGTTCCACCTCTCTGCACACAACAAGCAGAGTAAAGTGATGTCCAATGAGGCTAGCAGTCAAAGTGACACTTATGGGAAACCCCCAGGAGGCAGTGAGTCTACACCCCTCCACAGATCCCCCCCTCTTTTTCCTTACTGCCGTAGCTACTCGGCACCTAAAAGAGGAAAACATGCAAACAGAAGATCCCCAGGAAAACTTCCACAGATCCACCCCCTTTTTCCTTACTACCACAGCCACGTGGTACCTAAAATGGGTAAACAGGCAAATAAACAAATAAAACTACCCGGGCACTAAAATAAGGACAAATCAATAAGAGCACACCTAGGTAACAGATAGTCAGTATGTGCAGGTAAAAGTAAATATCAACAATTAAGGTGTGGGGTCTCTGGGCAAGATATTACCTGTCTTTGATGACCTCTTGGCAGCCAATCACAGACGCTGGGGCAGGTCAATCACAGGGGCTGGCACATACCGGGCAGGTGCTGCAGACTCAACCGTGTATTCAGAGGTGATCAATCTCCTTCCTTCCCCCAGGATTCATCCACCCCACGTCTTTCTCGGACGGCTGCCCTAGCAGGGCATAACCCAGGCCCCACGTTGGGCGCCAGCTGATAAGGGAATCTTTTAGGCAAACCAATAAGTTGTATGACTATCTGTTCCTGACCAAATTAGAGATGTTTAAATTGCGTATACGCAGAAGTAAATTCACACTGACACACGGAGTTCAGGTTAAAAGAACTTCGAGGAAATTTATTGGCATCTGTTAAAAAGCGGGCTCGCAGACCCTTTTAAAGGCGAAATTACATCATTGAAAGAAATCAAGATATAGGCAAATAAACATTGTCAATTGGCTCAAGTGCAAAGTGGTTAGTCAAATGTTGGGTGTTACATCTTTATGTCATAGCTGACGTCATGACGAGCTCCTACAGGTTTCGGCTCCATTTTGCTGGGCACGAGGGAGCTTACTCGATGGGAGGGGGGCTTTGGCAGCTATCCATAATGAGTAGCTGGTACGTTAGTCGTTCAAGGTTAGTATCCTCAAGTCCTTTTTTAGCAATTATACATTCTATTAAGACTATCTGCTACAGTGTTTCATTTAATTAAGATTCTAGCATTTCCTGCTGACATGCTATTTCTACGAACAAAGCAATCTTGTAAGGTTTAAACTATGAGGCCTGAGAACTGAATATGAGAATATAGTATTAAAGCGGCCCAGTTATGGTTATAGTTTATAAGGGGCCTAATAATTCTACAACAATTCTAACCCCTTCGCTACCAGCAAAAGTGTATCCAGAGGGATTATTCTATACTTGGGGTGGGAGAGTACCAAACCCTTGTTTATATTCTCCTTTAAACCGGCCACAAAGGCAGCAGACAACATCTGAGTATGTGCTTCGTTGTAAGAGCTAAAACCAAGGTCAGAGAAAGTTTGGGTAAGGTGTGAATGATATTTCTCTACAGACTCGAGTTTATCTTGGACAATATCATTTATACAAGTGGCTTGGTCAGCCAGCTTATCTTGGGCCCAAGTCCGGAGTTGTTCACAGAATGTGATACCTGATTGAAAGTCCATGTCAGTGGTAAGAATTGCATCATTAAAACACCTGGCCATAATTGTCCAATAGGCATCACCAGCTTTAATTTCACACAAACTGTAAAGGTCCCGCCAAGCTGCGGAATATGTTTTACGTATCTGAGCCACCCTACGATAAAAGGGCATAGGTTGTTTTTCAGGGTCTGGGAGGGAAGTGACCAGAGTGGTCAGAGTGGTCATCTTGAGAAGGATTGAACGTGACATACATCGGTGGAGCCCCTTCGGTAGAGGGGGGCACCTGTAGATGCACTCCAGAGGCGGGTTGCCTCTGTGACGGTCTGTTGTCTCGGGGATGGAACAGACTATGTCCATGTATGTTATCATCCTCGGGTGAATTAGGGAGATTGTGGTATGAAGCTGCGTCAAGGGAAGCCGGGGCTCGCACAGTGTGGGCCCGGGCTGGGGGAGATTGGTGGTAATATTGTGGGGAGTAATCATCTGTGACGTGGTGGGGTGGTAACCTGAAGCCGCCGGTGAACCACCCACAGCATGGGGTGGGCCCGAGGCCGCGGACTCGTCCGAGCCGACTACCATGAGTGGATAGCTGGGTCCTGTAACGGGAGAATATGGGGCGAGGGGCGTAGAGGGGTTGGGGACAGGTTGGGTCAGGTGTGGAAACCTGACCCAGGGCCGAGGCAAGAGCAGACAATGGATCGGAGGGTACGAGGGCAGACACGTGAGGTGTAAGAGGTAACGGAGTAGGAGGGGTAGGGGCGTCAGCAGCAAGGGGGCGGGTCAGAGTGGAAAGAGCAGCAAGAAGGGATGGTAGGTCAGTTGGAGAATTAGGATGAACGTCTGAAGGTGTAGTGGGAGGAGTAGGAGTAGTGGGATGGGTTAAGGAGGAGAGGGCAGCGAGGAGGGTTGGTAGATCGGAAGGGGAGGAATTAGGAAGAATGTCAGAAGGTGCGGTGGGAGAGGCAGAAGTGGTAGGATGGGTCGAAGAGGAGAGGGCAGTGAGGAGGGATGATAGATCAGAGGGAGGAGTGTTGAGAGAATTGGGGAGGGGATCGGAGATGAGCGAAGCATCAGTGGGTGGAGCAGGTGAGGTGGGGTTAGTGGGATGACTGAGAGCAGTAGAGATAGCGGTGAGGAGTGACGAGATGTTAGTAAGAGGGGGAGCAGGTGGGGGTAGCAGAGGAGAGGAAGAAGAAGAAGGTGATGCAGAGCTAAACCAAGGTCAGAGAAGGGAATGGGATGGGATCGGGGATGGGAGAGGGAGGGACTGACGGGGGAACAATAGGAACAGTCGGAGACATCGGGAGGGGTGACGGACAAAGAGGCGGTGGGGGCATAGGGACGTCCGGGGAGGCCTTGGAATAGGGTGATGACAAACCTGGATCAGGGACCTGGAAATGCGGCTGTGGGGGGGGGGCATGGGAAAAAGAGTGAATCGGCACAGGGTAATAGTAAGCTCCATCGGCTCCAATTACGGGACATAGGGGGGTGGTGGTCATGGGGTAGTGAGGGATGCATCATCATTACATACATTTCGATGGTATACATAAATCATTTGCCCCTTAAAATCTAGCTCTTCCTCTGTCCACCCCTCCCGCTTGAGTCCCCTTGCAACCCTGTACCAGGCTTCCACAGCCTTCGTCAACCCATTATCCAACAACAAACCCTCCTTATCGACAAGTAACTTTCTCCAAAACTCAGGCTGTAATGCTAGGTGACATTTGAAAACCACAAACTTTGGCTATTTTCTTTACTTTCAGCATTGCCTCCTCCCCCGCCCTTTCTTTCACGATATCACAAGCCAGAAATCCCTTAGCAGGTCTAGCATGATCCTGCCCCATCTTTACCATACAAAGAGCGCCACGTGACAGTGACAGTGGGAGGGAGAAGAAGAAGAAGGAAAGTCTACAGTGCTCGACTGCCACGAGGACCCGAGTCCTGTGCGTCTTCCCTAAACGTAGACTAGTCACGAGGGTCCGCTCACCCGAGATGGTGGCCACGGACCGGAGCGAGCGAGCGTGGGTGACTAACACAGCTCTGGGCAGCAATCACAGGAGAGATAGAGCATAAAAGAAAAGATGAACATGGCGAGACTAAGTAAAAGACACTTACAAAAATCACACACATAGAGATGAGCGTGAACTTCAGAATCCCAAACAAGCCACACGACACACACGCACACACCAAGGGTACCCACACTATAACAACAATTAAACAGAATCCACAAAATAGCAGAGAGCAAAATGGCCATGTACATAGTAAAACATTGGGCATCAAACAGTAAAACACAATAATAACCCCACCTTACACTAGGTGGTCCCCAGCCCTTCACTGGCTGTCTATTTCCCCAACCTTCTTGCTCAGGTGGTCCCTAGCCCTTTACCGGCTATCAGGAAAGTGACCCTCTTGCTCAGGTGGTCCCCAGCCCTTCACTGGCTGTCTATTTCCCCAACCTTCTTGCTCAGGTGGTCCCCAGCCCTTTACTGGCTATCAGGGAAACAACCCTCTTGCTCAGGTGGTCCCCAGCCCTTCACTGGCTGTCCGTGTCCCCTGCCCGCTAGGCAGCCAAGCTAAAATTATTAAAAAGGCAAATCACATACACCGGCCGTCATACACATACATACAAGCACTCAGGAGGCAGATAGACAATCGACAGGTTCATTAAAAGAGGCACCGGATAAGAATTTACCTGTCTTGTAGCCTTCTGGAAGCCGGAAGTGGACACGGAGACAGACCGACACAAAACAGGAGAATACAGGCAACGGCTGTATTTGGAGCTGATCAGGCACCGGTTGTCCCACTTTCCGGAGGCCCGCTCCGGTCTGTTCGTTTCCGGCCCTCCGAACCGGCCAATCCAGAGCCCCACGTTGGGCGCCAAATGAAGTGGAAATCAATCAATAAATTGATTATTTTGTGTATCTGCCCCTGGCCAAATTAAGAAACAATGCGTGCACGCTCCCACGTAATTCACACCGGACACAAGTTTCAGGTTAATGAAAAACTTGAGGAATGTTTATTAGAGTGGGTGGCATGCCCCTTATAAAGCAAAATTACATCATAAGCATTGTCAGAGATAACATTGATTTATGCATCAATTATTGAAACAACACAGGTGTAGGCGCTCTCTAGAATGTATGGATGGACGGCAGCAGTAAACCAGCAGGACTTCCCAATACCTGCTATTACCCAGAAAGTGCAGAAAACAAAGTGGTAAACCGCGCCACACGATAAAAAACAGTATAAACAAAATTGTACATACATACAAGTAGTCCCAGTATTGAGGTAGTAAATGTAAACCTTAAAGGATAAAAATAGAAATAATAGTGCAATATGCCAATGTAAAGTGATATAATAGTGCTATAATATAAAGAACCAGTAGAAGGACCAACTCACACTTTACAGAGCTGCTAAGAGCTCTGCTGATTAGCGCCTGGACGGTATGATCCCCGTCTAAGGATATGGTGGTGGTAACTGGTATCCAAGGCTCCACAGACGTGTATAAAATAGAAACACAGAGAAAATCCAATAGTGTAATATGTATAAATATTGGAATATAAAACAAGGGGTAAATACCCTACTTACAATTTCCAGAGCACTAAACCTGCTCTGGTGGTGAGTGCCTGTGGTGGTATAATCCCCACCAAGGGATATAAGCAGGATCCAAAGTGCACAGGAATGAGAGGTAGATCAGAAAGCTGGAAACAAACTTCAACTTTATTGTAAAATAAAATAAAAAACCTTTGTATATAAAATCTTCAGTAAAAATATAATGTCCAAAATTCAAAGTCCAGACTTCTTGATCCACTTTACGCGTTTCGCCCGAATAGGGGCTTCTTCAGAAGTGTAGATAGTGGGGAATGGCAGTTCCGTCCTTATATAGGGCATCTGTCTTGTAATCCCAGTGTGTGCACTCTTCCTGTTTCCGGCCGGTCGCATGCGCCAACCGGAAGTGACGTAACGCAATCTGCAGGGGCTGATGGGACGTGTAGTCCTAATGTTGTTGCTAATGCCGGTAGTCGCGTGCGTCGCCCGGAAATGACGTCACGCGACTAGCGGTGCATTGTGGGGGGAGTAGTTTTAAACACTACCCTTAACAGCATCCTCAAACAAATGAGAAAAAGAGCAATTACATATATATTAAAGTTTACAGAGAGCTGTTCAATCTTAATTTGTTTACATGACTGCTTATATAGTGAAGTATATAAGTTGATCATATAGTGGTCAGGGAATTCTGAATGAACGGGTATTTAAAGGGCCAGTGAATATTGTCACAGAAATATACACTTATACATATAGTGATCTGGATTATATAGATATATAGCAGATTATTAGAGGGCCAATGTATGAGGCCATAGAGGTATACACTTAAACATATAGTAATCAGGATATCATACATGCATAGCAGATTCTTAAAGGGCCAGTATATATGGCCATAGAGGTATATATTAAAAACTGTGAACAGTGGAAAAAACACCAATCACATTTAGGAATTATATGTGCAAGAGAAATTGTATATAGTGGCAACATGAGAGGTGTATGGTATCATTAAAAGTTGAGAAAAAGATAAAAACATATATATAAATATAAATATAAAAGAGGAATGTATATAAAAATATATATGTAAAAAATTATAAAAAATTAAAAAGATCAAATTCAGCATTAAGTCCATTAGGTTGTAGTGTATCTAAAAAGTACACCCACTCCATCTCTTTTTTACCCAATTTATTAACCATATCACCACCTCTCCAATGTTGGGATACTTTTGTGATGCCAATAAATTTAAGTAGGCGTGGGTCATTATTGTGGAGTGCAAAATGAGAGGATACAAGATGATTTTTGAAGCCCTTTTCTATATTCCTACAGTGTTCTCCAATTCTCGTTTTTAGAGGTCTTATAGTCCTTCCTACGTATTGTAGACCACATGGGCACTCTAATAAATAGATGACATTCTTGCTCATACATGTGATAGTGTCTTTGATCTCATACTTTTTGTTAGTTTTATTTGATTTAAAATCCATAGTGTGTCTATTAATTTTTTGGGTTTTTTTACAGGCTACACAGCAATTGCATCTAAAAAATCCTTTCTTATTACTTAAAAAGCTATTCAGAGCATTAGAGTTTTCTCTTTTGGTGTAATTCTTTGTGAGTTGCATTTTTAAATTCGGGGCCCCTCTGAATACTATTCTCGGTTGTTCTGGAATAATTTTCCCTAATATTCTATCTTCTTTTAGTAGATGCCAATTCTTTTTTATTATTTTCTTTAATTGTCTATTTTTATTATTGTAGTCTAAGACTATCGGTAACATGAATTCTTTTCCATCTTTTTTACTTTGGTCTTTCTTTTTGATTAAAGAATTTCTGTCTATACTTGATATTTCTTTTATGGTATCTTCTATTACTCCTTTATTATACCCTTTTTCAATAAATTTCTCTTTCATCTCATTAGCTTGAGTCTCAAAGATATTATATTCTGAACAGTTCCTTTTGAGTCTAAGTAATTGGCTTTTGGGGACACTCTGGAGCCAGCTTTTATAGTGACAACTATCTGTTTTAATAAAATTATTAACGTGTACTTCTTTAAAATGGGTTTTTGTGTGGATGCTATTGTCTTTAATATAGATATCGAGGTCTAAAAAGGTAACATTAGTTTTACTAAAATCTGCTTTTAAAATGATACCATCCTCATTTTTGTTTAAAAATTCTAAAAATAAATGAGCGGTAGAAGGGGGACCTTTCCATATGAAGAATGGAAAGGTCCCCCTTCTACCGCTCATTTATTTTTAGAATTTTTAAACAAAAATGAGGATGGTATCATTTTAAAAGCAGATTTTAGTAAAACTAATGTTACCTTTTTAGACCTCGATATCTATATTAAAGACAATAGCATCCACACAAAAACCCATTTTAAAGAAGTACACGTTAATAATTTTATTAAAACAGATAGTTGTCACTATAAAAGCTGGCTCCAGAGTGTCCCCAAAAGCCAATTACTTAGACTCAAAAGGAACTGTTCAGAATATAATATCTTTGAGACTCAAGCTAATGAGATGAAAGAGAAATTTATTGAAAAAGGGTATAATAAAGGAGTAATAGAAGATACCATAAAAGAAATATCAAGTATAGACAGAAATTCTTTAATCAAAAAGAAAGACCAAAGTAAAAAAGATGGAAAAGAATTCATGTTACCGATAGTCTTAGACTACAATAATAAAAATAGACAATTAAAGAAAATAATAAAAAAGAATTGGCATCTACTAAAAGAAGATAGAATATTAGGGAAAATTATTCCAGAACAACCGAGAATAGTATTCAGAGGGGCCCCGAATTTAAAAATGCAACTCACAAAGAATTACACCAAAAGAGAAAACTCTAATGCTCTGAATAGCTTTTTAAGTAATAAGAAAGGATTTTTTAGATGCAATTGCTGTGTAGCCTGTAAAAAAACCCAAAAAATTAATAGACACACTATGGATTTTAAATCAAATAAAACTAACAAAAAGTATGAGATCAAAGACACTATCACATGTATGAGCAAGAATGTCATCTATTTATTAGAGTGCCCATGTGGTCTACAATACGTAGGAAGGACTATAAGACCTCTAAAAACAAGAATTGGAGAACACTGTAGGAATATAGAAAAGGGCTTCAAAAATCATCTTGTATCCTCTCATTTTGCACTCCACAATAATGACCCACGCCTACTTAAATTTATTGGCATCACAAAAGTATCCCAACATTGGAGAGGTGGTGATATGGTTAATAAATTGGGTAAAAAAGAGATGGAGTGGGTGTACTTTTTAGATACACTACAACCTAATGGACTTAATGCTGAATTTGATCTTTTTAATTTTTTATAATTTTTTACATATATATTTTTATATACATTCCTCTTTTATATTTATATTTATATATATGTTTTTATCTTTTTCTCAACTTTTAATGATACCATACACCTCTCATGTTGCCACTATATACAATTTCTCTTGCACATATAATTCCTAAATGTGATTGGTGTTTTTTCCACTGTTCACAGTTTTTAATATATACCTCTATGGCCATATATACTGGCCCTTTAAGAATCTGCTATGCATGTATGATATCCTGATTACTATATGTTTAAGTGTATACCTCTATGGCCTCATGCATTGGCCCTCTAATAATCTGCTATATATCTATATAATCCAGATCACTATATGTATAAGTGTATATTTCTGTGACAATATTCACTGGCCCTTTAAATACCCGTTCATTCAGAATTCCCTGACCACTATATGATCAACTTATATACTTCACTATATAAGCAGTCATGTAAACAAATTAAGATTGAACATCTCTCTGTAAACTTTAATATATATGTAATTGCTCTTTTTCTCATTTGTTTGAGGATGCTGTTAAGGGTAGTGTTTAAAACTACTCCCCCCACAATGCACCGCTAGTCGCGTGACGTCATTTCCGGGCGACGCACGCGACTACCGGCATTAGCAACAACATTAGGACTACACGTCCCATCAGCCCCTGCAGATTGCGTTACGTCACTTCCGGTTGGCGCATGCGACCGGCCGGAAACAGGAAGAGTGCACACACTGGGATTACAAGACAGATGCCCTATATAAGGACGGAACTGCCATTCCCCACTATCTACACTTCTGAAGAAGCCCCTATTCGGGCGAAACGCGTAAAGTGGATCAAGAAGTCTGGACTTTGAATTTTGGACATTATATTTTTACTGAAGATTTTATATACAAAGGTTTTTTATTTTATTTTACAATAAAGTTGCAGTTTGTTTCCAGCTTTCTGATCTACCTCTCATTCCTGTGCACTTTGGATCCTGCTTATATCCCTTGGTGGGGATTATACCACCACAAGCACTCACCACCAGAGCAGGTTTAGTGCTCTGGAAATTGTAAGTAGGGTATTTACCCCTTGTTTTATATTCCAATATTTATACATATTACACTATTGGATTTTCTCTGTGTTTCTATTTTATACACGTCTGTGGAGCCTTGGATACCAGTTACCACCACCATATCCTTAGACGGGGATCATACCATCCAGGCGCTAATCAGCAGAGCTCTTAGCAGCTCTGTAAAGTGTGAGTTGGTGTTACGGTTACCCTTAGGCTAGCTGAGAGCTGGACCGTTTAGTTGTCTGGATTCCTAGTTGCTGAAGAGGGGAGAGCCGAGTTCCATAGTATTCCATACGAGTCCTGTAAGTGTGGAATCATCCCACTAGCTATAGCATAGCTAGGATACCTTTTCTACCCACAAAACGAGTCAAAGCAGCGATTTGAGGGTCAAGTAAGAACTGAGGACTGGGTTGACCAGCCTGCTTTTTATTGTGGTTACATGTAAACAGGATACTCCCAGGGGGAGGCATAAAATCACCAATCACATATTGGGTACCTCCCACACATCTCCTCCCCTCAGATAAACAGTTAACCCAATTATACAGTACATATTTTCAACCAAGTTCTGGATGTACCCCGAAACCAGGGGGTACCCCTTTAAATCCTACACCGCTGTACAGGTCTTGTTCAGGGGAGCAACATATCCGAAAACCAACCCGTTCGGATGAACGGTTCAGGAGTTAGGGGTTTTCAAAGTTTTGACCGACCGCACAGACTTTCTGGCCGAAAATAGTTCCACACGTTTAGGCCTTGCGGTCGGTCTCCGTTCGTACGGGAAAACTCCACGAACCCATGGTCATCCATAGTTATCCTGGAGGTCGCTGTACTCCCCATGCGGAGAGTAATCGTCCTACCGAACGGTGGGCTGTTCGGTAGGTCCAGCACGAAGTTATGCTATCCTGGAGGTCTCAGCGGTGTTCGCCTGGGTGCATTTCCGTTTTTAGTTCCAGACGATTGCTGGCAAACACCGCTGTTCGTACGTAAGATGGCCGCGAACACGTGCAAAGTCCCGAAATGGCGGCCACCTATACGCTTACACAAAGGATTCGTGCTGAACCATACCAACGACTGCACATAAGTCAGAAAGGCGAAAATAGCATTTAAAGGTACACAGTGCAATAAGGTTTTTGTAACAGTTTTTGTAACAGTGCTCCCTTTTTGTGGAACACTCTGGCAGACACCGTCTGACCCCTTTTCGGGGCAGACTAAGGCTGTCCAGACCGCTGGTTATGCTGGGCTGAGGTCCGTTTGTCTGGACAACCCGTCCGCATTGCCATTCTGTTTCCCGGGTCGGTAGGAAATGGTGAAATTGAAGGGTTGTAATGATAAGCTCCAACGTAATAACCTGCCGTTATCTCCAGAGACCCGGTTTAGCCACACCAACGGGTTATGGTCGGTGACCAGAGTGAACTCTTGTCCATATAAATAGGGAGTCAATTTCTTTAATGCCCACACCAAGGCCAAACACTCCTTTTCAATCGCTGCATAGCTGACTTCGCGGGGCAGGAGCTTCCGGCTGATGTAGGCCACTGGGTGCTCCCCTCCATCTTCACCTACTTGGCTAAGGACGGCTCCCAGCCCGAACATGGAAGCGTCTGTATGGACGATAAAACGTTTGTTAAGGGCTGGGGCCGCCAAGACAGGAGCATTAACCAAAGCATTTTTGAGGGCCTGAAAAGCCGTTTCACAGTGGGGAGACCACAGGACCTGTCGAGGTAAGTTTTTCTTGGTCAAGTCAGTCAAGGGTTTGGCAAGTGTGCTGTAGTCGGGTACAAATCGTCTATAGTACCCTGCTGTGCCCAGAAAGGCTAAAACCTGGGTTTTTGTGATGGGGGTGGGCCAGTTGGCAACAGCTTCTATCTTGGCCGGCTCTGGTCGCTGTTTTCCGCACCCCACCCGATGACCCAGGTACTGTACCTCGGCCATCCCAAAGTGACATTTTTCTGGTTTCAGAGTCAGGCCAGCCGCCCGGATCTGATCCAGAACCATTCCTACGTGAGCTAAGTGGTCCTCCCAGGACTCACTGTGAATCGCTATGTCGTCCAGGTATGCACAGGCAAAACCCTGGAAGCCATCCAGGAGTCTATCCACCAAGCGCTGGAATGTAGCGGGGGCGTTCTTCATCCCAAACGGCATTACCTTAAACTGGTATAGGCCGAAGGGGGTGACGAAGGCCGACTTGGGGATAGCCTCCGGGGCCAGGGGAATCTGCCAGTAACCCTTACAGAGGTCGATAGTGGTCAGGTAATTTCCCCTGGCTATGCGATCAAGTAGCTCGTCTACCCTGGGCATAGGGTAGGCGTCTGTTACTGTTTTTTCATTGAGTCTCCTATAGTCTACACAGAACCGGGTTGTCCCATCTTTCTTGGGTACCAGGAAAACCGGGGAGGCCCAGGGACTATCGGAGGGCTCAATCACCCTGAGTTGGAGCATCTCATCTATCTCCTTCTTCATTCCGGCTCTAACTGCCTCGGGGATGCGATACGGGGGTTGGCGTAAGGGTGTTTGTCCGGGGGTATCGACCTGGTGGGTAGTTAAGGTGGTGTACCCTGGTTTCTGGGAGAACGTGAGGTGCTTGGCCTGGAGGAGTGTATTGAGCTGCTCCCTTTCAGTGGGGCTAAGTCGGTCTCCTATCTGAACCTGGGTCACTACCCCTGTGGGTGGACTCTTTTCCAGTAAGTCGGGAATGGGTAGACTGTCGGGGTCTTCCTGGGGAGGACAACATACGGCGGTCACGTTCTCGGGTCGCTCCAAGTATTCCTTGAGCATGTTTACATGGAATGTCTTCCTGAGGTTGTTGTCGTGACAACTGGCTATAACATAAGTGGTGTCGCCCCTTTTTTCTACGATCTGGTATGGGCCCTGCCATGATGCTTGTAACTTGTCGGTCTTTACCGGCTTAAGTACTAACACCTTTTGTCCTACGGTGAAGATTCTCCTTCGGGCCCCCCTATCGTACCATACCTTCTGTCTTTTCTGGGCCGACTGGAGGTTAGCCTGCACTGATTTGGCTAGCTGCTCCATGCGGTCCCTGAGTTCCAATACGTATGGCACAATAGGGACACCGTCCGTTTCCGTCTCTCCTTCCCAGTGTTCTCGGATCAGGTTTAGGGGGCCCCGTACCTTTCGTCCGTAGAGCAACTCAAAGGGAGAGAACCCTGTCGTTTCCTGGGGCACCTCCCGATACGCAAATAGGAGATGCGGCAGAAAGCGTTCCCAATCTCGGTACTCCTGCGTGAACGTTTTGAGCATTTGCTTGAGGGTTCCGTTAAACCTCTCACAAAGTCCGTTCGTTTGGGGGTGATAGGGTGAACTCAGGAGGGATTTAATTTTGCACACCTGCCAGAGTTGTTGGGTCAATTCTGCTGTGAATTGGGTGCCCCGGTCGGATAGAATTTCTTTTGGAAATCCTACCCGGGAGAACACTTGTACCAGGGCAGTCGCTACCGTATCCGCTTGGATGTTGGACAGGGCGACTGCCTCGGGGTACCGGGTAGCGTAGTCTACTACGGTAAGGATGTAGCGCTTACCGGAGGGACTAGGGGTGGCCAGTGGTCCTACTAGGTCAATAGCAACCCTGCTAAAGGGTTCCTCTACAATGGGCATATTGACTAGATGCGCTTTAGGGTGATCGCCTCGCCTTCCCACTCGTTGACATACATCGCAAGTATTACAGTAATTCTTAACGTCAGCGTGTACTCCTGGCCAAAAGAATGTGTGGATAATGCGGTGTAGCGTACGTGTTATAGCTAAGTGACCTGCCAAGGGGATGTCGTGTCCTATTTTGAGGATTTCCCGACGGTATTTGTGGGGTACTACCAGCTGTCGCCTACGTTGTCCCTTTTTCTCTGTCAAGCGGTATAGTTTCCCTTTTTCCCATAGAAAAGTTTCGTTATCTGCCCCGCTCCCCCCGTCTCTGCTCGTTCCCGGTATTTTTGTAAGGTCGGGTCAGTCCTAGACTCGGTCTCAAAGGTAACTGGGGTGTCCCAGGGTATGGGGTCTAACAGGTCAAGAGAAGTCGGGGTTGGTCTTACCTGGGTCTCCCGCACTGGTGAGGGTTCTCGGTCCGTCCGGGCTTGTGCTCGTGTAGTCACTGGGTTCGCTTCATTGTTATATACTGGTGCATAGGCAGAAGTCATGGGGCCCAAATCGTTGCCCAGTAGTACTTCAGCAGGTAAATGGTCCATTATACCCACGTTCACAGCTCCTTTCCCCGCTCCCCAATCAAGATGTACTTTAGCGGTCGGGACTTTGTACACATCCCCTCCCGCCACTCTAACGGCTACGGTCTGCCCTGACCGCTTGTGTTCTGGCACCAAATGACTTTGTACCAGTGTTATGGTAGCCCCTGTGTCTCTCAACCCCTCGGTAGATCGCCCTTCGAGCCATACCTTCTGCCGATGGTGCTGTCGGTTATCCGAAGCCGCATATACCGGGTCTGCCTCGTGAAGCGGCCCCAAATATTCCTCCATAGGGGTCTCCTGGTTAACACAGAGGGCTCGGGCAGGACGGTAGGGCCCAGAGGGGTAATTGTAATTCCTGGGCGTCTGGTGTGTGCCAAGCGGGCAGTTGGCCATGAAATGTCCTGGTTGCTTGCATCGGTGGCAAGTGGGCCTAGGACGATCAAAATTGTTATTGGATGACCCTGAGTGTCTGGGGGGTCCGGCGGGTACTGGGGCCCGGAACTCCGTACGAGGAGGTGCACGGTAAACCTCTCTGGGCTCAACCCGTGCTGGAGCCCGGTAGTTGGTGGACTCGTGAAGACGTGAATCATAATGTTCATCAGCTAATTTGGCCGCTTCTTCTAGAGTGGAAGGTCGCCTGTCTCGCAGCCACTCCTTCCCTTTTTGTTCCATGCCATCGTAAAAATGTTCTAAGAGGAATAATTGTAAAATTTCCTCACCAGTCACAGCTTTACTTCCGCTCATCCAGTGATTTACCGCTCTCCGCATTCGGTGCGCCCATTCCATATGTGTATCGTTAGGCTTCTTTTTCGTGCCCCGAAACTGCCGGCGATACGTGTCTGGAGTCACCGCGTATCTTTTTAGCAGAGTCTCTTTAACTCGTTCATACTGTGTCACTTCCTCAGCACCCAAGGTACGAAAAGCTTCCAGGGCTCGCCCGGATAGCTTCCCAGACAAGATCGTGGGCCACTCTCTGGTGGGAATCTGGTGCAGGGCGCATTGCCTTTCGAAGTCTGCCAAGTACTCATCAATTCCTGTCTCGCTCTCCAGGAAGGATCGGAATGCCGCAAAGGGTATTTTAGGCTTCCCAGCAGTTTCAACAGGAACGATTACTTGTGGGGCTTCAGCAGTGCGTTGTGCGTTGGCCATTTCAACGTTGTAGGCTCGGGTCTTTTGTAAATCCGCGTCTGCCTCCACCATCAATTGTTGTATCAGTTCTATAGATGGGTTTGGCCCGTATAAGGGAAGCCTCCCCCGAACAATTCTTGCCTTTGCATCATCATCCGTGATTGGTGTTTCCGCCATTGTGGAGCTTTGATCCAGTTCTGTCAATTCTGCGATCAGTTCCCTCTTTGGCCGGTTGCTGGCGTGCCTTCCTCTGCTTTCCAATAAATCTTTCAGGGTTGTACGTTTCAATTTTGCGTAGGTGCTCTCCATCCGTTCCGTGCCTCTCCTAGGATATCCAGAATCATCCCACCGCTGCCACCAAATGTTACGGTTACCCTTAGGCTAGCTGAGAGCTGGACCGTTTAGTTGTCTGGATTCCTAGTTGCTGAAGAGGGGAGAGCCGAGTTCCATAGTATTCCATACGAGTCCTGTAAGTGTGGAATCATCCCACTAGCTATAGCATAGCTAGGATACCTTTTCTACCCACAAAACGAGTCAAAGCAGCGATTTGAGGGTCAAGTAAGAACTGAGGACTGGGTTGACCAGCCTGCTTTTTATTGTGGTTACATGTAAACAGGATACTCCCAGGGGGAGGCATAAAATCACCAATCACATATTGGGTACCTCCCACACATCTCCTCCCCTCAGATAAACAGTTAACCCAATTATACAGTACATATTTTCAACCAAGTTCTGGATGTACCCCGAAACCAGAGGGTACCCCTTTAAATCCTACACCGCTGTACAGGTCTTGTTCAGGGGAGCAACATATCCGAAAACCAACCCGTTCGGATGAACGGTTCAGGAGTTAGGGGTTTTCAAAGTTTTGACCGACCGCACAGACTTTCTGGCCGAAAATAGTTCCACACGTTTAGGCCTTGCGGTCGGTCTCCGTTCGTACGGGAAAACTCCACGAACCCATGGTCATCCATAGTTATCCTGGAGGTCGCTGTACTCCCCATGCGGAGAGTAATCGTCCTACCGAACGGTGGGCTGTTCGGTAGGTCCAGCACGAAGTTATGCTATCCTGGAGGTCTCAGCGGTGTTCGCCTGGGTGCGTTTCCGTTTTTAGTTCCAGACGATTGCTGGCAAACACCGCTGTTCGTACGTAAGATGGCCGCGAACACGTGCAAAGTCCCGAAATGGCGGCCACCTATACGCTTACACAAAGGATTCGTGCTGAACCATACCAACGACTGCACATAAGTCAGAAAGGCGAAAATAGCATTTAAAGGTACACAGTGCAATAAGGTTTTTGTAACAGTTTTTGTAACAGTTGGTCCTTCTACTGGTTCTTTATATTATAGCACTATTATATCACTTTACATTGGCATATTGCACTATTATTTCTATTTTTATCCTTTAAGGTTTACATTTACTACCTCAATACTGGGACTACTTGTATGTATGTACAATTTTGTTTATACTGTTTTTTATCGTGTGGCGCGGTTTACCACTTTGTTTTATGCATCAATTATTGGTTAGGGGTTAAGTGGTTGATTCATTGCTCGTCCTACCGGGTGTGATGTCACTGGCATCTTGCGAGTCTCCCCCAGATTCCAGCGCCATCTTGTTAGTGCAGGTGTTATTCGATGACTAAGGGAAAACTCCCTGGCCCTAGCGGCCATTTTAGGTAAACTAAATAAAACACATTATGAAATTATAAATGCTGATCAGAACTACATGAGTAAATAGACATTTTACTAACTATAAAAAACAGATTAATATTTCATGTCCACAACAATTCCTAAATCACAATGGATATGGATTGACACCTGACATATGACATATTGACACCTTGACATATGAATTGACACCTGTCCTCAGAGACCCTGATACACACTGAAACAGAGCAGAATAGGGACTGTTCCCCCTACATAGGGTCACTTGGCAGATATGGATTGACACCTGTCCTCAGGGACCCTGATACACACTGACACAGAGCAGAATAGGGAATGTTCCCCCTACATAGGGTCACTTGGCAGATATGGATTGACACCTGTCCTCAGGGACCCTGATACACACTGACACAGAGCAGAATAGGGACTGTTCCCCCTACATAGGGTCACTTGGCAGATATGGATTGACACCAGTCCTCAGAGACCCTGATACACACTGACACAGAGCAGAATAGGGACTGTTCCCCCTACATAGGGTCACTTATCAGATATGGATTGACACCTATCCTAATGATCCCTGATACACACTGACACAGAGCAGAATAGGGAATATTCACTGTGACAGAACCATCCGTCTGTCTATTTCTTTGGTGGATTCGGCTATTTTTGTGCCATCCGTCTAAATGACTGATTTGATATATTACGAAGCATGTTTTACCGTTCCAGCCTGTTTCCAGCCGTTCGCATCATTTCGCACAAACTCCATGTATAACATATAGGTGGCCGCCATTTCGGGACTTTTGCACGTGTTCGCGGCCATCTTGCGTGCGAACAGCGGTGTTTGCCTGTGAACGCATGGAACTAAAACGGATACACAAACAGGTGAACACCGCTGAGACCTCCATGCGCCCAGAAATTCGTGCTGGAACTACCGAACGACGGGCCATTCGGTAGTTACACGTAATCAGCTATGGGGAATCCAGCGAACTCGGAGATAGTTGTGGATGATGAGAATTTCATATAGTTTTAACACGCGAATGGAGACCGACTGCAGGGCCAAAACTTGTGGAACTCTTTTCGGCTAGAAAATCCGTGCAGTCGGTCAAAACTTCAAACATCCATAACTCCCGAACCCCACAACCGAATGGGCTGAAAGTTGGACAGAGTGTTCCCCTAACCAAGACCTTTCAAGCGGTGCTGGACTTAAAGGTGTACCCCCTGTTTTTGGGGTACATCCAGAAC
The DNA here is from genome assembly GCF_036172605.1 of Pelobates fuscus. Taxonomy (NCBI): domain Eukaryota; kingdom Metazoa; phylum Chordata; class Amphibia; order Anura; family Pelobatidae; genus Pelobates; species Pelobates fuscus. The sequence goes on along the minus strand of NC_086323.1, from coordinate 177,263,321 downwards.
TGGGGTAAAATATTGTACGTTATAATTGTGTTATGTGTTTATCTGAGGGGAGGAGACGTGGGGGTGTTACCCTGTGTATAATTGGTTGTTTTCATCCTCCCCCTGGGAGTGTCCTGTGTGTGCCTTTTCCTAATAAAAAGCAGGCTGGGTGTTCCAGTCCTCAGATCTTGTTTGACCCTCAACACGGAGCTTCAGTCTCGTTATTGGGGGGATTCTTATTCACGCTTAAGGACTATTTATGGGAAACTTATGCCGCTTGGTGGATATCGTTATTCGGTTGTTAGCGGCAGTTCGTGGAGTTCGGTTCGGGAACCTGAGTACATTCACGGATCCCGTTCGGGAGATTACCGCTTCCCCTGGTTATGGTTCGTGGATTATACATTATACGAACAAAGACTTGATACGGTGAGAGGGGAAGGTGGACTAAACGGCGATTTATTTATTAAGACAAAAGGTGTCTTAACAACTGGTGGCAAGCGACGGGATGAATCCCACAACACAGAAGGAAAGAAATGCAGTATGAACAGTTAAGACGTGCTACTCTTAAGGACATAATAGAACGCCGAGGTCGATCAGCAAGCAATTTAAAGAAACGTGAAATTATTGCTTTGCTAAGGGAAATGGATGCAACACAGGGAACGGAGAGAGCTAATGTGCCCAGCAGTTTGGATTTAACACCCGAGGAAATACAATTTAACCGGGCAGTGCAAATAAGGCTGGCACACTTTGGCCCCAACCCCTCAGCAGACATTGTGGAACGTGTGCAAGCAGCAGTAGCAGCACACCAAGCGCTCCAGGGAAGAGGAGCTGCAGCAGCAGAGGTACCCAATAACGATTCCGGAAGGAAAAAGGTACCCTTTGCTGCATTTAAAATTTGTATTGAAAATGAAGGAGAGATCGATGGGTTCCTGGCCGATTTTGAGAGGCAGTGTGCCCTACACCAGGTACCCACAGATCAATGGGTCACCATCCTCTCTGGGAAATTATCCGGCCGGGCTAGTGACGCATTTCGGGCCATCCCAGAGGAGGAGATCACCAGCTACCGGGCAGTGAAGGATGCGCTCCTAGCCAGGTATGCGGTGACCCCAGAAGTTTACAGACGGCGCTTCAGGGAAACCAACAAGCAGGTTGGCGAATCTTATGTAGAATGGGCTTGCAGAGTTCACCGTACTGCAGCCCACTGGATGGCAGGATGCCAAGCAGTATCGGGGGAGGAGGTGCTGCAGGTATTTTTACTGGAACATTGCTTCGATAGATTGCCTGCCGGGGTCCGGGAGTGGGTCAGAGATAGAAAACCCTCTACCCTACCCGAGGCGGCCCGGTTGGCAGATGAATATACTGATGCTCGCAAACTGGACAATACCGTTATTAAAGTCCCGACCAGAGTGGAATACCGACCAGCAGCCCCTCCGATTCCAACAGCATACCAACCCCCAGTGCATCGCACCCCAGCAGTACCACCGACCAATAATTATGTGCAGCCATCCAAGTTTAATGCCAGGGATTATTCCCTTTTTTTTTTTTTTTTTTAACTCTTTTTATTATTAATTTTTGATTTATTTTTTTACAGAAAAAAAGTATATAAAAACATTTTATACAGACGTGTAGACAAAACAACAAAAACATTCATCCCCCCCCCCCTCTCGAGAGCTCAACATATTTCCAATTTCTTTTACTTTTTTTTTTCAAATGGTAATCATATTGCCTTTACATTTGTAGTAATTTTTTTCCCAAGTTACCCATAGTCTCAAATTATCATCCAGGGCCCTGCAGTGGTCCTTCTCCATTTTGATTTGATAAATCAACTGACTTACTATCAATTTGATACTGAAGACAGTGTTTCCCTTCAAGTTTCTTGCAATTATTATTTTACATGCTATTAAACATTGAATAATTAAAAATTGGTTTATTTTATTTAATTTTGGCCATTGATAGTGTAATAGCATTGTTTCTGGTTTTAGAGATATTTCAACACCGCAAAGCGTATGGATGATAAATTGAGCCCACTGCCATACCACAATCACTAGTCTACAAGACCACCACATATGAATGTAGTCGCCTTTTTCCTCTCAGCACCTCCAACAATTTACGTCCTTATGTGTGTCAAATTTAGCTATTTTAGTTGGCGTCATATACCATTGATGTATTAACTTAAAGTGTGTTTCTGTCAGTATAAAGGAATGTACATTTTTATAAATTTTCTGTATAGTTGATAACCATTCATTTACTTCTACATTTATTTTTAGTTCCCTGTTCAGTTTTTTAATAGCATTAGGAAGGACTAAGTACTCCATTGAATCCAACATTCTTACACATCTCGAGAACATCTGCTTTGTTCTGTTCTGATGTATAATTGGTTTTAAAATATCATACAGCTTGCCGTCTTTTACTATCTCTACTTTCTCCAAAAAATGTTTAACTCTAAGGTAGGTGTATACTTCTTTGGTGGAAAACTTAAACTCTTCTATCAGTATTTTATAGGGTTTGATTTTTCCATCCTTAATCAGTTCTTTTATTGTATTTATTCCCTTTTCCTTCCACGTTTTTAAGGAGATATTCTCTATATTTGCTTCTATTGTGTCTATTCTTTGGAAATCAAATATTTTGTTGGTTATGTCCATTTTTTTCCTTATTTTTTGCCAAACTGGCATAATTTGGCCTAGGATATATGATCTAAAAAAATCACATTTTTTATTTTTCCAGATTAAATTTTGGGAATCACTTAAGTGGCTAGATTCTAGTTCAGACCACCACCATATTTCCTCTTTATTTTGGGCTGAGTAGTTAAGACGTGCATTATGATCCCTGCTTCATAATATTTTCTTATGTTTGGATATCCCATACCTCCCTTCTTTAGTCCTTTTGATAATACTCCATTTTTAATTCTGGGTTTTTTCCCTTGCCATACAAAATTGGAGAAGGAAGTATTAATCATTGTCAGCCATTCATTTGGGATGCTCAAAGGGAGCATTCTAAAGATATAAATCCATTTTGGCAAGACATATGATTTCAGAATATTTATTCTCCCACCCCAAGATACCTCTATTTTCCTCCATTCTTTTAGATTTTTATTTGTTTCTTTTAGAAGGTCCATAAAGTTAATTTGCATAATATTTTTGAGATTTTTGCATATTTTAATACCTAAATATGGAAACGTTTTGGCTCTGGTAAAATTATAAGTTTTTTGATAAAAATCTATTTCTTGGCTTGACATATTGTTATATATAGCTATTGATTTTGTTTTATTTAATTTATAGTTTGATACTGAACTGTACATTTCAATTTCAGTCATTACATTTACTATTGATGTTGCAGGCTTATTTAAAAAAAGAATAGTATCGTCTGCGTAAAGAGAAATTTTCAATTCTTTCTGTCTTGCTGTAAATCCCTTAATGTTTTCATTATTTCTAATTCTATTGGCTAGAACCTCTAAAGTTATTATGAACAATAAGGGAGACAATGGGCAACCTTGTCTGGTTCCGTTGTTTAGTTTGAACCAATCTGCACATATGCCGGGGCCTATTGTTCTAGCCATTGGGTCTTTATATAGCGCGAGAATTGCATTAAGCAGCCATCCCTGAATGCCTATTTCTTCTAAAGAAAGCTTCATAAAGTCCCAGCTGACCCTGTCAAAGGCTTTTTCAGCATCTAGAGACAGGATCAGCATGGGACTTTTTTTACACTTTGATATGTCTAATGCATCTATCAGACGTCTAATGTTGTTATTTGACATTCTGTCAGGGACAAACCCTGTTTGGTCGGGATGGATTATTTGGTTAATTACTTCTTTTAATCTTTTAGCTAGAATAGAAGAGAATATCTTAACGTCTACATTAATCAATGATATTGGTCGATAACTCTGAACTTTTGTTTGGTCCTTGCCTGGTTTCAGTATAGGTAAAATATTTGCTTTAAGCATTTCTTCTGGAAAACTACCCTTTTTAACTGCAGTATTGAAAGTATTTTTTAAATGGCCTGTTAATTGAGTTTTCATTACTTTGTAGAATTTGTTTCCAAATCCATCTGGGCCTGGCGTTTTATAGGTTTCTAATCTATCTATTGTTGTATTAATTTCTTCTTCCGTAATTTCTTTATTTAAATTTTTTACTTGTGTTTCTGTTATTTTATTCAATTTTGCTGATTTAATGTATTTTTTTATTTTTTCTGAGGAGGTGAATGTTGATTGACTATATAAATTTGCATAGTACTGATTAAATGCTTTCCCTATCTGATCTGGTAGAAGGGAGATAGTGTCATTTGTTATTATTTTATCAACCTTATTAGATATATTTTTTTTTTTCAGCATATTCGACATAATTTTATCGGCTCTGTTGGCTTTATGATAGTATTTAATTTTAAGTTTATGCATATTTATTCTTATTTTTTCGTAAGTTTTTTCCTGAATCTCAGCTTTGATCTTATTTATTTTTAGCTGATTCTCCTTACTTGGGTTTACGTTGTTTATTTTATTTAAGTTATATAGATCAATATATAGATTTTGTGCACTTACTCCTTTTTTTTTTTGCTTTAGTTTATTAAGCATTATGCAATGTCCCCTTATTACTGCTTTAAATGTACACCATAGAGTGTCATTCTCCACTTGTCCATTATTGTTTTCTTCAAAATAGCAGATGGTCATTTTGTTTATATGATCTTTATATTCCTTGTCATCTAGTATGGATTCGTCTAACCTCCAAGTTATGTTCTTACTACCTTTAAGTCTATTACTCTTTAGTTCTAGGCATACACTATTGTGGTCTGACCATATTACTGCTTTGTTTTCTATTTTATATGTTCTTTCTATCAGTTTTAAATCTCCGAAAACAAAATCTATTCGAGAATATGAATCATGTGGCCAGGAATAAAATGTAAACTCTTTCTCTGTGGGGTTATTGAGCCTCCATATGTCGAATAGACCTTCTTTTTTCATCAGGTTGTTAAAATTCCTTGCATTTTTCAGTACTTGTTTCTCCCAAATATTATTTTTTTTTTCAGAAAACTTGTCTAATAAAGGGTCTTGTATACTATTAAAGTCTCCTGCGTATATCTTTAGTCCCACTGCTACTTTCTCAGCCTTGTGTAATACTTTTCTCAATAAGCTTATGGGGTTTTTATTGGGCAAATATACATTAATTAAAGTAAAAAGTTCGTCCTCTATTGTCGCTACTAAAATAATAAATCTCCCCTCTAAGTCTGTTTCCACATACTTTATGTTTATTTTTAAATCTTTTGAAAAGAGTATTGCTACTCCTCCTTTTTTTCCCTCCTCTCTAGATGAACAGACTTTTAGGGGAAAAGATCTACTATTCCATCTTTTTTCATCCTGTTTACGCCAGTGTGTTTCTTGTATCATAGCAATGTGGACCTGTTCCTTTTTTAGGTATTCTTGAAAAGCTTGTCTTTTTTGGGGATATTTAAACCTTGAATATTTAACGTAATTATTTTAACCATTTTCTAAAAAAGTTTTTTCTTTAGTTATTCTAATGAGCTCTCGTAACCAATACAAAAAATTGACATTACAGTACATAACTGAAATACCTACAAGTATCTTCATAACTTGGAGTGTATTTCCATTCATTCCAAAGACTCTAAAAAGAGTCAAAAAACACTTTACTGAGTGGATCTTAGTATCCACTATTAACCTTATCCAGGTTACAGCAGGGGAGGCTGTTTCCCGAGCTTGGAGGAACTGTAGAGCTTTCCTTTTTCTACCTTCCTCTATCTTCCCTTCTCACACTCATTTCCCTCTGCTCTGTGAAGTATTGTTTTTGCTCTGCTCTCCTCCCTCTCTTCAAAATGAGAGATAGAGGTAGGAGGCCGAGAGAGGGGAAGAGACAAGTGAGAGAGAGAGAGAGGAGAAGAAGAAAAAAAAAAAAAAAAAAAAGGCTCTGGTGATTATCTTACTATTATCTTTCTGGATTGTTTCCTTTTTTCTATTCTTTTATTTACTATTGATCTATATGATCTTATCTCTTTATTTCTTTGATCGTTTTGGGTGCTCTGAGGAAAAATTGAGGGTTCATTAATCATCACTTTGTATTTCTATTGTTCTTTTCGTTCCCTTCTTCCTCCCTCCCCTATATACACGTTAGTTCCCTTTTCTCCCATTACTTTCTTTCATTTTGCCACCCTATGTAATGTTTCAAAAACTTTTTCCCTTTTTCTTCTCTTTCCTTTTTCTTTTAATTTATACTAATCACTTGTGAATTTTGAAGTGCCTCCTTAATTTTATTTCTTTCTAATTAATTAAGTGCATGTTATTATTCCTGAATATATAATTTTCTCCTCATAAACTGTGAAATTTCAAACATTATTTTGTGTGCCTTTTCTTATCTAAAACTTAATTTGGTGAAGGAAAAAAAAAATAAAAAAATAAAAAATATATATATATTATTTACCTTTTGAACTGTGAGTTCATTAATCAACCTTTCTATATCACTTTTTTTCTTTTCTATTTCCCCCACCCTCTCTTCTCCTATACATACTATCTTCATTTATTTCTTACACCTTGTGATTTAACTTTATACTTTTTAAAGTTGTATTGATCTATTGTGATTTTATAGTGGCTCATTAAATTCGTATTTTTCAAAAATTTTCAATGTGCAGATTCTGTTTCTAAGTGTATCATTTTTTCCTCATATAGTTAATATATCTTACTTAGTGTCATATACATATACATACTTATGCATTTACTAACTTAAATCTTATATCTTAATTCTTATAGAAGAAAAAAAAAAAAAAAAAAAACTTTAGATTTAAAGATTTCTTCTCTGATTTGATTTCTCCTTCTTTAAGTACAAACTGTTCTTTGTATTTTTATCATAAGTGTTTTAGCGTCCTTTAAAGTCTCTAGGTTTCTCTAAAGCAAGTAATGTTACTTCTTTTAATCTCCAGTAGCCTTCTTCCTTCTTCCCTCCCACCTCCTCCCCTCTCCCTCCCCCCCTTCTTCCTCTTTACTTTTTTCCTTTTCTCTCTCTTTTTTTCTCTCTTTTTTAAAGTCATCTCTCTTTCTTCTTTATCCATTCTTCAATCTGAGATGGATTCGCAAATATCTCAGTTATTCCTTCTGTGATAATTTTTATTTTGCTGGGGTAGATCCACGAGTATTTGATGTTTGAATTTCTTAATGAGCTTGTAGCCGACATGAATTTCTTTCTTTGTTGTCTAGTATAAAAAGATAAATCCTGAAATATCTTTATATCACCAAACTGTTCTGTGTTGATCTGTTTTTTTCGAAATGCATATATTATTGCTTCCTTAAAGTGGAAGGACTGAAAGTTAATTATTATGTCTCTCGGTGATTGTTGAGGGGCTGTTCTAGGTTTGTTTATACGATGATATCTCTCCATTTTAGTATTTAGGGTCACCAGATCTAAGTTGAGTGTTACCCAAAGGGTATTCAGGTACTCCGGTATTTTCTCTTGTGTAACAGCCTCTGAGACATTTCTTAGTCTCAAATTATTTCTTCTTGAACGGTCTTCTAAGTCACCTAGTTTTTCTTCTATTTGTCTCACTTGCTTATTCAGCTGGACATTTTGTTCTTTAATTACTTTGCTTTCATATTCTAAAGATGTGATTTTATCTTCACTTTGCTTTAATTGTTCCAATATTTGCCCAAATTGTCTTTTTGTCTCGGCTGTGTTTTTATTGAATTCAGCTGTTATTGCTACCAATTGCTCTTCTAAGCACTGTTTTAAAAAATCTGCTGTAATGTAGATTTCTGTTTGACTAGATGGACTTTGAATTGACTCTTCACTTTTTGATGTATACATAATTGAGTTATCTAGATTTTTTTCTTCGTTTGATTTTTGTCCTGGTGAAAAAAAGTTTGAAGGGTTTTTTTTTTTTTTCCATTTGTAGATCTTGTTTTGCTGCTTTTTTATGGCAGCTTTTCCTGAAGATTTAGTTGCCATTATCTCTCTTTACTTATTTCTTTTTCCTCCCCTTTATTTTATTTTATTTTTTTTTTTCTTCGCCTTTCAATGAGGCTTTTCAATTGGGGGTTTTATTGGGGACTTATTGGAGACTTTCAGTTAGATTTTCAGATTTTCAGGTTAGGGATTTTCAAAATCTTTCTTTCCCCCCGCCTTCAAAATTCCAGCTTTTTCAGTAGCTTTTTCGGATTATAAAACTCTTTTTTTTTTTTCCTTCTTTCTTCCAATACTTCCAATACTCTCCCTTTAAATAAAGGTTCTTCTTTTCCTCGAATCTCTTAGTCTTAGACCTCTTAGTTTGGGCATATAATTCTGATTAGTTAAATTACTCCTATAGTTTGATATTTTTTTTATTTTCCTCTTCTCTCTCTACTTCCTTTTATTGTATCCTCCTTTTTTTTCCCCCTGTTCAGTCCTCTCACTGCTTCTTGCGTTTTTTTTTTTCTTGATTATCTCATAGTATTTAAGTTAAATTGAACTCAAATTGTATAAAAAAAAAAAATTCTTGTCAACTCCACCTTCTCTTTACTTTATCTTTCCTTTCTTAGTCTTCTCTCGTCTCTACCCCAGTGCAAAAAAAAAAACAATGTAAGAGGAAAGTACTTAGCTTATCTTCATAAAAGCCGGTTGTTTACTCTTAAATTTTTTTTTTCCTTGGCGTCCTTTGATTCTGGTGGCGTCTCGGAGCTTCTTGGGCGTCTGTATATGCTCACTGATTGGATCCGTGTATGCTCCCGCGTTTCCAACGATCCCCAACAATCACCTGTAGTCACCCGGCTCAACGGTCAGATCTCTCTGTACTGTGTCAGCACTCCTGCTCCTGCGCTAGACCCGACCTGACTTCACGCAGCCCCTTCAACCGGTTCAGGAGATCGACTTGCTTCCTCTGTTACAGGGTGCTCCAGAAAGCCGCCGCTCATCCTCCATTACGGGTTCAGCCTCCCCGCCTTAGAGTGCGTGCGTATCTCCGCCCTACGTCATCACGCAATCTTCGCCAGGGATTATTCCCAACCCATCCGGTGCTTTATGTGCAAACAGTTGGGACACAAACGCCCGGAGTGTCCGCTGAACAACGCCAACCAAGCTCAGTCCTGGAGGAGACCAGCCAACGCGAATCAGCACCTGCCACAGCCTGCTGCTCACTGTGTAGAGCAGGAGGAATTCTGGGGCATCTTGCACGAAGCCGACCCGGTGCAAGCAGCCCATCAGGACAATCGCCAGCAACACCGGCAGACTGTGAAACTGAATGGCCGAGTGGTAAATGGACTTAGAGACACAGGAGCCACAATGACACTGCTCCAAAAGAACTTAGTCTCAGAGCACCAGCACACAGGAGACACAGTGGCCGTGAGGGTAGCAGGGGGAGCCGTATTCCGGTTACCTGTTGCCCGTGTTCACCTGGATTGGGGAGTGGGCGCTAGACACGTAGATGTTGGAGTCATGAAAGACTTGCCCGCTGATGTACTTCTTGGGAATGATTTGGCCCCTTTGGTTTCGGCCTATGCTCCGATGGGCCCCTTGGACGTTAACCCAGTGACTACTCGTTCTCAGACCCGTGCCTCTGGAACCAGCCCACCTGCTGAGGAGACCCAGGTAAGACCCTTTTCCCCGACTGATACCTTAGCTCAGACCCCCTTACGTTGGGATTCCCCAGAGGAGTTTGGGAGGGAAACCCGGGCAGATCCGACCCTTCAAAAGTACAGGGACAGAGCAGATGCTGGAGAGGAAGGGATAGACGGGGAACGGTATAAGTGGGTGGGGGACAGGCTATACAGAATCCCGAAACCTTCCCAAAAGAAGATAGCCCCTCCGCAGAATCACCAGCTGGTGGTGCCCGCAAAATACCGGCAGGAGCATCTGCGGATAGGGCACGATGTCCCGTTAGCAGGACATCTAGGGTCCCGCCGCACGGCCTATTGGATCTCACAGAATTTCTTTTGGCCCAACTTCAACCAGGCTGTGCGGATGTATTGCAGTACTTGTGACACATGTCAACGGGTAGGAAAGCGGGGGGACCACCCTAAGGCTAAACTATCATCGATGCCTATTATAGGGGAGCCCTTTTCCCGCATAGCTGTTGACATTGTGGGTCCACTGGCCAGGGCTAGTCCATCAGGCAAGAAGTATATTCTTACTGTGGTGGACTATGCCACTCGCTATCCAGAGGCAGTAGCACTGTCTAATATAGAGGCAGAGACGGTTGCTGATGCCCTGGTTAGGATTTTTACCAGGGTTGGGTTCCCTAAGGAGATTCTCTCCGACCAGGGAACCCAATTTACTGCGGTGCTCACCCAGCAGCTGTGGAAAATGTGTGGCATTAAACCCTTGATTAGCTCGCCTTACCATCCACAGACTAACGGTCTCTGCGAGCGTTTTAACGGTACCCTCAAACAGATGCTGAGGACCTTTACGGACACTTGCAGGGACTGGGAGAGATTCCTGCCTCACCTACTGTTTTAGTACCGGGAGGTGCCCCAGGAATCTACTGGGTTCTCCCCTTTTGAGTTACTGTATGGGAGACGGGTCCGCGGACCCCTAGATCTCATCCGGGGACACTGGGAGGGGGAGACTGAGCAAGAAGGGACCCCCATAGTGCCATATGTTCTGGAACTCCGGGACCGCATGGAGAAACTGTCCCTGATGGTAAGGGAGAATCTCCAGGCGGCCCAGGGGAGACAGAAAAGATGGTACGATCAGGGTGCCCGACAGCGAGCCTTCCAGGTGGGGCAAAAGGTATTAGTGCTCAAACCTGTGAAGGCCAACAAGATGCAAGCATCTTGGCAAGGCCCGTACAAAATAGTAGCGCAGATCTGCGATACTACCTATTTGATAGCCAGCTGTTCAGACGAGAGGGTCCAGAGATCCTTTCATGTGAACATGCTTAACCCCTTAAGGACCAAACTTCTGGAATAAAAGGGAATCATGACATGTCACACATGTCATGTGTCCTTAAGGGGTTAAAAGAGTATCAAGAACGACCTGAGAACATTGCAGCCGTATGTGCCCCAGCTACAGATGACCCTGAGAATTTGCCTCTTCCTGATCTGTTAGAGTTAGGAGACAGGTTAAACCCCACAGAAAGGGTACAAGCGAAACAGTTGTTGTGGGAGAAACAAGCAACTTTCTCCCAGGAGCCAAGTTACACCCACCTCAATGTACACAAGGTAGAGACCCCTGGACAGACCCCCTTACGACAGCCGCCTTACCGTATCCCTGAAGCAGTCCGAGATGGAATGCGGAAGGAGATACAGGAGATGACCCAGCTTGGGGTCATCAAACCCTCTGACAGCCCTTGGGCTTCACCTGTAGTCCTAGTACCTAAGAAAGATGGGACCACCCGGTTCTGTGTGGACTACAGGCGACTCAACGAGCGGACCACCAATGACGCCTACCCGATGCCCCGGGTAGACGAATTACTAGATCGTATTGCCAGGGGACGTTATCTGACCACCATAGACCTATGTAAGGGCTACTGGCAGATTCCCCTGGCCGAGGATGCTATCCCCAAGTCGGCATTCGTCACCCCATTTGGCCTGTACCAATTTAAGGTCATGCCTTTTGGAATGAAGAATGCCCCGGCTACCTTCCAACGGATGGTGGATAGACTCCTGGATGGCTTCCAAGAATTTGCCTGTGCATACTTGGACGACATAGCGATCTACAGTGGGTCCTGGGAGGAACACCTGGTACACATAGGGGTGGTACTGGATAAGATTCGGGCCGCCGGCCTGACATTGAAGCCAGAAAAGTGCCATGTAGGTATGGCAGAAGTACAGTACCTGGGTCACCGAGTGGGATGTGGGAACCAGAGACCAGAGCCCGCCAAAGTGGAAGCGGTGGCTAACTGGCCCACGCCCACTACTAAGACCCAGGTATTGGCCTTCTTGGGGACAGCAGGGTACTACCGACGTTTCGTTCCCGACTACAGCTCTATTGCTAAGCCCCTGACAGACCTGACGAAAAAGAATTTGCCAAAGCAGGTCCTGTGGTCCCCGGCTTGTGAAGCTGCGGCACTGAAACAAGCTCTCGTGAATGCCCCTATCTTGGCTGCCCCAGTCCCTAACAAATGCTTTCTCGTTCACACAGATGCTTCCATGTATGGACTGGGGGCTGTGTTAAGCCAAGTTGGGGAAGATGGAGGAGAGCATCCTGTCGCATACCTCAGCCGAAAATTACTACCCAGAGAAGTGAGTTATGCGGCAGTTGAGAAAGAATGTTTAGCCCTAGTCTGGGCATTGAAAAAGTTAAGTCCCTACTTGTATGGGCAAGAGTTTTCCCTTGTAACAGATCATAACCCCCTCGTTTGGCTTAACCGGGTCTCAGGCGACAATGGGAGACTGCTAAGATGGAGCTTGGCATTGCAACCTTACAACTTTACTATTAGCTACAGACCCGGTAAGCTGAACTGAAATGCGGATGGCTTATCCCGGCAAACAGACATATCCACCACCTCTTAGTCCGGGCATCCCCAAGTTGACCCGCCACAGGGTCAAGCCGGGTCTGCCGGAGTGTTCCACAAGGGGGGAGCCGTGTGACAGAACCATCCGTCTGTCTATTTCTTTGGTGGATTCGGCTATTTTTGTGCCATCCGTCTAAATGACTGATTTGATATATTACGAAGCATGTTTTACCGTTCCAGCCTGTTTCCAGCCGTTTGCATCATTTCGCACGAACTCCATGTATAACATATAGGTGGCCGCCATTTCGGGACTTTTGCACGTGTTCGCGGCCATCTTGCGTGCGAACAGCGGTGTTTGCCTGTGACGCATGGAACTAAAAACGGATACACAAACAGGCGAACACCGCTGAGACCTCCATGCGCCCAGAAATTCGTGCTGGAACTACCGAACGACGGGCCATTCGGTAGTTACACGTAATCAGCTATGGGGAATCCAGCGAACTCGGAGATAGTTGTGGATGATGAGAATTTCGTATAGTTTTAACAGGCGAACGGAGACCGACTGCAGGGCCAAAACTTGTGGAACTCTTTTCGGCTAGAAAATCCGTGCAGTCGGTCAAAACTTCAAACATCCATAACTCCCGAACCCCACAACCGAATGGGCTGAAAGTTGGACAGAGTGTTCCCCTAACCAAGACCTTTCAAGCGGTGCTGGACTTAAAGGTGTACCCCCTGTTTTTGGGGTACATCCAGAACTTGGGTAAAATATTGTACGTTATAATTGTGTTATGTGTTTATCTGAGGGGAGGAGACGTGGGGGTGTTACCCTGTGTATAATTGGTTGTTTTCATCCTCCCCCTGGGAGTGTCCTGTGTGTGCCTTTTCCTAATAAAAAGCAGGCTGGGTGTTCCAGTCCTCAGATCTTGTTTGACCCTCAACACGGAGCTTCAGTCTCGTTATTGGGGGGATTCTTATTCACGCTTAAGGACTATTTATGGGAAACTTATGCCGCTTGGTGGATATCGTTATTCGGTTGGAGTTCGTGGAGTTCGGTTCGGGAACCTGAGTACATTCACGGATCCCGTTCGGGAGATTACCGCTTCCCCTGGTTATGGTTCGTGGATTATACATTATACGAACAAAGACTTGATACGGTGAGAGGGGAAGGTGGACTAAACGGCGATTTATTTATTAAGACAAAAGGTGTCTTAACATTCACTAAATGCCAAACATTGTTATACAGGGGAATATTCAGTAAATAAGGATAAGGGGGGGCTACTGTCCTCCCCCCCCCGGCCCCCACCCCTGCGCGATGGGTGGGGGCCATAAACCACAATGGGAGGGGGACCTACTGTCCTCCCGCCCGCCCCCACCCATGAGCGGTGGGTGGGGGCCATAAATATAATGAGGGGAGGGACCTAATGCATGATGTTGTATCGATCAGGTAGTGTAAGGGTTATGCCCGCTTCACAGTGACAGACCAAACTCGTTTAACGCACCGCAAACAACCGCAAACAGTCCATTTGCACAACCGCAAACTCCCCATTTGCACAAGGTTGGATACCAAGCTAGCCATGTCCCGTTTCTTGTCCTCACTGATGTAATTGAAGGTCTCTTCCTCCACCCAGCCACGTACAACACCAAGGGTCCCCGAAAGGTGACAACAAGCCCCCTGGGACGTCTGCTGAGGAGGTCTTCCACCTCCTCAAAGCCACCTTCCTCCTCTGACTCCTCTTCTTCAGACTCCTCTCTCTGCGTTATTCTAAGGTGTGTTAAGTAGTACTATTCTCATCAGTTTAATCCCTGTTACGAGTAGAGGACTATTTCCTTGTTTCGTCAAACCCCTTCAAAGATGGAAAAAGCGGTGATTGGAAGAAACGAGGAAATGTGGTCAGGTGGTGGTGCCAGCCCCACCGAGGGCTTGTACCCAGGTATGCTAATAAACTGAAAAAAGAAAAAATCTCCCAAGAAGGAGATCTAAAACTGGCATAGGAAAAGGTTAGACAACTATAATAAAGTGATACCTACAAATCCTAGTGAGCATAGGTGTATAATAGAGGAAGAAAGGGAAAGCAGAGTAATGCTTCCTAATACCGTGGTTAGTACCCTTTGTTAAAGTAAATTGAGTAATGGACAAAAGTCTTTATTGTATCATTTATAAATAACAAAGGGATACTATACTCATTCCCCTATAGTGGCTAATTGTGTAATAATGGTAATAATATTACCTATTATATAATATTGCCAGGGGCAAGGAAATTCCCTCTAAATAGATGGGTATAGGCAGAGAGTATGGAGACCGGAGTGATGCTGTCATAAAAAGTGTCAATAAGGTGATATAAAGTTAAATGTATCACAGACACACAGCCACCCTTTCTCTTAGCTAGTTTCCAGAAATGCTGGATAGGTAGAAGGACTATAAAGACTCAGAGAGGTCTAAGCAGAATCCTCTAAACTAGCCCTAATATCCTTAAACACCTTCAAGGGTGTTTTAAGCTAAAGCTCAATCTAAACGTTTAGAAGACTGCCTGATTTCCCATCACAGATGCTGGCTAGGAATAACACTGTGCAAGACAAAGAGTGGGTCTAAGTGCCCATAGTGCAGTAAAGTGTCCCTAGTGAAGTGAAAAAGAGAATAACGAGCTGGCGCCCAAGAGAATAACGAGCTGGCGCCTTATCAGGGGATGTGTATATGGCATCAATTTTAGGAAGCGGGAGATGGAAAGAGATGCTTAGTCGGTCCTCCTATTTCAAATTTGGGGCACTGCGCGTGCAATCTAATGTGCCACCAGATAGGAGTGGTGTGTTAAGTAGCACTATTCTTATCAGTTTAATCCCTGTTATGTGCCTTTTTTTTGGTTTGGTTTTTGAAGCCACAGTGCAGCACCAGAGGCCCGAAAAAGTAGGCATGTACACATGCCTGAAAAATTAGGTATTGTTGCAGCCGCTGCTGTAGCAGCGGGCAGAAAAATTGATGTTTGTTTCCCAGGCAGAAAGTGCCCTAAAACATTTGGGCTTGAACCCTAGTTGGTGGCGGATAAGTCACGCAAGTCAACCGGCATTCAGAGTTAAATACAGCAGCGTGTGGACCATTTTTAGCCCAAGGCAGCTCATCTCATCAGGCCTTTTTTAGTCGAATGTATCGCCCACTGTCAATCCCTTCGGGATCCATCCCTCATTCATCTTAATAAAGGTGAGGTAATCTAGACTTTTTTGACCTAGGCAACTTCTCTTCTCAGTGAAAATACCTCCTGCTGCACTGAAGGTCCTTTCTGACAGGACACTTGAAGCGGGGCAGGCCACAAGTTCTATCGCAAATTGGGATAGCTCAGGCCACAGGTCAAGCCTGCCCACCCAGTAGTGAAGGGGATCATCGCTCCTCAGATAAGGCGAGGTAGTCTGCTACCTGTCGGTTGAGTCGTTCTCTGAGGGTGGATCCAGAAGGGCTGTGGCGATTCGTAGGACTTAAAAAGCTCTGCATGTCCTCCATCAACAACACGTCTGTAAAGCGTCCTGTCCTTGCCGGCGTGGTCGTGGGAGGAGGAGGATTACTTTCACCTCTTCCCCTGTTAGATTCCCGTTGTGCTGTGACATCACCCTTATACGCTGTGTAAAGCATACTTTTTAATTTATTTTGCAAATGCTGCATCCTTTCCGACTTGTTGTAATTTGGTAACATTTCAGCCACTTTCTGCTTATACCGGGGGTCTAGTAGCGTGGACACCCAGTACAGGTCAATCTCCTTCAGCCTTTTTATACGAGGGTCCCTCAACAGGCACGACAGCATGAAAGACCCCATTTGCACAAGGTTGGATGCCGAGCTACTCATTTCCCGTTCCTCCTCCTTAGTGATCTCAATGAAGGTATTTTCTTCCCCCCAGCCACGTACAACACCACGGGTACCAGATAGGTGACAACAAGCACCCTGGGATGTCTGTTGTGGTTGGTCTTCCTCCTCCTCCTCAAAGCCACATTCTTCCTCTGACTCCTCTTCCTCACAATCCTCTTCCAGCATTGCCGCAGGTCCAGCATGCGATGCTGATAAGGCTGTTTTTGGTGGTGATGGTGACCACAACTCTTCCTCTTCACGCTCATCTACGGCCTGATCCAGCACTCTTCGCAGGGCACGCTCCAGGAAGAAAACAAATGGTATGATGTAGCTGATGGTGCCTTCGGTGCGACTGACTAGGTTTGTCACTTCCTCAAAAGGACGCATGAGCCTACAGGCATTGCGCATTAGCGTACAGTAACGTGGCAAAAAAATTCCCAGCTCTCCAGAGCCTGTCCTAGCACCCCGGTCATACAAATATTAACAGCTTTTTCTTGTTGGAGCAGGCGGTCGAGCATTAGGAGTGTTGAATTCCAACGTGTCGGGCTGTCGCAAATCATGCACGGCACATGTGTCAACTTGCCCAACTTCAATGCCGCCAACAAATTTGTTCCGTTGTCACAAACCACTTTGCCAATCTCCAGTTGCTGCGGAGTCAGCCACTTTTCCACCTGTGCATTCAGGGCGGACAGGAGTGCTTGTCCGGTGTGACTCTCTGCTTTCAAGCAAGTCAAACCCAAGACGGCATGACACTGCCAAATCCGGGATGTGGAATAGTATCTGGGGAGCTGGGGGAGTGCCGTTGATGTGGAGCAAGACGCAGCAGCAGAAGAGGACTCAGTCGAGGAGGTTATGGAAGAGGATAGAGTAGGAGGAGTAGAAGAGGTGGCAGCAGTCCTGCCTGCAAGTCGTGGCGGTGTCACGAACTCCTCTGCAGAGCCACGCATTCCATGCTTGGCAGCCGTCAGCAGGTTTACCCAATGCGCAGTGTAGGTGATATACCTGCCCTGACCGTGCTTTGCAGACCAGGTATCAGTGGTCAGATGGACCCTTGCCCCAACACTGTGTACCAGACATGCCATTACTTCCTTTTGCACAATTGAGTACGGATTGGGGATTGCCTTTTGTGAAAAGAAATTTCGTCCGGGTACCTTCCACTACGGTGTCCCAATAGCTACAAATTTTTTGAACGCCTCAGACTCCATCAGCTTGTATGGTAAAAGCTGGTGGGCTAATAGTTCAGACAAGCCAGCTGTCAGACGCCGGGCAAGGGGGTGACTTTCTGACATTGGCTTCTTACTCTCAAACATGTCCTTGAGTTTGTAACTCTCAAACATGTCCTTGAGTAAGAAGGATCAGCCAGACAGCAAGCCAAGCAACGCATGCTGTGTCCACCACCAGAATGCCGGCAGATGAGCGGGAACAGCTCATGGCGAGAGACGGAGAGGGGGCAAGGAGGACAGCAGTGGTTGATGTGGCTGAAGATGCTGAACCAGAAGGAGGATGGCAGCTTTGAGTTTGTGTGCTGCTTGTACTCATGTGTTGATCCCATAGGCGTTTGTGATGTGCGATCATGTGCCTACTCAAAGCAGTTGTACCTACGTGGGTGTTGGACTTCCCACGACTCAGTTTCTTTTGGCACAGGTTGCAAATGGCATCGCTGTTGTCAGAGGCAGACACACGAAAAAAATTCCACACTGCTGAGCTCTGCAATGACGGCATTCAGATGGTGGACACAGCATGCGTTGATTGGCGTGCTGTCGGGCTGACCCCGGGTGCCGATGCATGCTGTCTGACTGTGCCACTAGCTCCTTGCGACGACCTCCCCCTGCTTCCAACTCGTCTCCTCCTCCTCCTCTCTGTCTCCCCATCTGAACTTTTGTCCTGTTCTTCTTATTGCCAAGCGGGCACCCACGTGAAAAAAATTCCATGGTCGCATCGTCATCATCAACCGCTTCACTTGTATCTGACAACTCAGCAAAGGAAGCAGCAACGGGTACAACATCATTATCATCACACCGTACGTCCATGTGTGTTAAGCTGCCTGCCTGAGACATATCCCTGTTATCTACATCCTCTGGCAATAATGGTTGCACATCCCTCATTTCTTCAAACGGATGTGTGAATAACTCCTCTGACATACCAAGTGAAGCGGCTGTGGTGCTCGTTTTGGTGGTGGCGGCAGGCAGGTGAGTGGTATCTTGAGAGGTGCCCGAAGCTAAGCTGGAGGAGGATGGTGCGTCAAGGATCCGAGCGGAAGCTGTAGAAGATTGGGTGTCCTGTGTTAGCCAGTCAACTATGTCCTCAGAACTTTTCAAGTTCAGGGTACGTGGCCTCTGAAAATTGGCATTATTCTAGGGCCAAAGGGGATCACAGCACCACGACCACAATGGCCCCAGCGTGGTGGCCTGCCTCTGCCTGTCATTTTTTGGGGATTAGTGGTATTATGCATGCAAGCTACTGTGAGACCAGATATGAGTGGCACTGTGCAGTGGCAGAGGTTGGCAGAGTACACGCTGTAGGCCGGACACACCCGCTTGAAGACAACTAACTGCTATTCAATCTACAACAGTGAAAAAAGTTTTTTCTTTGTAAAGGCACGCTATAGAGACACCAGATATGAGTGGCAAAGTACACTTCCTGAGGTTGGCAGAGCACACGCTGAAGGCCTGACACCCAGACGCTTGCAGACAACTAACTGCTATTAGCTTACAGTGAAAAACTTTATTTCTTTTTAAAGGCACGCTATAGAGACACCAGATATGAGTGGCAAAGTACACTTGAGAGGTTGGCAGAGCACACGCTGAAGGCCTGACACCCGCTTTAAGGACACTGACTGCTATTAGCTTACAGTGAAAACCTTTTATTCTTTGTAAAGGCACGCTATAGAGACACCGGATATGAGTGGCAAAGTACACTTGCTGAGGATGGCAGAGCACACGCTGAAGGCCTGCCAACCGCTTTAAGGACACTGACTGCTATTAGCTTACAGTGAAAAACTTTTTTTCTTTGTAAAGGCACGCTATAGAGACACCAGATATGAGTGGCAAAGTACACTTGCTGAGGTTGGCAGAGCAAATGCTGAAGGCCTGACACCCAGACGCTTGCAGACAACTAACTGTTATTGGCTTACATTGAAAACCTTTTTTTCTTTTTAAAGGCACGCTATAGTGACACCAGATATGAGTGGCAAAGTACAATTGCAGAGGTTGGCAGAGTACACGCTGAAGGCCTGACACCCAGACGCTTGCAGACAACTAACTGCTATTCAATCTATTACAGTGAAAAACATTTTTTTGTTTTTAAATGCATGTTTAAGCTATTGTGACACCAGATATGAGTAGTGGCACTGGGCAAGTTGGTACAGTATCCACTGTGAGCCTGACACAGAAGCTGGCAGGCAGGCAACAGCAATTACATTACACAAAAAAAAAGCAGACTGATGTTCTAGCCCTAAAAAGGGCTTTTTGGGGTGCTGTCCTTATAGCAGAGATCAGATGAGTCCTTCAGGACTGTAGTGGACACTGAATACCCTAGCCTAGCTATCAATTTCCCTATCAAATGAGCAGCAGCTACACTTTCCCTCCTCTATCTAAGAATGCAGCTTGAGAATGAATCTAAAATGGATGCTGTCCAGGAGGTGGGAGGGTCTGCTGCTAATTGTGTCTGCTGACCGTGAGGCACAGGGTCAAAGTTTACTCAATGATGATGATGAATAGGGGGCGGATCGAACCGCGCATATGTTCGCCCGCGGTGGCGAACGCGAACACGCTATGTTCGCCAGGAACTATTCGCTGGCGAACAGTTCGGTACATAACTAGGCCTGACAGACACTTATGAAGGACACTGACTGCTATTATATTACAGTCAAAAACTTTTTTTGTTTTTAAATGCAAGCTATTGTGACACCAGATATGAGTGGCACTGTGCACAGGCAGAGGTTGGCAGAGTACACGCTGTAGGCCTGACACCCGCTTGCAGACAACTAACTGCTATTCAATCTATAACAGTGGAAAAAGTTTTTTGGTTTTTAAATGCAATCTATTGCGACACCGGATAAGAGTGGCAAAGTACACTTGCAGAGGTTGGCAGAGCACACGCTGAAGGCCTGAGACCCACTTTAAGGACACTGACTGCTATTAGCTTACAGTGAAAACCTTTTTTTCTTTTTAAAGGCACGCTATAGAGACACCAGATACGAGTGGCAAATTGCACTTGCAGAGGTTGGCAGAGCACACGCTGTAGGACTGACACACCCGCTTGAAGACAACTAACTGCTATTCAATTTCTAACAGTAAAAAAGTTTTTGGGTTTTAAATGCACGCTATTGTGACACTAGATATGAGTGGCAATGTGCACTGGCAGAGGTTGGCAGAGTACACGCTGTAGGCCTGACACACACTTATGAAGGACACTGACTGCTATTATATAACAGTCAAAAACTTTTTTTCTTTTTAAAGGCACGCTATAGAGACACCAGATATGAGTGGCAAAGTACACTTGCTGAGGTTGTCAGAGCACACGCTGAAGGCCTGACACCCGCTTTAAGGACACTGACTGCTATTAGCTTACAGTGAAAAACTTTTTTTCTTTGTAAAGGAACGCTATAGAGACACCAGATATGAGTGGCAAAGTACACTTGCTGAGGTTGTCAGCGCACACGCTGAAGGCCTGACACCCGCTTTAAGGACACTGACTGCTATTAGCTTACAGTGAAAAACTTTTTTTATTTGTAAAGGAACGCTATAGAGACACCAGATATGAGTGGCAAAGTACACTTGCAGAGGTTGGCAGCAGAGGCGGCTCTAGACTTTATGAGGCCTTAGGCGAAATGCAAACATGAGGCCCCACTAACAAAAAAGTGTCACATATACACATTGATGCACTGTCTACCTGTGTATGTGCCTGAGAGTGTGTCTGACAGAGAGTACCCTTGTGTGTGTGAATGTATGTCTCTGTGAGCATGTTTGCGTTTTTGTCTGAGACCCTATGTGTATGGGGTAGCTGCTTGAAGTGTGTTGTGTGTATAGGGGGGGTGATGGTGAGAGGGAGAGGGGGGTGATGGTGAGAGGGGGGTGATGGTGTGGGGGTGATGGTGAGAGGGAGAGGGGAGGGTAATGGTGAGAGGGAGAGGGGGTGCGATGGTGAGAGGGAGAGGGGGTGCGATGGTGAGAGGGAGAGGGGGAGAGGGGGTGCGATGGTGAGAGGGAGCGGGGGGTGTGATGGTGAGAGGAAGCGGGGGGTGATGAGCGGGGGGATGGTCAGAGGGAGCCGGGGGGTGGTGGTCAGAGGGAGCGGGGGGGTGATGGTCAGAGGGAGCGGGGGGTGATGGTCAGAGGGAGCGGGGGGTGATGGTAATGTGATGGTGAGGGGGTAATGTGAGAGTGAGGGGGGTAATGTGAGAGTGAGGGGAGTGTGATGGTGAGAGGGAGAGGGGGTGCGATGGTGAGAGGGAGCGATGGTGAGAGGGAGCGATTGAGAGAGTGGGCGATGGTGAGAGGGAGCGGGGGGTGATGGTGAGAGGGAGCGGGGGTGATGGTAATGTGAGAGGGAGGGGGGTGATGGTAATGTGAGAGTGAGAGGGGGGTAATGTGAGAGGGGGTAATGTGAGAGTGAGGGGGGTTATGTGAGAGTGAGGGGGGTTATGTGAGAGTGAGGGGGGGTTATGTGAGAGTGAGGGGGGGGTAATGTGAGAGTGATAGGGGTTTAATGTGAGAGTGAGAGGGGTTTAATGTGAGAGTGAGAGGGGTTTAATGTGAGAGTGAGGGTAATGTGAGAGTGAGGGTGATGTGAGAGTGAGGGGGGGTAATGTGAGAGTGAGTAATGTGAGAGTGAGAGGGGGTAATGTGAGAGGGGGTAATGTGAGAGGGGGTAATGTGAGAGGGGGGTGATGAGAGAAGGAGGGGGTGATGGTGAGTGGGGTGAGGCTGAGGGTGGTGGCGGAGGGTTATGCTGAGGGTGGTGAGAGGGTGATGCTGAGGGTGATGAGAAGGTGATGCTGAAGGTGGTTGGGGGTGATGCTGAGGGTGGTGGGGGGGTGATGCTGAGGGTGGTGGGGGGGTGAGGGTGGTGGGGAGTGAGGCTGAGGATGGTGGAGGGTGATGGTGAGGCTGAGGGTGGTGGGGGGTGATGGTGAGGGTGGTGGGGGGGTGATGGTGAGGGTGGTGATGGTGAGGCTGGGGGTGGTGGGGGTGATGGTGAGGGGTGAGGCTGAGGGGGTGGGGAGTGATGGTGAGGCTGAGGGTGGTGGGGGTGATGGTGAGGGTGGGGGGTGAGGCTGAGGGTGGGGGGGTGATGGTGAGGCTGAGGGTGGGGGGTGATTGTGAGGCTGAGGGTGGTGGGGGTGATGGTGAGGGTGGGGGGTGAGGCTGAGGGTGGTGGGGGGTGATGGTGAGGGTGGGGGGGTGAGGCTGAGGGTGGTGGGGGTGATGGTGAGGCTGAGGGTGGTGGGGTTGATGGTGAGGGTGGGGGGTGAGGCTGAGGGTGGTGGGGGGTGATGGTGAGGGTGGTGGGGGTGAGGCTGAGGGTGGTGGGGGGTGAGGCTGAGGGTGGTGGAGGGTGAGGCGGAGGGTGAGGGTGGTGGGGGTGATGGTGAGGCTGAGGGTGGTGGGGGGTGATGGTGAGGCTGAGGGGGGTGGGGGTGATGGTGAGGCTGAGGGTGGTGGGGGATGATGGTGAGGGTGGGCAGTGAGGGTCGGGGGGGTAAGGCTGAGGGTGGTGATGGTGAGGGTGGGGGGTGAGGCTGAGGAGGGTGGGGGGGTGAGGCTGAGGAGGGTGGGGGGGTGAGGCTGAGGAGGGTGGGGGGTGAGGCTGAGGGTGGTGGAGGGTGAGGCTGAGGGTGGTGGAGGGTGATGGTGAGGCTGAGGGTGGTGGGGGTGATGGTGATGGTGAGGGTGGTGGGGGGTGATGGTGAGGCTGAGGGGGGTGGGGGGTGATGGTGAGGCTGAGGGTGGTGGGGTTGATGGTGAGGGTGGGCAGTGAGGGTCGGGGGGGTGAGGCTGAGGGTGGTGATGGTGAGGGTGGGGGGTGAGGCTGAGGAGGGTGGGGGGGTGAGGCTGAGGAGGGTGGGGGGTAAGCTGAGGTTGGTGGAGGGTGAGGCTGAGGGTGGTGGAGGGTGATGGTGAGGCTGAGGGTGGGGGGTGATGGTGAGGGTGGTGGGGGGTGATGGTGAGGCTGAGGGGGGTGGGGGGTGATGGTGAGGCTGAGGGTGGTGGAGTTGATGGTGAGGGTGGGCAGTGAGGGTCGGGGGGGTGAGGCTGAGGGTGGTGATGGTGAGGGTGGGGGGTGAGGCTGAGGAGGGTGGGGGGGTGAGGCTGAGGAGGGTGGGGGGTAAGCTGAGGTTGGTGGAGGGTGAGGCTGAGGGTGGTGGAGGGTGATGGTGAGGCTGAGGGTGGGGGGTGATGGTGAGGCTGAGGGTGGTGGGGGTGATGGTGAGGGTGGGGGGTGATGGTGAGGCTGAGGGTGGTGGGGGATGATGGTGAGGGTGGGCAGTGAGGGTCGGGGGGGTAAGGCTGAGGGTGGTGATGGTGAGGGTGGGGGGTGAGGCTGAGGAGGGTGGGGGGGTGAGGCTGAGGAGGGTGGGGGGGTGAGGCTGAGGAGGGTGGGGGGTGAGGCTGAGGGTGGTGGAGGGTGAGGCTGAGGGTGGTGGAGGGTGATGGTGAGGCTGAGGGTGGTGGGGGGTGATGGTGAGGGTGGTGGGGGGTGATGGTGAGGCTGAGGGGGGTGGGGGGTGATGGTGAGGCTGAGGGTGGTGGGGTTGATGGTGAGGGTGGGCAGTGAGGGTCGGGGGGGTGAGGCTGAGGGTGGTGATGGTGAGGGTGGGGGGTGAGGCTGAGGAGGGTGGGGGGGTGAGGCTGAGGAGGGTGGGGGGTAAGCTGAGGTTGGTGGAGGGTGAGGCTGAGGGTGGTGGAGGGTGATGGTGAGGCTGAGGGTGGGGGGTGATGGTGAGGCTGAGGGTGGTGGGGGTGATGGTGAGGGTGGGGGGTGATGGTGAGGCTGAGGGTGGTGGGGGATGATGGTGAGGGTGGGCAGTGAGGGTCGGGGGGGTAAGGCTGAGGGTGGTGATGGTGAGGGTGGGGGGTGAGGCTGAGGAGGGTGGGGGGGTGAGGCTGAGGAGGGTGGGGGGGTGAGGCTGAGGAGGGTGGGGGGTGAGGCTGAGGGTGGTGGAGGGTGAGGCTGAGGGTGGTGGAGGGTGATGGTGAGGCTGAGGGTGGTGGGGGGTGATGGTGAGGGTGGTGGGGGGTGATGGTGAGGCTGAGGGGGGTGGGGGGTGATGGTGAGGCTGAGGGTGGTGGGGGGTGATGGTGAGGGTGGTGGGGGGTGATGGTGAGGCTGAGGGGGGTGGGGGGTGATGGTGAGGCTGAGGGTGGTGGGGTTGATGGTGAGGGTGGGCAGTGAGGGTCGGGGGGGTGAGGCTGAGGGTGGTGATGGTGAGGGTGGGGGGTGAGGCTGAGGAGGGTGGGGGGGTGAGGCTGAGGAGGGTGGGGGGTAAGCTGAGGTTGGTGGAGGGTGAGGCTGAGGGTGGGGGAGGGTGATGGTGAGGCTGAGGGTGGGGGGTGATGGTGAGGCTGAGGGTGGTGGGGGTGATGGTGAGGGTGGGGGGTGAGGCTGAGGGTGGTGGGGGGTGATGGTGAGGGTGGGGGGGTGAGGCTGAGGGTGGTGGGGGGTGATGGTGAGGCTGAGGGTGGTGGGGGTGATGGTGAGGGTGGGGGGTGAGGCTGAGGGTGGTGGGGGGTGATGGTGAGGGTGGTGGGGGGTGAGGCTGAGGGTGGTGGGGGGTGAGGCTGAGGGTGGTGGAGGGTGAGGGTGAGGGTGGTGGGGGTGATGGTGAGGCTGAGGGTGGTGGGGGGTGATGGTGAGGCTGAGGGGGGTGGGGGGTGATGGTGAGGCTGAGGGTGGTGGGGGATGATGGTGAGGGTGGGCAGTGAGGGTCGGGGGGGTAAGGCTGAGGGTGGTGATGGTGAGGGTGGGGGGTGAGGCTGAGGAGGGTGGGGGGGTGAGGCTGAGGAGGGTGGGGGGTGAGGCTGAGGGTGGTGGAGGGTGAGGCTGAGGGTGGTGGAGGGTGATGGTGAGGCTGAGGGTGGTGGGGGGTGATGGTGAGGGTGGTGGGGGGTGATGGTGAGGCTGAGGGGGGTGGGGGGTGATGGTGAGGCTGAGGGTGGTGGGATTGATGGTGAGGGTGGGCAGTGAGGGTCGGGGGGGTGAGGCTGAGGGTGGTGATGGTGAGGGTGAGGGGGGTGATGGTGAGGCTGAGGATGGTGGGGGTGATGGTGAGGGTGGGCAGTGAGGGTCAGGGGGCGGAGGCTGAGGGTGGTGATGGTGAGGGTGGGGGGTGAGGCTGAGGAGGGTGGGGGGGTGAGGCTGAGGAGGGTGGGGGGTAAGCTGAGGTTGGTGGAGGGTGAGGCTGAGGGTGGTGGAGGGTGATGGTGAGGCTGAGGGTGGTGGGGGGTGATGGTGAGGGTGGTGGGGGTGATGGTGAGGCTGAGGGTGGTGGGGGTGATGGTGAGGGTGGTGGGGGTGATGGTGAAGCTGAGGGTGGTGGGGGTGATGGTGAGGGGTGAGGCTGAGGGGGTGGGGAGTGATGGTGAGGCTGAGGGTGGTGGGGGTGATGGTGAGGGTGGGGGGTGAGGCTGAGGGTGGGGGGTGATGGTGAGGTTGAGGGTGGGGGGTGATGGTGAGGCTGAGGGTGGTGGGGGTGATGGTGAGGGTGGGGGGTGAGGCTGAGGGTGGTGGGGGTGATGGTGATGGGGGGTAAGGCTGAGGGTGGTGGGGGTTAGGCTGAAGGTGGTGGGGGGTGAGGCTGAGGGTGGTGGAGGGTGAGGCTGAGGGTGGTGGGGGTGATGGTGAGGCTGAGGGTGGTGGGGGGTGATGGTGAGGGTGGTGGGGGTGATGGTGAGACTGAGGGGGGTGGGGGGTGATGGTGAGGCTGAGGGTGGTGGGGGTGATGGTGAGGGTAGGCAGTGAGGGTCGGGGGGGTGAGGCTGAGGGTGGTGATGATGAGGGTGGGGAGTGAGGCTGAGGAGGGTGGGGGGGTGAGGCTGAGGGTGGTGGAGGGTGAGGCTGAGGGTGGTGGAGGGTGAGGCTGAGGGTGGTGGAGGGTGATGGTGAGGCTGAGGGTGGTGGTGATACCGGAGAAACTGACGGAAGCAAAGCACAGAGAGATGGACACAGGTTTCTTCAGGAAGGAAGAGATTCTTTATTGGATCACCGATCGGGACTCAGAGGGACTAATGTCACCAAAATACAGCAAGTTCTGAGCCCCGGACAATAGTGCAGGCTCCTTATATAGGCACATAACTCCTCCCATATTAAGCTCCACCCGCACATTCTCTTGACCAATCAATACAAATAAGAATTAACTTCCTGCTTGACCGCATGGCTTGTCCAGCACAATGGAGGAGGGGAATACTACATCCTGTATTCTTGCACATGCTCCGTACACTACTGATCGTATCTTGCCTCGTGCAACCAACTGATCGATACGTCAGCATATGCACGTACACATGCCACGTGGTAATCTCGGCCTACTAAATGTATTTTTACCGAGATTCCACCACATTCCCCCCTTTGATGCCTCTTGATATTTCACAATTACTTGAGGCATCACTTAACCTTAGTTTGCATACACCGCAGGTTACCTTGAACCAGACCAGACTTATCTTATGATGTGAATCTTCAACACTCATCTTCCTGCATTGGTTCTCCCTGATCTAGAGCCTTATATTTATAAATTGCCATTATCTGTGCAGCAGCCTTCCTCTCTGCTATATTTTCTATCAGGCTTTGCACAGACCTAACTACTAAGGGTATAAGACACGGCAGGAGTAGACACAACATTAAAATCAGTAGGACTCCACCTACCACTGCCTTAAGCCCTCCAAACCACTCATACCAGCTACCAAACCAACTGCTTGGATTATACCCTTTCCATACCTGAGTAGGCACATGCGCTAGTTTAACCATATGGCTAGTAAGCTCAGCTATTGCTTGCCCTTCGTCATCTATTTGAAGACAGCAATTGCTCAGGTTAAACTTCCCACATACACCTCCCTCTACTGCCAAAAGGTAATCCAAGGCTAATTTATTTTGGTATACTGCTGTCCTCATCCTGGTATTATGCTTCGCTAGAAGATTGAGCGCTTGTGATGTCTCGTTAGTAATAATCTCAACCACCGCCTGTAATCGTATAATACGGTTGAGCATATAAATAGGGGTTCTATAACCAAAGGTACCATCTTCTACCCACGTGGCTGGCCCATAATAATCTATAATACGCTGGGGAGGCCATTCATTATCTTCTCAGGCGCCTATCTCTATGGGTCCCCTTTTCTTCCTATGATTCACATCATACACTTTAACACCTAAAGTCTCACCTGTTTCAATAGGTAACAAGAAGAAGGATGGTTTGAGCATACCCAACACACATGCCCCTTCCCAGTCCTGTGGCAACTCCGAATAGGCTTTCTTACCACAGATCCAGTACAAATTTGCTGGGGCTCTCCAGGTAGATGTGATAGATAGGTCAAACCACACATCCTTTAAATTGGCGTATCTAGCAAACGGGTTAGATGGTTCTGAGACATTTGAAGCCGACCACCAAGTTGTATTCTTTGTATCATCATCATAAGCTTTTTGCCCTAGACAAGTTAATTCTCCTACAGAAGTATTATACATCATTCCTTTCCTCGCTATGCAAACATAACCTATGATGGAGGTCTTTAATCTCCACTCAGATTTACCTCTAACACTCATATGATAATCGGCTTGTGTAGATATTAATTGATCAACTGCCTCAGAACCGGACATTACCTCCTTTGCTTCCCAAGGCCATTGGTCTCCCATGTTAGTACCTCCACACACATAGCAGTTGGTAACATTAAGACTACCGGCAATACTTTCGGCTAAATCAATAAACAGGTTTTTAGCATTATGGGGGATCTTATTATCTATGCTCATCTCTTCATAAAAGGAATGGTATACTTGATGAGTCTGGGAGGATACCGGATCAGTCTCTAAACCTATAAACAATACTGTCCCAGGATCTAAACCCGTCCCATATATTTGAAACCCAAATAAATTACCATATTTATCTAAAAACTTGTCGGGGTTATTTATAAGTATATGGACTGGATTGCATTCCATAGACTTACAATATGGGCTGGTAGGCAACTTAGTCACAATCATGTCCTTGTCTACTGTCTGTCCCCAAGTTGCCCACCCCACACAAGACCAATATGGGCAAAAGTTATAATCTCTATTTGGGCATCTAGGACTCACATATTTATTTTTACTACTGGGACAAATATATTTATCGTTAGACCCATACGTCCTCTCCCATCTAAGATCCCCACATATATTCCACGGCTTTCTACCACTTGATATCGCCTTACACGCATCAAATAGCAGAACACCCGAAGAATGTATGGATTCTAATACTGTCTTGTTAATTAGGGTCCCCTGAGGATCTCCATTCCTGAGAGTCAACCAAATTGTACGAGGTTGATACTCCGGACTGAAGCACTTAGGTTCTCCTACTCCTAAATGGCACACACTATATTCTATATTTAGGTATCTACATCTTGATACATCTCCTTTACACTCGTATTGTGAATGCCAAATTAGGGTTTGGGAAATATGGTTACCTGTTCTTGTAGTCTTAATGCATACCTCACAGCTAGGAGTGTCGGTACCTCTCCCTTCCTGAATATAAAAATACACATAAATAAACATTATTAAGAACACATCTTTCGTCGTCATCCTCAGTCTTCGTCCGTGCGAAGGCACCTCAGCTTCCAGGATGTAAGGGCTGCAGGGAATGGAGTTCTGCTCGTCTTCACAGGAGTCCCTTCGAGACTTTTCCTGGCTTATATACTATACGTCGGTGAGCGGACAGGCTTTATTATGGCCCTCTCACTCACATACCAAATCTCTGAAACAATAAAATTTTGTAATCCACAAAGTTCTTCGTCACTCCGACTGAGTCGTGCGTTTTAACCGGATCTTGCAGGGATTCTCTGGATCTGCTGTAACTTGCCAAGAATCGACTGCTGCTGGTTTAACCCTGGAGTGATGTATCCACAGAGTCACTTCGGCTACTTTTATCGCTGTAGGGGTAGACAAAAGAACAACATAAGGACCTCTCCACTTGGGCCCTAACGGTACATTATTCCACTCTTTAATCCACACTTGGTCTCCTGGGTGGTAACTATGAACTGGGGGATAAATATTCACAGGTAATCTATCTTGTACCCATTTCTGTACCTCCTCCATAGTCTTACCCAACTCTACAACCTGCTGCCGGGTAATTCCTTCTCCCAACTGACTCAAATCCCCCCTTAAGTTACCAAGTACGGGAGGTGGTCGCCCATACATGATTTCAAAAGGAGAGAGGCCCATCCTTCTGGTAGGTGTACTGTGGATTCGTAACAGAGCTATGGGCAAAAGAACGTTCCACTTAAGTTGGGTTTCCTGACACATTTTAGCCAACTGATTCTTAATAGTTCTATTCATTCTCTCTACCTTACCAGAACTCTGGGGTCTATATGCCGTATGAAGCCTCCACTTTATACCAAGCATATGAGTCAGTTGTTGTAGGCACTGATGAACAAAAGCTGGACCATTGTCCGATCCTATAGAGCAGGGTAGTCCATATCGGGGTATTATTTCTCGTAGCAGGAATCTCACAACTTCTCCTGCTTTCTCTGTACGAGTAGGACATGCTTCTACCCAGCCTGAATAGGTGCACACAATTACCAGCAGGTAACGATGTCCACCCGATTTAGGCATCACTGTATAGTCAATTTGTAAATCGGACATGGGGAGTCCCCCCATAAACTGGACTCCTGGTGGCTTTACTGGTCCTTGCCTTGCATTATTTTTAGCACACGTTACACATCTTCGTACAATGGCCTGAGTCAAGTTGGACAATCTTGGTATGTAGAAATGTTTTCTGAGAGATTCCTCTGTGCTGTCTCTCCCAGAATGTGTCCCGTTGTGATAATTTTGGACAATTTCTACCGCTAGTGATGCTGGAATGACTATTCTTCCATCTTCTAACTGATACCATTTGTTCTCCAAATACTTTCCAGGTTCAGTCTTTAACCACTCCTCTTCTTGAGCTGTATAAACTGGAGTCCATTGAGACAGTGGAGTTGGTATAAGAGCAGCTATATGCCCCACATATTCCTGTCTTCCCGATTCAGCGGCACGCTTAGCTGTACTGTCTGCCATCCGATTTCCTTTGGTTACATCACCATCTCCTCTCAGATGCGCTCGACAATGTATGATACCGACTTCTTTCGGCTCCCACACTGCTTCCAATAGTTGTAGGATTTCAGCTGCGTACTTGATTTCTTTGCCTTCTGAATTCAATAGTCCTCTTTCTTTATACAAAGCTCCGTGGGCATGAGTGGTTAAAAACGCATACTTGGAGTCCGTGTAGATGTTCACTCTTAAACCTTCAGCCAATTGTAACGCTCGTGTCAGTGCTATCAATTCTGCCTTTTGTGCTGATGTTCCTTTTGCCAGTGGCCGAGCTTCTATCACCTTGTCTATTGTTGTTACTGCATATCCTGCATAGCGGATCCCTTCTTTCACATAACTACTGCCGTCGGTGTAATATTGAACATCGGGGTTCTGGATGGGAAAATCACGAAGATCTGGTCTACTTGAAAATACTTCATCCATTACTTCCAAACAATCATGTTGACTTTCAGTAGGTTGTGGCAAAAGGGTAGCTGGATTTAAGGTGTTTACAGTCTCTAAATGCACTCTTGGGTTTTCACACAACATTGCTTGATACTTGGTCATACGGCTATTACTAAACCAATGATTTCCTTTGTAATCCAACAACGTCTGTACTGCATGTGGGACTCGTACATAAAGTTCTTGACCCAGAGTGAGTTTATCGGCTTCAGCTACTAGCAGGGCGGCTGCAGCTACGGCTCTTAGACAAGGTGGAAGTCCACTGGCCACTGCATCCAGTTGCTTAGACATGTAGGCAACAGGTCTTTGCCATGATCCCAAGTACTGTGTCAATACTCCCACAGCCATTCTTCTTTGCTCATGTACATACAGGTAGAATGGTCGTGTGTGATCAGGTAGACCTAATGCTGGGGCACTCATCAAAGCCTTCTTCACATCTTCAAATGCCGTTTGCTGTTCTTGAGTCCATAAGAAGGGGTCATGCTCTGTACCTTTGATAGCTGCATACAGAGGTTTTGCCAGTATCGCGTAGCTGGGAATCCATATCCTACAGAAGCCTGCTGCCCCCAAGAATTCTCGCACTTGTCTTCTATTCTTGGGTATCGGTATTTGGCACACAGCTTCTTTTCTCTCTGGCCCCATAATTCTTTGACCTTCAGAGATATGGAATCCCAGATATTTGACAGTTGGCAAACACAACTGAGCCTTCTTTCTAGACACCTTGTATCCTGCCTTCCAGAGAATGTGTAGTAGATCGTGCGTTGCTTGCTGACATATTTCCTTTGTAACTGCTGCTATCAACAAGTCATCTACATATTGTAACAATACACACTCTCCTGGGATGGACTCGAAATCCAGTAGATCTTGACTTAGAGCTGAACCAAATAGGGTAGGTGAATTTTTAAACCCTTGGGGCAGACTTGTCCAGGTCATTTGGCGTTTTGAGCCCGTTACAGCATTTTCCCATTGGAAAGCGAAGATACATTTACTTTCTGCGGCAATTCGGAGGCAAAAGAAGGCATCTTTGAGGTCTAAGACTGTAAAGTAAGTAGCCCCGCCCGGAATTAAAGCAAGCAGGTTATATGGATTGGGTACAACTGGATGTATACTAACAACCACATCATTGACTGCTCTCAAGTCCTGCACAGGTCGATACTCATCTGTACCGGGCTTTTGAAGAGGCAGCAATGGGGTGTTCCAGGGGGAAGTACAGAATTTTAGGATACCATACCGTATGAACTTATCCAGATAAGATTGGATGTTCTTCTTAGCCTTCTGCGGGATGTGATATTGTCTTAGGCTCACTAAGAGCCCAAACTCCTGGTATGTTGAATAAGGACTCATCAGTCCTAGGGTTTTGGCTAGTCAACGCTGTATAAAGTCGCCACTCTTCTTCCTTTGGTACGGATAATGTCATAATACCTGAAGGTCCATTAAACTTTAAGGATGTTGTTCCATTTGGTAGGAACGTAATCTGCGCTTGTAACTTAGATAGCATATCACGTCCCAGCAATTGGACTGGACATTCAGGCATATAAAGGAATTGATGTTTTACTATGTGGCCTCCCAATGTACAGAGTCGACTTTTAAGAACCGTTTTTTCAGCACTTCTTCCAGTTGCTCCTATCACAGTAATAGTCCTTCCAGATGGAGGAGCAACTAGATTAGTCACCACTGAATGTTCAGCACCAGTGTCGATCATGAACGCACTCCTTTTTCCCCCTATTGATACATCGACCATAGGCTCCGCTCGACCAAGGGGGATGGAGCCCGGTCGGTATCAATAGTCCTCCATGACCGTGTCAGCCAATCCTACAAAGTCCCTACCTTCTCTATCGCGGGACCTTTGCGCTGCTGGAAAATACCTATCTTCCCTAACACTTCCTCTGTTCCCATTGCTCCCTCTATTACCATTACTCCCTCCGGGGCCTCCTCTACCTCTCGCTCTGCCTCTAAAGTTTCCGTAACCTGCCCTGGGTTGGTCTCTCTCGTACTGCTCTCTTTGTGGACACTCGTTCCTCCAATGCCCTTCTTCCTTGCAATACGCGCACTGATTCCTACTCAAAGGCTCCCTATTCCATCTACTATCGCCTCTATCTGGGCCCCGTCTATCTACGCCTGCGATCGCTACCGCTAGCATATCAGCCTTTCTACGCATCTTGCGCTCTTCCTCTTTCTTACTTTCTGTTTCCCTATTCATATACACTTTATTCGCTACCTCCATTAGTTGGGTGATAGACATACCTGCAAACCCTTCTAACTTCTGTAGCTTGCGCTTAATATTCGGGAATTATCTGCGTCTTCCGGATTAAAGGGGGTATACAAGCGGTATGCCTCCAATAATCGGTCATAAAAGACACTGGGCGCTTCATAACTTTTCTGAATCACCTCAACTGTCTTCGACATATTAATGACTTTCTTTCCTCCGGCTTTCATGCCAGCAATTATAGCGTCTCTATAGGCTTTAAGTTGGACCATATCTGCGCCATTTACATTCCAGTCGGGATCGGTGTTAGGATAATGTGTTGCGGCCCATGCTGCTGGATTGGCTTGATTCAAAGCACGGGCTCTATCCTCTAGCGCTTTAATGGCCGCTTGATTAATCCTTGTCCTTTCCTCATTATTGAACAAAGTCATTAATAACTGCTGGCAATAAGCCCATGTCGGGTTATGTGTCTGAACTATCGAGGTGAACAGATCGGTCATAGCTTGTGGTTTCTCAGTGTACGAGGAATTGTGGGTCTTCCAATTCAAGAGATCGGTAGTCGTGAACGGGACATATATGAAGACTGGGTCAGCGTGTGCCATTTGACCTGCGGCATCGATATAGGCTGACCCGGGATTCAGACAAAGAGGCATCTGATAATGTTTTAATTGTTGGGTACCGGTCAGTTGTCGGGTTAGTATGGGGCTACGTAGAGGGGCGTCAGTTAGAGGTTCCGGTCGGGGGGTAATAAAGCATGAGGATGTGAGAGCTTGGTTTTGGGAAAAGTTAGTAAATAGAACACTTCGAGCCGAGCTAGAAGAAGCTTGACCGGAAGTCTGAAGTGGCGCCAAATCAGGATATTCAGATCTAATGGGGGTTGGTTCTGGTTCCGGAAGGGGAGATTTAGTACAAGAGGGGGTGGATTCTGTACTGGAGGAGGAAGCGGAAGTGGATGGGGAAATGGGGGAAGGGGTGCAGGACTTCCTGCATTCGCGTCACTTCCTCTTAAAGGAAAGTAAGGGGGCGGCAAAGGGATCTCGGACTCAGGGGGCGTGTCCAAAATGGTCCTAACACCAGTCCTAGTGGACAAACAAGTCCTAGCCACCATGAGGCGACATTGCTCCTCGTGGCATGTCTGAATCCATTTTGGCGAGTCATTTACGGCCTGTCTCCAACAATCAATATAAGGAAACTGCCCGTAAAGTTCATGCCTACCTGATACAGCCACGTGTAAGCGCTGTACCAGAGTTGGATCCAAACTACCACGTGGCGGCCATGCCGCAACCAAAGTAGGCCACTCCCTAGTACACAAAGTGACCAAACGTACAGGAGACATTTTAACCCCAAAATCACATGTTTTGAATCCCTTTTTAAAATTCTTCACCATACAACCTAAGGGATCCGGAATCGTTGACTCCGACGCGCCCATACTTATCAATGGAACGTCGTTGACAACGAATACTATGCACACGTACTTTTCAACAGTCACACCCGTTTCCTCTGGCAACAGCACCACGTGGTACGGTTACCAAGTGAAACGTACACAATAACACAATAAACACTCAGGGAATTCCCGTACACGCACAGCTGTTACACCAGTCACTAGATAATCAATATTTTGCCCTTTGGCGAAACTATACAGTCACCCACGCTATAATTCTCTATATATGAATTACCCGTCTATAACACACCCCAGTAACATCGTCTTTTACAAATAGCGGTTACAGTACGGTTAGCATAGGTCAAAGCACAATTTAAGGTCACAATACAATTATTAGTGGTTATGGTGTTAAAAATGCAATAGACGTCAATGATTAGTACTTATATACAGTGTCAGTAAATATACAGGGTTATGGTACCGTGCACTATGATACAGCAACACACTATTAACACTCTCGCTAGACGGCTGAGCTCGCGCTATCTAACAAGATATACACTTTACTAACAATCTTTAACACATTTACAATTCCCAACTAAACTATTGGCCAGTACCTTGAATGGACTACCTAAAACTATGTACACCCGTTTTGGTTAGCCACACTGCCCAAGCACCACATATAGCGAGCTAGAGGACCGAATTTACACAGACGCCTCTTAGTCGATTACTATCAAAAATCTAGTGGGTTCCAAATTTACACGCCTTCCCACTTAGCCAAGATAGGTTGAGAGCTAGCGAACCGAATTTACACAGGCGCCGCTTAGTCTCCCGGTCCCTCCGACCTAGCGAACGTAATATACACCCTAGAACGCTAGTCTAGACAAGACACCGGTGTCCGGCTAGGGCTATTTACACAGGACCCCGCCTGACTAACCAAATCAAACGGTCTGACTAAAGAGCGTTCGATTGAGCGGTGCGCCTTCGCTCCTTCCCTCCGACAGAGGGGGCAGATTCCATACACAATTCAAACCCCTTATGGGCCTACCGCACAATCGGTATACCCCTAGTGGGTCTGCCGTCTAAAACAGCAGTTGTCTTACCTCCTCGTTCCTGAACCTGAGTTCACACTCATCGACGGGGACACCCCAGCACTTCTTACGTAGAGGCCGATGATCTCCTGGACAACAGACCAGTGGCGCCGAGACGAAGGGAGGTCCACGCAGAAGTTAAGGGGTGCAGCCGTAGAGAACGTGGGCAAAGATAGACCGTCTCACGCCTCTGCCTCTCAGCTACCGTTGAACGATGAGCTTCCCGGCCAATGCACCAAATGATACCGGAGAAACTGACGGAAGCAAAGCACAGAGAGATGGACACAGGTTTCTTCAGGAAGGAAGAGATTCTTTATTGGATCACCGATCGGGACTCAGAGGGACTAATGTCACCAAAATACAGCAAGTTCTGAGCCCCGGATAATAGTGCAGGCTCCTTATATAGGCACATAACTCCTCCCATATTAAGCTCCACCCGCACATTCTCTTGACCAATCAATACAAATAAGAATTAACTTCCTGCTTGACCGCATGGCTTGTCCAGCACAATGGAGGAGGGGAATACTACATCCTGTATTCTTGCACATGCTCCGTACACTACTGATCGTATCTTGCCTCGTGCAACCAACTGATCGATACGTCAGCATATGCACGTACACATGCCACGTGGTAATCTCGGCCTACTAAATTTATTTTTACCGAGATTCCACCACAGTGGGGGGTGACGGTGAGGCTGAGGGTGGTGGGGGTGATGGTGAGGGGTGAGGCTGAGGGGGTGGGGAGTGATGGTGAGGCTGAGGGTGGTGGGGGTGATGGTGAGGGTGGGGGGTGAGGCTGAGGGTGGGGGGGTGATGGTGAGGCTGAGGGTGGTGGGGGTGATGGTGAGGGTGGGAGTGAGGCTGAGGGTGGTGGGGGGTGATGGTGAGGGTGGGGGGGTGATGGTGGTGGGGGGTGATGGTGAGGGTGGTGGGGGTGAGGCTGAGGGGGGTGATGGTGAGGGGGTGGGGGGTGAGGCTGAGGGTGGTGGAGGGTGATGGTGAGGCTGAGGGTGGTGGGGGTGATGGTGAGGCTGAGGGGGGTGGGGGGTGATGGTGAGGCTGAGGTTGGTGGGGGTGATGGTGAGGGTGGGCAGTGAGGGTAGGGGGTGTGAGGCTGAGGGTGGTGATGGTGAGGGTCGGGGGTGAAGCTGAGGAGGGTGGGGCGGTGAGGCTGAGGAGGGTGGGGGTGAGGCTGAGGGTGGTGGAGGGTGAGGCTGTGGGTGGTGGAGGGTGATGCTGAGGCTGAGGGTGGTGGGGGGTGATGGTGAGGGTGGTGGGGGTGATGGTGAGGCTGAGGGTGGTGGGAGTGATGGTGAGGGTGGTGGGGGGTGAGGCTGAGGGGGGTGGGGGTGATGGTGGTGGGGGGTGATGGTGAGGGTGGTGGGGGGTGAGGCTGAGGGGGGTGGGGGGTGATGGTGGTGGGGGGTGATGGTGAGGGTGGTGGGGGGTGATGGTGAGGCTGAGGGTGGTGGGGGGTGATGGTGAGGGTGGTGTGGGTGAGGCTGAGGGGGGTGATGGTGAGGGGGTGGGGGTGAGGCTGAGGGGGGTGATGGTGAGGGTGGTGGGGGGTGATGGTGAGGGTGGTGGGGGGGTGATGGTGAGGGTGGTGGGGGGGTGATGGTGAGGGTGGGGGGTGAGGCTGAGGGGATAATGGTGAGGGTGAGGGGGTGGGGGTGATGGTGAGGCTGAGGGTGGTGGGGGGTGATTTTGAGGCTGAGGGGGGTGGGGGGTGATGGTGAGGGTGGGGGGTGAGGCTGAGGGGGGTGGGGGTGATGTTGGTGGGGGGTGATGGTGAGGGTGGTGGGGGTGAGGCTGATGGGGGTGGGGGGTGATGGTGAGGCTGAGGGGGGTGAGGCTGAGGGGGTGGGGGGTGATGGTGAGGCTGAGGGTGGTGGGGGGTGATGGTGAGGCTGAGGGGGGTGGGGGGTGATGGTGTGGGTGGGGGGTGAGGCTGAGGGAGGTGGGTGTGATGTTGGTGGGGGGTGATGGTGAGGGTGGTGGGGGTGAGGCTGAGGGGGGTGGGGGTGATGGTGAGGCTGAGGGGGTGATGGTGAGGCTGAGGGGGGTGAGGCTGAGTGTGGTGGGGGTGATGGTGAGGGTGGGGGGTGAGGCTGGGGGTGGTGATGGTGGTGGGGGGTGAGGATGAGTGTGGTGGGAGGTGATGGGGAGGGAGAGTCTACCTTTCCCTGGTGGTCCAGTGGGCTCACTGGTGGTCCGGTGGCCACTGCTCCAGGTCTGCAGCTCCGCTCACTGCGGAGCTGCAGACCAGTGTCTGCGATGGTGGCCGGGCAACCAGGAGGGGCCTCGCACCCGGCGGCATACCGGGCAAGCCGCCGGGCCCCCTCCTGGTGTCAGGTCCTCGGTCAGTGACCGAGGACCTGACACACTCTGCCAACAGGCGGTTTAGGCGGCCGCGAGGCCCCCGCCAGTGCGAGGCCTTAGGCGGCCGCCTAAACCGCCTAATTAGAGAGCCGCCTCTGGTTGGCAGAGCTGCAGACCGTGTAGTCTCGCGAGATTTCAGACCGCGTGGTAACCCGCGGCAACGCTCTGATTGGCCAATTCTCGCGAGTCACATGGTCTGCAGCTCTGCTCACTGCGGAGCTGCAGACCAGTGTCTGCGATGGTGGCCGGGCAACCAGGAGGGGCCTCGCACCCGGCGGCATACCGGGCAAGCCGCCGGGCCCCCTCCTGGTGTCAGGTCCTCGGTCAGTGACCGAGGACCTGACACACTCTGCCAACAGGCGGTTTAGGCGGCCGCGAGGCCCCCGCCAGTGCGAGGCCTTAGGCGGCCGCCTAAACCGCCTAATTAGAGAGCCGCCTCTGGTTGGCAGAGCACACGCTGAAGGCCTGACACCCGCTTTAAGGACACTTAAAGTTTACTCAATGATGATGAATAGGGGGCGGATCGAACCGCGCATATGTTCGCCCGCGGCGGCGAACGCGAACACGCTATGTTCGCCAGGAACTATTCGCCAGCGAACAGTTCGGTACATAACTAGGCCTGACACACACTTATGAAGGACACTGACTGCTAATATATTACAGTCAAAAACTTTTTTTGTTTTTAAATGCAAGCTATTGTGACACCAGATATGAGTGACAATGTGCACTGGCAGAGGTTGGCAGAGTACACGCTGTAGGCCTGACACCCGCTTGCAGACAACTAACTGCTATTCAATCTATAACAGTGAAAAAAGTTTTTTGGTTTTTAAATGCAATCTATTGTGACACCAGATAAGAGTGGCACTATGCACTGGCAGAGGTTGGCAGAGTACACGCTGTAGGCCTGACACACACGTATGAAGGACACTGACTGCTATTATATTACAGTCAAAAAGTTTTTGGGTTTTTAAATGCATGCTATTGTGACACCAGATAAGAGTGGCAATGTGCACTGGCAGAGGTTGGCAGAGTAGACGCTGTAGGCCTGACACACCCGCTTGAAGACAACTAACTGCTATTCAATCTATAACAGTGAAAAAAGTTTTTGGGTTTTTAAATGCACGCTATTGTGACACCAGATATGAGTGGCACTGTGCACTGGCAGAGGTTGGCAGAGTACATGCTGTAGGCCTGACACACACTTATGAAGGACACTGACTGCTATTATGTTACAGTCAAAAAAAAAATTGTTTTTAAATGCATGCTATTGTGACACCAGATAAGAGTGGCAATCTGCACTGGCAGAGGTTGGCAGAGTAGACGCTGTAGGACTGACACACCCGCTTGAAGACAACTAACTGCTATTCAATTTATAACAGTAAAAAAAGTTTTTTGGTTTTAAATGCATGCTATTGTGACACTAGATATGAGTGGCAATGTGCACTGGCAGAGGTTGGCAGAGTACACGCTGTAGGCCTGACACACACTTATGAAGGACACTGACTGCTATTATATAACAGTCAAAAACTTTTTTTTTAAATGCAAGCTATTGTGACACCAGATATGAGTGGCACTGTGCACTGGCAGAGGTTGGCAGTGTACACGCTGTAGGCCTGACACACACTTATGAAGGACACTGACTGCTATTATATTACGGTCATAACTATTTTTTTTAAATGCACGCCATTGTGACACCAGATATGAGTGGCAACGTGCACTGGCAGAGGTTGGCAGAGTATACGCTGTAGGCCTGACACCCGCTTGTAGACAACTAACTGCTATTGAATCTATAACAGTGAAAAAAAGTTTTTGGGTTTTTAAATGCACGCTATTGTGACACCAGATATGAGTGGCACTGTGCACTGGCAGAGGTTGGCAGATTACATGCTGTAGGCCTGACACACACTTATGAAGGACACTGACTGCTATTATCCCCTTCACGACGGGTGACGGACGAGGTCCGTCATCCAGGGGATACCCTTAACGACGGATGACGGACCTCGTCCGTCACGCGGTAAAATTAACCCCAGATCGCCGCAATCGCGGCGATCGTGGGGTTAATGGTGCTCCGGTCTGTCTCTGCATTAGAGGCAGACCGGGAGCACCGGATTGGGCTGCCCCAGTACATGTGCCCGCTCTGACAGCATGTCTGAGCGGGCACATGTGCTCTCTATACTCACCTCCGCCTCCCTGCACTTCCGGGTTCAGTGTGAAGTGCAGGGAGACAGATCTTCAGTGATCCTGCCCCCTGGTTTTAAAAAATTAAAGTACAATTAAAATCCCACCCCCCTTTACCCCCCCTTTACCCATATTAATAAAAAATTAACCCCTTCCCTGCCAATTGATCACTGGCTATTTATAATTTAAAGATTTTTATTCTTTTTATGAGTAACAAATAACAAATACATCAAAGGGAATTGCATGTTACATGATTCACAACAAATATGAAGGAAATAGTCGTTAATATACAATTCTTATTATTACTGTAAGCGGCGATAGTATACAGATATATTGTGAGATACATAAATATACACAAATATAAAGCATAAGTGATATACAAACTTTAGTATAGAAGATTGATAATTGCATAGTTTTGCTTGATGGAGATTGTGCGAGAAGAGGGAGAAAGCTGAGATTTACCAAATGTTATGGATTAAGGTGAAGTGTTATGATGATGAATATAGAACAGTGTGAGAGGGGGGGGGGGAACGTAGGGAAGGGTCCCTTTAGGTATGGTTGGGGTGGATACTGTGTTTCGCTTTTCCATTTAAGAATCTTGTCCAAGGTTCCCAAATAGTGTTAAATGTTCCGAAGTCTTTGGAAATAGCATGTGATATCAGTTCCATTTGTCTTATACTCTCTATTCTTGAGATCCATTCTCTGACAGTGGGGGCTTGGGTTTTTTTTCCAATGCTTGGGGATCAATTGTGCAGCGGACATAGTCAAAAGTTTAAACAGTGTGCTCTGTGCCCTGTTTAAGACATGGCTAGAAGGAGGTTCTTGAAAAAGGAACTGTAAAGGTGTCATATTAAAAGTTATTCCCAGAATGGATTGAGTAAGAGTGTGAATTCTACTCCAGTATTTGTTTATAATCGGGCATAGCCACCAGCAGGGCTGCCATCAGAAATTTTGGGGCCCCTGACAAAGTTCAAGGTCTGGGCCCCTAGAGCCCACTCACGAGTCCGCCCACAGGGCTGTCCTTGAATCTGCCCACAAGGATGCTGTATGTGTGTAGAGTGAATGCAGAGTCTCTGTGTGTGTGTAGTCAATGCACAGTGTGTGTTTAGTGGATGCAGTGTGTGTAAAGTGGCCAAATGTAGTTCTGAATCTGTTGTAAGTCCCAGAATGCTTTGCTAGCTGGGGATCTACAATTTGCAGGGCTGTATTTAGCACTCAGCAGTGTATGTGTGTTTGAATATAAACATGGTATTGAATGGAGCATGTGTGTATTTGAATGCAAGTGTGCATTTGTCTGTAGTGTATACACACACACACACACACACACAGATACACACCCTGACATACATGCAAATACACAGACACACAGTTACACATATTGGCACATAGTTACACACACATATATACTCAGGTTCACACTGACATAGATACATAGACATACAAACATATACACAGACACATTCAGGTGCAAACTGACACACAGACACATACACACACTGATATACATACATGCACACACATAGGAGATACAGGCACATGCATTGACATACATGGAAATATACAGACACGGTTACACACACACACACACATACACACTGACACCCAGATACAGACACACAGATACACGCACACAGAGATACACACTCAGGTGCAATCTGGCACCCATATATACACAGATACACACACTAACACTCTGATACATACACACACACACACACACTGACATACATGTAAATATACAGACACACTGAAAGATACAGACACACACACACTCAGGTGCACATTGACACAGATACATACAGACACACAAACAGATACACGTAAAAACTAAATATAAATGAAATATATGTGTAAAAATGTAGAAAAACAACAATAAAGTAATCAATTCTATGGGCAGATTAACACCAAATAAACACAGCGTTAGTTGAGAATCTCAGAAAACAAAGAAAGTATGAGTGCTCCAGCAAAATATATATCTATATCTATATATATATATATATTATGTATTGCACTAACTAACACACTTTAAAAAATAAATGCAAACGACCGAAAATGGGCCATGCACATAATAGAATATAAGACAGGCTATGCAAGATAAAAACGTACACAACATGGACAGGCAGCGCCAAATAGAAAAGATATACATTACAACAAAGTTACCAAAACAAACTAACAATCTGTTTAAACATTTAAATAGAGCCACAACTAAAACTAAAATAAATGGGGAATATCAACTAAGTAGTGAAAATGATTGTGGACAAAAAGTGTACGTAAAAATCAAAAGCACAGACACTAGAAAACCATGAACATAAAAGTTGCAGCACTGCTATAAAAAAAATCAAAGAATAAAACAATAACAAAAACATACACTCAGGTGCACACTACCAACCAGATACAAACACATAGATATACACACACTGATAGATACATAGATACAGACAGACACCCACACTCTCAGGTACACATAGATACACACACTGATAGATACATAGATACAGACAGACACACACACACATTTAGGTACACAGATACACACACTGATA
The DNA here is from genome assembly GCF_036172605.1 of Pelobates fuscus. Taxonomy (NCBI): domain Eukaryota; kingdom Metazoa; phylum Chordata; class Amphibia; order Anura; family Pelobatidae; genus Pelobates; species Pelobates fuscus. The sequence continues at coordinate 177,220,682 of NC_086323.1, read as the reverse complement.
GATACATAGATACAGACAGACACATACACACACACATTTAGGTACACATAGATACAGACAGACACACACACACAAACACTCGGGTACACATAGATACAGACACACTGACACTTTTTTTTAACCACCCTCCTGTTTCTTACCTTTAGGCTGCAGGAGGGTGGACTCTGCTGGCTGGGGCTGATGTGAGTGTGGGTCTGACTCTGTCCTCCTCTCCCCCCACCCTCATGTTTTTACCTTTAGGCTGCAAGAGGGTGGACTCTGCTGGCTGGGGCTGATGTGAGTGTGGGTCTGACTCTGTCCTCCTCTCCCCCCACCCTCATGTTTTTACCTTTAGGCTGCAAGAGGGTGGACTCTGCTGGCTGGGGCTGATGTGAGTGTGGGTCTGACTCTGTCCTCCTCTTCACACTCCCCAATGCTTCCTCCCACCCTCCTGTTTCTTACCTTTAGGCTGCAGGAGGGTGGACTCTGCTGGCTGGGGGCCTGGGGCTGATGTGGGTGTGGGTCCGACTGTCCTCCTCTGCTCTTCACACTCTCCGGTGCTTCCTCCCGCGCGGGTGTTAGCTGGGAGGAAGTGAGCTCACTTCCTCCCAGCACTGCTAGTGCCAGGATCCTTAAAGGGGCCCGGACTAGCTATTAAAAATCCACGGCACTGATCGGGCCCCTTCAGAGATATGCCCATCGGGTGGCCCTAAGTGCATGGGCCACCCGATGGGCCCCCTCAGGTAGTTCTGCCACTGCCAAAACACATGTATATAGCGATAACTGCTATATATATGTATGCACATTGGGAATGGGGGGCCTGGGTGCCTGGGCCCCCCAGGACCGCCGGGCCCATGACAACAGTCATGGTTGTCACCCCCTGATGGCGGCCCTGGCCACCAGATGTGAGCGTGGTTTGCTGAGTTGTTGTCGCATCTCCAGCAAGTAATTGTTTCTAGGCTATGTATTTGTTGTAGTTTCTTTGGGGTGTAGTGCCATCTCGAAATACGTTTATAATTACTTTCTTGGGCCATCAGAGAGGTAGATGTAGTGTGAGTGGATTTATAGATAGCATGCCACTGTTCCACGGAAATATCAATATGTAATTCCTGTGACCATTTTTGTGTGCAAATTGGCAATCCTGTTTGTTGTAGATCCCTAGTTGTTTGGTATAAGGTGGACAATAACTTTTTTGTGAGTTTATGGTTTATGCAAATGTTTTCAAATTCTGTCAAGGGGCGAATACCGCCCGGTAATAGGTTATGAGTATTAATAAAGTGTTTTAGTTGGGAGTAATGGAGTAGTTGGTTACTGGTCGGAGAAGTGGAAGGGAAAATCTTTTGAAGAGGTTTCATTGCATTGTTTGTGACCATGTCTCGTAGTTGCAATGTGGATCCACTATGGTATTTGAGATAAGCCTTCCCTGATTGACCTCCCTGGAAACTTGGATTGTTAGTAAGTGGGTAGAGTGGCGAGGGGTAGGGGGATATCTTCGTAGTGCGTATTAGTTTGTACCAGAGCTGGATTGTCGGTTTAATAGTAGGGTGTGCTCCACTGAGAAGTGGGGTGTGTGTAATTGCTTTGGGAAGCCAAGGGCATACTTTCAGAGGTATTGTAGAGTGTTCGTTCTCTATTTGTACCCAGTGGTGTGCTGGTGTAGGCCTTGTCCATTCATATATCCTGCTTAAATGAACCGCTTTATGGTAAGATTTTATGTCAGGTAAGTTCAACCCTCCTTTGTTTCTGCTTTTAATAAGAGTTTCGTGAGCTATTCTTGGTTGAGAGTTTGACCATATAAAGCTGGTGAGCATTTTTCTGATTTTTGAGAAGAAGCTCTCATTTAAATGGATTGGGAGGGCTTGGAGAGTGTAAAGTAAACGTGGGAGAATATTCATTTTGATGATGTTGATCCTACAGAACCACCCAAAACACGGTCTATGCCAGTCTTGGAGGTCTTTAGTGATGTTATCTAGCAGTTTGCTGAAATTGAGGTTGTATATAAGTTTAAGATTATGTGATATGTGGACTCCTAGATATTTGACTGAGGTAGGTTGCCACGTAAAGTGGAATCTTTGTTTGAGTTGAGTGTTTAGATATTTTGTGGAGTAGAGGGGCATCAAGTCACATTTGGTAAGATTTGCCTGAAAATTTGAGATTTTGCCATATAGTTCCATTTCCGAGATGATGGTTGGAATGGTTGATAGTGGATTTGTTATTGTGAAGAGGAGGTCATCGGCAAACGCCATGACTTTATATTCATGGTGATTTACTCTGATGCCTTTGATTTGTGGGTTATCTCTAATCCCTTGTAGAAAGGGTTCCAAAATAAGGATAAACAGGAGAGGCGAGAGGGGGCATCCTTGCCTCGTCCCATTAGTAATTTGGACCTGTTGTGACAGTTGGCCATTAATACGTATGCGTGCTGTGGGTTTTGAATAGATTGCGGCTAACCATTCTAGCCAGCGTGGTCCAAAACCCAGGGCTTGTAACGTGTGCTTGATTAGGGACCAGCTAACTCTATCAAATGCCTTTTCGGCGTCTATAGCAAGAAGTGTGCTATGGGTTTTGTGTGCTTGAGCCCAATGGATTAAGTTGAGAACCTTCATTGTGTTATTCTTTGCTTCCCTACCAGGGACAAAGCCCGCCTGATCTGGGTGAATCAAATTCGGGAGGAAAACTTTGAGTCTATTCGCCATTATCTTCGTTAGTATTTTAAGATCTATGTTAATTAGAGATATTGGTCTATAGTTTCCACACCCAGTTGGGTCTTTGCCGGGTTTCGGGATAAGTGTAATGGTTGCTTCTAGGGAAGCTTTGGGAATAAGGTGTGATAATTTTTGAGTGTTGTATGCTTTGATGAATGGTTGTGCTAGTAGCGGTGAGAAGATCTTATAGTATTTCCCTGTGTACCCATCTGGGCCGGGACTTTTACCTGAGGGTAGTGACTTAACCACATTGTAAAATTCCTCTTGTGAAATGGGTTCATCTAGAAATGCTACCTCGTTAGATGGGATTGTTCTTTTAATTCTTGGTTTTAAGAATGCGAGGATTTCTTCCCTAGATGGATGCTCTTTTGAAATGTTGTACAGGTTTGTAAAAAATTTGTGGAATTCGTTAATGATGTCTGGCATATTTTTAGTCATTTTTCCCGATTCCAATCTAATTTCTGGGATGAAGGTAGTTTGTTTTTCTGGTTTCAATGATTGTGCTAGTAGTCTCCCTGCCTTACCGCCTTTTGTGTAGTAGCGGTGTTTAGTCATGGTTACTTTACGTCTTGCGTTTAATAGTAGTGTTGTCTGAAGCTCTGATCTTTTGGATAGGATTAGTTTGTATATGTCAAGGGAAGGATCATGGCCATGGTGCTTGGATTCTAAAGTTTTTAATTTAATTAGTTGTGAAATTCTTTGTTCCCTATTTCTTTTGGCCGAGGAAGCAATTCTAATGAATTCTCCCCTTAGTACTGCTTTGTGAGCTTCCCAAAGGAGTGGTGGTGTAATGTCTGGTTGTGTATTATCCTCCAGGTAAGTGGCGATTGCCTTTTCTATAAGCTTTATATTATTTGTGTCATTTAAGAGTAAATCATTCAGTTTCCACTGTGTGGGTGAGTGTGGCATTAGTGGTATGTTTAATTCCAATGTCATAGGGGCATGATCCGACCATGTTATCGGGGCATAAGCCGCTGCTGTTACCAGGGGCAGATATCTGTGTTGGAGAAAGATCGAGTCGATCCGAGAATATGTGCCTGAAGGTGGAGAATAGAATGAGAAATCTTTTCGTGTAGGGTTTAGTATTCTCCAGCAGTCATATAGTTGTGCTGCATGGAGTGTAGAATTTATAATTTTTCTAGTTTGTGTCATTTGTGGATTTAATTTTGCAGTGGAGTCTAGGTTTCCGTCTAGAGATATGTTTATGTCTCCACCAAATATTAGTATACCCTCTTGAAAGTCTGAAAGCTTATGTAAGATTTTTTTCAGGAATTGGTTTTGTTTTTTGTTAGGTACATATAAGTTGACCAGTGTTACCAAAGTGGTACCCAATTTCCCTTTCAAGCATAAAAATCTACCAGAGTCATCATTGAGGTGCTCCTGAAGAATAAATGGAGTATTTCTGCCAATCAAAATCGCTACCCCTCTTGATTTGGATTCAGAGTAGTGACTATAGTAGCCTTGTGGAAAGTCTTTATTGCGTAATTTAATTTGTGTACCTTTACGTAAATGCGTCTCTTGAACGAAAACTATATCAGCTTTCTGTCTACTAAAATCAGACAAAGCAAGAGATCTTTTTTCTGGAGTGTTCAGCCCTTTGGCATTTTGTGTTAGTATTGTTAGTGAAGTCATTGTTGTGTGAATAGACTATGAAGTGATATTAAGTGTATATCACGGATAGTAATATGGAGATGGGAAGGGAGAAATTGTCTGTGATCCTGACCAGGGATATGTGATGAGGATATTGTATCTTAAGCTTCCCTTATCTCTAGTTATTATTAACTATCACCAAAAATTTCCTTTTCGAGAGTGTGTCTTCCTGCAATTATAACAAAATGAAATGCAGTTGGCTATGCAATTAAACAGAAATAAAATACGAAAATTATAACAAATGTATAAATATATACAACAACCCCTTCTAGAGGGGTAACTCTCAATTAGCGAGAGTGTAGGTAATCTATCTGGACACAACGATAGATACCTTGTTAATTTGGGGAGAACCTTGTGGCTTAAGCAAGGGTCCAGGATGTGCAATCCAATAATGAGAATTAAACGTTATTATGAGACAATTGAAGAACTTGATGAAAGGGCAAGAACTAGAGGTATTAATGATAATATAACAAGTAGGTATATTAAGTAAAGACTAGTATTCTTAATATTATAAGATAGTTAAGGCAGAGGGGAGGGGAGGGAGAGGGATGGGGAGTGATGAGACGGCGGGATCGGGGGGGATAAATATATAGGTAGGTGATATATTTATACCGTTAACAGATTTTTCACGTTGAACTTTCAGTAAACATTGACATTATCTTTGTATCTTACAGTATTAACCTAAACTTATGAAATCCCCTCGCTCGAGGGCTTATCTTATTTTACATTACAAAACTTGAAATGGTTGGTACAACCTGTGGAAGGAATAGGGTGTTAAGATTTACGTGCGGCAATGTGATGAGTTGGAGTCAGATGTAGGCTGCGAATCCCGCTGACAGATCCGGCATGGTTTGTGAGTGTCTCATTTAAGTATTAATCGTCCCATCAGACCGGTATAGTCCTCTGTAAAGGAATCTGGGGAGTAATAAAGGTAAAGTTTCTCAGATAGTTATAGTCAATGTTTTAGAGAATGGTGAGGATGGTTGTCGTCCGCCTCTGATTCAGTTGTAGAAGAAAACAAAACTTTGTCCTCTAGTTAGTCCCTGTAAGAGTTGAGACATGGGGGTGAAGAATCTGGAAGAGTGTAGAGCGTTGAAGCGTTCTTTCATTCTGGAGATTGTAGAATCTGTTGATCCGCTATGTCCGTTGAAATTCTTGATTTTTGTTGTGGTGAGATAAATCTTTGATCATTTCTTCGTTTTTTTGCAGGTGTAATCCAGCGCTGTCTCTGAGGAAGGCTGGATGTTTCTTGTTGAGATTGCAACCCATTCCAATCTAATACCGTGGTGTGTGGTAAGTCCAGTGCCTGAAGGAATGGGGGAACGTCTAGGATAGAAGAGATCGATAACAGCGTGCCTTTATTGTTAACAATTAAGGCGAATGGGAATCCCCAGCGGTATCTAATGTTTCTGTTCCTCAGATGTTCAGTGATAGGTTTCAAAGCTCTGCGTGCCTGTAAAGTGTAACGGGAAAGATCCGGGAAGATCTGTACTGGGTGGCCGTGAAATAGTAAAGGCTGGGAAGTTTCCCTAAGAGCTTTGAGTATATTCTCTTTAATTGAGAAGTAATGTATTCGGCATATGGTGTCTCTTGGGGCATCAGTTGTTAGACCTCTGGGACGTAATGAGCGATGGGCTCTATCTAGTAGGATATTGTTTTCTTGTTGTTCCCCGAGAATGAGATTAAAAAGCTCATTTAATATGGAGTCTAAGCTCTCACCTTGGGATTCTGGCAGACCTCTAATTCGCAAGTTGTTTCTCCTCCCTCGGTTATCCAAATCGTCGATGTGCCTTTGTGTAGCCGCCATATTGAAGGCATATGAATTTAAAGTTGATGATATATTTGTGAGTCGGGCCTGTGTTGTGTCCCTTTCCTCCTCCAGGTCTGCTACTCTGAGATTTAACTGGCGGACTTCCGAGCCAATCGCCTCCATTTTTTGTGGAATGTGGCTTCCAGCTTACCCATCGAGTTTTGAAGGTCGTGTTTCATGCTGTAAAGATCGTTTTTTGAAGGTAAGTTCTTTAAGATGGTTTTTACGTCAGCATCAAATGTTATATCTGACGAGGTGTGCGAGATTTCTGAGGCTGAGGGACTTATGGGTTGCGGTTCAGTTTCCGCCATTACGTTAGTCGTGGTCGCGGCCTCCTCCTCGCGGTTCAAGTTTTCCTTAAAATATCGGGTCAGCGCTCCCGATTTGGTAGTGGGAGTTTTCCCGGGGTGTCCGTGAGGCGGACCCTGCTTCTTGTGGTTGCCCATATCTGTATTAAGTCTCCGATTGATAGGGATTGGAGTCCGGGTCCGCAGGAGCTATTCTAGTGTGCGTCCATACAGCTCCGTGGTCGGCCACGCCCCGACTTAGCCGTTTTTATACCAGGAAGGGACCGACTGCACAGCCCAAATCTATGGAACTATTTTGGGCAAGAAAAGGTGCTTGCGGTCGGTCATAAAAGGACTTCCGTGTAACTTTTTATTTACTGAAGGGATTGGTATGATTTTTGAGAGTGTTTATGTTTAAAGTATGCTGAGTCTGAATATGTGATTTTTATGTGGATGCGATGTATGGTTTTAAAGTTATGAAAGTTGTGTAAAAGTATATTTTAAACTGTATGCATAATGGGATTATGTGTCACACTAAGGGGAGGGGATGTGTGGGATGTAACATCTATGTCATTGGTTCTTTTATGCCTCCCCCTGGGTGTGGCCTGTATGTGTGAGTTGGAAATAAAAGCCAGGCTGGATGAGCCAGTCCAGAGTTCCTGTTTAACCCTCAAAATGAAGTGTCGTCTCGTTCTTGGGGGGAATTGGATTGTATGCTGACTGCCAGGAGTGTAAGCAGATTGTATGCTTTTCTTGTTCAGCTGTTCCAGTTCGGAGTGTTATCTTGTATCCAGTTCGGGAGTTTGGTGTTCTGCAGTAGCTGTGCCTGTCTCTCAGAAAGGGGCATATCGCCTAAACGGATTTTAACCCCTTGTCTGCTGAAATGGTCCGTTACATAAGGTATGCGTCCTTGAGATCTAGACGCGTGAACCAGTCGTTGTCTCTAAGTAAGTCTCGTAAGAGATGGATACCTTCCATCTTGAAGTGGCGATATACCACGTAGGAATTCAGCTCCCTGAGGTTGATGACGGGTCGGAATTCTCCTGTCTTTTTCCTGACCAGGAAAATATTGCTGTAAAACCCAGAGGGATCCGGAGCCGGTTGGATGGCACCCTTGGAATGTAAGTCCTGAAGTTTCGTGTCTATCACGCCAGCATCTGCTTGAGATAGTTGAATCGGGCGAGGTGGAGTCTGTTGGAGCGGCGTCGTCTCGAATTCTATTTGATAGCCCCGTACCGTCCGCAGTATCCATGTGTCTGAGGATAGGTCTGCCCAATTCTAGAAAAAAAGAGAAACACGTCCTGCGATATGGCAGGGGGTTAGAGATAGGATAGAATGGTGACTTACCGTTGGAGAATCTCGCTCTGGAGCGTCCTCGACTGCCACGGTAACGGTCCGATCCCCTAAATTGGTGGAATCGATGGCGGACAGATGAGTCCATGTAGAATGGCTGTGTCCTGGTAGTGCGGGGCCCGGATGGCCAAAAACGGCTGGCGGCACGGCCCCTCTGCCCACCAGCCCTTCCAAAAACACCTCGAGCATGGAATGCTTTTCACATGGACGTTTGTGCCTTATTGAGGGATGTAAAGATATTCACCCTCTTATTGAGCTCAGTAAGGAAGGCCTCTCCAAACAGTTTGCCCTGTGCCAAAGGGCCTAATTCCTTATCCCCCAGTTCGATAAGCTTGTCATCAATCCTGAATAGTGCTGCTCGGCGCCTCTCCGAAGAGAGGGCCACCTCTGTGCCCACTCTCGGGTATCTCATGCCCACTCACGCACCATATCTGGGGTGAAATTATCAGCCCTTTCATAGGCATCATCTGCCATATCCATAATTCTTGCCAATGGACCGATAGCATCCAATAGTTTATCTTGGGCTCCCTTGAAGCCACGTTCCACTGCCTTGCATGGGTCCCGACCCCCCCGGGACATAAACGTTGTCATAAGCGGATCGAACTCAGGAGTATGTGCTACCTTGTCCAGTAGGCTTGGGCGAGGACATTCCGATCTCATGCATTTTCTCACTTCCTTATCGAGAGACTTACGGAGCCAGAAGTGCATGAATCTGGACAAGTGTTCGGGTGGTGTCCATTCTTCCGAATGGGTATGGAGAATGTTCCTTGGGTCGAACATTCGGTGGCCAGAGTTGTCCAGAAATATTTCTGAACCCTCTTGTGTAGCATCTACAGATGTGGCCATAGAATCCTGAGGCTCACCCAGGGTCTGTTCCCTTGCCAGATAAGGGTCTGAATTGGCAGCGGAGTCCCAGTCAGATTCCTTCTGGTCGGAGGCAGCCGCCTGCCATTCGTCCACCACCGCTAGTGTGTGTGACGGTCCTGCATCCTCTTCTTCCGAGGAGGCTTGAGCAGGTTTTTTAGATGACCTGCTCGTGTCTCTACTGCGTTTAGCAGGAGCTTTTCCTTTGGACTTACGGGGTCCCATGGCTTCGCCTTTCCAATGGCGCTTAGGGGGGGCGGGAGCGTTCCCTGGAGGAATCGGAGTCCTCAGAATCTGCCCCATTGTGTGCCTGTCTTGGAGTGGGCTTAGCTGTCTCTTGTTCCATTTGGAATGACTTAGCAAAGGCCTTTTCCATGGACGCAGCTACTGCTGCTGCAATCATTGCCTGGAGGTCTGAGGGATTTTGTGACTCTTCCATGATCACTTAAACTCGGGGCTCACCCGGTAATTATGTGTGAGGGCACTTGTGGCACAAAAACTTGGAGAGGCCTGGGGACCAGGGGGTGGTATAAATTTAGGTATGGTTAACCTGAGAGGATTAAGTGACTGGTAGGTCAAATGAGATAGTGAGCGCTGTCACCGGGGCTCACCCAGGAATTCAGAATCCTGCATAAACACGTCCGTTCAGCAGCACATAAATGGGGGCTCACCCCTGCCTGAATAAGGATACACCAACTGGCTTAAACCGACCCCAAGTGCCAAGCACTAACCTTATACTGGTCCCACAATGAGCGGAGAAAGAAAACCTGGCTTCAGGATAATATTCCAGAGCAGAATGAGCAGGAGTCTGCAACTGAGCAGTATCAGCCATTTTAAAATGGCCGCCTAAGTACAGTTGAAATGGGAGGTTTTTGTACCTCCCCTAGGAAAAGGCGGCAAAAAAGGGGTTTAAACGAATTCAGTGCGTTCGCGCGCACAAATTAGTCGAACGCGCATCAATAGAAGGTGTGGGCGTTCGGCTCTTGAAACGAACACGAACGTCTAATACAAGGCATTCGCAGGAAATTCGCCGAACACTGGGCTTTCGGCAAAAGAAACGAACGCAAGCGTCCAATACAAGGCGTTTGTGGGAAATCTGCCGAAAGCTAGGCGTTCGGCAGAAGAAACGAATTCAGATAAAGAGCGGGAATTACCGTGAGGACTAACTGACACTGGGAATTAGAGGTGAAGATGGCGAAAAAGCCGGTAAGACCTCCAATAAAGGGAAGGGATATAATAGAAGTTCCCAGGGTCAGGGGAAGAAACCCAGGATAGAGGGAAAGACCCCACAGGAATATAGGAAATAATCAGTAATATAGTAATAGTAACAGTAGTTTGTAAAATGGAAATGAAATACAGTAATAATACAAGGACAGAGAGGATAAACCAAATCTGTACGTATCTTGTGATGGAGCAGCAAAGAAAGAGGAAATGATGTCATACGTTACACCTCTTATACTCTATACTGCATTGTGATTGGTTCTCAGTTATGTCACTCTTTTTCTTTGCTGCTATGGAGTTAGTAAAGATTGATTATGCAAAATACGAAGCCTCCTGTCATGTGATAAAATTCAGTTAACCCCTTACACAAAGGATAATTGGAACTCCTGACAAATTTCTGGTGGTGTTATGCCATTTACTGACCAAACTCTTGATAGCCTGAAAGGATAGCCTTACTCTATTGGGAAGATAAACCAGAGGTTCCCAACCCTCAAGTACCCCCTATCAGTTCAGGATTTAGGGATTACCCTGTTGTGTCTAAAGTGTTTTTTTCCCCCTTTTTCTAAAAAAACACCTTAGACACCACAGGGTAATCCCTAAATCCTGGACTGTTAGGGGGTACTTGAGGACTGGGTTGGGAACTAATGACGTAAAGGAAGATTATCCTTTAAAAATTAAGGACAAAAAAGCGAAAGGCAGAGATCTTAGATCCAACATCTGGTGTAGGAATGAGGACACCTAACTTTCGCACTTCCCATAAATTAAAAAAAATAAAAACTTGTCTCTCCAACTGAAAACTTTCCTATTTCCCCACAATTCTCATTTATACCTGCATTCACAATTCCTAGGATATATCTCCAAGTCTAAAATAAATTCTACACAAAGAAGCTGGTTTTATTTCATTTGAATTAATTTTACTAAAAACATCTGGATAAAAAGGCTGGTCAGATTTCAACTATTATAAACTCTGATTTAGTGATATCTAGTTATATAAATTCCTTACTGCAGGAGGAATATTTACTGGTAATTTGTAAAAAACAAAAACAAAAAAAACCTACCTGAAATTAGGGATAATAGTTTAATTAGGAAAGTTAAAATCCGGTTAGAATTATTCTTATTGGATGAGAACGAATGGTTAACTGGTCTGAGAACTATTGTATTTGTCATTGCAATATAATAAAAAAAAAAGTGTATTTTGGGAGAATTGTAGCCAACGTTTATTGCTTTACGCTGTGCTGATGCGAAGAGTCCTGTACTAAGAAAGGTTTAGCAAGCTGATTTCAAGAGAGTGTCCGGTCGTAAAACTGTTGAAGTTTGCATCTATCTGCATATGTTACTATTGAACAGTGGTTCAATTTTTAGGGGGGGGGGCACATTCAACCCCGCCCTCGCCGCAGTTTGACCCCGCCCCTGCCGCATGTTAAGCCCCACCCCTGACAAAATATGTTTTTTTTTATTTTATAATCCCTGGTGGAGGATTCATTATTTTCCACCAGGGATTATTAAAAAAAAAACAAAAAAAACACATTTCCTTTGATACAGTGCCATAGTTGCCAACATTTGAAAAAAAATTCCAAGGACATTTTGCAGCACAGCTATCTATTACTGTCTGTGTATAATATCCCTGGACAGTCAGTGCTCTCTGTATAATACAGGGTTGTGTGTATAATAAATTGGGACAGTCAGTGCAACCTGTAACGGACACCTTCCATTGATGGACACTTCCTAGCTTTCACCGAGGACCACAAGCACCGCACTGGACACCACAACCACCGCAGACTCCACAACCGCCGTAGCTGAACTGGAGCCGCGCCGTCTTCCGTCCAGCCTGGAATGAACCTCCAGCATTCAGGACCGTGTGGGGAAGACCTCTCCTCCAGGAGAGGGTATCAGGAACAAGAACTAAGTGATAAAAGCTCAAGGGAGTATGCAGAGCATAGCAATCCCCAGTGTGATATAGCAGTTCCCTCGAATAACAAGACAAGGCTACAAATTGAGGGTCAAGAAGAACTCTGGTTTAATTACACACACTCTGCTTTTATGCAATTCTCCCCTGCAAGGGAGACGCCCACATCCAATTAAACATTACCCACTCACACAATGGTTACCTCCCACAGATTCCCTCCCCTTAGCCTGAGAGGTAACCCAATTATAACGTACAATTTAAACATACATTTTTATAACGATACATTCAATCTTCATAAAAGAAGAGTTAGCTGGAAGTCCTTTATGACCGACCGCAAGCACATTTTCATGCCCAAAACAGTTCCACAGATTCAGGCTGTGCGGTCGGTCTATTTCTGCCCTGAAAAGTTATATGTCCCATCCGAAGGCGGCGTTCGAATCGTCAAACTCACTTTGACTTTTGTCGAAGTGAAACCGGGGTTGTTTGCGTGGTGTTATATTGTCTACCAGAGGTCTGTTTTACACCCAGAAATGACAAACGTGTGTTCGATTCTTCGAATGGGACTTAGTCTCCAGCCGCAATGTCGAAGGTACAGCTCACCACGTTCAACTGGATTAAAATGGCCACCACTTTGACTGCATTAAAAGTGCCAGTTTAAAAGTTGGAACACTGCTCCCATGTATTTAATGTCTCAAAGGGGGAGATGGAGATGGAGATGGAGATGGAGATGGAGATGGAGATGGAGATGGAGATGGAGATGGAGATGGAGATGGAGATGGAGATGGAGATGGAGATGGAGATGGAGATGGAGATGGAGATGGAGATGGAGATGGAGATGGAGATGGAGATGGAGATGGAGATGGAGATGGAGATGGAGATGGAGATGGAGATGGAGATGGAGATGGAGATGGAGATGGAGATGGAGATGGAGATGGAGATGGAGATGGAGATGGAGATGGAGATGGAGATGGAGATGGAGATGGAGATGGAGATGGAGATGGAGATGGAGATGGAGATGGAGATGGAGATGGAGATGGAGATGGAGATGGAGATGGAGATGGAGATGGAGATGGAGATGGAGATGGAGATGGAGATGGAGATGGAGATGGAGATGGAGATGGAGATGGAGATGGAGATGGAGATGGAGATGGAGATGGAGATGGAGATGGAGATGGAGATGGAGATGGAGATGGAGATGGAGATGGAGATGGAGATGGAGATGGAGATGGAGATGGAGATGGAGATGGAGATGGAGATGGAGATGGAGATGGAGATGGAGATGGAGATGGAGATGGAGATGGAGATGGAGATGGAGATGGAGATGGAGATGGAGATGGAGATGGAGATGGAGATGGAGATGGAGATGGAGATGGAGATGGAGATGGAGATGGAGATGGAGATGGAGATGGAGATGGAGATGGAGATGGAGATGGAGATGGAGATGGAGATGGAGATGGAGATGGAGATGGAGATGGAGATGGAGATGGAGATGGAGATGGAGATGGAGATGGAGATGGAGATGGAGATGGAGATGGAGATGGAGATGGAGATGGAGATGGAGATGGAGATGGAGATGGAGATGGAGATGGAGATGGAGATGGAGATGGAGATGGAGATGGAGATGGAGATGGAGATGGAGATGGAGATGGAGATGGAGATGGAGATGGAGATGGAGATGGAGATGGAGATGGAGATGGAGATGGAGATGGAGATGGAGATGGAGATGGAGATGGAGATGGAGATGGAGATGGAGATGGAGATGGAGATGGAGATGGAGATGGAGATGGAGATGGAGATGGAGATGGAGATGGAGATGGAGATGGAGATGGAGATGGAGATGGAGATGGAGATGGAGATGGAGATGGAGATGGAGATGGAGATGGAGATGGAGATGGAGATGGAGATGGAGATGGAGATGGAGATGGAGATGGAGATGGAGATGGAGATGGAGATGGAGATGGAGATGGAGATGGAGATGGAGATGGAGATGGAGATGGAGATGGAGATGGAGATGGAGATGGAGATGGAGATGGAGATGGAGATGGAGATGGAGATGGAGATGGAGATGGAGATGGAGATGGAGATGGAGATGGAGATGGAGATGGAGATGGAGATGGAGATGGAGATGGAGATGGAGATGGAGATGGAGATGGAGATGGAGATGGAGATGGAGATGGAGATGGAGATGGAGATGGAGATGGAGATGGAGATGGAGATGGAGATGGAGATGGAGATGGAGATGGAGATGGAGATGGAGATGGAGATGGAGATGGAGATGGAGATGGAGATGGAGATGGAGATGGAGATGGAGATGGAGATGGAGATGGAGATGGAGATGGAGATGGAGATGGAGATGGAGATGGAGATGGAGATGGAGATGGAGATGGAGATGGAGATGGAGATGGAGATGGAGATGGAGATGGAGATGGAGATGGAGATGGAGATGGAGATGGAGATGGAGATGGAGATGGAGATGGAGATGGAGATGGAGATGGAGATGGAGATGGAGATGGAGATGGAGATGGAGATGGAGATGGAGATGGAGATGGAGATGGAGATGGAGATGGAGATGGAGATGGAGATGGAGATGGAGATGGAGATGGAGATGGAGATGGAGATGGAGATGGAGATGGAGATGGAGATGGAGATGGAGATGGAGATGGAGATGGAGATGGAGATGGAGATGGAGATGGAGATGGAGATGGAGATGGAGATGGAGATGGAGATGGAGATGGAGATGGAGATGGAGATGGAGATGGAGATGGAGATGGAGATGGAGATGGAGATGGAGATGGAGATGGAGATGGAGATGGAGATGGAGATGGAGATGGAGATGGAGATGGAGATGGAGATGGAGATGGAGATGGAGATGGAGATGGAGATGGAGATGGAGATGGAGATGGAGATGGAGATGGAGATGGAGATGGAGATGGAGATGGAGATGGAGATGGAGATGGAGATGGAGATGGAGATGGAGATGGAGATGGAGATGGAGATGGAGATGGAGATGGAGATGGAGATGGAGATGGAGATGGAGATGGAGATGGAGATGGAGATGGAGATGGAGATGGAGATGGAGATGGAGATGGAGATGGAGATGGAGATGGAGATGGAGATGGAGATGGAGATGGAGATGGAGATGGAGATGGAGATGGAGATGGAGATGGAGATGGAGATGGAGATGGAGATGGAGATGGAGATGGAGATGGAGATGGAGATGGAGATGGAGATGGAGATGGAGATGGAGATGGAGATGGAGATGGAGATGGAGATGGAGATGGAGATGGAGATGGAGATGGAGATGGAGATGGAGATGGAGATGGAGATGGAGATGGAGATGGAGATGGAGATGGAGATGGAGATGGAGATGGAGATGGAGATGGAGATGGAGATGGAGATGGAGATGGAGATGGAGATGGAGATGGAGATGGAGATGGAGATGGAGATGGAGATGGAGATGGAGATGGAGATGGAGATGGAGATGGAGATGGAGATGGAGATGGAGATGGAGATGGAGATGGAGATGGAGATGGAGATGGAGATGGAGATGGAGATGGAGATGGAGATGGAGATGGAGATGGAGATGGAGATGGAGATGGAGATGGAGATGGAGATGGAGATGGAGATGGAGATGGAGATGGAGATGGAGATGGAGATGGAGATGGAGATGGAGATGGAGATGGAGATGGAGATGGAGATGGAGATGGAGATGGAGATGGAGATGGAGATGGAGATGGAGATGGAGATGGAGATGGAGATGGAGATGGAGATGGAGATGGAGATGGAGATGGAGATGGAGATGGAGATGGAGATGGAGATGGAGATGGAGATGGAGATGGAGATGGAGATGGAGATGGAGATGGAGATGGAGATGGAGATGGAGATGGAGATGGAGATGGAGATGGAGATGGAGATGGAGATGGAGATGGAGATGGAGATGGAGATGGAGATGGAGATGGAGATGGAGATGGAGATGGAGATGGAGATGGAGATGGAGATGGAGATGGAGATGGAGATGGAGATGGAGATGGAGATGGAGATGGAGATGGAGATGGAGATGGAGATGGAGATGGAGATGGAGATGGAGATGGAGATGGAGATGGAGATGGAGATGGAGATGGAGATGGAGATGGAGATGGAGATGGAGATGGAGATGGAGATGGAGATGGAGATGGAGATGGAGATGGAGATGGAGATGGAGATGGAGATGGAGATGGAGATGGAGATGGAGATGGAGATGGAGATGGAGATGGAGATGGAGATGGAGATGGAGATGGAGATGGAGATGGAGATGGAGATGGAGATGGAGATGGAGATGGAGATGGAGATGGAGATGGAGATGGAGATGGAGATGGAGATGGAGATGGAGATGGAGATGGAGATGGAGATGGAGATGGAGATGGAGATGGAGATGGAGATGGAGATGGAGATGGAGATGGAGATGGAGATGGAGATGGAGATGGAGATGGAGATGGAGATGGAGATGGAGATGGAGATGGAGATGGAGATGGAGATGGAGATGGAGATGGAGATGGAGATGGAGATGGAGATGGAGATGGAGATGGAGATGGAGATGGAGATGGAGATGGAGATGGAGATGGAGATGGAGATGGAGATGGAGATGGAGATGGAGATGGAGATGGAGATGGAGATGGAGATGGAGATGGAGATGGAGATGGAGATGGAGATGGAGATGGAGATGGAGATGGAGATGGAGATGGAGATGGAGATGGAGATGGAGATGGAGATGGAGATGGAGATGGAGATGGAGATGGAGATGGAGATGGAGATGGAGATGGAGATGGAGATGGAGATGGAGATGGAGATGGAGATGGAGATGGAGATGGAGATGGAGATGGAGATGGAGATGGAGATGGAGATGGAGATGGAGATGGAGATGGAGATGGAGATGGAGATGGAGATGGAGATGGAGATGGAGATGGAGATGGAGATGGAGATGGAGATGGAGATGGAGATGGAGATGGAGATGGAGATGGAGATGGAGATGGAGATGGAGATGGAGATGGAGATGGAGATGGAGATGGAGATGGAGATGGAGATGGAGATGGAGATGGAGATGGAGATGGAGATGGAGATGGAGATGGAGATGGAGATGGAGATGGAGATGGAGATGGAGATGGAGATGGAGATGGAGATGGAGATGGAGATGGAGATGGAGATGGAGATGGAGATGGAGATGGAGATGGAGATGGAGATGGAGATGGAGATGGAGATGGAGATGGAGATGGAGATGGAGATGGAGATGGAGATGGAGATGGAGATGGAGATGGAGATGGAGATGGAGATGGAGATGGAGATGGAGATGGAGATGGAGATGGAGATGGAGATGGAGATGGAGATGGAGATGGAGATGGAGATGGAGATGGAGATGGAGATGGAGATGGAGATGGAGATGGAGATGGAGATGGAGATGGAGATGGAGATGGAGATGGAGATGGAGATGGAGATGGAGATGGAGATGGAGATGGAGATGGAGATGGAGATGGAGATGGAGATGGAGATGGAGATGGAGATGGAGATGGAGATGGAGATGGAGATGGAGATGGAGATGGAGATGGAGATGGAGATGGAGATGGAGATGGAGATGGAGATGGAGATGGAGATGGAGATGGAGATGGAGATGGAGATGGAGATGGAGATGGAGATGGAGATGGAGATGGAGATGGAGATGGAGATGGAGATGGAGATGGAGATGGAGATGGAGATGGAGATGGAGATGGAGATGGAGATGGAGATGGAGATGGAGATGGAGATGGAGATGGAGATGGAGATGGAGATGGAGATGGAGATGGAGATGGAGATGGAGATGGAGATGGAGATGGAGATGGAGATGGAGATGGAGATGGAGATGGAGATGGAGATGGAGATGGAGATGGAGATGGAGATGGAGATGGAGATGGAGATGGAGATGGAGATGGAGATGGAGATGGAGATGGAGATGGAGATGGAGATGGAGATGGAGATGGAGATGGAGATGGAGATGGAGATGGAGATGGAGATGGAGATGGAGATGGAGATGGAGATGGAGATGGAGATGGAGATGGAGATGGAGATGGAGATGGAGATGGAGATGGAGATGGAGATGGAGATGGAGATGGAGATGGAGATGGAGATGGAGATGGAGATGGAGATGGAGATGGAGATGGAGATGGAGATGGAGATGGAGATGGAGATGGAGATGGAGATGGAGATGGAGATGGAGATGGAGATGGAGATGGAGATGGAGATGGAGATGGAGATGGAGATGGAGATGGAGATGGAGATGGAGATGGAGATGGAGATGGAGATGGAGATGGAGATGGAGATGGAGATGGAGATGGAGATGGAGATGGAGATGGAGATGGAGATGGAGATGGAGATGGAGATGGAGATGGAGATGGAGATGGAGATGGAGATGGAGATGGAGATGGAGATGGAGATGGAGATGGAGATGGAGATGGAGATGGAGATGGAGATGGAGATGGAGATGGAGATGGAGATGGAGATGGAGATGGAGATGGAGATGGAGATGGAGATGGAGATGGAGATGGAGATGGAGATGGAGATGGAGATGGAGATGGAGATGGAGATGGAGATGGAGATGGAGATGGAGATGGAGATGGAGATGGAGATGGAGATGGAGATGGAGATGGAGATGGAGATGGAGATGGAGATGGAGATGGAGATGGAGATGGAGATGGAGATGGAGATGGAGATGGAGATGGAGATGGAGATGGAGATGGAGATGGAGATGGAGATGGAGATGGAGATGGAGATGGAGATGGAGATGGAGATGGAGATGGAGATGGAGATGGAGATGGAGATGGAGATGGAGATGGAGATGGAGATGGAGATGGAGATGGAGATGGAGATGGAGATGGAGATGGAGATGGAGATGGAGATGGAGATGGAGATGGAGATGGAGATGGAGATGGAGATGGAGATGGAGATGGAGATGGAGATGGAGATGGAGATGGAGATGGAGATGGAGATGGAGATGGAGATGGAGATGGAGATGGAGATGGAGATGGAGATGGAGATGGAGATGGAGATGGAGATGGAGATGGAGATGGAGATGGAGATGGAGATGGAGATGGAGATGGAGATGGAGATGGAGATGGAGATGGAGATGGAGATGGAGATGGAGATGGAGATGGAGATGGAGATGGAGATGGAGATGGAGATGGAGATGGAGATGGAGATGGAGATGGAGATGGAGATGGAGATGGAGATGGAGATGGAGATGGAGATGGAGATGGAGATGGAGATGGAGATGGAGATGGAGATGGAGATGGAGATGGAGATGGAGATGGAGATGGAGATGGAGATGGAGATGGAGATGGAGATGGAGATGGAGATGGAGATGGAGATGGAGATGGAGATGGAGATGGAGATGGAGATGGAGATGGAGATGGAGATGGAGATGGAGATGGAGATGGAGATGGAGATGGAGATGGAGATGGAGATGGAGATGGAGATGGAGATGGAGATGGAGATGGAGATGGAGATGGAGATGGAGATGGAGATGGAGATGGAGATGGAGATGGAGATGGAGATGGAGATGGAGATGGAGATGGAGATGGAGATGGAGATGGAGATGGAGATGGAGATGGAGATGGAGATGGAGATGGAGATGGAGATGGAGATGGAGATGGAGATGGAGATGGAGATGGAGATGGAGATGGAGATGGAGATGGAGATGGAGATGGAGATGGAGATGGAGATGGAGATGGAGATGGAGATGGAGATGGAGATGGAGATGGAGATGGAGATGGAGATGGAGATGGAGATGGAGATGGAGATGGAGATGGAGATGGAGATGGAGATGGAGATGGAGATGGAGATGGAGATGGAGATGGAGATGGAGATGGAGATGGAGATGGAGATGGAGATGGAGATGGAGATGGAGATGGAGATGGAGATGGAGATGGAGATGGAGATGGAGATGGAGATGGAGATGGAGATGGAGATGGAGATGGAGATGGAGATGGAGATGGAGATGGAGATGGAGATGGAGATGGAGATGGAGATGGAGATGGAGATGGAGATGGAGATGGAGATGGAGATGGAGATGGAGATGGAGATGGAGATGGAGATGGAGATGGAGATGGAGATGGAGATGGAGATGGAGATGGAGATGGAGATGGAGATGGAGATGGAGATGGAGATGGAGATGGAGATGGAGATGGAGATGGAGATGGAGATGGAGATGGAGATGGAGATGGAGATGGAGATGGAGATGGAGATGGAGATGGAGATGGAGATGGAGATGGAGATGGAGATGGAGATGGAGATGGAGATGGAGATGGAGATGGAGATGGAGATGGAGATGGAGATGGAGATGGAGATGGAGATGGAGATGGAGATGGAGATGGAGATGGAGATGGAGATGGAGATGGAGATGGAGATGGAGATGGAGATGGAGATGGAGATGGAGATGGAGATGGAGATGGAGATGGAGATGGAGATGGAGATGGAGATGGAGATGGAGATGGAGATGGAGATGGAGATGGAGATGGAGATGGAGATGGAGATGGAGATGGAGATGGAGATGGAGATGGAGATGGAGATGGAGATGGAGATGGAGATGGAGATGGAGATGGAGATGGAGATGGAGATGGAGATGGAGATGGAGATGGAGATGGAGATGGAGATGGAGATGGAGATGGAGATGGAGATGGAGATGGAGATGGAGATGGAGATGGAGATGGAGATGGAGATGGAGATGGAGATGGAGATGGAGATGGAGATGGAGATGGAGATGGAGATGGAGATGGAGATGGAGATGGAGATGGAGATGGAGATGGAGATGGAGATGGAGATGGAGATGGAGATGGAGATGGAGATGGAGATGGAGATGGAGATGGAGATGGAGATGGAGATGGAGATGGAGATGGAGATGGAGATGGAGATGGAGATGGAGATGGAGATGGAGATGGAGATGGAGATGGAGATGGAGATGGAGATGGAGATGGAGATGGAGATGGAGATGGAGATGGAGATGGAGATGGAGATGGAGATGGAGATGGAGATGGAGATGGAGATGGAGATGGAGATGGAGATGGAGATGGAGATGGAGATGGAGATGGAGATGGAGATGGAGATGGAGATGGAGATGGAGATGGAGATGGAGATGGAGATGGAGATGGAGATGGAGATGGAGATGGAGATGGAGATGGAGATGGAGATGGAGATGGAGATGGAGATGGAGATGGAGATGGAGATGGAGATGGAGATGGAGATGGAGATGGAGATGGAGATGGAGATGGAGATGGAGATGGAGATGGAGATGGAGATGGAGATGGAGATGGAGATGGAGATGGAGATGGAGATGGAGATGGAGATGGAGATGGAGATGGAGATGGAGATGGAGATGGAGATGGAGATGGAGATGGAGATGGAGATGGAGATGGAGATGGAGATGGAGATGGAGATGGAGATGGAGATGGAGATGGAGATGGAGATGGAGATGGAGATGGAGATGGAGATGGAGATGGAGATGGAGATGGAGATGGAGATGGAGATGGAGATGGAGATGGAGATGGAGATGGAGATGGAGATGGAGATGGAGATGGAGATGGAGATGGAGATGGAGATGGAGATGGAGATGGAGATGGAGATGGAGATGGAGATGGAGATGGAGATGGAGATGGAGATGGAGATGGAGATGGAGATGGAGATGGAGATGGAGATGGAGATGGAGATGGAGATGGAGATGGAGATGGAGATGGAGATGGAGATGGAGATGGAGATGGAGATGGAGATGGAGATGGAGATGGAGATGGAGATGGAGATGGAGATGGAGATGGAGATGGAGATGGAGATGGAGATGGAGATGGAGATGGAGATGGAGATGGAGATGGAGATGGAGATGGAGATGGAGATGGAGATGGAGATGGAGATGGAGATGGAGATGGAGATGGAGATGGAGATGGAGATGGAGATGGAGATGGAGATGGAGATGGAGATGGAGATGGAGATGGAGATGGAGATGGAGATGGAGATGGAGATGGAGATGGAGATGGAGATGGAGATGGAGATGGAGATGGAGATGGAGATGGAGATGGAGATGGAGATGGAGATGGAGATGGAGATGGAGATGGAGATGGAGATGGAGATGGAGATGGAGATGGAGATGGAGATGGAGATGGAGATGGAGATGGAGATGGAGATGGAGATGGAGATGGAGATGGAGATGGAGATGGAGATGGAGATGGAGATGGAGATGGAGATGGAGATGGAGATGGAGATGGAGATGGAGATGGAGATGGAGATGGAGATGGAGATGGAGATGGAGATGGAGATGGAGATGGAGATGGAGATGGAGATGGAGATGGAGATGGAGATGGAGATGGAGATGGAGATGGAGATGGAGATGGAGATGGAGATGGAGATGGAGATGGAGATGGAGATGGAGATGGAGATGGAGATGGAGATGGAGATGGAGATGGAGATGGAGATGGAGATGGAGATGGAGATGGAGATGGAGATGGAGATGGAGATGGAGATGGAGATGGAGATGGAGATGGAGATGGAGATGGAGATGGAGATGGAGATGGAGATGGAGATGGAGATGGAGATGGAGATGGAGATGGAGATGGAGATGGAGATGGAGATGGAGATGGAGATGGAGATGGAGATGGAGATGGAGATGGAGATGGAGATGGAGATGGAGATGGAGATGGAGATGGAGATGGAGATGGAGATGGAGATGGAGATGGAGATGGAGATGGAGATGGAGATGGAGATGGAGATGGAGATGGAGATGGAGATGGAGATGGAGATGGAGATGGAGATGGAGATGGAGATGGAGATGGAGATGGAGATGGAGATGGAGATGGAGATGGAGATGGAGATGGAGATGGAGATGGAGATGGAGATGGAGATGGAGATGGAGATGGAGATGGAGATGGAGATGGAGATGGAGATGGAGATGGAGATGGAGATGGAGATGGAGATGGAGATGGAGATGGAGATGGAGATGGAGATGGAGATGGAGATGGAGATGGAGATGGAGATGGAGATGGAGATGGAGATGGAGATGGAGATGGAGATGGAGATGGAGATGGAGATGGAGATGGAGATGGAGATGGAGATGGAGATGGAGATGGAGATGGAGATGGAGATGGAGATGGAGATGGAGATGGAGATGGAGATGGAGATGGAGATGGAGATGGAGATGGAGATGGAGATGGAGATGGAGATGGAGATGGAGATGGAGATGGAGATGGAGATGGAGATGGAGATGGAGATGGAGATGGAGATGGAGATGGAGATGGAGATGGAGATGGAGATGGAGATGGAGATGGAGATGGAGATGGAGATGGAGATGGAGATGGAGATGGAGATGGAGATGGAGATGGAGATGGAGATGGAGATGGAGATGGAGATGGAGATGGAGATGGAGATGGAGATGGAGATGGAGATGGAGATGGAGATGGAGATGGAGATGGAGATGGAGATGGAGATGGAGATGGAGATGGAGATGGAGATGGAGATGGAGATGGAGATGGAGATGGAGATGGAGATGGAGATGGAGATGGAGATGGAGATGGAGATGGAGATGGAGATGGAGATGGAGATGGAGATGGAGATGGAGATGGAGATGGAGATGGAGATGGAGATGGAGATGGAGATGGAGATGGAGATGGAGATGGAGATGGAGATGGAGATGGAGATGGAGATGGAGATGGAGATGGAGATGGAGATGGAGATGGAGATGGAGATGGAGATGGAGATGGAGATGGAGATGGAGATGGAGATGGAGATGGAGATGGAGATGGAGATGGAGATGGAGATGGAGATGGAGATGGAGATGGAGATGGAGATGGAGATGGAGATGGAGATGGAGATGGAGATGGAGATGGAGATGGAGATGGAGATGGAGATGGAGATGGAGATGGAGATGGAGATGGAGATGGAGATGGAGATGGAGATGGAGATGGAGATGGAGATGGAGATGGAGATGGAGATGGAGATGGAGATGGAGATGGAGATGGAGATGGAGATGGAGATGGAGATGGAGATGGAGATGGAGATGGAGATGGAGATGGAGATGGAGATGGAGATGGAGATGGAGATGGAGATGGAGATGGAGATGGAGATGGAGATGGAGATGGAGATGGAGATGGAGATGGAGATGGAGATGGAGATGGAGATGGAGATGGAGATGGAGATGGAGATGGAGATGGAGATGGAGATGGAGATGGAGATGGAGATGGAGATGGAGATGGAGATGGAGATGGAGATGGAGATGGAGATGGAGATGGAGATGGAGATGGAGATGGAGATGGAGATGGAGATGGAGATGGAGATGGAGATGGAGATGGAGATGGAGATGGAGATGGAGATGGAGATGGAGATGGAGATGGAGATGGAGATGGAGATGGAGATGGAGATGGAGATGGAGATGGAGATGGAGATGGAGATGGAGATGGAGATGGAGATGGAGATGGAGATGGAGATGGAGATGGAGATGGAGATGGAGATGGAGATGGAGATGGAGATGGAGATGGAGATGGAGATGGAGATGGAGATGGAGATGGAGATGGAGATGGAGATGGAGATGGAGATGGAGATGGAGATGGAGATGGAGATGGAGATGGAGATGGAGATGGAGATGGAGATGGAGATGGAGATGGAGATGGAGATGGAGATGGAGATGGAGATGGAGATGGAGATGGAGATGGAGATGGAGATGGAGATGGAGATGGAGATGGAGATGGAGATGGAGATGGAGATGGAGATGGAGATGGAGATGGAGATGGAGATGGAGATGGAGATGGAGATGGAGATGGAGATGGAGATGGAGATGGAGATGGCCTACCTGTTGCTGTGGGTCAGCATCTTCTGGTCTTTGCAGCAGCAGCATGGGCTGCTGCTTAACAGCAGTGGGGCCTGTGCTGGGGAGCCTGTCAGTGCTCTTTCCTGCATTCCCTCGGGCTGTTAGAGCCTGAGGGAATAGAATCTAAACACATGGCCAGCAGATTGCTTGCATTTGGGGTGGCACAGCATGATGTAGGGGGGCCATGGCACCACTCTGCCCACCCCCCCTAGCGACGCCACTGCTATTGAACTATATGAAAACTGGTAAACTGCTGTATTGTATATTTGTTATATCTAAATATTCACTGATTGTCATACATGTTACATTGTCACAATAAACTAAATTTTTATAGTTGGTTTGTAATGTGTGAAATACAAATCGTCTAATAAAGTCTACTCCAGGGTCTATAAGCTTTAAAATAGTGAGTAGCTCTTAGCATTAAATTAAGGGGAACAGTGCCAATATATCAATTCGATAATGTTAAGATCATCACCATATAAATATCCTCACATTGTCTAGTGGAAGGCAAGCAGGATCCCTGGTGGTTTAGTATTGTGTTCGGCACCAATATCAGATGCAGACCACTTTAACAGTTCCCAGTGCTCCATCAATGACCAAGAGCACTAGGGAGCTCTTGAGTAGCTGAAGGAGGTGCAGACCACAAATGCTCCCTCAATGAAGTGAGGGGGCTCAGCCAGGTGATGTACTCGTGGTTCAAGAAGTCAGGGAGAAAGAGTTCCAGGGCCAAACAGGACCCCACCAGCCCATGTCCAAACCCTAGGTGGAAGTCTTAAGGTTAATACAGTTCTGGTGGGAAGAGTAGCCGCAGTGGTCACACAAGGTATCTGCCAAACACAAACAAGATCAGATACTCCCTTTGAGTGGCTAGTCCACACGACCCACATACAATGAAGGATGAACTTTTAGTTCAAGTTCTGAACATATGGAGCGCTCAGAACATCTAGTACCTATGAGAAGTGTGAAGCCAGAAGCCACCAATACAATAATGAAAATAAGTAGGAAGTCACTTTATTTGCTTTTAATTAAGCAGTCCTGTCAACATGCATACAAATGGGTTGTTACATTGTTTTATTATAACTGCCCCTTATATTTAAGATACAGTATTTACACTAACCAAGCCAGGTAACTTCTTTCAACTGTACTTTGTTTCGCAAGAAGCCATTTGGACTAGGCAGACAAGCTATAGCTACAGGGTCTGCAATGTCGTACAGGTGAGCAATAGGAGGTGCCAAGCTTGAGTTGTAAAGCTATTTGGTGAACACAAGGCATTGTAACTCAGAACATGGTGCTGCATATTCAGAAACTAGAACCTTCATCTTAGTGCAGGGATGAGAAAAAAATATACTATCATTTGGTCCACCCATGCTGTGTGCAATATATGCATTGAAAGACTGCTTCAACTGGAGAGTGTCTATTAAACAGAAAGGTAAGGGAGTCATGGTAACTTGTGTGTCTCTAGGAGGACATCCAGCTCAGAGCTAAGCTCCCGTGAGTTTCCCCGGGGGCATAAAGCCAGCATCACCAAGCATCTTCAGTGACACATCATCATCAGGTTTTATCACCAGCTTTGTAATACTACCATGATAGAGAGGCAGTCGGAGCCAAGCTTCCGGTGGGAGTTGTAGTGCCCTGTAGATGAAGATATACATTTTGTCAGTATATGGAAGGCATAAGACAATTTTGTACAATATAGGTCTTGAGGTGTTATTTTTAATGCTGTAAAGCAGGATTCCCCAAACTCTGGCCCCCCAGATGTTGCTCAACTACAACCAGGGCCAGGCAAGGTGTGCGGTTTCTGCTCCCCAGCTTAATGACACTGCGGCCGGAATATGACGTCATATTCCAGCCGCGGAATCATTAAGTAGCACGCGAGGGCGGGGGGAGCAGAGAAAGCACAGCTCCCCCAGTGGACGCCATCACAGCTCCCCCTGCGGCCACCAGCGCAGACTGCTGTCTGCCCTGCACAACCCCTGGTCGCCCACAGGTAGTAGTAATGTGTGTCAGTGTGTCTGTCATTAGTGTTTTTTTTATTCACTTTTCCCCACGCCATGCTCGTCTCCCCTCCACTGGCACTGCCTCTATGGCTGAGATCATCAAGCTTGATGATCTCAGCCAATCCAATGCTTTGCCATAGGATTAGCTGCAAAAAGCTACACCAATCATCATCTCCTCATAGAGATGCATTGAATCACTGTATCTCTATGTGGAATGTTCAGTGCCTCCAGAGCGTGGAGGCCCTTAATGTAGAAACACAGGAAGCACCCCTAGTGACCGTCTGAGTGATTGTCACTTTGAAGCAATGCAAACACTGCCTTTTCTCTGAAAGGTCAGTTTATACATTAAAAAGCCGGCAGGGACAGGCTATAGACACCAGTACCACTACAATAAGCTGTGTGCGCGTTTGCTAGTGAGTGAGCTTGCTTGTATGTGAGCTTGTGTTTTTAATGTCAATGAGATCATTTATATCAATGAGCTTGTCTGTCTGCATGCGAGTATGCTTACTGTATAATTAAACAGTTACTCTGAAAGGACCAATATTTTATATTAGAAAAGAATCTCTCGACATAACCTTACATGGCGCAATGATTTATGGAGCTGGCATAAATTTTTTTCCAGGGCAGCTGTGTATCCCCAGCCGGCCCTGACTACAACTCTTATGATTCTATGAATTAAATCGTCTGAGAATCATGGGAGTTGTAGTTCAGCAACATCTGGAGGGCTGGCGTTTACGGAAGCCTGCTGTAAAGGCTGTCAGATTAGTACAGGCCATCCAATTACCACAAGATTTGATAACATTTGGATGAAAACCTGTTAAATAAGCAGCAAAGTTCATTATAGTAAAAATGGCACACAATTTTACAATACTGGATTCTCATTTCAATTTTGTATAGTTGTTCTGGGTTTAGTGTACTCCATTTACTTTGTTAAATAAGGGTGTTTAAAGAAAAACAAAAAATGCAGGTTAGGAATAGAGGGCCTGGAAGATACCTGTGGTGACCACAGAGGATTTAGAATGATAAGTGGAAGCAGTTTACCTGCATACAAAGTAGCGGATCACATTATCATGGCAGACTATTATTTCATAACTGTATTTTGTTTGTTCTGGATCTGCACGGAGGATGTACTTCCTGAATGCAGCCTCAATGCGTGGGCCATCTTTAAAATACTAAGATGGAGACAACGACCAGGGTTAAAAGCAGAAACAGAATGCACACCAGAAACGCTTTAAAAATAGAGTCACCACTAGATATAGCTTACTGAAAGATCTGGTATCCACAGGAACTGGTCGGATTGGAGGTCCTTCGTGAAGCAGACTGGAGCTGCACATTTTAATATCTATAAGAAGATTAAAGAAAGCCAAACCACCAACAAAACAGCTCAATAACGGTTATTCTGCAACTATTCAAAATATGCATAGGCAGCAAGAATTGGGATTTCAGAGGTCTACATGCAGCAGCCTAATCCCACATGTGCAATAGAGGGTCCAGTAAAACCTTTCCTTCCCCTGTACACATGGCTCACCTGGTAAATTCTTACTGATTATATCAGCAGTTTCTGTGGATCTGGTCAATGACGAATAAATAATGCAGCTAAAGTTATTCCCTTCACTTGCAAGAAGTGCCAGACGCTGTCCTGTTAGGCTGGCCTGTTCACGCCCTGTAGAAAGAAAGACAGCATGTAGCTTGTTAAAGGAACTAGCAAGTACCATAACCACTACAGCTGTTCTGGTGCCTAGAATGCCCCACCCCCTCCATTCCTGCAGCTTACACTCCTTCTCTGTACATCCTTCCAGATGTTTCAAGTTTATTAGAGACATTGGTTCACGGCTTTATGAAAGATAAAGTCACTCCATGTTCAATAAGTGGTAAAGGAAGACCCCAAATCCCAGTTTTATCCATAGAAAAACAAAAAACAAACAAAAAACAAACAACTAGATTTGTGTTACTGCATTTTTTCTTCTAAGGCCTTTAATTCCTACCCACCGGATTCTGAGTTGTATGCCTCACTATTCCCTTCAATAATGCATCAGAAAGCTACATTTGAAGAACCTAATTAAGCGGAGATTTAAATAGATGGTACTAAGAACTAGTAATGACCAGATTTAGACGATAGGTGTGGATCATTCTGAAACGTGGTGCATACAGGGTACAGTCACCAATACAATGTGCCAAAAACAAGACAGAACTGAAACTTTGTTTCCAGCTTGGCTATGCCATTTCTATTCAAATTTTGCACTTAACAGAAATTATCCCATTATTTCAATGTAGCAGCTAGGATGTTACAAACCCCAATATAGGATGCTGAGCAATCACATTGCAATGTTGGTTTTAAAAACTCGACTTCTGAGTAGGTTACTAAAAGGACAATTTAAAAAAGTCATCTTAGGTTAAATAACCTGCAGTTATCCCTGGAACAGTTAAATGAACTGCATGTTGTATTTGTTATGGGATCAGGAGTGCCCAGAAACCAACCTATTGTAAGTAGTGTAACACACCACCTCTTCCAGGTAGGATTTTGTCACAGATCCTGTAACCACAGCCTTCTAGGGTAATGAAAGTCCAGGACACATCCAGCTCTGTTTTCAGATTTGGTAAAATATATATAACACACGTGTTTCAAAAAGTGAAAAATAAACAAAACTCCTTGCTCTTGCTTGAGCACTTACTATACACAGCAAATCCCCATCTGGAATTGAGTGACTTTCCCACTCGCCAATTTACAAAATGTATACCTGCAAGACACCATTCCTCTGGCTTTTCCTCCACACCCTGCAGCATGCTGATCCCTTCTTTTAAAAGCCTGCTAGCTAATTGATCAGACACAGGTGAGGTGCAATTAGGCATAAGTGAAACTATTAAGCAAAATAAAAGTTCTGGTCTGACTGTTACTTAGCAGCTGGTGCTATTGGAGCACTGGCCCATCCGGTTCTCCAAGTGCTCCATGCCAGGGACCCATACCGTGGTTTGCAGAGTACCAATAATGCATCTTGCAAACCTAACATCTCTCCCTGGGACATTTAACTCTCAAACCTCAGGCTGCTGTTCAGTAACTCAGGCCAAATATATATGCCATCAACTACCACACCACATTTCCTCTCACAGTAGTCAGACATTTTAGAACAGTTTGAATTACCTGGGGTCCACCAGATGCTGGTCCCCGTTTCCAGCAAAGAGCTGAAAGCCTGCCCATGCAGTGTTGAGCTCAGGACAGCCAACAGAAGCTTCCCATCAGAAGTAGTGAAAGCAGTAAACAGCACCCAGCAGACCACATGAAACAAGTCAAACCAGTCTTGTTTGACTGCTTACAAATTGAGGGCACCATAATCACTACAGCACATGCTTGTGGTTACAATGCTTGAGTGTTCCTTTAATGCAGGGGTTCCCAACCCAGTCCTCAAGTACCCCCCTACCAGTCCAGGATTACCCTATTGTGTGTAAAGGGTTTTCTAAAAAACTCCTCAGACACAACTGGGTAATCCCTAAATCCTGAACTGTTAAGGGGGTACTTGAAGACTGTTGGGAACCGCTGCTTTAATGTGAAATGGATCACAATTTGTATCAGTCATAAACCAGGCAAACCGTCCTACGATAAAGTCTCTTCGCTCCCCACCCTGACAGTCACATCTATGATATGATCAGCTCCTGGAAACCAGAGGAACTCCCCAGCTGAGTAAAAGATATAAAAATTCTATTAATTCCTGCTGTGTTATTCAAAGCAGGTGTCTACAGCACTATACTTACCAATCCCAGTTCCAATCCCAGCGCCCAGGGATTATAGGTGGACATAGAAAACCAGAATCATCACCACTCTTTCCCACAGCCACAGAGGCAAAAACTGCAAAAGCAGAGCCACCAAAAGCAATCACAGCTCTCCGGAGAAACATGTTACCAAGAAATCAATCCCAGAATAATGCTAAAGCCACCACTGAGCCTGGAATTTATAGGTAGCGACTAGTTCAAACTTCCCACCCAGTTGTAGGCACTGTGATGTTACTGCAATTATGTAATTGTAGGGGACACATGGTGCAGATTGTTATAGCTAATAGGGGGCAGGAGATTCAAATAAATAGGAATGTGCTCTGTGTACTGCGCAAGCAGGGTAACTTGACCGTGGAATGTATCAAGAAATGATCAGAAATGATTTTTCTCAGATCTCCTAGCCTGCAAAGGAAAGTGATAAAAGGCAACAAAGCTCAGTTTGTTTTAAAATCTCATTATTTGTAATCAAATCAAAATATCATACAGTTGTTAATATATGTATTCTTGAAGAGATGTGTACAAATAATGTTCTTTTTCACTCCATGTATGAGTATGTATGAGCCTGGATGAGTTGCATGGGTTCCCAACCCAGTCGTCAAGTATCCCTTAACAGTCCAGGATTTAGGGATTATCCGTTTGTGTCTAAGGTGTTTTTAGAAAGAAAAAAAAAACACTTTAGGCACAACCGGGTAGTTCCTAAATCCTGGCCTGGTAGGGTGTACTTGAGGACTGGGTTGGGAACCCTCTAGTTAGAGCATTGAGAGCAGGCTTCCCCAAACTCCGGCCCTCCAGATGTTGCTGAACTACAACTCCCATGATTCTATGAATGAAATAGGCTGAGAATCATGGGGGTTGTAGTTCAGCAACATTTGGAGGGCCGGAGTTTGGGGAAGCCTGATTAAGAGGATCAAACAAGCTTTGCTTAAAGGGACACTATAGGCACCCAGTCCACTTCAGCTCATTTAGAGGGACACTCCAGGCACCCAGACCACTTCTGCCCATTGGAGTGGTCTGGGTTCCAACTCCCACTACCCTTAACTCTGCAAATGTAATTATTGCAGTTTTCATAAACTGCAATATTTACCTTGAAGGGTTAAGTTCTCCTCTAGTGGCTGTCTGTGTGTTATAACTACGCTGGACGTCCTCACACTATGTGAGGACCTCCAGCGTCGCCGAAATCCCCATAGGAAAGCACTGAAATTATTTTTTAATGCTTTCCTATGGGGAGGTCTAATGCATGTGCGCCACCGGCCGCGCATGCTCAATAGGTCTCCCCCACCAGCTGACGTCGGCGGGGGATGAGCGTAGGCGGAGCTTGAACCAGCGCTGAGGGACATCGGGGCTGGTTACAGGTAAGTCACTGAAGGGGTTTTAACCCCTTCAGCAACATGGGATGGGAGGTGGGAGGGAGAGGGGACCTGCAGTGCCATGAAAACGGTTTGTTTTCCTGGCACTGGAGAGTCCCTTTAAGTAGTCTGAGTACAGTGTCCCTATTGCACTTAGAGACAGACAGGTACTAGAGGTGCTTCCGGAATGTTACCAGACTTTTGGTCCGCTAACTGACGCTGGACGTTTTCACGCTCTGCATGAGGACATCCAGCATCAGCTATTTCCCCACGGGATAGCCTTGGTTTATTACTTTCCTATAGGGAGGCATAATGCGCACACCGCACTCGCCACGCATGCGCATTAGTGTCCCCTTGTCGAGTGATGTTGGAGAAAGCAGAGCCTCGACTCAGGGCCAAGGGACATCGGAGCTGGAATCAGGTAAGTAAAAAATTAGTGGATGTAAAAAAAAAGCCATGCAGAAATGAAACATTGGTGTTACACAATGTATAGGTAAACCAAAACAATAATTTAAACAAACACTCCAAACAGGGCCGGCGCGTCCATAAGGCGGCACAGGCAGCTGCCTTAGGGTGCACCGGCTCTGGGTGCACAAGATTTCAGTGACCAGCAGGAGGGAAGCTCTCTCTCCTGCCAGGCCACCTTCTGGACCCCCGGCGCGGTGTGCGGCAGTGCTGAGATCAGACGTGGCGAGGGAGCTCTAATCTCACCGCTCTGCTCCTTCGCGCGCTTTCTGCTGATACCGTGGGAGCCGGAATATGATGTCATATGTGTGTGAGTGTCTGTGTGTGTGTGTGTGTGTGTGAGTGACTGTCTGTGTGTCTGTGAGTGACTGTGTGAGTGTCTGTGTGTCTGTGTGTGTGAGTGTCTGTGTGTCTGTGAGTGACTGTGTGTGAGTGACTGTGTGTGAGTGTATGTGTGTATGTGTGTGTGTGTGTGTGTGTCTGTGAGTGACTGTGTGTGAGTGACTTGTGTGAGTGTATGTGTGTATGTGTGTGAGTGTGTCTGTCTGTGTGAGTGACTGTCTGTGTGTCTGTGAGTGACTGTCTGTGTGTCTGTGAGTGACTGTGTGTGAGTGTCTGTGTGTCTGTGTGTCTGTGTGTGAGTGTCTGTGTGTGAGTGTGTGAGTGACTGTCTGTGTGTCTGTGAGTGACTGTGTGTGAGTGTATGTGTGTCTGTGTGTCTGTGAGTGACTGTCTGTGAGTGACTGTGTGTCTGTGAGTCTGTGAGTGACTGTCTGTGTATCTGAGTGACTGTCTGTGTGTCTGAGTGACTGTCTTTGTGTCTGTGAGTGACTGTCTGTGTGTGCGTGAGTGAGTGTATGTAACGGATCGCCTGGCACCCCGACTGGGTACCTCCATTAATGGATGCTCCTAGCGCTTCCTGAGGACTCCAAGCACTCTGGCAGACACCACAATCACCGAATCGGAGAAGCATATGAATCCTCTCAAGCCTCTGAATGCTGTAGACCGTTGAATAGGAACCATACGAATAGGCTTACACTCCTAGCAGTCAACTGGAACAGCATGCAATAAATCCTTCCCCCAATAATGAGACGACACTTCACTTTGAGGGTAAAACAGGAACTCTGGACTGGCACGTCCAGCCTGGCTTTTATTACACTTGTACACTTACAGGCCACACCCAGGGGGGAGGCATAAAATAACCATTCACATACATGGTTCCACCCACACATCCCCTCCCCTCAGATAACAGGAAACCCAATTATACGGCACACATTTTTAGCCAGGTTCTGGATGTACCCCAAAAACAGGGGGTACACCTTTAAATCCAGCATCGCTGGATAGCCCTTATTCAGGGGGACAACATATCCAAAAATCAGGTCATTCGGATAAACGGTTCGGGAGATATGGGGTTCCAAAGATTTGACCGACCGCATGGGTAAAGTATCCGAAAACAGTTCCATGCATTTTGGCCCTGCGGTCGGTCACAGACAAGGGAATGAAAACAGACAAATTGCCTGTGTTATAGAGCCTGGAGAGGGTTTGAATGAATTCCCTTGTTTGTGGGGTTCTTTCTACCGAACGGCGGGTCATTCGGTAGTTTCTATACAAATTTCTGGAAGTATGGAGGTCTCAGCGGTGTTTGCCTAGTTGAGTGTCCGATTTTAGTTCCAGACACTCGACGGCAAAACACCGCTGTTTGGTAGTTTAAGATGGCCGCCGCCACGTGTTCGTTTCCCGAATGGCGGCCACCCAGAGGACAAAGAATACATTACACTGATTGCCAATTACCCGTTTGCAACATTGTTGCAAACGGTAATTGGAGGCATACTTATTCCTGGGTGGTCTGGTTGTTCGGTAGTTTCACTCAGTATAATGAATGGAGTGATTCTACCGAACAATCAGCTGAATGCTGCATACATATAACCCAGGTTAACTGAACACATTATAACATATGTAATATTACATGCAGTATATTGTAATATGCTCCACAGTCTTAAAGGGACAGCAGTCCCAAAAGTCCCAATATGTCCACTGATGCTTTTAAAAGGGCCAGCAGCAGCAATATAAAGTACAATATGCCCCAAATAACCCAGGGGCCATAGTCAGCAGGTAGGAGGCTAGCAAACAGGCTTCTCCAGGGCCCAGTGGCGAGTTTGGTTTCGCCACAGTGTATGTGTGTCTTTGAGTGACTATCTGTGAGGGAGTGTATGTGTGTATGTCTGTGAGTGATTGTATGAGTGTTGCATGTGGGTGTATGAGTGTGTGTTTGTGAGTGTCTGTCAAATCAGTGAGAGTATCTTTGTCATTGAGTCTGTGCGTGACTATCAGTGTGTCTGTCAACGAGTGTCAGTGTGTGTGTGTCAATGTGTTATGGTACTTTTTAAAAGTAAACCAAAATGTTTAAATGTCTATCTGTTCCTGTCCAAATCAATAAAATTGAATTGCGTATATACGCTGAAGTAATTAAGTCTGACACACAAGGTTCAGGTTAAAATAACTTCGAGAAAGTTTATTGGCAAGTGAAGAAAAAGCGGGCGCGCAGGCCCTTTTAAGAGGCATTTTGCGTCATCATTGATTATTAGAATATCAGCAAATAAACATCATCAATTGGATTAATTGTTAAGTGTCGGGGTTAGTGTCTTACCTATTGGTTCGAAAAATTAAGAGGTTAGTCCCGTGCCCACCCACCAGAGGTGGGATTATTCTGGACACGGGTGGGGATAAGGGGGTCTTGAGCGTCATTTTACACGGTCAATGATATCAGGCTTCATGTCCAGGTGCAAGGTCTCTTATGAATAGAACATTTCATTACTACTGTGTTCTCGTGGCCTTCAAACTACACTATCTTACAAGTTCTAAGGAGTAGCCAGCAAGGTTTAAGGAGTAGCCAGCACCTCCTGGTGCTTGTCCTTGCAGGAAACACAGTCTTTGTCTACTATACTAATTGGGTTGAGAAGTTCAGTCACGTAAGGTAGTTTTAAAATGAACAAGTTAAGTCATGAGGACAAAATGGAGGATTGAAGAAGTCAGGTTAGGAGGACAAAATGGAGGAAGAAGTCACAGTATAAAGTTAAAATGGAGTTAGTACAATAATTCAATACAAGTACAATAATGATTTTTAATAATTCCACATCAGTCCCCCCTATGAAATGTTAGATTCTAAGAGATAAAACTTTATTATGTTAGTATCAGAAGACGTGTTAACCCAAAGGCACAGAAACCCCGTGGCCGCTAACTAGGTGTTAATGCAAAGTGCAAGTCTGTCCCTAGGGTTGACCCTAATAGGCTAACTCATCCGTCAGTATGGCTCTCGAACACTTCACACCCATGGGTGTCCCATGGCAGCTAACCCACCACTTCTCCACACGGGGCCTTTACCATTCACTGACAGATGCTGTCCCTAAGCTAGTCCCTTCCTAGAATTCCTGCACTTTATCAACAAAAGGGATAGTTTGCAGCGGCAGACAGGGTGAGTTGATGTCTTGGGATTCTTGGTCATCAACTTCGAGATGGGTGAAAGTGGGTGCCGCTTGGTCAACAGTCTTCATGAGGGATTTTCTCAGACATGGGAGGATACAACAAAAGAGAAGAGCAAAAATAAAAAGGAAAATTAGTATAGCCATACCAATCTGCATTAAAGCCTTTTGCCATCCTGTCATCCAACCAAACCATCTTTCCCAGGGATCTTTTATCCCAGAATTCCTTTTTAATTCTTCAGACAGGTCATTTAATTTTTCTATGGCTAATGTAACTTTACCATTAGGGCCTGTGTTTTCTGGGATATAGGTACAACATGTCATGGTGTCGGGCAAAATTTTACAAACCCCTCCTTTTTCGGCTAAGATCATATCTAGGGTCATTCTATTCTGGAAAGCCATTTGGGATGTGGCCTGCAGCTGTTCGGCCAACCCCTGGAGGGCGTCTCTGGTGTAATTAACAAAACGCTGTTGATTATAATAAATGTAATTTATCCAATTTAAATTCTTGTTTGCGGTAACTATGGTAAAAATTGATTCAAATCCTGCGGCAACTTCATCCCTTGCTTTAAACTCATTGGGCACCCCCCTAGGCACTCCAATGGCATCAATATACACATGAGGATCAAAACTTCCTTTCACTGGGGCGTCACGCTTAACCTTAGTGTGTTTGGACCCATGGGTGACGAGGTGTGTGTCAGAGATGATATGTATAGGCATAATAGCTTTAGCCAGAGTACACTCCCCCCACCACTGTTTGTCCATTCTGGATCTTAGCTGTAAATCCCCACACAACCAGTAAATATCCCCTAATGACCTGGTGTGAAACTGCAACAAGTCCATAGAGACATTTCTGTAGGTAGCACAATACCCCTTAGAGAAGTTACCCAAGAATTTACCTATTCCATCGTAATTAGCATAACAAGTGTAATTACCTTTATACACGGTAATACCATCTGGGGGTTTGACATCCTGGGTTAGGAGAGGATACTCCTTTGTCCATGCAATACATATGGACCTGTTAAAATTATAGTGATAGGCAAAAAGGCTTAAAACACATTCTTCTATATCTACTGGCAGGATTAAAGGCACAGTACCCAGGTGGGGCCGGGCACCGCCACACACATAGCATGCAATTCTATTATGCTTATTAGCATTATATTTCATCCATTCTAACCATAGATTTACATCATTAAAACCTGTTTCAGCGGCCATGGTATCTTCAAAGGTGGGGTTAGCAATGGCCATCATGTCTTGAAAGGTCTGGATATGAGGTTTTAATGGGTTAGGGACCATATGGGTGGCCCCTTGCCACTCAGAAGAGTTGCACATATCTTTGAGGTAGAAATGCCCTAATTTTTGGTAGGAACCCTTTTTCCAATACATTCCCATCACATACTGGTCTGCATCTGTTGGGCTTGGATGCTCAATGTTAAGGATTAATTTCATTGGTGTACTCCCCCCAGGCTTTCTCAAAGTCATTCTCTGGAGAAGAGATCTACCATGATCATCTACTTTAGCTACGGCACTTTTTGGTTTGTAACCCCAGGCAGGCCCGGCATTCCATCCCGCCGCCCCCCAATGGTCACAATTGTGCCCCCATTGTTTGTCAACTACACAAACATATGGGTCTTTCGAATGAGGGATATCTCTATAGATGCTCTGGATTTGTGGTGTGGGAAATGGGCATTCTACAATATCACAGTAATCAAAGGTATAAGTAGCCACCTGGGTGCACAATGAATTATACCAGAAGGTGTACCCACTAATATCTTTGGTAATGGCTACTTGCTGGGCCTTTATAAGGCTAATTAGGGAGAAGGTGTACCAGAGATACATGTTTGTGTGGTATTCGCTTCCTCTGGGGCAGGAGATTTCTTGCAGTGGGAAGCGTGGATCCAATTTGGCCTACCGGCCAGTTTGACGGAGGTTGCAGTAATCAGGAGGACTTGGAATGGACCGTCAAATCTTGGTTCCAGGGTATTTTTCCGCACAAACTTCTTGACCAGGACCCAATCTCCGGGAAGCAGGTTATGGGAACCTGTATCCAATTCGGGATCTGGAATTGAAGAGAAAACTTGGGCATGTATTTTGTTTAAAGCACTTGCAAGTTCAGTTACATAGTCTACTAAAACATCTGATTGGAGCTGCAACTGCTGCGGATAATAACAACCTAGTCTGGGTGCTGTCCCAAATAGAACTTCATATGGGGACAGTGAATGCTTCCCTCTAGGTGTGTGCCTAACACTAAATAAAGCTATTGGCAGGCTTTCTGGCCAGGGCATCTTTGTTTCTTGTGACATTTTTAACATTCTGGTTTTTAGGGTGCCATTCATACGCTCCACTTTACCACTACTTTGTGGGTGGTAAGGGGTGTGGAAGGCTAGAGTCACCCCTAGAGCAGTCCAAATTTCTTTAGTCACTGTTGCTGTAAAGGCTGGGCCTTGGTCACTTTCAATGACTTCTGGAAGTCCGAACCTACATACTATCTCGGTAAGTAGGCGTCTTGCGGTTGTTTTTGCAGTGATATTGGCGACTGGGTATGCCTCTGGCCATCCTGAGAACATGTCCACTATGACTAGTGCATATTCATGGGGCCCACTCTTGGGCATTTGGATGTGGTCAATTTGAATTCGCTGGAAGGGGTACATGGGCTTTGCCAGGTGTTTTACAGGCACCTTGACTGGTCTTCCTGGATTGCATTTTGCACAAATGACACAGGCCTTACAGAAGCTGCTGATCAATGTTGTGATTCCAGGTGCTTCATAATACTTCTGTATGAGGGCGGCCATCAGTTCTTTTGACAGGTGTGCAGGCCCATGTGCCCATTGGACAACTGCTGGATACAAATTTCTGGGAAGACAAAATTTGAAGTTGTTGTAATATATTCCGTCCTTTTGGACAGCTCCTTTCTTTTTCCATTTCTGGATTTCCTCAGGAGTGACTGCAGCTTGCTGTTCTTGCAAAATTCGTAAATCAGTAGGAAGAGTTTGCAGAGCAAAAATAGGAACTTCTTCTTCTTCTTGTCCGGACACTTCTTCGTCCACTTCCTGCAGATCCCTGGCCGCTAGCTTAGCAGCCTGATCAGCTAAATGGTTGCCCTTTGCTTCATCTGTATCCAATTTCCCATGGGCCTTGACTTTCAAAACGGCCACCTCTTT
The DNA here is from genome assembly GCF_036172605.1 of Pelobates fuscus. Classification (NCBI taxonomy): domain Eukaryota; kingdom Metazoa; phylum Chordata; class Amphibia; order Anura; family Pelobatidae; genus Pelobates; species Pelobates fuscus. Next base: position 177,181,850 of record NC_086323.1, on the reverse strand, counting down.
GGGGAGTAGGAGGGCATCCATTAGCTCCTTGATTGCAGTGCTGTGTTTGACTGGTGTACCGGCGGTGGTAAGGAATCCTCTTGTCTTCCAAATTAGGCCGAAGTCATGTGCCACACCCAGAGCATATCTTGAATCTGTATAGATGTTGGCACGTTTTCCTTCGGAAATTTTGCATGCTGAAGTCAGAGCCTGTAATTCAGCTTCTTGCGCAGACATTGCTGGCGGTAAGGATGATGATTTGATAACTTCATCTGTTGTGGTTACGGCATATCCTGTATGGTATCTTCCTTCTTCATCAGCATATCTTGAACCGTCCACGAACAGGGTAAAATCCGGATCTGGTAATGGATTCTCATGCACAGTTGGTAAGTGCACTGTTTCCATTTTCATCTGTTCGAAACAGTCATGAGGTGTTTCTGGGTCATAATCATTCTTTATGACCAGATCTTGAAATTCCTTTTCCAGGAAATGGCGTGGCCATGCTTCTAGAAGGTCAGTTGTTGGGTATTTGGCAATACCATTTTCCTGTAGCTGTTCTTCATTCATGGTGGCCCATAGTTTTGCCATGGGCCCAAGATCATTCCATGACCTTGTCTTCAACTTGGTAACAGGAATATGTGGGATAGCGGTATCCCAATGATGGTAAAGGTAGTTAAGTTGTTGAGGTAGCTGGACCAAGACCATGCTATTGCCTTCAGAGTCACAATAGAAGTCTTGTGCAGTGAGCTTTACATCGGTCCAGTGGTAAAGCTCATCTTCATAGCAAGGTTCAGGAGTAATGTTCGGCTTGTACCACATGGTACAGAAGGCGTAATCCGGGCCTTCACAAAGAGGTGTCTCATCTTCATAAAATGACAAATGTGGATGCATGACTTTCTTGATACATCCACAGAGCAGGTAAATGTAGGTTTCATCCGTGATAAATCCATAATAGATACCCCCCTCAGGGAGTGGAAGAAGAGTGGATGGATTAAGCACTTGGCATCTTTGGATGGAAATGTTGTCAGGCAAAAGAAGATGACACTGTAGGCGCAGGTGTCTGGCTGGAGACACGTGCTTGAGCTGGACTTGGTTGATGATAGCAGAAATGTCATGAGGGGCCAAAACAACCAGAGGGTGGCCAAGGACCAGGTCTGAGGTTCTTTCTATGAGCTCTCTTGCAGCAAAAACAGCCCTGAGACAGGAGGGAGTCCCTCTGGCCACAATGTCCAGTTGACATGAGAAATATCCAATAGGCCTCTGGCGGCCTCTTAAGTCGTTAGTTTGGGTTAGAACTCCTGTTGCATGGCCTTGTCGTTCAGAGACAAATAATTTGAAAGGTTTGGAGTAGTCAGGTAGGCCCAAGGCAGGAGCAGAAGCAATGGCACGTTTTAGAGCATTGAAATTGTCCAGAGCTTCATTGGTCAGACAGAATGGGTCAGACTTAAGAGCATCATAAAGAGGTTGCATAAGCAGAGAGGCTTCTGGGATCCATGCTCTGCAGTAGGAAATGAGGCCTAGGAAGGCATGAAGAGACTTTGAAGTCCTTGGAGGTGGAATGTCCAGAACAGCTCTTACCCGGTCCCGAGTAAGATGTCTGGTACCTTGAGATAAGCAATGTCCAAGGAAAATCACTGAAGATTGGCAGAATTGCAGCTTGGTGAGTGAAGCTTTGCATCCCTGTTCTGCCAAATAGGAAAGAAGACTAATTGAACACCTTTCAGTAGTGGGTATATCATCACCACAGAGCAGTAGATCATCCACATACTGAAGCAAGACAACTTCTGGGTGCTCAGCTTGCCATGGGTCAAGGATGGTACCCATGGCCTTTGCAAATTGACTTGGAGAATTTTGTGCCCCTTGGGGCATGACAGTCCAGGTATACTGTTGCATCTCATGAGTGAAAGCAAACAGATATTGACAGGATGGGTCCAGTGGGACACTGAAAAAGGCATTGGCCAGGTCAATGACTGTGAAGAATTTTGCAGATGGTGGGACTCCAGAGAGCAGAGTATGGGGATTTGGTACAAGAGGGGTATCCAGGACGGTAGCTTCATTGACAGCACGGAGATCCTGGACCATCCTGTACTTCTCTGGCTCACCCTTTGGGGTTTTCTTTTTCACAGGAAATAATGGGGTGTTGCATTCAGATTTACATTTTACCAGGGCACCCTTCTCTAGGAGTGCCTTGATGTGGATAGAAATGGCAGCAGACTGTGCTGGTTTTAATGGATATTGTGGCTTTCTTGGTAACTTAGCTCCTGGAATAAGCTTTACCACCACAGGGGGAATATTCAGGTGACCTATGTCCTCTGGGCCTGAGGACCATAACTTGGCGGGCACCTGTGTTTTTAATTCCTCTGGGAAATTAGACCTTAATTCTGCTGCTTCCTCACGGGGCTTTTCTAAATGCAGCATCAGAGGCAAGGAACACAGGGCTGAGGTGTCTGATACAGATAGAGGTGTGAACATTTCTACCTGCCCGTCTGGGGTGAAGGTGATGGATGCTTGCAGGCGTGAGAGGACATCAGCACCTAACAGGTTAATTGGGCATGTGGAGGATACCCCAAAGCGAGCAAGCAGGCTAGAGCCAACTCGTAGTGGAGTTGTTAAAGGGCTATGTCTTGGTTGGCCATCCACTCCAACACAAGAGACATCAATATTGGACAGGAAGGATGGGTCTGGCAGGTCTTGTTCTCGCAGAACACTACGGGCTGCACCTGTGTCAACTAGAAATGTGGTAGGGTGGCCTTCAATGGGTAAAGTCACTGTGGCAAGTGGCCCCCCCCTATCCCCTGTAGACACTGCCATGACAGGGGTTACAGACACAGGCTTGCCAATCTCCTAGTCATCGGGTTCCTCGACTATTGGAACCTGTTTGGTGGCTTTTGGAGCCGGGGCAGGCTTGGGTGGCTTTCTGGGTTCCCTTTGCTCCTTTCTTGGTTCTGGACAGTCACTTCTAAAGTGCCCCTTTGCTCCACAATTAAAGCAATGTCCCCCCTCCTCCGGTCTGGTACCTCTTGGGACTGGAGTGGAGCGGGATACCATGAGAGGAGCTGAAGTGGGTCTTCTTGGGGTCTGAACAGATTCCAAACCTCTAGCAACTAAAAGCAGGGTATCCAGGGGAACAACCTTATATTCAGGGCGTGCAGCAATGATTCCCTTGCATATAGAGTCTTTAACACCTTGGACAAACGCACCTGACAGCATTTGTGAATGAATTTTGTCAGTAAGATCAAATCCCAAATCTGTAAACATTTGATACAGTCTTGCATGGAACCTTTCCACTGATTCTCCTTTATCTTGAATAACATCAGTAAGGCCAGCAGCCTGATCTGCAAGTTTGTCTTTAGCCCATTCTCTTAATTGGGTGCAAAAGGTTACCCCGGAGGGGTAATCAACATCACTGGAAAGCAGATCTGTACTGAGGTGACGGGCCATGCTCGGCCAATATGCATCCCCTGCTTTAATAGCACAAATGCTCAGTAAATCACGCCATGCGGCGGAATAGGTCTTTTGAATTTGAACTATCCCTCGGTAAAAAGGCATAGGCTGTTTTTCTGGGTCAGGGAGCGATTTCATTAATGCACTAGCTTGAGTGGGGTTAAAAGCAACATATTTAGGAGGGGTCCGTTCTCCCCGACCCTTGTGTCCAAAGGGATCATCGATAGAACGATGAGTTGAGGCTCCTGCAGCGGCTCCTGCAGCCTCCAACGAGTCCTGGGATAACCTATCCTCTTCTCCCTCATCTAATTCTATGATCTGAGCTCTCTTTCGTGCAGGGCCCGAGTAAGGTGACAGGACCGGAGGATGAGCGGGGGTCCCAGATGCGGGGGTGGCTAGCACGTCATAACCTGGGGACAGGTAGTCACCGGGAATTACCGGCATCAGGGCTGTACTGGGGGCCGCCATATTGGTGGCCGGAAAAGGTACTGTATTAGGGTTATGGGAAGAAGTGGCGGCCATGTTGGATGTGGGCACATCCGGAGCGGACTGTGCCGGACTGGGCATGACCGGAACCTGGGGAGTGGCTTGGGGAAGGGGTAGTGGATATCCGGGATAGGGCAGGGCCATGGGATATGGGAAGGGGTAGGGCCAGGTTGGGGAGGGGAAGGAGGTGGGGTATTGGACTGGGGTGGAGATGGGAGGGGACGGAGAGGGATTGGTTGAGGTGGGTGTAGAGGGAGGAGCCGGAGCAAGGGTGGAGAAGGTGGTTAGCTGGGCGGATGAAGAGGGGAGGGGATCAGTAACGGAGAGGGAATGTAGGGAAGGAATGGCAGATGAGATGTTAGGAGGAGGTACAGCAGGTAGCGTAGGGATGGATGAGGATGATGGGAATGTTAGAGACGGGGAAGGGGAAAAGAAAGATCCATCAGAATTCAGGACCGGGCAGACAGGGGAGGTGATGGGATGGGCGTTAGGAGGATTGGGAGTGGGGAACATAGTCAGCTGGCTATCACCTATTGCTGACTGAACCTTGGGGATAGACATTCCCTGGGCGCCATTTTTGGGCGCTGGCTGAGGGTAAACCCCAGTAACACAATTATTATGATACACAAACAATTTCACACCTTTGTGATTTATTTCTTCCTCAACCCAACCTTCTAGCTGAATAGCCTTCGCTACTCTGTACCATGCTTCAGCAGTCTTTAATAAATCATTATCTGTAAGCTTGCCTTTCTTTTCTGTCAGTAACCTACGCCAACTTTCTGGTTGCAATCTTCCACCTGTTGGTACAGCAATTTTACATACTTTTGCAATCTTTTCAACACCTTTAACCATCTCCTCGCCCTCTCTGTCCTCAACTAAATCACATGCTAACCAGCCCTTACTGGGCTTGCTCAAATCCTGCCCCATAATCCCTTTCCCTCTATACCAGCGTCCTAGATATAGGGAGAGAGAAGGAAAACTGAACAAGAACGTCTACAATGCTCGACTGCCACCTGAGAACCGTGGGACTTTCTCTGGTGCGTCTTCCCAAAACGTAGACTAGTCACTGAATCCGCCTACCCGGGGTGGTAGACACGGATTGGAGCGAGGTGAGAAGTGTGTGACCAATCACTTCTCTTTTAAGAGAAATAGGAGTGGATAGTATAATAATATAGGAAGTGTAGAAAGATGAAAGGCAAGGAAAATCCTTAGAGACAGACACAGGAGTGCATGAGACTCCTAATTAGACAAACAAGACAACAATACAATTGAAATACAGTGCATGCATCACAGTTCAAATGAAATTAACAGTAATCCCTTTCCTTTACTCGTGTGCTTACTCCAAAGTCACCTCCCTCAACCCCGCAGTGTCTCCGCTCGGAGAACGACTTTCATAAGTCTCACTACCAGCGGCCACGGAAAACAACTGACACCGGTCCGAGTTCCGTCAGCCTCCCTCTGCACAGTAGCCCACAAGAATGTGGCCACCTCTATCCTCACTCCCGTAGTGCCCCTATAAAACCCACTTATAAGTCTCACTACCACGTGATGCGGAAAACAAGCAATGCCTACTTGAATCCCCCCAGGAAACAGAGTCCCCTGCCACAAGACTAAGTCCCCTACCACAAATAAACAGAAAACTGGAATTCCACCAGCCCCAGCGCTCGGGGTTGTGGTTACCAAAAGAAAACTGGAATCCCCCCAGCCGAAGCTGAGGTTTACCAAACCTGGAATCCCCCCAGCCGAAGCTGAGGTTTACCAAAACTGGAATCCCCCCAGCCTCAGCACTCGGGGCAGTGGTTACCAAACTTGGAATTCCACTAGCCCCAGTACTCGAAACTGTGGGTTACCACGTGCACAATGAGGCTAGCTGTGCTCTCAAAGTGTCACAAGAAGGATCACAGGAAATTATGAGTCTACACAAAATCCACAGTTCCAACAATCCTCTTTTTCCTTACAGCCACAGCCACGAGGCTCCTAAAAGAGGTAAACAGGCAAAGAAGACCCCCAGGAACGCATCCACAGGTCAACCCCCCTTTTTCCCTACAACCACAGCACCGTGGTTCCTAAAAGGAGTAAAACAGGTAACAGAAGACCCCCAGGAACGCATCCACAGGTCCACCCCCCTTTATCCCAAAAGGGGTAAAATACAAACAGATAAACAGACAAACTGAAGACCCAGGCAAGTCCCCTCAGGTCCACCCCCCTTTATCCCAAAAAGGGGAAAACAAGCAAGACAGAACCCCAGGCAAATCACCTGCAGGTCCACCCCCCCTTTATCTCAAAATGGGGAAACAGGCAAACAATTCAAACACACCCAGGCAACAGATAGACTAAAATGCAGGTAAACAAGTGAGTAACGAGACACCGGGCAAGATATTACCTGTCTTTGATGTCCTCCCGGGAAGCAGTCACAGACACGTGGACGGGTCAATCAAAGGGGCCGGAACATACCGGTGGCTCTGCAGAAGTCTCTACCGTGTACCTGGAGGTGATCAATCTCCTTTCCTTCCCCCTGGATTCCTCCGTCCACCCTTGTCTTCCTTAGGACGGCTCACCGGCCGGACATAGCCCGGTGCCCCACGTTGGGCGCCAAGTTGTTATGGTACTTTTAAAAAGTAAACCAAAATGTTTAAATGTCTATCTGTTCCTGTCCAAATCAATAAAATTGAATTGCGTATATACGCTGAAGTAATTAAGTCTGACACACAAGGTTCAGGTTAAAATAACTTCGAGAAAGTTTATTGGCAAGTGAAGAAAAAGCGGGCGCGCAGGCCCTTTTAAGAGGCATTTTGCGTCATCATTGATTATTAGAATATCAGCAAATAAACATCATCAATTGGATTAATTGTTAAGTGTCGGGGTTAGTATCTTACCTATTGGTTCGAAAAATTAAGAGGTTAGTCCCGTGCCCACCCACCAGAGGTGGGATTATTCTGGACACGGGTGGGGATAAGGGGGTCTTGAGTGTCATTTTACACGGTCAATGATATCAGGCTTCATGTCCAGGTGCAAGGTCTCTTATGAATAGAACATTTCATTACTACTGTGTTCTCGTGGCCTTCAAACTACACTATCTTACAAGTTCTAAGGAGTAGCCAGCAAGGTTTAAGGAGTAGCCAGCACCTCCTGGTGCTTGTCCTTGCAGGAAACACAGTCTTTGTCTACTATACTAATTGGGTTGAGAAGTTCAGTCACGTAAGGTAGTTTTAAAATGAACAAGTTAAGTCATGAGGACAAAATGGAGGATTGAAGAAGTCAGGTTAGGAGGACAAAATGGAGGAAGAAGTCACAGTATAAAGTTAAAATGGAGTTAGTACAATAATTCAATACAAGTACAATAATGATTTTTAATAATTCCACATCAAATGAATGAGTGTGTGTCAGATCAGTGAGTCTGTGTGTTTGTCAATGAGGGTGTGTGACTGTCAGTGTGTATACACCACTGAGTGTAGCGTGGCGGAGCGCAGTACAGGAGCTTCTGTTTCCTGTACCCGGCCAGACTTGTCAGGGTACCTGAGGCCTCTACCTCCGAGAGAGGTAGAGACTTAGTCATTCATCCATCCGGACGGCCTGATTTCCCTATTCCTCGCGGTCCATCCGGTCATGCAAAGCCGGCCGCGAGGGAGTGACTCCCTTTTATAGCATGACGCCCGGAGGTCGACATCAGGACGTCAACCCGGAACGACCTGTCACTCAATTGGTTCAGGACCAATCAGGACTCGACGGAGGTGTTTCTACTTATCTGAACAGGGCATTTAACAGTGCTTCTTTCATTAGCTCATTGCCCTGTCGTGGTTCTAGCTTGTTCTAGTCACTCAGTGCTCGTGTTCTCTAGTTTTCCCTTTTGGTTTTGACCCGGCTTGTTTGCTCTATTCTGCTTATCTCTGTTACCCTTGATTCGGCTTGTCTATCGCTTACCTGTCTTCTGTTACCCTCGACCTCGGCTTGTCTTTGACTATTCTCTACTGTACTACTTACGTTAGTCCGGCCATTCTAAGGTCCGGTATACGTATCTGGCTACTGTTTGTACTCTGCGTGTTGGATCCCTGTCCCGATCCTGACATTACGACAGGGCCAATGGATCCTGCAAGTACAAACAGTCAGCTTGGTTCTCCTGATCCTAGGTTTGAGGCCATGGATCACAGAATGGATCAGATGGCGCTAGCACTACAGGCGTTATTATCTCGTGCCAATAATCCACCAGAAGAGTTACGTACTACTCCTATCTCTCCTGTAGGTTCAGGCCTAAAAGTAGCCACTGTAGGTGCTTCTTCTCGCATTACTCCACCAGTACGTTATGGTGGTGCTCCTGAGAAGTGTCGTGGTTTTTTAAACCAAATTAGTATCCACTTTGAATTGCAACCTCGCTCCTATCCTACGGATAGGGCAAAGGTGGGATTTATTATCACCTTACTCATTGAGAAGGCTCTGAGATGGGCCAATCCACTGTGGGAGAACGATAACCCGTTAGTATATAACTATAACGCATTTGTAGCTGCTTTTAGAAGAACTTTTGACCCTCCAGGTAGAAAGGTTAATGCAGCCAGATTACTGTTACGCCTGAGACAGGAGAACCGAACACTTGTGGATTATGCACTAGAGTTCAGGTCTCTGACGTCAGAGGTCAAGTGGAATGAGCAGGCGTATATGGACGTATTTTTGAATGGGCTATCAGATGTAATTCTTGACGAGGTTGCTACTAGAGAACTTCCGGAGAATTTAGAGGATTTAATTTCGTTCATTTCTCGTATAGATGAACGTTTAAGAGAGAGACAGAACACTCGAGAGAGGAACCGGAGACCTTCCTTTAGGTTAGCTCCCGCATTTCCAAGTCCTGACTCCACGGTCTCATTGCTCCCTGAACCTATGCAGGTGGGCTATACCCGCTTCTCTGAGGAGGAGAGACAGTACAGGAGAAAGGAGGGGTTATGTATGTACTGTGGAGCCAGAGGTCATTTACTCTCGAACTGTCCTAACCGCCCGGGAAACGCTCGCACCTAAGTTTCTCTAGAGGACAGGCCTTGGGTGTTTCTATTTTGTCCTCTACTCCTAATTACAAAGATCACAGGCTTCTGCTACCAGTTTCCTTAACCTGGGAGAAAGAAGTGGTAAAGGCTATGGCCTTGATAGATTCCGGAGCTGCTGAGAATTTTATCGACCAAGCCTTTGCTACTAGACACAATATCCCATCCCAGTTAAGGGAGACACCCTTGGCCGTTGAGGCCATAGATGGTAGACCATTACTGGACCCCGTTATCTTTCGTGAGACCATACCCATTAACTTAAATGTTGGTATCCTACACGTGGAGAATTTATCTCTCATGCTCATTTCGTCCCCTTCTGTTCCCATAGTTCTGGGGTATCCATGGTTGAAGAGACATAACCCTATTATCGATTGGGAATTAGGGGAGATACTCTCGTGGGGACTGAGCTGCCAGGAGAAGTGTTTACGCAGGGTTTCTCCATTGGCCAATATTAATACACCAGGTAGTTCTACTCAGTCCACTGAGAGACAGATACCGCCCCTGTACCAAGACTTAAAGGCAGTATTCGACAAGAAGAATGCCGATTCATTACCTCCACACAGGCCATTTGATTGTAAAATTAAGCTTCTACCTGGTACTATGCCTCCGAGGGGTAATGTATATCCTTTATCTGTTCAGGAGAACTCTGTTCTAGAGGAATATATCCGTGAGAATTTAGAGAAAGGATTCATTAGGAGGTCTTCTTCTCCTGCCGGGGCTGGGTTTTTCTTCGTTAAAAAGAAGGATGGCACGCTGAGGCCTTGTATTGATTACCGAGGTTTGAATAAAATAACTATCAGAAATGCCTATCCTATCCCATTGATTACCGAGTTGTTTGATCGTCTTAAGGACTCCAAAATCTTCACCAAATTAGATCTCAGAGGGGCATATAATTTGGTGAGGATCCAGCATGGACACGAGTGGATGACGGCGTTCAATACTCGGTATGGCCATTATGAATACACAGTTATGCCATTTGGACTTTGCAATGCTCCTGCAGTATTTCAGGATTTGATTAATGAGGTACTTAGGGAGTTTCAACATGATTGTGTTATTGTCTACCTGGACGACATACTGATACACTCTAGGGAGATTGAGACTCACCATAGACAAGTCAGAAAGGTACTACACAAACTTCTGCAACATGGTCTATACTGTAAATTGGAGAAATGCAGCTTTGACCAGTCGCAGATAGACTTTCTTGGTTACGTGATTTCTGGGGAAGGCTTTAAAATGGACCCTGACAAACTTCAGTCTATTTTAGATTGGCCGTTGCCTAAAGGACTCAAGGCTATTCAGCGGTTTATTGGTTTTTCCAACTATTATAGGCGCTTCATTAAGGGATACTCTTCTATCATCTCGCCTATTACCAATATGACCAAACAAGGGGCTGATACTAAGACTTGGTCTACGGAGGCTCTTGTTGCGTTCAAGACTCTCAAAGAACTTTTTGCCTCTGCTCCCATTCTAGTCCACCCTGATACGACTCTGCCGTTCTTACTCGAGGTCGATGCCTCTGAGACAGGAGTTGGTGCTGTTCTGTCTCAAAGGTTAGGGGTGGACAAACCGTTACACCCTTGTGGGTTCTTCTCTAAGAAATTATCTGGGCCTGAAAGCAGATATGACATCGGTGATAGGGAACTGTTAGCGGTCATTAAGGCTTTAAAGGAGTGGAGACATTTACTAGAAGGGACATTACACCCTGTTACTATTTTAACGGATCATAAGAACTTGTCTTATATTGGGGAGGCTAAGCGCCTGTCCGCCAGACAAGCTCGTTGGTCCTTGTTCCTCACTCACTTTAATTATGTACTTACTTACAGACCTGGTTCTACGAACTCTAAAGCCGATGCTTTGTCTCGTCAATATGAACCGTTCACTATAACTGAGCCAGTCCTTTCCTCGATAGTTCCTAAGGGTAACATCATCGCTAACACGAATCTCAGGATTCACTCTCCGTTGCTTACTGAGATCATGAAATTACAGCATCTTGCGCCCAAACAGACTCCTGGGGATCGACACTTCGTTCCCGCCACTCTCCAACTAGAAGTGTTACGCTGTTTCCATAACAGCAAGGTGGCTGGGCATCCTGGCATTCGCAAGACGTATGCTTTGATCTCTAAAGACTTCTGGTGGCCTGATTTACGTAAAGATATTAAAGAATTCATCAGGGCATGTGAGGTTTGTACCAAGACTAAACTACCTCATTCGCTCCCATGCGGATTTCTGCACCCTCTAGAGGTTCCTGAAAAGCCATGGTCCTGTTTGGCTATGGACTTCATTGTTGATTTGCCTATCTCTAAAAAGCAGACTGTTATCCTCACTGTGGTGGACAGATTTACTAAGATGGCTCACTTCATTCCCTTACCTAAACTCCCATCTTCGCCCGAATTAGCAGAGATATTCGCTAGGGAGATCTTCCGTTTACATGGGATACCTTCTCAAATTGTATCGGACAGAGGTTCCCAATTTGTTTCCCGTTTTTGGAAATCCTTCTGCTCTCAACTAGGCATCAAATTGAATTTTTCTTCTGCCTACCATCCTCAGTCCAATGGAGCTGCTGAATGCACCAACCAAAAGGTTGAACAATATCTACGTTGTTTCGTTTCTGAACACCAGGACGATTGGGTCGGTTTGATTCCTTGGGCGGAGTTTGCACACAACAATCTCGTTTGTGATTCTACGCATTCTAGCCCCTTCTTCATGAATTATGGCTTTCATCCTTCCATTCTTCCTTCGGAGTCTTCTTCCCAAGGGGTACCGTCGGTTGATGTCCATGTTGCCAATTTGAGGAAGTTGTGGGACCAGACTCGACAAATTCTTCTGCACAATTCTATGCTGGTGAAGAAACACGCTGACAAACGTAGAAGGGCAGCACCGGTGTTTGTTCCAGGCGATAGAGTATGGCTAAGTACTAGAAACATTCGGTTAAAAGTGCCTTCCATGAAGTTCGCTCCTCGGTATATTGGACCTTACAGGGTGTTGGCTCAAATTAACCCAGTTGTGTATCGTCTAGCTTTGCCTACTACCTTACGCATCCCTAACTCGTTCCATGTTTCGTTGCTGAAACCACTAGTTTGTAACAGATTCTCCTCCACGATCGCCCCTCCTCGCTCTGTTCAGGTGGAGGGTCAGGAGGAGTATGAGGTCAATTCCATCGTCGATTCTCGAATCTCCCAGGGGAAAGTACAATATCTGGTCGATTGGAGAGGATATGGTCCTGAGGAGAGAAGTTGGGTACCTCAGGAGGATGTTCATGCTCCCCGTCTCCGCAGGTCATTTCACTCTCGCTTCCCTTCTCGTCCTGGTTACTTCCGCCCGGTGGGCGTATCTGAGAGGGGGGGTACTGTCAGGGTACCTGAGGCCTCTACCTCCGAGAGAGGTAGAGACTTAGTCGTTCATCCATCCGGACGGCCTGATTTCCCTCTTCCTCGCGGTCCATCCGGTCATGCAAAGCCGGCCGCGAGGGAGTGACTCCCTTTTATAGCATGACGCCCGGAGGTCGACGTCAGGACGTCAACCCGGAACGACCTGTCACTCAATTGGTTCAGGACCAATCAGGACTTGACAGAGGTGTGTCTACTTATCTGAACAGGGCATTTAACAGTGCTTCTTTCATTAGCTCATTGCCCTGTCGTGGTTCTAGCTTGTTCTAGTCACTCAGTGCTCGTGTTCTCTAGTTTTCCCTTTTGGTTTTGACCCGGCTTGTTTGCTCTATTCTGCTTATCTCTGTTACCCTTGATTCGGCTTGTCTATCGCTTACCTGTCTTCTGTTACCCTCGACCTCGGCTTGTCTTTGACTATTCTCTACTGTACTACTTACGTTAGTCCGGCCATTCTAAGGTCCGGTATACGTATCTGGCTACTGTTTGTACTCTGCGTGTTGGATCCCTGTCCCGATCCTGACAGACTGACCGGAGGTGCTCACTGAGAGAGCACTCCCTATCAGTCCGGCCAGGTACAGAAAATTGAAGCTCCTGTAGGGGATATCCTCTACTCGGCAATGCTACAAGAGAGGTAGGAGGCACACCAGGAAGGGGAGTGAGACCACGATGGGGGTGCAGGGTGCACCAAGGGACAGGGAGGGGAGGGGAGAGAAACACCAAGGGACAGGGAAAAGAGGGGAGAGGTTTGAAGAACACTAAGGGACAGGGAAGGGAGGGGACCAATAATGGACGGAGAGAGTGGCTGGTTAAGCGGCACATAGGTGAAGATGTTATTTTGGGGGGGGTGGGGGCGGAAAAATACATCTTCTCCTATGTACCCAAAAATCCTTGCACCGGCCCTGATTCCAAACACCTAAAAAACTGCCCAAAGTACCTGCCTTGCAAGGACTTCTCATTGAGCTGCATTGGGAAAGTTGTGTTTGGACAGCCACAGAAAGTCTGGGCTTCGGAAGAAGGGTATGGCTTGCAAAAGCTGCAGACAAGAGATCTGCAGTATTTGTATGATATTTTATATATACCCCCCAAAAAATGCATAAATCCATGGATGTTTTCATTGGTAGTATATCTACTAAATGGGGATTTTATTTAATTATGTTTCATTCTTTTTGAATTTGGGTAGTAAAGAGTCCCTTTAAGGTAACAGAGTTATGTACTAAAGTGAATACAGTTAGATTGTATATAAAAAAAAACAACCAATATGTAGATTATATTGAAGCATTAATTTTAAGAACAAAGAACTATCTACCTAACCCTGTCTTATCCAATTATCCTAGCAATATTTAAAGGTACATTATAGTATTAAGAATACTATAGTGTTCCTCTGCCTCTAACAGTGTTAGGCATATAGCGTTAAGGGTGAGGATGTCCAGGTTTGTTTGATTGAGTTAAACAACAGTGTAACGGATCCTTACAAGTTCCTGGTGTCTGTCAGAATAATCAAGGGAATTGCAGTTTATATTCTCTGTTCGTTCCATTTCCTACGTTCGGATGGGTTTGCACGAATCCACTGTGTAAAGTATAGGTGGCCGCCATTTTGGGACTTTGCACGTGTTCGCGGCCATCTTGCGCACGAACAGCGGTGTTTGCCAGTCATCTTCTGGGGATTCAAGCGACCACCGAGATTCGACTGGATGGCACGAATTTCATATCTTTTCACCGTACGAACGGAGACCGACTGCAAGGCCAAAACTTATGGAACTATTTTCGGCTAGTTGGTCTGTGCGGTCAGTCAAAAATTTGGAACCTTATAACTCCCGAACCATTTGTCCGAATAGACTGATTTTTGGATGTGTTGGTCCCCTGGACGAGGGCTGTCTGGGGATACCCGACTTGTACCCCTGTTTTTGGGGTACATCCAGAACTTAGATAAATTACTGTACATGTTAATTGTGTTAAATGGTTATCTGAGGGGAGGGGATGTGTGGGTTGTACCCTGTATCTGATTGGTGATTTTATACCTCCCACTGGGAGTGTTCTTTTTGCATGTAACTGTAATAAAAGCAGGCTGGGTGTTCCAGTCCTCAGTTCTTCTTGACCCTTCAAAACGTAGCCTCGTCTCGTTCTTGGAAGGGATTATTGTGGATTACTACTCTGCTCTTTTTACAACTGAACCTGACTCTCCCTCTGGATCTCGTGGATAGGATTATACCAGCTTTACTTTACTTCTACACAGCAGCTTGCCAGGGAAAAGGACGTCACCAACGGCTGATACCCTCTCACTACCTGGGTAGTCGTTACATTGGTGGCAGCGGTGGGATGGTCCTTTTATCCAAGGAGCAAGTGCTGAATGGAATCTCAGTATGACTAAAAGATTTATTGGAGAGTCGTGGTAGGAGTGCCAGCAACAGACCACGGAGGGAGCTGATAGCTGACCTGCTGGAGCTAGACGAAATGGATAGATCCATGGAAATAACTGAGCCCCTTGCACCGGTCAGCGAGGACAATGTACTTACTGCCATTGTACAGCAGAGACTAGTCTTGTATCCAGCAACATCCACGGAACTAATAAACCAGCTGTTCCGGGACACAAAGGAAGAGATAGAAACTAAGAGGAGACAAGACACGGAACTGTTAAGAGCTAGACAAGCCACTACATATGCAGTTCCTACTCCTCCACCCGCTGCTACAGGGAAGAAAATACCGTTTACTGCGTTTAAAGCTTTTGTAGAAAGTGAGGAAGAAATAGATGGATATTTGGCTGATTTTGAGAGGCAGTGCTCACTACACCAGGTACCACCAGACCAATGGGTCACTATTTTGTCTGGTAAATTGTCGGGCAAAGCCAATGAAGCCTTTCGGGCTCTTGCTCCAGAGGATATTTTACAGTACCAGCAAGTTAAAAAGTCGCTGTTAACCCGATATGCTGTGACCCCAGAAACCTGCCGCTTCCGGGAGTCCAAGAAAAAGGTTGTGGACTCCCACATGGAATGGGCTAATAGGTTACAGCGGGTGGCATCACACTGGGTATGAGGGTGCAACGCCAACACAGGGGAAGAAGTACTACAACTATTTTTATTAGAACACTTCTTCCAAGGTGTATCTGCTGACTTACAGGATTGGGTAAGGGACAGACGACCTAACAACCTAAGTGAGGCAGCTCGGCTGGCGGACGAGTACGCCGAAACCAGGAGAGTGAGCCAAAGTACCCCAAGGCCAGCTAACAAAGTGGAACCACATACCGCAGCTGCCACCTGGAGTTCCGTGCTCCAATACCACCGGGGCCAGCTCGCCCTCAAGGGCCCAACAACTACCCCCGGGACTCGCCTAGAATCACCTGCCACCGGTGCAACAACCCTGGACATATCGCACGAGTCTGCCCACTAGGTTCGGCCGCTAATAATTGGAGGTGCACCTCACCCACCACAGAGAACCACACCACACGTACCTCTGCTGCCCACTGTATAGAGACCGAAGTGGGCCCAGAGGAATGCTTGGGCATCTTGTATGAGGCGGATCCGATACAAGCCACATCCCCAGATAATCGCCAGCACCATCGTCAGGAAGTACGAGTGAATGGACAAATAGCCCAAGGATTGAGAGATACTGGAGCTACCATTACCTTGATACAACTTGGTAAAACCGGAGCATCTGGCCAAACACACCGTTGCTGTCCGTGTCACAGGGGGAGCTGTATTTCGTTTACCCACAGCCCGGGTGCACTTGGACTGGGGGGTCGGGTCAGGAAAGACTCTGAGGTCGTATTGGGCAACGATATTGGCCCCCTGACTTCAGCCTACTCACCCACCACAGATGCAGCTTGCCCCGTAACCACCCGAGCCCAGAACAGGCTTGCAGATGACTCCACAACAGGCCAGGAGACCCAGGTAAGCCAAACACAGACACGTAGGTCACACATAAGAGAGAGACCTTTAGCTTGGGACACCCTAGAAGAGTTTGGGAGGGCCCAACCCTCCAGAAATATCGTGAGATAGCTGCCAGTGGGAGAGATGAGCAGGAACGTTTTGTATGGGAAAATTACAGGTTATACCGACTGACTGTAAGTAGGAAAAGAGGCTGTGCCCCTTCACAGAAGTGCCAACTAGTGGTACCCAGAAAGTACCGGTTGGACCTTCTCCGAATTGGCCATGATATTCCTCTAGCAGGACATTTGGGGGGTAACCGCACCGCCTATCGGATCACCCAGACCTTCTTCTGGCCGGGGATTTCAAAGGATGTGCGGCGCTACTGCAGTACATGCGACATATGCCAGCGGGTAGGGAAAAGAGGGGATCACCCTAAAGCTCGACTGTCACCTATGCCCGTGATCGAGGAACCGTTTAGCAGAGTGGCAGTCGACCTGGTAGGACCCCTACCTAACCCTAGTCCATCAGGTAAGAAATATATACTTACTGTGGTGGACTACGCTACCCGATACCCGGAAGCCGTCGCTCTGACGAATATCCAGGCTGACACTGTCACCATTGCCCTAGTGGGGATATTCACCAGAGTGGGACTCCCACGAGAAATACTGTCTGACAGAGGGACTCAATTTACCGCAGATCTAACCCAACAATTATGGAAGGTCTGCGGTATTCAAAACCTCCTCAGCCCGCCCTACCACCCCCAGACTAACGGCCTCTGTGAACGCTTTAATGGTACCCTGAAGCAGTTGCTAAGGACCTTTACAGCGGAATACAGAGACTGGGAGCAATTCTTGCCGCACCTCTTGTTTGCATACCTAGAGGTACCGCAAGAATCCACGGGGTTCTCTCCGTTCGAGCTGCTCTACGGAAGAAGGGTTCGAGGTCCCCTCGACCTCATCCGGGAGCACTGGGAAGGAGAGATGGAATACGAGGGGGTCCCCATTGTGCCATATGTTCTGGAAATGCGGGACCGCATGGAACAGTTGGCCCGGATGGCACGGGACCATCTCTATGCGGCCCAGGGTCGACAGAAACGTTGGTACGATCGGGGCGCCCGACAGAGAACATTCCAGGTGGGACAGAAGGTTCTGGTACTTAGACCAGTAAAGGGAAATAAACTCCAGACCTCTTGGCAGGGCCCTTACAAAGTAGTAGCGCAGGTCTGCGACACTACTTATGTAATTGCCAGCAACAACGATGAGAGAATCCAGAAAACTTTCCATGTTAACTTACTAAAAGAGTTCCTGCTACAGAGGACCCCGATAACCTACCCATCCCAGAAATTTTAGCACCCAGAGAGTCCCCTAGCTTACTGGACACCATCCAACTAGGGGAGCGACTAACCGCAGAAGAGAAAGGCCAGCTTAGGCAACTAATAAAGGAAAAGAGACTAACGTTCTCCCAGGAACCAGGATACACCAGGCTAGCGACCCACTATGTAGAAACCCCAGGACAAACCCCTCTTAGACAGACCCCCTACAGAATCCCTGAGGCAGTCAGGGAGGAAATGAAAAAAGGAAGTGCAGGAGATGTTAAGGTTAGGAGTCATAGAGCCATCGGACAGCCCCTGGGCTTCGCCAGTAGTCCTAGTACCCAAAAATGACCAAGCTACCAGATTTTGTGTGGACTATAGGCGACTCAATGACCGTACAGTGACAGATGCGTACCCCATGCCCAGAGTGGATGAACTATTAGACCGCATTGCCAGGGGGAGATATCTGACCACCATTGATTTATGCAAGGGATACTGGCAGATTCCCCTGGCCAAGGAGGCTATCCCCAAGTCGGCGTTCGTCACCCCATTTGGCTTGTACCAATTTAGGAGAGTAAGTGATGAGAACCGCACTCAGTCCCAACGGCCAAGGGTGCTCCAGAGCAGGACCAGCAATCCCAGTACAATAATCCAAGAAGAAAAAACTCACAGGCACTCCAACTTCAAGCCGCAGGCAGATTTATTATGACAGAATGCAACGCAACATTTCGACCGGAAAGGTCTTTTTCAATTTAGGGTCATGCCATTTGGGATGAAGAACGCCCCCAGCTACATTTCAGCGCTTGGTAGATAGACTCCTTGATGGCTTCCAGGACTTCGCTTGCACGTACCTGGACGACATTGCGATCTATAGTGAAACATGGGGGGAACACTTGAGACATGTAGAGGCTGTACTGGATCAGATTCGGGCAGCGGGCCTGACTCTGAAACCAGAAAAGTGTAACTTCGGCATGGCCGAAGTCCAGTACTTGGGACACAGGGTAGGGTGTGGGAAACAGCGCCCAGAACCCGCTAAGGTTGAGGCTGTAGCCAACTGGCCCACACCCCACACCAAGACTATTGGCATTCTTAGGGACGGCAGGATACTACAGAAAGTTTGTCGCCAAACCCCTGACAGACTTAACTAAAAAGAACTTGCCTAGGGTAGTCCTGTGGTCTCCCGCCTGTGAAACAGCCTTTCAAGCCTTGAAAATGCTCTGATCCACGCACCTGTTCTATCTGCCCCCGCCCCTAACAAAAGATTTGTCGTTCATACAGATGCATCCATGTATGGACTGGGGGCAGTTCTGAGCCAGATCGGAGAAGATGGGGGAGAACACCCTGTCGCGTATCTCAGCAGAAAACTGTTGCCCAGAGAAGTGAGTTACGCGGCAGTGGAAAAAGAATGTTTAGTCCTAGTCTGGGCCCTAAAGAAACTTACACCATATTTGTATGGGCAGGAATTTACTTTGATTACAGACCATAATCCCCTGGTATGGCTGAACCGAGTAGCTGGAGACAATGGACGCTTGCTGCGATGGAGTCTAGCGCTACAGCCATATAATTTTTCCATTTAGTATCGCCCTGGCCGGTTCAATGGAAACGCAGACGGACTGTCCAGGCAAACGGAACTTTTACCGTAGCAGCAGACCGGACAGCCCCAAGTTGACCTGAAAAGGATCAATCCGGGTCTGCCGGAGTGTTCCACAAAAGGGGAGCAGTGTAACGGATCCTTACAAGTTCCTGGTGTCTGTCAGAATAATCAAGGGAATTGCAGTTTATATCCTCTGTTCGTTCCATTTCCTCCGTTCGTATGGGTTTGCACGAATCCACTGTGTAAAGTATAGGTGGCAGCCATTTCGGGACTTTGCACGTGTTCGCGGCCATCTTGCGCACGAACAGCGGTGTTTGCCAGTCATCATCTGGAACTAAAATCGTCTACGCTCGGTAGAAAGACTTAACAAACAACAAGACTTAACAAACTATGGGGATTCAAGCGACCACCGAGATTCGACTGGATGGCACAAATTTCATATATTTTCACTGTACGAACGGAGACCGACCGCAAGGCCAAAACTTATGGAACTATTTTCAGCTAGTTGGTCTGTGCGGTCGGTCAAAACTTTGGAACCTTATAACTCCCGAACCATTTGTCCGAATAAACTGATTTTTGGATATGTTGGTCCCCTGGACGAGGGGTACATCCAGAACTTAGATAAATTACTGTACATGTTAATTGTGTTAAATGATTATCTGAGGGGAGGGGATGTGTGGGTTGTACCCTGTATCTGATTGGTGATTTTATACCTCCCCCTGGGTGTGTTCTTTTTGCATGTAACTGTAATAAAAAGCAGGCTGGGTGTTCCAGTCCTCAGTTCTTATTGACCCTTCAAAACGTAGCCTCGTCTCGTTCTTGGAAGGGGATTATTGTGGATTATTACTCTGCTCTTTTTACAGCTGAACCTAACTCTCCCTCTGATCTCGTGGATGGGATTATACCAGCTTTACTTTACTTCTACACAGCAGCGTGCCAGGGAAAAGGACGTCACCAACGGCTGATACCCTCTCACTACCTGGGTAGCCGTTACAAGCAGCAAGTACTTTTATTGGCTGTCTGATAGACAGCCACTAGAGCAGTGATGGTGAACCTATGGCACATGTGCCACAGCTGGAACGCCGAGCCCTCTCTGTGGGCACCGGCTGGCCACCTTTGGGCCCCCCACGAGGCGGGTGGCAGCTTCTATTGCGGGTTGAGGGAGTGCTGTAGCCTGAGCTCTTACTGCCGCTTAGTGATGCCGGGAGCCGGTATATGACGTCAGACCGGCTCCCGGCATCACTTTTTTTTTTACTGTCTTTCAGATAGATACCTTACCTGATTTTCTAAGCTCACTAAGATGCCTCTTTCCATTTTTGCTTGCCATATTACTTGTGCTATCACTGGGATTTGTATATTTGTATATTTTTCCAATTCTGTGCTATCACTCATTTGGCTGCTGTAATGATGTGTAAAATTAACATTGAATCCTTTATCTTCATTTTTGACTCAATTCAATTTAATACAATTAGTCCAGGATCCATTTGTGACGAAACACCTTTTGTCACTGGATTTTTAGGTAACAAGCTGCCCTTTCCCCCTGGCTGTTGGAGGAGCCTCCTTCCGCATGACTATGGCCCCTGGGAGATTTAGCCCTTTGGGCTAATGGATTTATATTGTGCTGCTGCTGGTCCTTTAAGAACTGCATTGTGGCTTATGGACTTGTATTGGATCATGCTGGCCCTTTAAGAACCATCTGGGAACATATTGAGACTTTGTGTGACAATGCCCCTTTAAGACGGTGTCCCCAGTGCTCCCAGACTTAGTTAAAATATTTTGTTCCTGGCTTTCTCCCACTTGGTTCAGAAAATGGGGCTTACTGAACCAAGTACCACACAGGCAGACCACCCAGAAGTGGAAGTCTGCAGGCGATTTACCTCCCAGGCTGTGAGGTTACGTGGCGGCGGCCATCTTTGTTCATTCGAACGAGGTCAGCGGTATTTGTAGCCAAATCCATGGACCTAAAATCGGTTACACATTTCCGCGAACACCGCTGAGCCTTACCTTCTCCTACACTGAACTTTCCGCTGCAGAGACTAAGTCCCGTTCGAAGATTCGAATGTACGTTCGAATGGGACTTAGTCGTTTTTCTGCATAAAATGGACCGACCGCACAGCCAAAATCTATGGAACTGTTTTGGGCAGGAAAATGTGCTTGTGGTCGGTCATAAAGGACTTCCGTCTAACTTTTTATGTACTGGGGGGATTTGTATGATTTTTGGTTATGTTTATATTTAAAGTATGCTGATTCTGAATATGTTTGCATGTTTTATGTGAATATGATGCATATTTTTTAAGTTACAGTGTATGTATAAAAAGTGTATTTTTCCTGCCTGTGATAAATTACATTAACCCATTGTGTTCAGTAATTAGGCAGAGGGGAAGGATTGTATGTTTGTGCTGGGTGTGTTTTACGGTTTGCCTGTAAAGGATTGGTTGTACTGTGTCCCACCCTGTGGGATGTCCAAAGTACCTGCCCACTGCATAAAAGCCAGTGTGTGGTCATTAAAAGTGCAGATCATCTTGTACCTTCATGAAGTTTCGGCTCATGTTTGGAGGATTGGAGCACTACACTCTGGGGATTGCTATAATCACTATACTCCCCAGGGTTTAATCACTAAGCTCTGCTAAGAGCTTGTTCGTGTTCCTGCTCTCTGGAATTCAGAGAGGTCCACCTACTGGAAGCTGGCCCCTCGTCTTGGGTCCAGAGTGGGTGGAGACGGTGGAGCTGCGGCGGTTCGTGGGGTCTGCAGTGGTTATGGTGTCAGGCAGAGTGCTTGGAGTCCTCGAAAGCACTAGGAGCATCCATCAGCGGAAGATTCCCGGTCGGGGTGCCAGCGGTTCCGTTACACCATTGTTCATTTATTTCCTGTCATATAATCAATTAATGTAATTATATCTTTCCAATAAGTATATATTGTTTGGCACTACCACCATATGTGTAAAAAGGTGCCCTTATCAATGGATGTATTTGGATATATTTTGAAAATATAATCCCATGGATAGTGCATGCAAGTAAAAGTGTTTGGAGTAGAGAAATTGAGTAGAAATATAGAATAGTTCTGGTTAGCAAAGAAGTTTAACTAAGTCCCAGAAATTAGTTGAAAAGACAGAGTGTTAGAGTGGTATTCCTTGGGCTGGTCTGATCTAATGATGCTTTGATGATCTCCTGAAACCCCAATTCCTTATCTTGAATTTCTTTACGTCAGATGTATAAGCTCTGTGATAGCGAGACTGGGTATACTCAGGCCTTCTGGGTGTACGAGGAAAAGGATAGCCACCTTGACCCTCCAGGTTGCCCAGAACATATGGGAACCAGTGACAAGATTGTCTGGGACCTGATATTCCCCCTGATGAACAAAGGGTACCACTTGTATACTGACAATTTTTTTACAAGTTTCCCTTTGTTCAAGCTACTGTACTGTTTTGATACAGTAGCTTGCGGCACAATTAAAAAGAACAGCACAGGTTTCCCAGGACACCCGGCTACGAAGGTGGGAGACCTCAGCTCTGCGCCAAGAGGAGCTGTTGGCAGTTAAGTACAGAGACAAGAAGGACGTCCTGTAAGCCTGTGTACTTATGCACAAAGCGTTGTACGATCAGATTACACACATGTGCCATGCACGGCACATGTGTCAACTTGCCCAACTTCAATGCCGCCAACAAATTTGTTCCGTTGTCACTTTGCCAATCTCCAGTTGCTGCGGAGTCAGCCACTTTTCCACCTGTGCGTTCAGGGCGGACAGGAGTGCTTGTCCAGTGTGACTCTCTGCTTTCAAGCAAGTCAAACCCAAGACGGCGTGACACTGCCGTATCCGGGATGTGGAATAGTACCTGGGGTGCTGGGGGGGTGCCGTTGATGTGGAGCAAGACGCAGCAGCAGAAGAGGACTCAGCCGAGGAGGTTATGGAAGAAGATGGAGTAGGAGGAGTAGAGGAGGTGGCAGCAGGCCTGCCTGCAGGTCGTGGCGGTGTCACCAACTCTTCTGCAAAACCACGCATTCCATGCTTGGCAGCCGTCAGCAGGTTTACCCAATGCGCAGTGTAGGTGATATACCTGCCCTGACAATGCTTTGCAGACCAGGTATCAGTGGTCATATTGATCCTTGCCCCAACACTGTGTGCCAGACATGCCATTACTTCCTTTTGCACAATCGAGTACAGGTTGGGGATTGCCTTTTGTGAAAAGAAATTTCGTCCGGGTACCTTCCACTGCGGTGTCCCAATAGCTACAAATTTGTTTAACGCCTCAGACTCCACCAGCTTGTATGGTAAAAGCTGGCAGGCTAATAGTACAGACAAGCCAGCTGTCAGACGCCGGGCAAGGGGGTGACTTTCTGACATTGGCTTCTTACTCTCAAACATGTCCTTGACAGACACCTGACTGTGGGCAGATGAGCAGGCCTGACACACAGACGCTTGCAGACAACTAACTGCTATTCAATCTACAACAGTGAAAAAGGTTTTATGGTTTTTAAATGCACGCTATTGTGACACCAGATACGAGTGGCACTTTGAACTGGCAAAGGTTGGCAGAGTACACGCTGTAGGCCTGACACACAGACGTTTGCAGAAAACTAACTGCTATTCAATCTATTACAGTGAAAAAAAATAATTTTCTTTTAAATGCAAGCTATTGTGACACCAGATATGAGTGGCACTTTGAACTGGCAAAGGTTGGCAGAGTACACGCTGTAGGCCTGACACACAGACGTTTGCAGAAAACTAACTGCTATTCAATCTATTACAGTGAATTTTTTTTTTTTTTAAATGCAAGCTATTGTGACACCAGATATGAGTGGCACTTTGAACTGGCAAAGGTTGGCAGAGTACACGCTGTAGGCCTGACACACAGATGCTTGCAGAAAACTGCTATTCAATCTATTACAGTCAAAAAAGTTTTTGGGTTTTAAATGCACGCTATTGTGAGACCAGATAAGAGTGGCAATGTGCACTGGCAGAGGTTGGCAGAGTAGATGCTGTAGGCCTGACACACCCGCTTGAAGACAACTAATTGCTATTCAATCTATGACAGTGAAAAATGTTTTTTGGTTTTTAAATGCATGCTATTGTAACACCAGATATGAGTGGCAATGTGCACTGGCAAAGGTTGGCAGAGTACATGCTGTAGGCCTGACACTCCCGCTTGGAGACAACTAACTGCTATTCAATCTATAACAGTGAAAAAAAATGTTGGGTTTTAAATGTACGCTATTGTGACACCATATATGAGTGGCAATGTGCACTGGCAGAGGTTGGCAGAGTACACTTTGTAGGCCTGACACCCGCTTGAAGACAAGTAACTGCTATTCAATCTTTAACAGTGAAAAAAGGTTTTTGGTTTTTAAATGCATGCTATTGTGACACCAGATAAGAGTGGCAATGTGCACTGGCAGAGGTTGGCAGAGTAGACGCTGTAGGCCTGACACACAGACGCTAGCAGAAAACTAACTGCTATTCAATCTATTACAGTGAGAAAAATATATATTTTTTTAAATGCACGCTATTGTGACACCAGATATGAGTGGCACTTTGAACTGGCAAAGGTTGGCAGAGTACACGCTGTAGGCCTGTCACACAGATGCTTGCATAAAACTAACTGCTATTCAATCTATTACAGTGAATTTTTTTTTTTTGAAATGCAAGCTATTGTGACACCAGTGAGTGAGTGGTGGCACTGGGCAGGCCCTGAAACACACACTAGTGAAGGAAACTGACTGCTATTATATTACAGTCAAAAATTATTATTATTTTTTGAAATGCAAGCTATTGTGACACCAGTGAGTGAGTGGTGGCACAAGTGCGCATAGTATATGCCAGGGATAGGCAACCTTCGGCACCCCAGATGTTGTGGACTACATCCCCCTTGATGCTTTGCCAGCATCATGGCTGTAAGAGCATTATGGGGGATGTAGTCCAAAACATCTGGAGTGCCGAAGGTTGCCTATCCCTGGTATATGCTGTGAGCCTGACACATAGGCTGGCTGGCATGCAGGCAACTGCAATTACATTACACAAAAAAAAAAGCAGACTGATGTTCTAGCCCTAAAAAGGGATTTTTGGGGTGCTGTCCTTACAGCAGAGATCAGATGAGTCCTTCAGGACTGTAGTGGACACTGTATACACTAACCTAGCTATCCATTTCCCTATCAAATCAACAGCAGCGACACTTTCCCTCCTCTCACTAAGAATGCAGCTTGAGAATGAATCTAAAATGGATGCTGTCCAGTAGGTGGGAGGGTCTGCTAGGGAGGGTGTGCTGCTGATTGGCTGGAATGTGTCTGCTGACTGTGAGGCACAGGGTTAAAGTTTACTCAATGATGACAAATAGGGGGCGGATCGAACCGCGCATATGTTCGCCCGCCGTGGCGAACACGAACACGCTATGTTCGCCGGGAACTATTCGCCAGCGAACCGTTTGGTACATCACTAGTCTTCTGTTCTACTTGGTCATTAGAGATAGGTTGTTCGTGGGTTTGCATTCACTATAAATCACTAAATTCACCTGTTGCAAGTTGACATGCTTTCGTTTTAGGACCCGTTCAGTTATTTACCTCACTTTAATGTAATTTTAGAAGAACGTGTAGTTCGGTAGTTTTCATTGTAAATGTCAGGGTGTGTTTAGCTTTCATAGGAATTTGTAGTTTCTCTAGCCTCTTTCAACTAATTTACAATCACAATTATATTTTATTTAGTTATATTTCACCCTTAAGGGGCATCTTTATTGGTTATATTGTGTTTGTTATAACATGCTATGTTGGATAATTATTCTCACTTAAATGTCATACATTTATTGCATTTGTCAATGTCAAATTCCGCTGGTTTAGTTCTGGTAATTTAATATCAATTCTTTTCTTTATTTTTTTTTATTTTTCGTTGTGCAAGGTTTAACAATAAGCTTACTCAGCCACGATAGCAGTCGTAAGCAATAGCTGGCATAACAGTCAAAACATGGCATAAGAATAGACAGCACAATTTTTTTGATTATGTTGAGAGGATGTAAAATTAAATTTAAGCTTTCCTGTCTGTGGTGATCATGTCAGGTATTGATCTATGTGTGTAGTGCATGTTAGGCAAGTCATACGTGCAACATTTAAAAGCAGTGCACATTTTTACATTTTAGTTTTGTTCTTACAGCATAGTTACATAGCTGTCCTGCACCGGGCTAGTGAGATTAGTTATTAACAAAAAAAAACTTAGGCATGCAGTAAATATATTGGCTAGTTGTGAGTGCCATAGAGTAACATAGGAACCGATTGATTCAGGCTAGGTCTAACTTTTATACAAGGGGGGGAACATACATGGTTAGTGTACTTTCTGCACTGAAGTGTAGTAGTAACAGGCTGAGTGGGCTATGTGCGTAATGGCTGCGTTGCCATATGCTAGGTGCTAGCCTAAGACAAGTGAGGCTATCAAGTGCTTCAGTGATTAACCCTGTAGTGCAAAGGCAAGTCTCCCGTTTATACAATAGATGTGTGCTAAGCTGAACGTTAAGCATAACGGTATTATTATCATACTGTTGCGGATAATCGGGTGCAGATGTGTTGCAGGTAACCGGTGTTAAGATGCAGCTTGCTGTGTTTCAGAGTCAGTCCAGGGGACAGGCAATCAACCCCAAAGGAGTGTGTTGGCTGTTTTGCCTGCAGTGTGTCCATAGCAGTTCAGCCAATACCCATTGGGTGCTGGATACAGTCCAGGTATGAGTGGTAGTCTTGTATGGCAAAGCTGCTAGGTGCAGGCAGGCAGGTTGGTTCCTCGATCGCTTTTGGGGGGATCCCTCTCCTCCTTTCTGGCTGTAGTTGTGGCCTTGTTGGTAAACCTCCGAGTCGCCCCGGTCTGCCATGAGTACCTCGTACTTTGTAATAGAAGTGGTACCAGAATGCTTCTCCGTTTGTACGTAAAGTGACGGAAGGTCTTGCCTACATATTTTAAACCACAGGAGCAAATTAGCAAATACACTACTCCTGTGGTTAGGCAATTGAAGAAGGAGCGAGGTTTGAAATGGCTCATGCCACTACTATCAATGGTTAATTTAGAGTGTCTCTTGATAAAGGGGCAATATGTAGGCAAGACCTTCCGTCACTTTAAGTTTAGGATACGTGAGCACGTGAACTCTGTCAGGAGACACCTAGAGACACCCGTGTCAAGACATCTGCATTTACACCATAACCACTCCTCTGCTGGTATTCGGTTCATGGGCCTTGAACATGTTCCACAACCGCCACGAAAAGGGAACTGGGATTTGAAATTGAGACAGAGAGAAGCCTTTTGGATTTACCAATTAAAAACCCTGTCACCATCAGGGTTAAATGAAGGCTTCTCCTATTCCCCATTTATTTGACAAACTGATTAACAATGATATTTCGAGTTAAGTTTATTCACATATGTATATATCACTTTAACACCGATATCTTAAAATTCTCTTTTTTATACCCTTTTCTGAAGGAGCATTGACCTGTTTAAACCTGCCCCACAATTATATATACTGAGTATGCCATTTGTAATTGGTACATGTACAGTTAGCTATGCACATTATACAGGCATAATTTGTTTGCCTACTACTCTATACATGCACAGCCTGCTATGTACGTTTTTCTGGCACACTGTGTTTAACCTGTTTTGTTACTATTATATACACTATCCATGCCATGTGTAATTGACATATGTACAACTTGTTACACCAATACTGGCATAACTTGTGTAATCAGGTTATTCACAATCATATACAGTGTATATACTATCTGAAACTGACGTAGGTACAGGTTGTTATTTACACTAGTATAAGCATAACACTATATAATTAGTTGGATATATAACTATCTTTTCCTCAGTGTTATTCTTGCAGATACATAGTGTATTTCACATTCTCTATGTTGGTGTGTATAATTGCACACTCTATGGGTTAATCCTGGACCTCAATTGGGCACCCAAACGGTTAATGCTATTATGCTTTCAGTTCCACCTGATCGCCGAATGAGTCATGTAATGGAGCTTCTAGACACGCCCCGTTTGCCTCATTAGTGGGACGATCATTGATTGGTGGACTTACTGATACAGGGTATAAAACAGACTGCTGGGCTAGCTGCATTAGCGTTACCCCTGATGACGGCGTGTGGAACACGCTGAAACGCGTGTCGGGTTTTAGCCACTTTTTCACTCACGATTTGAGCACTCTGCACAGATGATTCGTCACTTATTTAAACTCTTGGAACCTTTTCTAATGTTAGTTTGAGCTGAGATTAGAACACCCTTGAAGGTGTTTCCTTAGGAGTATAGGGTTTAGCATAGAGAGTGTTTGTTTGCTGGGAGTCTACAAGTGGGGGGAGAGGTTTATATTATATGGTTGGTTTTTTGATACCATACCTAAACGTTTATATATGCTTATGCATTTACCTCTCTCCTTTATTACTCCCCTCCTCTCTTATTGCTTGTACACCCTTAGCCAGAGCACTATTTAGTTAATCTCCTTTCTATTTTAGAAAGGTAGCTCTCTTAGTAGGCTATTAATTAGCCACTTCTATTTCGTGCCTGGCCTCTCCTCTTTCCTCTCTGTCTCTCTCTATTTAGACTGGTTACCATTAGTTTTTATTTTATTTTAAGTCTGGTGTATTTTTCTATTATAGATAAGTCTGGATTGGAACACCCTTGAAGGTGTTTCACAGGAGTATAGGGTTGGAACACTAAGGGTGACTACTTGTGGAGGAGTTTACTATATGTGGGGCTATATGAATGTGAGATTATGATCCATACATTCCATTACCCACTACTCTCCACCTAGCCTCTCCACCCATATGAGTGTTTCTATACCCTTAGCCCAAGCATCATTGAGTCATTATTATTTTTCTTTTCTTTTTAGAAGGATTATATACAGTAGGCTATTATTTAGCCACCTATCTCTATTTTTGATGGTGGGTTATTCCTCCTAACTGACTCTATCTATTTAGATTGGTATTTATGTATACATTGTATTATATACCTTAATAAAGTTATTTATTATTTTCTTTCCTGTTAAACATTTACTATTGGAATTGGACTGGGTAATTGTCCTCATGGTTGTCTCTTAGTTAGACCACCTTTGGATTTATTTTCTTTTTCATCATCACAACTCTTTTTTTCAGGTATTACCAGTTACTTTAATTTGTCTTTGTCCATTAGTGTTATTATTATAATCCACAGCCTTTCTTTCGCTATTTCTGGGTACACATCAAAACCAACACATTTTTACTCATTTATTCACCCCTTTTCCTGGGTTGACGTGGGGCTTGTCTTTTTAGGCTTGACTCACGCATGGTCCACGGTACGCATACGTTCAAACGTTACAACATCAATTATTAGACTTGTTTTATGTACATTTACATATCCAATGTGATATTTACTTTCTATCATGTTATATGTTGCTTTTGTTTAGAGGCTCTTCTCCACCGTTAGGCAAGTAGGATAAATTTCTGCTCCTATGCCACTCAGGTATGCTGGTTTATTTTTCCTTCACACTCTGCTTATGGATTCCTATTTTATATTCTTATACGCATCACCTATTACTCATAGGTCACAGTCAGGTCCCTACTTTGCCATTCAAGTTATGATCACGTCCATTCTACAAGGGTATGTGCAGTTGCATCCTTCTGTTCACTGTATTTCCTTTCTATACATGGTACATTATTAATTTGTATATTTATTCTATAGGTGCACATTTACTACAGTACTTCCCTTTGAATCTATCTTGTCTAGCAAGGTATGTATCGATTATGCTCAGTACGAAGGAGTCAAGCCCTGTCTAGGGAAAGAGAACTGTCTGTTAGGTTCAGGTGCTGGCCCTCATTTATAAGTATAAGTATAATTAATCTAACGGTCCAACAAGGCCAGGGAGGTTTTGCCCAAACAGCCCGCATCATAATTCTATCCTTGCATACCCTTTTGCAAGGTCATAGTCAGGGTCTCACATGTCACTGCCACATGTTTTTATGTCACTTTAATTGTCACAGAGAGGCCATCACCCTGCCATTTTGCAAAGTGGCCACAAACCCCCTCGAGCCAAATCATAGATAGAGCCTCTCAATGCTACTTGGCAACTAGCAGGGCTTCACTTGTCATGGGGTGCCGGCACTAGCTAGCAAGCTAGTTCTGTGCATTGTTAATAGGAGTAGTCCTAGAAGATTAGAAGTTTGCGAATGTTGTGCCCATTCACAATAAAGGTAGTAGGAGGATTTAGGCAACTTTAGGCCAGTAAGCCTTACTTCAGTTGCAGGGAAAGTAATGGAAACCATGTTAAAGAATATGATTGTTGAACATCTAAAATCACATAGATTCAGAGATCAGAGACAACATGAGTTTACTTCAGGGAGATAATGCCAAACTAATCTTATTGATTTTTTTTGATTGGGTAGCTACAATAATAAATCAGGGTGGTGCAGTAGACATTACTTACCAAGATTTCAGTAAGGCTTTTGACACTGTTGCACATAGAAGTCTTAGCAATAAACTGCACTCTTTAAGTGTGGATTCCAATATTAAGAAAACTATACAAAATATCCCCACTATATGCTAAAACAAACCAGAAAACCTACTGAATGGTGCATCCCCAAACACCAATATACAAATACAAACATTCGAGTGCAGGATTTCGACAAAGTGACACCTAATATGGTGAAAAATATAAATAAAATACAACCTTCAATATTAGAGGCAATCTAGAGTGCCTAAAAAGATAGATAGAGCCAGGCGATGTTTCAGCGTATCACCCCTAAAAGGGGTATATGGAGGTACTGGTGCTTCAGTCTTGAATATGGATCTTCATAGACATGGAATAAACATAAAAGAAATATAGTGCAGATGGAATGTACAAACAAATTTATTATTAAAAGTGCACTTGCAGGGTAAATTCTTCATCTCCAGGCTTCTCTGCCTGCTGCCTGATGACGGCACCTCTAATCCTCGATCCCCCTGGCCAGATCCGACCTATACATATGGAATAGTTTCCTCCTCAATGGATCTCCATTTTCATTCCCTCATTGTAACAAATCACTGGTGTCGTGTTCAGTGCTGGAACTCAGGTGCAGTAACAGCTCTCATTTACAAGAACGATCTACAGAGATCCTGAGGTTGAGAACAGGATTCTGTTAATTCAGTGATGGCATGGGGGCTTTAATAAAAATAACAAAAAAAATCCAACGCAAAGGTATCCGAAGAAGGGTCAGGCAGAAATCAGAGTCAGACGGTCCAGAGGTCAGGGCAGGCGGTAATCAGCTAAATTCAGAGAGCAGGCAAAGTAAAGGAAACCAGCAAGGGTAGGAAACAAACGCTAGGATTCTTGAGGCAGGCAACAAAACAACGAAGCACAAACTGAAAAGTGTGCTCTGCTTATAAAGGAGTGTCTCAATCACATAACCTGGTCTCACCTGTAGGAGGGGTTACCTGAGATCAATGTGGCTGACTGTGGGACTCAGCACCATCTTGGATGCATCATTGTCCTGGCTCAGCCCCTCAGCCACACCTCCTCCATCCTCTAACCTGCAGACCAGCTTCCTCATGCAGTGGCTGGCATCTTGGAATGCTGGAGCAATCACTCTGTGTTTCCTTGCTTTGAAACGAGGTACACACGATGCAGACTGGGGTGCAGCAGCCACAGGCGCTATAACCGTAGCAAGCTCCTGAGGAAGTCTCCTGAAATGAAATGCGCCGAGCAGCAGTAAGGCGAGGTGAAAGAATGAGTCCAGAAGTCAAGCAGCAGCAGTGGAGTTCTGACCTTTGGGCCTATAGAACAATTTCCATCGTGGACTGAACTGCACCTATAGGATACGGTGGGACTTTTGCCTTAATTTAATTATTATGTGCCACTTCTCTATGTGAGTGTGTTTGATACTCTATATACATTTTATGTTTGTTACATTACTGTTGTCCCCTGTTATAAAAGATTTATTCTGTCACATACTTTTGGTACTTTGGACACTGTTCTGACGGATTTACAGTCCTCGTATGGTCCAGCCCGAACCCGCTATGTACGCCTAGAGGTGGCCGCCATTTCGGGACTTTGCACGTGTTCGCGGCCATCTTACCTACAATCAGCGGTGGTCGCCCAGAATCATCTGGAACCAAAAACGGAGACCCACACAGGCGAACACCGCTGAGACCTCCAGGATCACAGAACTCAGTGTTGGACGTACCGAACTATTCACCGTTCAGTAAAGCACTTGCCCTGCACATGGGGATTACAGCGACCCCAGGGATGACTACGGCAGACAAAGGGTTGTGGGGTTTTTACCGTCCGAACGAAGACCGACCGCAAGGCCTAAACGTATGGAACTATTTTCGGCTGAAAAGTCCGTGCGGTCGGTCTAAACTTTAGAAGCCCCTAACTCCCGAACCGCTCATTCGATCGGGCCAGTTTTTGGATATGTTGGCCTCCAGAACAAGATCTATCTAGCGATGCAGGGTGTATGGGTGTACCCCCTGGTTTTGGGGTACATCCAGAATATGGACAAAAGTATGTGTAATATAATTGTGTTACTTGGTTATCTGAGGGGAGGGGACATGTGGGTTGAACCCAATATATGATTGGGTATTTTATGCCTCCCCTTGGGAGTGTCCTCTTTGTGTGTATTTACAATAAAAAGCAGGCTGGGCATCCCAGTCCTCAGTTCTCATTTTGACCCTCAATTCGCAGCCTCGACTCGTTTTGTGTGGGGAAAGAATATCCTAGCTGCACCATAGCTAGGGGGAGATTCTACACTTACAGGTCTCTACCGAGTATCGCTCCATTCTACTCTTCAAGCCGGGAACCAGGACATCCAAGCGATCAACCCTCCTGCTAGACTGGGGGCAATCGTAACAATTGGTGGCAGCGGCGGGATCATCCTGGAATTCCTAGAAGAGGTACAGAACGGATGGAGAGTAACTACGACAAATTGAAACGCACCACGTTAAAGGACTTACTTGAGAGCCGAGGGGGACACGCGAACAGCCGCCCAAGGAGAGAGCTAATCGCGGAACTAACAGAAATGGACCAGAGTCTTACCATGGCCGAAGCCACTGCCACTTGCACCGATGAGAAAACCCGGTTGGTCCGGGAGAGGCTGCCCCTGTATGGGCCAAACCCCTCCCTGGAACTCATACGGCAATTAATGGCCGAGGCCGAGGCAGATGTCGAAAAGGCCAGAGCCCACGAACACAAAATGAAACTCGCCGACCGAACCCCCCCGGAGACAACGGAAATCCCAAAGATTCCTTTTGCAGCATTTAAGCCGTTTGTGGAGAGTGAAATGGGGATTGACGAGTTCTTGGCCGATTTTGAACGGCAATGTGCACTGCACCAAATCCCCACAACAGCTTGGCCAAAGATACTAGCCGGGAAACTGGCGGGTCGAGCTATGGAGGCTTTTCGGACTCTCAGCCCCGAGGAAGCGGAGCAATATCAGACGGTAAAAGACACCCTACTTAAGAGATATGCCGTAACCCCCGACACTTATCGCAGACAATTCCGCAACACCAGTAAAAAAATAAATGACACCCATGCTGAATGGGCTCACCGCATGCGGAGGGCGGCTACCCACTGGATGAATGGGTGCCGTGCCGTTACCGCAGCCGAAGTGTTGGAACTGTTTTTATTAGAGCATTTTTATGACGGGTTGGCACCAAAGGACAGAGAGTGGGTAAAGGATCGGCGTCCGAGCGATCTCAATGCGGCAGCCCGACTAGCTGACGAACATCGGGACGCTCAAGTTCACGAATATCCCCACTTTTGAATAGCCACCCGGCCCGAACTCCGAGAAAACCCTAGACCAAACCCCCGACCCGAGTTTCGTACCCCAGTGCCGGCCGGACCTACTCGATATGCCGGGCCACCCAGCCAGTACCCCTAAGAGCGTACCCGCCCCACTTGCCACAAATGCAAGCAGCCGGGGCACTTCATTTCCAACTGCCCCCTAAACAACAACCTCCCGGGTAACAACCGCCCCGCCCGTGCTTTTTGTGTAGACCAAGCAAATACTATGGAAGAGTATCTGGGACCATTACATGAAGCTAACCCTGTGTATGCCGCAACCGACAACCGACAGCACCATCGACAGGAGGTACTGTTGGAAGGCCGCCCGGCACAAGGATTGAGAGACACCGGGGCCACCATCACTCTAGTCCAGGGGAAGCTCGTACCACCACATAAACGCTCCACAGACACGGTGGCGGTCCGAGTGGCTGGAGGGGACATATACAAATTACCCACAGCAAAAGTACATCTTGATTGGGGTGCGGGAAAAGGACTTGTGAGGGACAGTTTACCCGCTGAGGTCTTACTGGGCAACGACCTGGGCCCTATGACTTCGGCATTTGCCCCCTCCTATAACTCAGAGGCATATCCGGTTACCACCCGGTCCCAGGCAGGACGGGCTCGAGAGGCTTCACCGGTGCGGGAGACTCAGGTAAGACCGATCCCGACTGTACCTACCTTCCCCGACCCATTACCCTGGGATACCCCTACCGCCTTCGAGGCTGAGACTAAAACTGACCCCACTCTCCAGAAATACAGAGAGCAGGCCGACACTGGGACGGGGGGATCCGACCAAGAGATATTTGTATGGGAACAGGGGAGACTGTACCGACAGACGGAAAAGAAAGGGAACCGTAGGAGGCAGTTAGTAATCCCTCACAAATATCGACGAGATATCCTCCGGATAGGCCACGACATTCCCCTAGCCGGACATTTGGCCGTAACCCGGACCCTTAAACGTATCACCCATACCTTCTTTTGGCCAGGGGTACATACCGATGTGCGTACATACTGTAGTACGTGCGAAGTGTGCCAGAGGGTCGGCAAAAGAGGAGACCACCCCAAGGTACACCTCATAAATATGCCCCTCATCGAAGAACCATTCAGTAGAGTGGCCATTGACCTGATAGGACCCCTCGCCACTCCCAGCCCCTCCGGGAAACGATATATCCTCACTATTGTGGATTACGCTACCCGCTACCCGGAGGCGGTGGCTCTATCTAATATCCAAGCAGACACGGTAGCCAATGCGCTGGTCCAAGTCTTCTCTCGTGTAGGATTTCCCCGAGAAATCCTGTCCGACCGGGGCACCCAGTTCACGGCGGAACTAACGCAACAACTGTGGCAGGTCTGTAAAATAAAATCCCTACTCAGTTCCCCATATCACCCCCAAACCAACGGACTATGCGAAAGGTTTAACGGGACCCTTAAGCAAATGTGAAAGACGTTTACCCAGGAATATAGGGACTGGGAACGTTTCTTGCCACACCTCCTATTCGCTTATCGGGAGGTGCCGCAGGAAACTACCGGATTCTCCCCGTTCGAACTGCTGTATGGACGCAAGGTCCGGGGCCCCCTAGACCTGATCCGAGAGCATTGGGAGGGGGAGATGGAGAACACAGGAGTCCCCATCATACCATATGTCCTAGAGCTTAGGGACCGCATGGAGCAGCTAGCCAGGTCGGTCCGGGCTAACCTCCAGGCGGCCCAGAGGCGACAGAAAGTCTGGTATGATAGAGGAGCACGGAAAAGGAGCTTTGAGATAGGGCAAAAAGTAATGGTTCTTAAACCCGTCAAAACAGACAAATTACAGGCAGCCTGGCAGGGCCCCTACCAAATAATAGAAAAGAAAGGAGATACCACGTACGTGATTGCCAGCTGCCACGACCCGAGCTTAAAGAAACTGTTCCATATTAACATGTTGAAAGCATATCTCCAACGCCCCGAAGATGTGCTGGCCATATGTAGTCCCGCAGCCGAAGACCCCGATAACTTGCCCATTTCCTACTTACTTACCCAGGACCAACCGGCCGATATAGTGGGCCAAGTACAGATAGGCGAGCAGCAAAACAAAACAACTACGTTGTTAAGTGTAAAATATCGATTACTTAACTTCAATTAGTCTGTAGCCTCCCACGATCGTTATCCACCAAAAAACGATCATATATATGTATAGAACCACAAGCAGAAGTGGGATACGGCTGTACAGTCTATATAGGGAACATACAAGGAAAAACAATAGTGTGATACAGTATATACAGTGAAAATGTGCGCTTAAATGGATGCACTCACGAGATAGTAAAGGTAAAACAGCATTCAAGGTGCCTCCCCAGGGAGTATGGGGGGATGCTGGTATCCTTCGGTAGTGTCTAGCAGCCAAATGGGACACAGGACTCCAGGTGAGTAATGGTAGAAAATATTTGTAGTTTTATTTTCTTTAAAAGGTTATACAACACCAAGCAGATAAAATATAAAAGTGCAGCAGTAGGTCCAACGCGTTTCGTTCAACACAGGAACTTCATCAGGGACCGCACAGTAAAACAAATCAACAGCAATATTGCAGATTGTAAAAAAATACACATCCTACTCACCCTAACAATAATCACTATAAATAGGGCTAATCCCAATGTCCCATTGGTCCTAATTGTGGGGGGTGTCCTCCAGGCTGCTCTCCATTGGTCAAGGGATAATATCATCCAGCTGATTCCATTTTCGGCATTTCAATGCCCAGAAAACGAGCGCGTTTTTTTCATACGCCGGAACCGGAAGTAGACGTTTTCTTTCACTTCCGCGTTCCACATGCGTTCCACGTGCGTTCCACATGCGTTCCAAGGGCAATCCGCACATGCTCAGTGGGTATTACACAACTATCTCAATCGAAAACATCCTAATGCATTTAAAAAAGCCCTTACAAGCTCAAAACATAGCTAAAAGTGCAATTAATCTCTAGAAAGAGAAAAAATAAATTAATATGTGATGTACAAACACAATTAATTACTTAAGTGAACTTGAACTTGTCATGTGACAAAATTAAACATTAAACATTATACTTCTGGTGTCTGTAGTTCTATGGAAAATAGCAAACACTTTCTCTGTAAATCTATTTAAAGTGACAGACTATTCATAAATTTCTATAAACCTCTTCTTCATTGAGGATATTGTCATAATAAACCCCTCCATAGGTTTATTTTAAAGTGACACGCACCTTATCTCCAAAAACCTGTTTGAAGTTATAAATTCCTCCGTGAAACAGTGAAGGTGACAAGCACCTATTACAAAAATTATCCGAGTGGCTCATACCTGATAGGCTGAAAAAATAATAATCAACTAGAAAACCATAACCTATAAATTTTACAAATGTTCCCTGAATCTTATTAATTAAGGACATTTTAAATACCTAATTAGTACACATAACTGTATAACATAAACTACGTAAGTTATTATTATTGTTTCATATATGTCATCTTGATCTGTTTTTTATCCTAATTATATTCTTTGGTCTCATACATATGCACCAAAAATAGATCACTTTCATTGTCCCATATCATCAAAAGAAAAAGAAAGGAGAAAAAAGAGAAAAAAAGGCTATCCCCAGACCAGAGGGAGTCCACATTAACATGTCCCTAGTTACCTATATGATTGATTGGTGCTCATTTGTCTAGAGGAAGGGTACTCCCTTTAAAAAGAAATTATCGAAAGAAGAGTAATCGTTAAGGTTACTCCAAAAAACACACAAGATCTATCCCAATATTTAAGCCCCTGGGTTCCAGGGTCTTTAACTTGTGTATCCAGAAGGTTTCCCTCTGGGATAGCTTCTTAACTCTATCTCCTCCCCGCCAATAGGGCAGAACATGCTCGATCCCCATACATCGAAATTCTTTAAATGAAAAAGAAGGACAGCTGGAGCAGTGGGCGGAAACTGAATGGGTAACAAGTCCCTTACGTATATTGTTCAGATGTTCTAAGATTCTAACTTTAAAAATACGTTGTGTCCGTCCCACGTACTGTTTGCCACACGGACACTGCAGTAAATATACTACATGGTCCGTGTGGCAACTAATTGGTGATTTAATCCCAAAGGATTCTCCAGT
Organism: Pelobates fuscus; assembly: GCF_036172605.1. Taxonomy (NCBI): domain Eukaryota; kingdom Metazoa; phylum Chordata; class Amphibia; order Anura; family Pelobatidae; genus Pelobates; species Pelobates fuscus. The sequence continues at coordinate 177,143,912 of NC_086323.1, read as the reverse complement.
AACACAACTGCAGAATTCCTTGGTTCTTTCCATATGGGCAGTGGTGCAGGCTTTACAGCTATTGCATCCTCTGAAACAACCTGAATCGGGAGGTACATTTGATCTGTTGGTTTTAATCGCATAGCTGGGCGCTAGCATATTCTTAAGGTTCTTGTTTCGCTTAAAAATCACTGTTGGACGTTCAGATAGAGAACTGCCCAAAATGGGGTCCTGTTGTAAGATAGGCCAGAATTCAGTTAAACTTCTTTTTATCTTAAGATGATCGGTATTGTATTGAGTTACAAAGGAAGATCTGAAGTTACCCCTCCCTCCTGTCCCTGGTGGTTTGTCCTCCAAAAGTTGGCTTCGTTCTAAAGAGCCTATGGAACGGATCTCTTTCTCTAGGGTGTTTTTGTTATAGCCCCTCGCACACAATTTGTTCTTTATATGTGTGGACTGGGTATGGAAATCATGTGGGCGGGAACAATGCTAGCTAATTTGTAAAAGCACGCTATAGAGACACCAGATATGAGTGGCAAAGTACACTTGCTGAGGTTGGCAGAGCACACGCTGAAGGCCTGACACCCGCTTTAAGGACACGGACTGCTATTAGCTTACACTGAAAAACTTTTTTCTTTGTAAAGGCACGCTATAGAGAAACCAGATATGAGTGGCAAAGTGCACTTGCTGAGGTTGGCAGAGCACACGCTGAAGGCCTGACACCCGCTTTAAGGACACTGACTGCTATTAGCTTACACTGAAAAACATTTTTTTCTTTGTAAAAGCACGCTATAGAGACACCAGATATGAGTGGCAAAGTACACTTGCTGAGGTTGGCAGAGCACACGCTGAAGGCCTGACACCCGCTTAAAGGACACCGACTGCTATTAGCTTACACTGAAAAACTTTTTTTCTTTGTAAAAGCACGCTATAGAGACACCAGATATGAGTGGCAAAGTACACTTGCTGAGGTTGGCAGAGCACACGCTGAAGGCCTGACACCCGCTTTAAGGACACTGACTGCTATTAGCTTACACTGAAAAACTTTTTTTTCTTTGTAAAAGCACGCTATAGAGACACCAAATATGAGTGGCAAAGTGCACTTGCTGAGGTTGGCAGAGCACACGCTGAAGGCCTGACACCCGCTTTAAGGACACTGACTGCTATTAGCTTACACTGAAAAACTTTTTTTTCTTTGTAAAAGCGCGCTATAGAGACACCAGATATGAGTGGCAAAGACACTTGCTGAGGTTGGCAGAGCACACGCTGAAGGCCTGACACCCGCTTTAAGGACACTGACTGCTATTAGCTTACACTGAAAAACTTTTTTTTCTTTGTAAAAGCACGCTATAGAGACACCAGATATAAGTGGCAAAGTGCACTTGCTGAGGGTGGCAGAGCACACGCTGAAGGCCTGACACCCGCTTTAAGGACACTGACTGCTATTAGCTTACACTGAAAAACTTTTTTTCTTTGTAAAAGCACGCTATAGAGACACCAGATATGAGTGGCAAAGTACACTTGCTGAGGTTGGCAGAGCACACGCTGAAGGCCTGACACCCGCTTGAAGGACACTGACTGCTATTAGCTTACACTGAAAAACTTCTTTTCTTTGTAAAACCACGCTATAGAGACACCAGATATGAGTGGCAAAGTGCACTTGCTGAGGTTGGCAGAGCACACGCTGAAGGCCTGACACCCGCTTTAAGGACACTGACTGCTATTAGCTTACACTGAAAAACTTTTTTTCTTTGTAAAAGCACGCTATAGAGACACCAGATATGAGTGGCAAAGTACACTTGCTGAGGTTGGCAGAGCACACGCTGAAGGCCTGACACCCGCTTTAAGGACACTGACTGCTATTAGCTTACACTGAAAAACTTTTTTTCTTTGTAAAAGCACGCTATAGAGACACCAGATATGAGTGGAAAAGTCCACTGGCAGAGGTTGGCAGAGTACACGCTGAAGGCCTGCCATTCGCTTTAAGGACACTGACTGCTATTAGCTTACACTGAAAAACTTTTTTTCTTTGTAAAAGCACGCTATAGAGACACCAGATATGAGTGGCAAAGTACACTTGCTGAGGTTGGCAGAGCACACGCTGAAGGCCTGACACCCGCTTGAAGGACACTGACTGCTATTAGCTTACACTGAAAAACTTCTTTTCTTTGTAAAACCACGCTATAGAGACACCAGATATGAGTGGCAAAGTGCACTTGCTGAGGTTGGCAGAGCACACGCTGAAGGCCTGACACCCGCTTTAAGGACACTGACTGCTATTAGCTTACACTGAAAAACTTTTTTTCTTTGTAAAAGCACGCTATAGAGACACCAGATATGAGTGGCAAAGTACACTTGCTGAGGTTGGTAGAGCACACGCTGAAGGCCTGACACCCGCTTGAAGGACACTGACTGCTCTTAGCTTACACTGAAAAACTTTTTTCTTTGTAAAAGCACGCTATAGAGACACCAGATATGAGTGGAAAAGTCCACTGGCAGAGGTTGGCAGAGTACACGCTGAAGGCCTGCCACCCGCTTTAAGGACACTGACTGCTATTAGCTTACACTGAAAAACTTTTTTTCTTTGTAAAAGCACGCTATAGAGACACCAGATATGAGTGGCAAAGTACACTTGCTGAGGTTGGCAGAGCACACGCTGAAGGCCTGACACCCGCTTTAAGGACACTGACTGCTATTAGCTTACACTGAAAAACTTTTTTCCTTGTAAAGGCACGCTATAGAGACACCTGATATGAGTGGCAAAGTGCACTTGCTGAGGGTGGCAGAGCACACGCTGAAGGCCTGACACCCGCTTTAAGGACACTGACTGCTATTAGCTTACACTGAAAAACTTTTTTCTTTGTAAAGGCACTATATAGAGACACCAGATATGAGTGGCAAAGTGCACTTGCTGAGGTTAGCAGAGCACACGCTGAAGGCCTGACACCCGCTTTAAGGACACTGACTGCTATTAGCTTACACTGAAAAACTTTTTTCTTTGTAAAGGCACGCTATAGAGACACCAGATATGAGTGGCAAAGTACACTTGCTGAGGTTGGCAGAGCACACGCTGAAGGCCTGACACCCGCTTAAAGGACACCGACTGCTATTAGCTTACACTGAAAAACTTTTTTTTCTTTGTAAAAGCACGCTATAGAGACACCAGATATGAGTGGCAAAGTACACTTGCTGAGGTTGGCAGAGCACACGCTGAAGGCCTGACACCCGCTTTAAGGACACTGACTGCTATTAGCTTACACTGAAAAACTTTTTTTTCTTTGTAAAAGCACGCTATAGAGACACCAAATATGAGTGGCAAAGTGCACTTGCTGAGGGTGGCAGAGCACACGCTGAAGGCCTGACACCCGCTTTAAGGACACTGACTGCTATTAGCTTACACTGAAAAACTTTTTTCTTTGTAAAAGCACGCTATAGAGACAACAGATATGAGTGGCAAAGTACACTTGCTGAGGTTGGCAGAGCACACGCTGAAGGCCTGACACCCGCTTTAAGGACACTGACTGCTATTAGCTTACACTGAAAAACTTTTTTCTTTGTAAAGGCACGCTATAGAGACACCAGATATGAGTGGCAAAGTGCACTTGCTGAGGTTGGCAGAGCACACGCTGAAGGCCTGACACCCGCTTTAAGGACACTGACTGCTATTAGCTTACACTGAAAAACTTTTTTTTCTTTGTAAAAGCGCGCTATAGAGACACCAGATATGAGTGGCAAAGACACTTGCTGAGGTTGGCAGAGCACACGCTGAAGGCCTGACACCCGCTTTAAGGACACTGACTGCTATTAGCTTACACTGAAAAACTTTTTTTTCTTTGTAAAAGCACGCTATAGAGACACCAGATATAAGTGGCAAAGTGCACTTGCTGAGGGTGGCAGAGCACACGCTGAAGGCCTGACACCCGCTTTAAGGACACTGACTGCTATTAGCTTACACTGAAAAACTTTTTTTCTTTGTAAAAGCACGCTATAGAGACACCAGATATGAGTGGCAAAGTACACTTGCTGAGGTTGGCAGAGCACACGCTGAAGGCCTGACACCCGCTTGAAGGACACTGACTGCTATTAGCTTACACTGAAAAACTTCTTTTCTTTGTAAAACCACGCTATAGAGACACCAGATATGAGTGGCAAAGTGCACTTGCTGAGGTTGGCAGAGCACACGCTGAAGGCCTGACACCCGCTTTAAGGACACTGACTGCTATTAGCTTACACTGAAAAACTTTTTTTCTTTGTAAAAGCACGCTATAGAGACACCAGATATGAGTGGCAAAGTACACTTGCTGAGGTTGGCAGAGCACACGCTGAAGGCCTGACACCCGCTTTAAGGACATTGACTGCTATTAACTTACACTGAAAAACTTTTTTTCTTTGTAAAGGCACACTATAGAGACACCAGATATGAGTGGCAAAGTGCACTTGCTGAGGTTGGCAGAGCACACGCTGAAGGCCTGACACCCGCTTTAAGGACACTGACTGCTATTAGCTTACACTGAAAAACTTTTTTTCTTTGTAAAAGCACGCTATAGAGACACCAGATATGAGTGGCAAAGTACACTTGCTGAGGTTGGTAGAGCACACGCTGAAGGCCTGACACCCGCTTGAAGGACACTGACTGCTCTTAGCTTACACTGAAAAACTTTTTTCTTTGTAAAAGCACGCTATAGAGACACCAGATATGAGTGGAAAAGTCCACTGGCAGAGGTTGGCAGAGTACACGCTGAAGGCCTGCCACCCGCTTTAAGGACACTGACTGCTATTAGCTTACACTGAAAAACTTTTTTTCTTTGTAAAAGCACGCTATAGAGACACCAGATATGAGTGGCAAAGTACACTTGCTGAGGTTGGCAGAGCACACGCTGAAGGCCTGACACCCGCTTGAAGGACACTGACTGCTATTAGCTTACACTGAAAAACTTCTTTTCTTTGTAAAACCACGCTATAGAGACACCAGATATGAGTGGCAAAGTGCACTTGCTGAGGTTGGCAGAGCACACGCTGAAGGCCTGACACCCGCTTTAAGGACACTGACTGCTATTAGCTTACACTGAAAAACTTTTTTTCTTTGTAAAAGCACGCTATAGAGACACCAGATATGAGTGGCAAAGTACACTTGCTGAGGTTGGCAGAGCACACGCTGAAGGCCTGACACCCGCTTTAAGGACATTGACTGCTATTAACTTACACTGAAAAACTTTTTTTCTTTGTAAAGGCACACTATAGAGACACCAGATATGAGTGGCAAAGTGCACTTGCTGAGGTTGGCAGAGCACACGCTGAAGGCCTGACACCCGCTTTAAGGACACTGACTGCTATTAGCTTACACTGAAAAACTTTTTTTCTTTGTAAAAGCACGCTATAGAGACACCAGATATGAGTGGCAAAGTACACTTGCTGAGGTTGGCAGAGCACACGCTGAAGGCCTGACACCCGCTTTAAGGACACGGACTGCTATTAGCTTACACTGAAAAACTTTTTTCTTTGTAAAGGCACGCTATAGAGAAACCAGATATGAGTGGCAAAGTGCACTTGCTGAGGTTGGCAGAGCACACGCTGAAGGCCTGACACCCGCTTTAAGGACACTGACTGCTATTAGCTTACACTGAAAAACATTTTTTTCTTTGTAAAAGCACGCTATAGAGACACCAGATATGAGTGGCAAAGTACACTTGCTGAGGTTGGCAGAGCACACGCTGAAGGCCTGACACCCGCTTAAAGGACACCGACTGCTATTAGCTTACACTGAAAAACTTTTTTTTCTTTGTAAAAGCACGCTATAGAGACACCAGATATGAGTGGCAAAGTACACTTGCTGAGGTTGGCAGAGCACACGCTGAAGGCCTGACACCCGCTTTAAGGACACTGACTGCTATTAGCTTACACTGAAAAACTTTTTTTTCTTTGTAAAAGCACGCTATAGAGACACCAAATATGAGTGGCAAAGTGCACTTGCTGAGGGTGGCAGAGCACACGCTGAAGGCCTGACACCCGCTTTAAGGACACTGACTGCTATTAGCTTACACTGAAAAACTTTTTTCTTTGTAAAGGCACGCTATAGAGACACCAGATATGAGTGGCAAAGTGCACTTGCTGAGGTTGGCAGAGCACACGCTGAAGGCCTGACACCCGCTTTAAGGACACTGACTGCTATTAGCTTACACTGAAAAACTTTTTTTTCTTTGTAAAAGCGCGCTATAGAGACACCAGATATGAGTGGCAAAGACACTTGCTGAGGTTGGCAGAGCACACGCTGAAGGCCTGACACCCGCTTTAAGGACACTGACTGCTATTAGCTTACACTGAAAAACTTTTTTTTCTTTGTAAAAGCACGCTATAGAGACACCAGATATAAGTGGCAAAGTGCACTTGCTGAGGGTGGCAGAGCACACGCTGAAGGCCTGACACCCGCTTTAAGGACACTGACTGCTATTAGCTTACACTGAAAAACTTTTTTTCTTTGTAAAAGCACGCTATAGAGACACCAGATATGAGTGGCAAAGTACACTTGCTGAGGTTGGCAGAGCACACGCTGAAGGCCTGACACCCGCTTGAAGGACACTGACTGCTATTAGCTTACACTGAAAAACTTCTTTTCTTTGTAAAACCACGCTATAGAGACACCAGATATGAGTGGCAAAGTGCACTTGCTGAGGTTGGCAGAGCACACGCTGAAGGCCTGACACCCGCTTTAAGGACACTGACTGCTATTAGCTTACACTGAAAAACTTTTTTTCTTTGTAAAAGCACGCTATAGAGACACCAGATATGAGTGGCAAAGTACACTTGCTGAGGTTGGCAGAGCACACGCTGAAGGCCTGACACCCGCTTTAAGGACACTGACTGCTATTAGCTTACACTGAAAAACTTTTTTTCTTTGTAAAAGCACGCTATAGAGACACCAGATATGAGTGGAAAAGTCCACTGGCAGAGGTTGGCAGAGTACACGCTGAAGGCCTGCCACCCGCTTTAAGGACACTGACTGCTATTAGCTTACACTGAAAAACTTTTTTTCTTTGTAAAAGCACGCTATAGAGACACCAGATATGAGTGGCAAAGTACACTTGCTGAGGTTGGCAGAGCACACGCTGAAGGCCTGACACCCGCTTGAAGGACACTGACTGCTATTAGCTTACACTGAAAAACTTCTTTTCTTTGTAAAACCACGCTATAGAGACACCAGATATGAGTGGCAAAGTGCACTTGCTGAGGTTGGCAGAGCACACGCTGAAGGCCTGACACCCGCTTTAAGGACACTGACTGCTATTAGCTTACACTGAAAAACTTTTTTTCTTTGTAAAAGCACGCTATAGAGACACCAGATATGAGTGGCAAAGTACACTTGCTGAGGTTGGTAGAGCACACGCTGAAGGCCTGACACCCGCTTGAAGGACACTGACTGCTCTTAGCTTACACTGAAAAACTTTTTTCTTTGTAAAAGCACGCTATAGAGACACCAGATATGAGTGGAAAAGTCCACTGGCAGAGGTTGGCAGAGTACACGCTGAAGGCCTGCCACCCGCTTTAAGGACACTGACTGCTATTAGCTTACACTGAAAAACTTTTTTTCTTTGTAAAAGCACGCTATAGAGACACCAGATATGAGTGGCAAAGTACACTTGCTGAGGTTGGCAGAGCACACGCTGAAGGCCTGACACCCGCTTTAAGGACACTGACTGCTATTAGCTTACACTGAAAAACTTTTTTCCTTGTAAAGGCACGCTATAGAGACACCTGATATGAGTGGCAAAGTGCACTTGCTGAGGGTGGCAGAGCACACGCTGAAGGCCTGACACCCGCTTTAAGGACACTGACTGCTATTAGCTTACACTGAAAAACTTTTTTCTTTGTAAAGGCACTATATAGAGACACCAGATATGAGTGGCAAAGTGCACTTGCTGAGGTTAGCAGAGCACACGCTGAAGGCCTGACACCCGCTTTAAGGACACTGACTGCTATTAGCTTACACTGAAAAACTTTTTTCTTTGTAAAGGCACGCTATAGAGACACCAGATATGAGTGGCAAAGTACACTTGCTGAGGTTGGCAGAGCACACGCTGAAGGCCTGACACCCGCTTAAAGGACACCGACTGCTATTAGCTTACACTGAAAAACTTTTTTTTCTTTGTAAAAGCACGCTATAGAGACACCAGATATGAGTGGCAAAGTACACTTGCTGAGGTTGGCAGAGCACACGCTGAAGGCCTGACACCCGCTTTAAGGACACTGACTGCTATTAGCTTACACTGAAAAACTTTTTTTTCTTTGTAAAAGCACGCTATAGAGACACCAAATATGAGTGGCAAAGTGCACTTGCTGAGGGTGGCAGAGCACACGCTGAAGGCCTGACACCCGCTTTAAGGACACTGACTGCTATTAGCTTACACTGAAAAACTTTTTTCTTTGTAAAAGCACGCTATAGAGACAACAGATATGAGTGGCAAAGTACACTTGCTGAGGTTGGCAGAGCACACGCTGAAGGCCTGACACCCGCTTTAAGGACACTGACTGCTATTAGCTTACACTGAAAAACTTTTTTCTTTGTAAAGGCACGCTATAGAGACACCAGATATGAGTGGCAAAGTGCACTTGCTGAGGTTGGCAGAGCACACGCTGAAGGCCTGACACCCGCTTTAAGGACACTGACTGCTATTAGCTTACACTGAAAAACTTTTTTTTCTTTGTAAAAGCGCGCTATAGAGACACCAGATATGAGTGGCAAAGACACTTGCTGAGGTTGGCAGAGCACACGCTGAAGGCCTGACACCCGCTTTAAGGACACTGACTGCTATTAGCTTACACTGAAAAACTTTTTTTTCTTTGTAAAAGCACGCTATAGAGACACCAGATATAAGTGGCAAAGTGCACTTGCTGAGGGTGGCAGAGCACACGCTGAAGGCCTGACACCCGCTTTAAGGACACTGACTGCTATTAGCTTACACTGAAAAACTTTTTTTCTTTGTAAAAGCACGCTATAGAGACACCAGATATGAGTGGCAAAGTACACTTGCTGAGGTTGGCAGAGCACACGCTGAAGGCCTGACACCCGCTTGAAGGACACTGACTGCTATTAGCTTACACTGAAAAACTTCTTTTCTTTGTAAAACCACGCTATAGAGACACCAGATATGAGTGGCAAAGTGCACTTGCTGAGGTTGGCAGAGCACACGCTGAAGGCCTGACACCCGCTTTAAGGACACTGACTGCTATTAGCTTACACTGAAAAACTTTTTTTCTTTGTAAAAGCACGCTATAGAGACACCAGATATGAGTGGCAAAGTACACTTGCTGAGGTTGGCAGAGCACACGCTGAAGGCCTGACACCCGCTTTAAGGACATTGACTGCTATTAACTTACACTGAAAAACTTTTTTTCTTTGTAAAGGCACACTATAGAGACACCAGATATGAGTGGCAAAGTGCACTTGCTGAGGTTGGCAGAGCACACGCTGAAGGCCTGACACCCGCTTTAAGGACACTGACTGCTATTAGCTTACACTGAAAAACTTTTTTTCTTTGTAAAAGCACGCTATAGAGACACCAGATATGAGTGGCAAAGTACACTTGCTGAGGTTGGTAGAGCACACGCTGAAGGCCTGACACCCGCTTTAAGGACACTGACTGCTATTAGCTTACACTGAAAAACTTTTTTTCTTTGTAAAAGCACGCTATAGAGACACCAGATATGAGTGGCAAAGTACACTTGCTGAGGTTGGCAGAGCACACGCTGAAGGCCTGACACCCGCTTTAAGGACATTGACTGCTATTAACTTACACTGAAAAACTTTTTTTCTTTGTAAAGGCACACTATAGAGACACCAGATATGAGTGGCAAAGTGCACTTGCTGAGGTTGGCAGAGCACACGCTGAAGGCCTGACACCCGCTTTAAGGACACTGACTGCTATTAGCTTACACTGAAAAACTTTTTTTCTTTGTAAAAGCACGCTATAGAGACACCAGATATGAGTGGCAAAGTACACTTGCTGAGGTTGGTAGAGCACACGCTGAAGGCCTGACACCCGCTTGAAGGACACTGACTGCTCTTAGCTTACACTGAAAAACTTTTTTCTTTGTAAAAGCACGCTATAGAGACACCAGATATGAGTGGAAAAGTCCACTGGCAGAGGTTGGCAGAGTACACGCTGAAGGCCTGCCACCCGCTTTAAGGACACTGACTGCTATTAGCTTACACTGAAAAACTTTTTTTCTTTGTAAAAGCACGCTATAGAGACACCAGATATGAGTGGCAAAGTACACTTGCTGAGGTTGGCAGAGCACACGCTGAAGGCCTGACACCCGCTTTAAGGACACTGACTGCTATAGGCTTACACTGAAAAACTTTTTTCCTTGTAAAGGCACGCTATAGAGACACCTGATATGAGTGGCAAAGTGCACTTGCTGAGGGTGGCAGAGCACACGCTGAAGGCCTGACACCCGCTTTAAGGACACTGACTGCTATTAGCTTACACTGAAAAACTTTTTTCTTTGTAAAGGCACTATATAGAGACACCAGATATGAGTGGCAAAGTGCACTTGCTGAGGTTAGCAGAGCACACGCTGAAGGCCTGACACCCGCTTTAAGGACACTGACTGCTATTAGCTTACACTGAAAAACTTTTTTCTTTGTAAAGGCACGCTATAGAGAAACCAGATATGAGTGGCAAAGTGCACTTGCTGAGGTTGGCAGAGCACACGCTGAAGGCCTGACACCCGCTTTAACCCCTTAAGGACCGGACTTTTTTTGCGATGTTGTACATTTGCGACCAGGCATCTTTTTGACACTTTTGTGGTGGTTGTGTTTAGCTGTAATTTTCCGCTCTCTCATTTACTGTTCCCATACAAATTATATATTGTTTTTTTCAGGACAAAATGGGCTTTCTTTACATACCATTATTTATATAATCTCATGTAATTTAATTTTTAAAAAATGAAAAAATATGATGAAAAATTGAAAAAAATACATGTTTTTTGACTTTTATGTAAAAAATCTTTTACTCATCTACAAAAGCGAATGAAAAAAACTGCTAAATAGATTCAAAATGTTGTCCTGAGTTTAAAAATACCCAGTGTTTACATGCTTTTTGCTATTTTTTTGCATGTTATAGGGCTATAGGTACAAGTAGGATATTGAGGTTTCAAAACCTATATTTTTAAAATGTATCAATAGTGACATTGTAACACTATTATCTGTCATAAATCGCTAAATAACACCCCACATGTACATATTTTTTTTAAAGTAGACAACCCAGGGTATTTAATATGGGGTATGTCCAGACTTTTTTAGTAGCCACTTAGTCGCAAACACTGGCCAAAGTTAGCGTTCATATTTGTTTGTGTGTGAAAAAAGTAAAAAACTAAATTGAACGCTAATTTTGGCCAGTGTTTGTGACTAAGTGGTTACTAAAAAAGACTGGACATACCCCATTTGCAATACCTTGGGTTGTCTACTTTTGCAAATGGTATGCCATCATGGGGGTAATTCTCATTCCTGGGCTACCATACGCTCTCAAAGGCAACGTAACCAACCTGGCCATTTTCAATGTAAAAATATGACCCATATATTTGACCCTGTAACTTTCAAAAACGCTATAAAACCTGTACATGGGGGGTACTGTTATACTCAGGAGACTTTGCTGAACACAAATATTAGTGTTTCAAAACTGGAAAATGTATCACAACAATTATATCATCAGTAAAAGTGCTGTTTGTGTGTGAAAAATGCAAAAAAAGTCACTTTCACTGACAATATCATCGCTGTGATATGTTTTACTGTTTTGAATCACTAATATTTGTGTTCAGCGAAGTCTCCCGAGTAAAACAGTACCCCCCATGTACAGGTTTTAGGGTGTCGTAGAACGTTACAGGGTAAAATACAGTGATAGCAAATTAAATTCTCTGTACTCTCGGCCTGGGTTGGCAGGCAGGTCCCTTAAATTGCAATCAATAAAATAACTTAATTATGTAAAAATATTACATAAATACGCACGTAGAATTTAAATATATATGCATATTTATATATTTGAAGTCTACGTGTATATTTATATAATTATTTATGTAATTTTGTATATGGACATATGAATAGTTCGTATTCTTTTTATTTATTTATATATACATAGATATATATACAATTTCATTCTAAGTGTATTTTGATATAAATATATATATATTAATATCAAAATACAGTTAGAATAAAATTTCGTATAGATATATAATTTTTTTTTAAATTTTTATTATTATTTTTAATTTTTTTAGTTTAATTTAAATTACTTATTATTTGTAGTTTATAATAATATATACACAATATATATAGTTATTATATATATTATATATATACACGTGTGTAATTTAATTATAAGTGTATTTTTATATTAATATATGTACATATTAATATAAAAATACACTTAGTATGACATTATATATATGATATTTAGACGTATATTATATATATATAATATACGTCTATATATCATATATATATACACACATATATAATTATAATTTTTATTTATTAACTTTAAACTTTATTTTTTTTATGATTTTACACTAAGCAGGGAGACTGCCTGTCAGCACAGACAGTCCCCCTGCAGGCAGAGACATGGACACCTATTGTGACCATGTGGTCGCCCTGTTGGGCGATCACATGGTCACAGGGGTCCTAATCCGCCATGGGGAGACTGTCTGGGCTGCAGGCAGTCTCCCCACAACGGGAGCACCGCCGATCGCCGCCGGGGGAACGACGGCGATCGGGTAAGTACATTGGACCGTTAGGACGGTTCAGGACCGTCCTCGGTCGGCAATGCAAAAATGCCGATGACGGTCCTGAACCGTCCTCGGTCCTTAAGGGGTTAAGGACACTGACTGCTATTAGCTTACACTGAAAAACTTTTTTTTCTTTGTAAAAGCACGCTATAGAGACACCAGATATGAGTGGCAAAGAACACTTGCTAAAGTTGGCAGAGCACACGCTGAAGGCCTGACACCCGCTTAAAGGACACCGACTGCTATTAGCTTACAGTGAGAAACTTTTTTCTTTGTAAAAGCACGCTATAGAGACACCAGATATGAGTGGCAAAGTACACTTGCTGAGGTTGGCAGAGCACACGCTGAAGGCCTGACACCCGCTTTAAGGACACTGACTGCTATTAGCTTACACTGAAAAACTTTTTTTCTTTGTAAAAGCACGCTATAGAGACACCAGATATGAGTGGCAAAGTACACTTGCTGAGGTTGGCAGAGCACACGCTGAAGGCCTGACACCTGCTTTAAGGACACTGACTGCTATTAGCTTACACTGAAAAACTTTTTTTCTTTGTAAAAGCACGCTATAGAGACACCAGATATGAGTGGCAAAGTGCACTTGCTGAGGGTGGCAGAGCACACGCTGAAGGCCTGACACCCGCTTTAAGGACACTGACTGCTATTAGCTTACACTGAAAAACTTTTTTCTTTGTAAAAGCACGCTATAGAGACAATAGATATGAGTGGCAAAGTACACTTACTGAGGTTGGCAGAGCACACGCTGAAGGCCTGACACCCGCTTTAAGGACACTGACTGCTATTAGCTTACACTGAAAAACTTTTTTTTCTTTGTAAAAGCACGCTATAGAGACACCAGATATGAGTGGCAAAGTACACTTGCTGAGGTTGGCAGAGCACACGCTGAAGGCCTGACACCCGCTTTAAGGACACTGACTGCTATTAGCTTACACTGAAAAACTTTTTTTCTTTGTAAAAGCACGCTATAGAGACACCAGATATAAGTGGCAAAGTGCACTTACTGAGGGTGGCAGAGCACACGCTGAAGGCCTGACACCCGCTTTAAGGACACTGACTGCTATTAGCTTACACTGAAAAACTTTTTTTCTTTGTAAAAGCACGCTATAGAGACACCAGATATGAGTGGCAAAGTACACTTGCTGAGGTTGGCAGAGCACACGCTGAAGGCCTGACACCCGCTTAAAGGACACCGAGTGCTATTAGCTTACAGTGAGAAACTTTTTTCTTTGTAAAAGCACGCTATAGAGACACCAGATATGAGTGGCAAAGTACACTTGCTGAGGTTGGCAGAGCACACGCTGAAAGCCTGACACCCGCTTTAAGGACACTGACTGCTATTAGCTTACACTGAAAAACTTTTTTTCTTTGTAAAAGCACGCTATAGAGACACCAGATATGAGTGGCAAAGTACACTTGCTGAGGTTGGCAGAGCACACGCTGAAGGCCTGACACCTGCTTTAAGGACACTGACTGCTATTAGCTTACACTGAAAAACTTTTTTTCTTTGTAAAAGCACGCTATAGAGACACCAGATATGAGTGGCAAAGTGCACTTGCTGAGGGTGGCAGAGCACACGCTGAAGGCCTGACACCCGCTTTAAGGACACTGACTGCTATTAGCTTACACTGAAAAACTTTTTTCTTTGTAAAAGCACGCTATAGAGACACCAGATATGAGTGGCAAAGTACACTTGCTGAGGTTGGCAGAGCACACGCTGAAGGCCTGACACCCGCTTTAAGGACACTGACTGCTATTAGCTTACACTGAAAAACTTTTTTCTTTGTAAAAGCACGCTATAGAGACACCAGATATGAGTGGAAAAGTCCACTGGCAGAGGTTGGCAGAGTACACGCTGAAGGCCTGCCACCCGCTTTAAGGACACTGACTGCTATTAGCTTACACTGAAAAACTTTTTTTCTTTGTAAAAGCATGCTATAGAGACACCAGATATGAGTGGCAAAGTACACTTGCTGAGGTTGGCAGAGCACACGCTGAAGGCCTGACACCCGCTTGAAGGACACTGACTGCTATTAGCTTACACTGAAAAACTTCTTTTCTTTGTAAAACCACGCTATAGAGACACCAGATATGAGTGGCAAAGTGCACTTGCTGAGGTTGGCAGAGCACACGCTGAAGGCCTGACACCCGCTTTAAGGACACTGACTGCTATTAGCTTACACTGAAAAACTTTTTTTCTTTGTAAAAGCACGCTATAGAGACACCAGATATGAGTGGCAAAGTACACTTGCTGAGGTTGGCAGAGCACACGCTGAAGGCCTGACACCCGCTTTAAGGACATTGACTGCTATTAACTTACACTGAAAAACTTTTTTTCTTTGTAAAGGCACACTATAGAGACACCAGATATGAGTGGCAAAGTGCACTTGCTGAGGTTGGCAGAGCACACGCTGAAGGCCTGACACCCGCTTTAAGGACACTGACTGCTATTAGCTTACACTGAAAAACTTTTTTTCTTTGTAAAAGCACGCTATAGAGACACCAGATATGAGTGGCAAAGTACACTTGCTGAGGTTGGTAGAGCACACGCTGAAGGCCTGACACCCGCTTGAAGGACACTGACTGCTCTTAGCTTACACTGAAAAACTTTTTTCTTTGTAAAAGCACGCTATAGAGACACCAGATATGAGTGGAAAAGTCCACTGGCAGAGGTTGGCAGAGTACACGCTGAAGGCCTGCCACCCGCTTTAAGGACACTGACTGCTATTAGCTTACACTGAAAAACTTTTTTTCTTTGTAAAAGCACGCTATAGAGACACCAGATATGAGTGGCAAAGTACACTTGCTGAGGTTGGCAGAGCACACGCTGAAGGCCTGACACCCGCTTTAAGGACACTGACTGCTATTAGCTTACACTGAAAAACTTTTTTCCTTGTAAAGGCACGCTATAGAGACACCTGATATGAGTGGCAAAGTGCACTTGCTGAGGGTGGCAGAGCACACGCTGAAGGCCTGACACCCGCTTTAAGGACACTGACTGCTATTAGCTTACACTGAAAAACTTTTTTCTTTGTAAAGGCACTATATAGAGACACCAGATATGAGTGGCAAAGTGCACTTGCTGAGGTTAGCAGAGCACACGCTGAAGGCCTGACACCCGCTTTAAGGACACTGACTGCTATTAGCTTACACTGAAAAACTTTTTTCTTTGTAAAGGCACGCTATAGAGAAACCAGATATGAGTGGCAAAGTGCACTTGCTGAGGTTGGCAGAGCACACGCTGAAGGCCTGACACCCGCTTTAAGGACACTGACTGCTATTAGCTTACACTGAAAAACTTTTTTTTCTTTGTAAAAGCACGCTATAGAGACACCAGATATGAGTGGCAAAGAACACTTGCTAAAGTTGGCAGAGCACACGCTGAAGGCCTGACACCCGCTTAAAGGACACCGACTGCTATTAGCTTACAGTGAGAAACTTTTTTCTTTGTAAAAGCACGCTATAGAGACACCAGATATGAGTGGCAAAGTACACTTGCTGAGGTTGGCAGAGCACACGCTGAAGGCCTGACACCCGCTTTAAGGACACTGACTGCTATTAGCTTACACTGAAAAACTTTTTTTCTTTGTAAAAGCACGCTATAGAGACACCAGATATGAGTGGCAAAGTACACTTGCTGAGGTTGGCAGAGCACACGCTGAAGGCCTGACACCTGCTTTAAGGACACTGACTGCTATTAGCTTACACTGAAAAACTTTTTTTCTTTGTAAAAGCACGCTATAGAGACACCAGATATGAGTGGCAAAGTGCACTTGCTGAGGGTGGCAGAGCACACGCTGAAGGCCTGACACCCGCTTTAAGGACACCGAGTGCTATTAGCTTACAGTGAGAAACTTTTTTCTTTGTAAAAGCACGCTATAGAGACACCAGATATGAGTGGCAAAGTACACTTGCTGAGGTTGGCAGAGCACACGCTGAAAGCCTGACACCCGCTTTAAGGACACTGACTGCTATTAGCTTACACTGAAAAACTTTTTTTCTTTGTAAAAGCACGCTATAGAGACACCAGATATGAGTGGCAAAGTACACTTGCTGAGGTTGGCAGAGCACACGCTGAAGGCCTGACACCTGCTTTAAGGACACTGACTGCTATTAGCTTACACTGAAAAACTTTTTTTCTTTGTAAAAGCACGCTATAGAGACACCAGATATGAGTGGCAAAGTGCACTTGCTGAGGGTGGCAGAGCACACGCTGAAGGCCTGACACCCGCTTTAAGGACACTGACTGCTATTAGCTTACACTGAAAAACTTTTTTCTTTGTAAAAGCACGCTATAGAGACACCAGATATGAGTGGCAAAGTACACTTGCTGAGGTTGGCAGAGCACACGCTGAAGGCCTGACACCCGCTTTAAGGACACTGACTGCTATTAGCTTACACTGAAAAACTTTTTTCTTTGTAAAGGCACGCTATAGAGACACCAGATATGAGTGGCAAAGTGCACTTGCTGAGGTTGGCAGAGCACACGCTGAAGGCCTGACACCCGCTTTAAGGACACTGACTGCTATTAGCTTACACTGAAAAACTTTTTTCTTTGTAAAGGCACGCTATAGAGACACCAGATATGAGTGGCAAAGTGCACTTGCTGAGGTTGGCAGAGCACACGCTGAAGGCCTGACACCCGCTTTAAGGACACTGACTGCTATTAGCTTACACTGAAAAACTTTTTTTTCTTTGTAAAAGCACGCTATAGAGACACCAGATATGAGTGGCAAAGTACACTTGCTGAGGTTGGCAGAGCACACGCT
The DNA here is from genome assembly GCF_036172605.1 of Pelobates fuscus. NCBI lineage: Eukaryota > Metazoa > Chordata > Amphibia > Anura > Pelobatidae > Pelobates > Pelobates fuscus. The sequence goes on along the minus strand of NC_086323.1, from coordinate 177,126,375 downwards.
GAAGGCCTGACACCCGCTTTAAGGACACTGACTGCTATTAGCTTACACTGAAAAACTTTTTTCTTTGTAAAGGCACGCTATAGAGACACCAGATATGAGTGGCAAAGTGCACTTGCTGAGGTTGGCAGAGCACACGCTGAAGGCCTGACACCCGCTTGAAGGACACTGACTGCTATTAGCTTACACTGAAAAACTTTTTTTTCTTTGTAAAAGCACGCTATAGAGACACCAGATATGAGTGGAAAAGTCCACTGGCAGAGGTTGGCAGAGTACACGCTGAAGGCCTGCCACCCGCTTTAAGGACACTGACTGCTATTAGCTTACACTGAAAAACGTTTTTTCTTTGTAAAAGCACACTATAGAGATACCAGATATGAGTGGCAAAGTACACTTGCTGAGGTTGGCAGAGCACACGCTGAAGGCCTGACACCCGCTGTAAGGACACTGACTGCTATTAGCTTACACTGAAAAACTTTTTTCTTTGTAAAGGCACGCTATAGAGACACCAGATATGAGTGGCAAAGTGCACTTGCTGAGGTTGGCAGAGCACACGCTGAAGGCCTGACACCCGCTTTAAGGACACTGACTGCTATTAGCTTACACTGAAAAACTTTTTTTCTTTGTAAAAGCACGCTATAGAGACACCAGATATGAGTGGCAAAGTACACTTGCTGAGGTTGGCAGAGCACACGCTGAAGGCCTGACACCCGCTTAAAGGACACCGACTGCTATTAGCTTACAGTGAAAAACTTTTTTCTTTGTAAAAGCACGCTATAGAGACACCAGATATGAGTGGCAAAGTACACTTGCTGAGGTTGGCAGAGCACACGCTGAAGGCCTGACACCCGCTTTAAGGACACTGACTGCTATTAGCTTACACTGAAAAACTTTTTTTCTTTGTAAAGGCACGCTATAGAGACACCAGATATGAGTGGCAAAGTGCACTTGCTGAGGTTGGCAGAGCACACGCTGAAGGCCTGACACCCGCTTTAAGGACACTGACTGCTATTAGCTTACACTGAAAAACTTTTTTCTTTGTAAAGGCACGCTATAGAGACACCAGATATGAGTGGCAAAGTGCACTTGCTGAGGTTGGCAGAGCACACGCTGAAGGCCTGACACCCGCTTTAAGGACACTGACTGCTATTAGCTTACACTGAAAAACTTTTTTTTCTTTGTAAAAGCACGCTATAGAGACACCAGATATGAGTGGCAAAGTACACTTGCTGAGGTTGGCAGAGCACACGCTGAAGGCCTGACACCCGCTTTAAGGACACTGACTGCTATTAGCTTACACTGAAAAACTTTTTTCTTTGTAAAGGCACGCTATAGAGACACCAGATATGAGTGGCAAAGTGCACTTGCTGAGGTTGGCAGAGCACACGCTGAAGGCCTGACACCCGCTTGAAGGACACTGACTGCTATTAGCTTACACTGAAAAACTTTTTTTTCTTTGTAAAAGCACGCTATAGAGACACCAGATATGAGTGGAAAAGTCCACTGGCAGAGGTTGGCAGAGTACACGCTGAAGGCCTGCCACCCGCTTTAAGGACACTGACTGCTATTAGCTTACACTGAAAAACGTTTTTTCTTTGTAAAAGCACACTATAGAGACACCAGATATGAGTGGCAAAGTACACTTGCTGAGGTTGGCAGAGCACACGCTGAAGGCCTGACACCCGCTGTAAGGACACTGACTGCTATTAGCTTACACTGAAAAACTTTTTTCTTTGTAAAGGCACACTATAGAGACACCAGATATGAGTGGCAAAGTGCACTTGCTGAGGTTGGCAGAGCACACGCTGAAGGCCTGACACCCGCTTTAAGGACACTGACTGCTATTAGCTTACACTGAAAAACTTTTTTTCTTTGTAAAAGCACGCTATAGAGACACCAGATATGAGTGGCAAAGTACACTTGCTGAGGTTGGCAGAGCACACGCTGAAGGCCTGACACCCGCTTAAAGGACACCGACTGCTATTAGCTTACAGTGAAAAACTTTTTTCTTTGTAAAAGCACGCTATAGAGACACCAGATATGAGTGGCAAAGTACACTTGCTGAGGTTGGCAGAGCACACGCTGAAGGCCTGACACCCGCTTTAAGGACACTGACTGCTATTAGCTTACACTGAAAAACTTTTTTTCTTTGTAAAAGCACGCTATAGAGACACCAGATATGAGTGGCAAAGTAAACTTGCTGAGGTTGGCAGAGCACACGCTGAAGGCCTGACACCTGCTTTAAGGACACTGACTGCTATTAGCTTACACTGAAAAACTTTTTTTCTTTGTAAAAGCACGCTATAGAGACACCAGATATGAGTGGCAAAGTGCACTTGCTGAGGGTGGCAGAGCACACGCTGAAGGCCTGACACCCGCTTTAAGGACACTGACTGCTATTAGCTTACACTGAAAAACTTTTTTCTTTGTAAAAGCACGCTATAGAGACACCAGATATGAGTGGCAAAGTACACTTGCTGAGGTTGGCAGAGCACACGCTGAAGGCCTGACACCCGCTTTAAGGACACTGACTGCTATTAGCTTACACTGAAAAACTTTTTTCTTTGTAAAGGCACGCTATAGAGACACCAGATATGAGTGGCAAAGTGCACTTGCTGAGGTTGGCAGAGCACACGCTGAAGGACTGACACCCGCTTTAAGGACACTGACTGCTATTAGCTTACACTGAAAAACTTTTTTTTCTTTGTAAAAGCACGCTATAGAGACACCAGATATGAGTGGCAAAGTACACTTGCTGAGGTTGGCAGAGCACACGCTGAAGGCCTGACATCCGCTTTAAGGACACCGACTGCTATTAGCTTACAGTGAAAAACTTTTTTCTTTGTAAAAGCACGCTATAGAGACACCAGATATGAGTGGCAAAGTACACTTGCTGAGGTTGGCAGAGCACACGCTGAAGGCCTGACACCCGCTTTAAGGACACTGACTGCTATTAGCTTACACTGAAAAACTTTTTTTCTTTGTAAAAGCACGCTATAGAGACACCAGATATGAGTGGCAAAGTACACTTGCTGAGGTTGGCAGAGCACACGCTGAAGGCCTGACACCCGCTTTAAGGACACTGACTGCTATTAGCTTACACTGAAAAACTTATTTTCTTTGTAAAAGCACGCTATAGAGACACCAGATATGAGTGGCAAAGTGCACTTGCTGAGGTTGGCAGAGCACACGCTGAAGGCCTGACACCCGCTTTAAGGACACTGACTGCTATTAGCTTACAGTGAAAAACTTTTTTCTTTTTAAAGGCACGCTATAGAGACACCAGATATGAGTGGCAATGTGCACTTGCTGAGGTTGGCAGAGCACATGCTGAAGGCCTGACACCCGCTTTAAGGACACTGACTGCTATTAGCGTACACTGAAAAACTTTTTTTCTTTGTAAAAGCACGCTATAGAGACACCAGATATTGTGGTGGAATCTCGGTAAAAATAAATTTAGTAGGCCGAGATTACCACGTGGCATGTGTACGTGCGTATACTGGTGTATCGATCGGTTGGTTGCACGTGGCAAAGATTCGATCAGTAGTGTACGGAGCATGTGCGAGAATACCGGATATATTATTCCCCTCCTCCATTATGCTGGACAAGCCATGCGGTCAAGCAGGAAGTTAGTTCTTGTTCGTTTTGATTGGTTAAGAGAATGTGTGGGTGGAGCTTATTATGGGAGGAGTTATGTGCTTTTATAAGGAGCCTACACTATTGTCCGGGGCTCAGAACTTGTTGTATTTTGGTGACATTAGTCCCTCTGAGTCCCGATCGGTGAACCGAATAAAGAATCTCTTCCTTCCTGAAGAAACCTGTGTCCATCTCTCTGTGCTTGGCTTCCGTCAGTTTCTCGGGTATAATTTGGTGCATTGGCCGGGAAGCTCATCGTTCAACGGTAGCTGAGAAGCAGAGTCGTGAGACGGTCTATCTTTGCCCACGTTCTCTACGGCTGCACCCCTGAACTTCTGCGTGGACCTCCCTTCGTCTCGGCACCACTGGTCTGTTGTCCAGGAGATCATCGGCCTCTACGTAGTAAGTCCTGGGGTGTCCCCGTCGATGAGTGTGAACTCAGGTTCAGGAACAAGGAGGTAAGACGACCGCTGTTTTAGATGGCGGACCCACTAGGGGTATTGGATACCGATTGTGCGGTAGGCCCATAAGGGATTTGAATTGTGTATGGAATTGGCCCCCTCCAGTGGAGGGAAGGAGCGAAGGCGCACCGCTCAATTAAACGCTCTTTAGTAAGCCCGTTTAATTTTGGTATGGAGTCAGGCGGGGTCCTGTGTAAATAGCCCTAGCCGGACACCGGTGTCTTGTCTAGACTAGCGTTCTAGGGTGTATATTACGTTCGCTAGGTCGGAGGGACCGGGAGACTAAGCGGCGCCTGTGTAAATTCGGTTCGCTAGATCTCAACCTATCTTGGCTAAGTGGGAAGGCGTGTAAATTTGGAACCCACTAGATTTTTGATAGAGTAATTAGACTAAGAGGGTACTGTTGTAAATTCCGCCCTCTAGTTCGCTATATGTGGTGCTTGGGCAGTGTGGCTAACCAAAACGGATGTAGATAGTTTTAGGTAGTCCATCAAGGTACTGGCCAATAGATTAGTTGGGAATTGTATATGTGTTAAAGATTTTTTTAGTAGCGTGTATATCTTGCTAGATAGCGTGAGCTCTGCCGTCTAGCGAGAGTGTGAATAGTGTGTAACTGTATTATAGCGCACGGTACCATAATCATGTATAATTACTGACACTGTATATAAGTACTAGTAATTGTCGTCTATATTTCATGTCTAACACCATAAGCACTACTAATTGTACTGTGACCTTAAATTGTACTTTAACCTATGCTAACCGTACTGTAACTACTGTTTGTAAAGACGATGTTACTAGGGTATGTTATAGACGGGTAATTCAAATATAGGGAATTATAGCGTGGGTGACTGTATAGTTTCGCCAAAGGGCATAGTATCTATTACTTAGTGACTGGTGTAACAGCTGTGTGTGTACAGGAATTCCCTGAGAGTTTTTGTTGTGTGCGTTTCACTTAGTAACTGTACCACGTGGTGCTGTTGCCGAGGGAACGGGTCTGACCGTTGATAGAGTGTGTGTATAGTTTCTGTTGGAAACGACGCTCCATTGTTAAGTATGGGCGCGTCGGATTCGACGATTTTGGATCCCTTAGGATGCATGTTAAGGAATTTTAAAAAGGGATATACAAAATGTGATTTTGGGGTAAAAAATGTCTCCAGCACGCCTGATGACATTATGTAGTAGGGAATGGCCTACTTTGGTTGCCGCATGACCGCCACGTGGCAGTTTAGATCCTAATCTGGTACAGCGTGTACACGTGGCTGTATCAGGTAGGCCTGAACTTTACGGCCAGTTTCCATACATTGACTGTTGGAGGCAGGCCGTAAATGACTCGCCAAGGTGGATCCGAGTATGCCACAAGGAGCAATGTCGCCTCATGGTTACATGATTACGCACATTTTGGACACGCCCCCTGAGTCCGAGATCCCTTACTCCTCCTCCACAGGAAGAGGAAGAGGAAGTGCTGCTGGAAATGTTACACCCCTTTCCCCGTTGTCCCCATCTACTTCCTCCTCCAGTTCAGAGTCCAGCCCTCTTGTTACAAAACCTCCCCTTCCGGTACCTACTTCCATTAACCCCACATATCCTGATTTGGCGCCATATCAAGCTTCCGGTCAGGCTTCCCCTAGCCCGGCCCGGAATATTTTATTCACTAACCTTCCCCATAGTAAAGCTTCCCCATCCCCATGCCTTACTACCCCTCGACTGGAACCCCTAACCGACGCACCTCAACGAAGCCCCATATATTAACCCGACAACTGACCGGTACTCTCAAACCCCGACATTATCAAATGCCACTTCGTTTGACTCCCGGCACAGCACACCTTAATGATGAAGGCCAACTACAATACGCTGACCCAGTCTTTGTATACGTCCCCTTTACGACTACCGATCTCTTTAATTGGAAAACTCATAACTCCTCATACACCGACAAACCTCAAGCCATGACCGATCTGTTCACCTCAATAGTCCAGACGCACAATCCTACTTGGGCTGATTGCCAGCAATTATTAATGACATTATTTAATAACGAGGAAAGGACTAGGATAAACCAAGCAGCCATTAAAGCGCTGGAAGAAGAAGCCCGTACACTAAATCAAGCTAACCCAGCAGCATGGGCCGCAGCCCATTATCCGAACACTGATCCCGAGTGGAATGCCAATGGCGCAGACATGATTCATTTAAAAGCCTATAGAGACGCTATTATTGCTGGCATGAAAGCCGGAGGAAAGAAGGCTATTAATATGTCCAAGACGGCTGAGGTGTTACAGAAAAGTGATGAATCGCCCAGTGTCTTTTATGACCGATTATTGTATACCCCCTTTAATCCGGAGGCCCCTGAGAATTCCCGGATGGTTAACTCTGCCTTTGTCAGCCAAGCCTACGGAGATATTAAGCGCAAGCTACAAAAGTTAGAAGGGTTTGTAGGGATGTCCATAACCCAACTAATGGAAGTAGCTAATAAAGTTAATATGAACAGGGAAACGGAGACTAAGAAAGAGGAAGAGCGCAAGATGCGTAAAAAGGCGGATATGCTAGCGGTAGCGATCGCAGGCGTAGACAGAAGGGGAATGGATAAGGGCGATAGCAAGTGGAATAGGGAACCCCTGAATAGGAATCAGTGCGCATACTGTAGGGAAGAAGGGCATTGGAGAAGTGAGTGTCCACAAAGGGAACAGTATGAGAGAGACCGACCCAGGGCAGGATATGGTAATTATAGAGGCAGAGCGAGAGGTAGAGGAGGTCCCGGAGGGAGTAATGGTAACAATAGAGGAAGTGTTAGGGAGGATAGATATTATCCCGCAGCGCAGAGATCCCGCGATAGAGAAGATAAGGACTTTGTAGGATTGGTTGACACGGTCATGGAGGACTATTGATACCGACCGGGCTCCATCCCCCTTGGCCGAGCGGAGCCTATGGTCGATGTATCAATAGGGGGAAAAAGGAGTGCATTCATGATTGATACTGGTGCTGAACATTCGGTGGTGACTGATCTAGTTGCTCCTCCATCTGGAAGAACAATCACCGTAATAGGAGCAACTGGAAGGAGTGCTGCGAAACCGGTTCTTAAAAGTCGACTCTGTACATTGGGAGGCCACATAGTGAAACATCAATTCCTTTATATGCCTGAATGTCTAGTCCAACTGTTGGGACGTGATTTGCTGTCAAAACTACAAGCGCAGATAACGTTTCTACCAAATGGAACAACATCTTTAAAGTTTAATGGACCTTCAGGTATCATGACACTATCAGTACCTGTTACAAATCGCTATTTGTAACTGGCCCTTTAAATGGAAAATTGCCCTGCTTCCTTGGATTGTGGAGAAGCCTATTTGCCAGCCTCCTTCCTCATGACTATGGCCCCTGGAAGATTGTGCCCCTGATAATGTATTAACTTTTATTGGGTGTGTATGGCCCTTTAAGAACCGTCTGGGGACATATTGTGACTTTGCTGAACAATGCCCCTTTAAGACTATGTCCCCAGACCTGTAAAATAACTTGCCCCTGGCTTTCCCCCACTTGGTTCAGTAAATAGGGCTTACTGAGCCAAGTACCACACAGGCGGACCACCCAGAAGTTAAAGTATGCAGGCAATTTACCTCCCAGGCTGTGAGGTTACTGCAGGTTAATTGCCGAGCGCTGGGTGGCCGCCATTCGGCAGCCGAACACGTGGCGGCAGCCATTTTAGTCATTCGAATGCGGTCAGCGGTGTATGCTAAAGATTCTGTGGAACTAAAATCGGCTACACATTCTGCCGAACACCGCTGACCCTTACCTTCTTCCATACTGAACTTGCAGCTCCAGAGACTAAGTCCCGTTCGAAATGGGACTTAGTCGTTTTTCCGCATGAAATTGACCGGCCACACAGCCCAAATCTATGGAACTGTTTTGGGCAGGAAATTGTGCTTGCGGTCGGTCATAAAGGGACTTCCAGCTAACTTTTGATCCACTGGAGGGATTTGGCTGATTTTTGGAAGTGTTTATGTTTGATGTATGCTGAGTCTGAATATGCAACTTTTATTGAAATTGAATGTATGGTTTTAAAGTTACAGTGTGTATGTGAAAACTGTATTTTTATTGTATGTAATAATTGGTTTAACTGTTTATCTGAGGGGAGGGAACCTGTGGGCTGTACTATGCTGTTATTGGTTAATTTCATCCTCCCCCTGGGAGTGTCCTGTGTGTACCTTATCCTAATAAAAAGCAGGCTGGGTGTTCCAGTCCTCAGACCTCTTCTGACCCTCAATACGTAGCCTTGTCTCGTTATTGGAGGGAACTGCTATATCACACTGGGGATTGCTATGCGCTGCATATTCCCCTGAGCTCTTAATCACTTAGCTCTTTTAAGAGCTTGTTCCGGATACGCTCTCCAGGAGGAGAGATCTTCCCCACACGTTCCTGAATGCTGAAGGTTCATTCCAGGGTGGACGGAAGACGGCGCGGCTCCAGTTAAGCTACGGCGGTTGTGGAGCCTGCGGTGGTTGTGGTGTCGTCTGCAGTGCTTGGAGTCCTCTGAGAGCGCTAGGAGCATCCATCAACGGAGGGTACTCGGTCGGGGTACACGGAGTTCCGTTACAGTACCAAAGGAAGAAGAGTGGCGACTTTATACAGCGTTGACTAGCCAAAACCCTAAGAGTGATGAATCCTTATTCAATATACCAGGAGTTTGGGCAGAGAACAACCCACCAGGACTTGCTCGTAATATTCCACCTATTCGAATCGAACTAAAACTTGGGGTCTATCCAGTGAGCCTACGGCAATATCATATCCCGCAAAAGGCTAAGAAGAATATCCAATCATATCTGGATAAGTTCATACGGTATGGTATCCTAAAATTCTGTACTTCCCCCTGGAACACCCCATTGCTGCCTGTTCAAAAGCCCGGTACAGATGAGTATCGCCCTGTGCAGGACTTGAGAGCAGTCAATGATGCGGTCGTAAGTATACACCCAGTTGTGCCCAATCCGTATAACCTGCTTGCTTTAATTCCGGGTGGGGCTACCTATTTTACTGTCTTAGATCTCAAAGATGCCTTCTTTTGCCTCCGAATTGCTGCAGAAAGCCAGTGTATCTTCGCATTCCAATGGGAATGCTGTAACGGGCTCGAAACGCCAGATGACTTGGACAAGACTGCCCCAAGGGTTTAAAAATTCACCTACCCTATTTGGTTCAGCTTTAAGTCAAGACTTACTGGATTTCAAGTCCGTCCCAGGAGAGTGTGTACTATTACAATATGTAGATGACTTGTTGATAGCCGCAGTTACAAGAGAAATATGTCAGCAAGCAACACATGATCTACTACACATTCTCTGGAAGGCAGGATACAAGGTGTCCAGAAAGAAGGCTCAGTTGTGTCAGCCAACTGTCAAATATCTGGGATTCCATACCTCTGAAGGTCAAAGAATAATGGGGCCAGAGAGAAAAGAAGCTGTATGCCAAATACCAATACACAAGAATAGAAGACAAGTGCAAGAGTTCTTGGGGGCAGCAGGCTTCTGTAGGATATGGATTCCCAGTTATGCGATATTGGCGAAACCTCTGTATGCAGCTTTAAAGGATACAGAACACGATCCCTTCCTATGGACCCCAGAACAGCAAAAGGCATTTGAAGACGTGAAGAAGGCTTTGATGAGTGCCCCAGCATTAGGTCTACCTGATCACACACGTCCATTCTACCTGTATGTACATGAGCAAAGAAGAATGGCTGTGGGAGTATTAACACAGTACTTGGGATCATGGCAAAGACCTGTTGCCTATATGTCTAAACAACTGGATGCAGTGGCCAGTGGTCTTCCACCTGGTCTAAGAGTCGTAGCTGCAGCCGCCCTGCTGGTAGCTGAAGCCGATAAACTCACTTTGGGTCAAGAACTCTATGTGCGAGTCCCGCACGCAGTACACACGTTGCAAGATTACAAAGGCAATCATTGGCTCAGTAACAGCCGCATGACTAAGTATCAAGCTATGTTGTGTGAAAACCCAAGAGTGCATTTAGAGACTGTCAATACCTTAAATCCAGCTACCCTTTTGCCGCAACCTACTGAAAGTCAACACGATTGCTTGGAGGTGATGGATGAAGTATTTTCAAGTAGACCAGATCTTCGTGACTTTCCCATTCAGAACCCTGATGTCCAATACTATACGGACGGCAGTAGTTATGTGAAAGAAGGGATTCGCTATGCAGGATATGCAGTAACAACGATAGACAAGGTGATAGAAGCTCGGCCACTGTCAAAAGGAACATCGGCACAGAAGGCAGAATTGATTGCACTAACACGAGCCTTACAATTGGCTGAAGGTTTAAGAGTGAACATCTACACGGACTCCAAGTATACGTTTTTAACCACTCATGCCCACGGAGCTTTGTATAAAGAAAGAGGACTATTGAATTCAGAGGGTAAATAAATCAAGTACGCAGCTGAAATATTACAATTATTGGAAGCAGTATGGGAACCGAAAGAAGTTGGTATTATACATTGTCGAGCGCATCTGAGAGGAGATGGTGATGTAACCAAAGGAAATCGGATGGCAGATAATGCAGCTAAGCGTGCCGCTGAATCAGGAAGACAGGAATATGTGGAACATATAGCTGCTCTTATACCGACTCCACTGTCTCAATGGACTCCAGTTTATACAGCTCAAGAAGAGGAGTGGTTAAAGACTGAACCTGGAAAGTACCTGGAGAACAAATGGTATCAGTTAGAAGATGGGAGAATAGTTATTCCAGCATCACTAGTGGTAGAAATTGTCCAGAACTATCACAACGGGACACATTCTGGAAGAGATAGTATGGAAGAATATCTCAGAAAACATTTCTACATACCAAGATTGTCCAACTTAACTCAAGCCATTGTACGAAGATGTGTAATATGTGCTAAGAATAATGCAAGGCAAGGACCAGTAAAACCACCAGGAGTTCAGTATATGGGGGGACTCCCTATGTCCGATCTACAAATTGACTATACAGTTATGCCTAAATCTGGTGGACATCGCTACCTACTAGTAGTTGTGTGCACCTATTCAGGCTGGGTAGAAGCATGTCCTACTCGTACAGAGAAAGCAGGAGAAGTTGTGCGATTCCTGCTACGAGAAATAATACCCCGATATGGACTACCATGCTCTATAGGATCGGATAACGGTCCAGCCTTTGTTCACCAGTGCCTACAACAACTGACTCATATGCTTGGTATTAAGTGGAGGCTTCATACAGCATATAGACCTCAGAGTTCTGGTAAAGTAGAGAGAATGAATAGAACTATTAAGAATCAGTTGGCAAAGATGTGTCAGGAAACCCAACTTAAGTGGAATGTTCTTTTGCCTATAGCTCTGTATAGTATTCGAAGTACACCTACCAGAAGGATGGGTCTCTCACCTTTTGAAATCATGTATGGGCGTCCACCTCCCGTACTTGGTAACTTAAGGGGGGATTTGAGTCAGTTGGGAGAAGGAATTACACGGCAGCAGGTTGTAGAGTTGGGTAAAACTATGGAGGAGGTACAGAAATGGGTACAAGATAGATTACCTGTGAATATTTATCCCCCTGTTCATAGCTATCATCCGGGAGATCAAGTGTGGATTAAAGAGTGGAATAATATACCATTAGGGCCTAAGTGGAGGGGTCCTTATGTTGTTCTTTTGTCTACCCCTACAGCAATAAAGGTGGCTGAAGTGACTCCGTGGATTCATCACTCCAGGGTTAAACCAGCAGCAGTAGATTCTTGGCAAGCTACACCAGATCCAGAGAATCCCTGCAAGATCCGGTTAAAGCGCACGACTCAGTCGGAGTGACGAGGGGACATTTGGATTACAATTATATTCAAAGAGATTGGTAAGCGAGTGCTTTGACGGCCATAATAACGCCTGACCACTCACACACGTATTATAAGTCAGGATGTCTCGAAGGGACCCCTGTGAAGAAGAGCAGAACTCCATTCCCTGCAGCCCTTACATCCTGGAAGCTGAGGTGCCATCGTACGGACGAAGATTGTGGATGAAGACGCCGAAAGAAGTGTTATTGATAATTAGTGTTGTCGCGAACCCGAAATTTTCGGTTCGCGAACGGCGAACGCGAACTTCCGCAAAATGGCAAACCGCCATTGACTTCAATGGGCAGGCGAATTTTAAAAACAACAGGGACTCTTTCTGGCCACAATAGTGATGGAAAAGTTGTTTCAAGGGGACTAACACCTGGACTGTGGCATGCCAGAGGGGGATCCATGGCAAAACTCCCATGGAAAATTGCACAGTTGATGCAGAGTCTGCTTTTAATCCATAAAGGGCAGAAATCACCTAACATTGACACCTGTCCTCAAAGCCCAGCCCTGATACACACTGACACAGAGCAGAATAGAGACTGTTCCCCCTACATAGGGTCACTTGGCAGATATGGATTGACACCTGTCCTCAAAACCCCTGATACACACTGACACAGAGCAGAATAGAGACTGTTTCCTGTCCACAGAGACCATGATACACACTGACACAGAGCAAAATAGGGACTGTTACCCCTACATAGGGTCACTTGGCAGATATAGATTGACACCTGTCCTCAAAACCCCTGATACACACTGACACAGAGCAGAATAGGGACTGTTCCCTGTCCACAGAGTCCATGATACACACTGACACAGAGCAGAATAGAGACTGTTCCCCGTCCACAGAGACCATGATACACACTGACACAGAGCAGAATAGGGACTGTTCCCTGTCCACAGAGACCATGATACACACTGACACAGAGCAGAATAGAGACTGTTCCCCGTCCACAGAGACCATGATACACACTGACACAGAGCAGAATAGAGACTGTTCCCCCTACATAGGGTCACTTGGCAGGTATGGATTGACACCTGTCCTCAAAGCCTCTGATACACACTGGGGGGAGCTACTGTCCTCCCCAACCCCTGCGCGGTGGGTGGGGGGCATAAATCACAATGGGGGGGCCTACTTTCCTCCCCCCCGGCCCCCATCCCTGCGCGGTGGGTGGGGGGCATAAATCACAATGGGACGGACCTACTGATAGGAGTGGAGTATTGTTCATATCAGTTTAATACCTTCCGCGTCTCCTATCAGTGGACGTGTAAATGGCAGAGATTTTTAATTGTTGAATCACCTCCCCTTTTTAGGCCAAGGTGGGAAGATGCTTAGACCACTGGTATATTGGTGCCATCTTGGAGGATTTTAATTTTTGGTTTGTTTTTTGAAGCCACAGTGCTGCACCAGTGGGCCTAAAAATTAGGCATGTACACATGCCTGAAACATTTGGTATTGTTGCCAGAAAAATTGATGTTTGTTTCACAGGCAGAAAGTGCCCTAAAACATGGCGGCTTGAACCCTAGTTGGTGGCGGATAAGTCACGCAAGTCAAACATCATTCAGAGCTAAAATACAGCAGCGTGTGGACCATTTTTAGCCCAAGGCAGCTCATCTCATCAGGCCTTTTTTAAGCGAATGTATCGCCCAGTGTCAGTCCCTTCGGGATCCATCCCTCATTCATCCTAATAAAGGTGAGGTAATCTAGACTTTTTTGACCTAGGCGACTTCTCTTCTCAGTGACAATACCTCCTGCTGCACTGAAGGTCCTTTCTGACAGGACACTTGAAGCGGGGCAGGCCAGAAGTTCTATCGCAAATTGGGATAGCTCAGGCCACAGGTCAAGCCTGCACACCCAGTAGTCAAGGGGTTCATCGCTCCTCAGAGTGTCGATATCTGCAGTTAAGGCGAGGTAGTCTGCTACCTGTCGGTCGAGTCGCTCTCTGAGGGTGGATCCCGAAGGGCTGTGGCGATGCATAGGACTTAAAAAGGTCCGCATGTCCTCCATCAACAACACGTCTTTAAAGCGTCCTGTCCTTGCCGGCGTGGTCGTGGGAGGAGGAGGAGGAGGATGACTTCCACCTCTCCCCCTGTTAGATTCCCGTTGTGCTGTGACATCACCCTTATACGCTGTTTAAAGCATACTTTTTAATTTATTTTGCAAATGCTGCATCCTTTCCGACTTGTTGTAATTCGGTAACATTTCCGCCACTTTCTGCTTATACCGGGGGTCTAGTAGCGTGGACACCCAGTACAGGTCGTTCTCCTTCAGCCTTTTTATACGAGGGTCCCTCAACAGGCAGGACAGCATGAAAGACCCCATTTGCACAAGGTTGGATGCCGAGCTACTCATTTCCCGTTCCTCCTCCTCACCGATGTCATTGAAGGTATGTTCTTCCCCCCAGCCACGTACAACACCACGGGTACCAGATAGGTGACAACGAGCACCCTGGGATGCCTGTTGTGTTTGGTCTTGCTCCTCCTCCTCCTCCTCAAAGCTACAATCCTCCTCTGACTCCTCTTCCTCACAATCCTCTTCCATCGTTGCCGCAGGTCCAGCAAGCGATGCTGATAAGGCTGTTTCTGGTGGTGATGGTGACCACAACTCTTCCTCTTCCTCTTCACGCTCATCTACAGCCTGATCCAGCACTCTTCGCAGGGCACGCTCCATGAAGAAAACAAATGGTATGATGTCGCTGATGGTGCCTTCGTTGCGACTGACTAGGTTTGTCACCTCCTCAAAAGGACGCATGAGCCTACAGGCATTGCGCATGAGCGTCCAGTAACGTGGCAAAAAAATTCCCAGCTCCCCAGAGGCTGTCCTAGCACCCCGGCCATACAAATATTCATTAACAGCTTTTTCTTGTTGGAGCAGGCGGTCGAACATTAGGAGTGTTGAATTCCAACGTGTAGGGCTGTCGCAAATCAAGCGCCTCACTGGCATGTTGTTTCGCCGCTGGATATCGGCAAAGTGAGCCATGGCCGTGTAGGAACGCCTGAAATGGCCACACACCTTCCTGGCCTGCTTCAGGACGTCCTGTAAGCCTGTGTACTTATGCACAAAGCGTTGTACGATCAGATTACACACATGTGCCATGCACGGCACATGTGTCAACTTGCCCAACTTCAATGCCGCTATCAAATTTTTTCCGTTGTCACACACCACTTTGCCGATATCCAGTTGCTGCGGAGTCAGCCACTTTTCCACCTGTGCGTTCAGGGCGGACAGGAGTGCTTGTCCGGTGTGACTCTCTGCTTTCAAGCAAGTCAAACCCAAGACGGCGTGACACTGCCGTATCCGGGATGTGGAATAGTACCTGGGGAGCTGGGGGGGTGCCGTTGATGTGGAGCAAGAAGCAGCGGCACAAGAGGACTCAGCCGAGGAGGTTATGGAAGAGGATGGAGTAGGAGGAGTAGAGGAGGTGGCAGCAGGACTGCCTGCAATTCGTGGCGGTGTCACCAACTCCTCTGCAATGCCACGCATTCCATGCTTGTCAGCCGTCAGCAGGTTTACCCAATGCGCAGTGTAGGGGATATACCTGCCCTGGCCATGCTTTGCAGACCAGGTATCAGTGGTCAGATGGACCCTTGCCCCAACACTGTGTGCCAGACATGCCATGACTTCCTTTTGCACAATCGAGTACAAGTTGGGGATTGCCTTTTGTGAAAAGAAATTCCGGCCGGGTACCTTCCACTGCGGTGTCCCAATAGCTACAAATTTTTTGAACGCCTCAGACTCAACCAGATTGTATGGTAAAAGCTGGCGGGCTAATAGCTCGGACAAGCCAGCTGTCAGACGCTGGGCAAGGGGGTGACTTGGTGACATTGGCTTCTTACGCTCAAACATGTCCTTGACAGACACATGACTGTGGGCAGATGAGCGGGAACTGCTCAAGGCGGGAGACGGAGTGGCGGATGGTTGAGAGGGGGCAAGAAGGACAGCAGTGGTTGACGTGGCTGAAGATGCTGGACCAGGAGGAGGATGGCGGCTTAGAGTAGGCGTGCTGCTTGTACTCATGTGTTGATCCCATAGGCGTTTGTGATGTGAGATCATGTGCCTACGCAAAGCAGTTGTACCTAGGTGGGTGTTGGACCTCCCACGACTCAGTTTCCTTTGGCACAGGTTGCAAATGGCATCGCTGTTGTCAGAGGCAGACACACAAAAAAAATGCCACACTGCTGAGCTCTGCAATGACGGCATTCTGGTGGTGGACACAGCATGCGTTGATTGGCGTGCTGTCGGGCTGACCCCGGGTGCCGATGCATGCTGTCTGACTGTGCCACTAGCTCCTTGCGACGACCCCCCCCTGCTTCCAACTCGTCTCCTCCTCCTCTTTGTCTCCCCATCTGAACTTTCGCCCTGTTCTTCTTCTTGCCGAGCGGGCACCCACGTGACATCCATGGACGCATCGTCATCATCAACCGCTTCGCTTGTATCTGACAACTCAGAAAAGGAAGCAGCAGCGGGGGTACAACATCATCATCATCACACCGTACCTCCATGTGTTTAATGCTGCCTGCCTGAGACATATCCCTGTTATCTACATCCTCTAGCAATAATGTTGCGCATCACTCATTTCAAACGGGTGTGTGAATAACTCCTCTGACATACCAAGTAAAGCGGCTGTGGTGCTAGTTTTGGTGGTGGCGGCAGGCGGGTGAGTGCTATCTTGAGAGGTGCCTGAAGCTAAGCTGGAGGAGAATGGTGCATCAAGGTTCCGAGCGGAGGCTGTACAAGATTGGGTGTCCTGTGTTAGCCAGTCAACTATGTCCTCAGAACTTTTCAAGTTCAGGGTACGTGGCTTCTGAAAACTGGGCATTATTCTAGGGCAAAAGGGAATCACAGCACCACGACCACGACGGCCCCTGCGGGGTGGCCTGCCTCTGCCTGTCATTTTTTGGGGGATTAGTGGTACTATGCGTGCAAGCTACTGTGAGACCAGATATGATTGGCAATGTGCACTGTAACAGTTCTGCAGAGCACACACTGTAGGCCTAAGACACCCGCTTGAAGACAAGTAACTGCTATTCAATCTATAACAGTGAAAAATAAATTTTGGTTTTAAAAGCACGCTATAGAGACACCAGATATGATTGGCAATGTGCACTGGAACAGTTCTGCAGAGCACACGCTGAAGGAATGACTGACAGAGCCGCTTGAAGACAAGTAACTGCTATTCAATCTATAACAGTGAAAAAAATATTTGGTTTTAAAAGCACGCTATAGAGACACCAAATATGATTGGCAACTGTCAAAGCACGCTGGAACAGGTCTACAGAGCACATGCTGAAGTAGGCCTGACACCCAGACGCTTGCAGACAACTAACTGATCTTCTATTACAGTGAAAAAAAATGATTTCTTTAAAATCTAAAGCTTAAGCTATTGTTAAAACAGATATGAGTGGTGGCACTGACTGTGCAAATGGACAAGGCATCCAACCTGACACAGAAGCTGGCAGGCAGGCAACTGCTCTTCTATTACAGTGAAAACAAATTATTTATTTTAAATCTAAAGCTTAGCCAATTGTTAAAACAGATATGAGTGGTGGCACTGGGCAAGTGGGCACAGTATCCAATGTGAACCTCACACAGAAGCTGGCAGGCAGGCAACTGCTCTTCTATTACAGTGAAAAAAAATATTTATTTAAAATCTAAAGCTTAAACAATTGTTAAAACAGATATGAGTGGTGGCACTGACTGTGCAAATGGGCAAGGCATCCAACCTGACACAGAAGCTGGCAGGCAGGCAACTGCTCTTCTATTACAGTGAAAACAAATTATTTATTTTAAATCTAAAGCTTAACCAATTGTTAAAACAGATATGAGTGGTGGCACTGGGCAAGTGGGCACAGTATCCAATGTGAACCTGACACAGAAGCTGGCAGGCAGGCAACTGCTCTTCTATTACAGTGGAAACAAAATTTTGGTTGTAAAAGCACGCTATAGAGACACCAGATATGAGTGGCAACTGTCAAAGTACGCTGGCAGGGTTGTGCAGGGCACACGCTGAAGGAAGGCCGGACAGAGCCGCTTGAAGGACACTGACTGGCTGCTATTAGCTTACACTGGAAACCTTTTTTCTTTGTAAAAGCACGCTAAAGAGACACCAGATATGATTGGCAACTGTCAAAGCACGCTGGCACAGGTCTGCAGAGCACACGCTGAAGTAGGCCTGACACCCAGACGCTTGCAGACAACTAACTGATCTTCTATTACAGTGAAAAAAAATGATTTCTTTAAAATCTAAAGCTTAAGCTATTGTTAAAACAGATATGAGTGGTGGCACTGACTGTGCAAATGGGCAAGGCATCCAACCTGACACAGAAGCTGGCAGGCAGGCAACTGCTCTTCTATTACAGTGAAAACAAATTATTTATTTTAAATCTAAAGCTTAACCAATTGTTAAAACAGATATGAGTGGTGGCACTGGGCAAGTGGGCACAGTATCCAATGTGAACCTCACACAGAAGCTGGCAGGCAGGCAACTGCTCTTCTATTACAGTGAAAAAAATATTTATTTAAAATCTAAAGCTTAACCAATTGTTAAAACAGATATGAGTGGTGGCACTGACTGTGCAAATGGGCAAGGCATCCAACCTGACACAGAAGCTGGCAGGCAGGCAACTGCTCTTCTATTACAGTGAAAACAAATTATTTATTTTAAATCTAAAGCTTAACCAATTGTTAAAACAGATATGAGTGGTGGCACTGGGCAAGTGGGCACAGTATCCAATGTGAACCTCACACAGAAGCTGGCAGGCAGGCAACTGCTCTTCTATTACAGTGAAAAAAAATATTTATTTAAAATCGAAAGCTTAACCAATTGTTAAAACAGATATGAGTGGTGGCACTGACTGTGCAAATGGGCAAGGCATCCAACCTGACACAGAAGCTGGCAGGCAGGCAACTGCTCTTCTATTACAGTGAAAACAAATTATTTATTTTAAATCTAAAGCTTAACCAATTGTTAAAACAGATATGAGTGGTGGCACTGGGCAAGTGGGCACAGTATCCAATGTGAACCTCACACAGAAGCTGGCATGTTATAGCCTTAAAAATGGCTTTTTGGGGTGCTGTCCTTACAGCAGAGATCAGATGAGTCCTTCAGGATTGTAGTGGACACTGAATACCCTATCCTAGCTATCAATTTCCCTATCTAATCAGCAGCAGCTAAACTTTCCCTCCTCTCACTAAACATGCATCTTCCGAATGAATCGAAAATGGATGCTGGGAGGGAGGTTGGAGGGTGTGGAAGGGAGGGAGTGCTGCTGATTGGCTGGAATGTGTCTGCTGACCGAGAGGCACAGGGTCAAAGTTTGCCCAATGATGACGAATAGGGGGCGGATCGAACTGCGCATGTGTCCTCCCGCCGCGGCGAACGCGAACACGCTAATGTCGCCGGGAACTGTTCGCCGGCGGACAGTTCGGTACATCACTATTGATAATGTTTATATATGTGTCTTTTTATATTAAGGAAGGTAGAGGTACCGACACTCCTAGCTGTGAGGTTTGCATTAAGACTACTATAACAGGTAATCATATTTCCCAGACCCTAATCTGGCATTCACAATATGAATGTAAGGGAGATGTGTCTAGGTGTAGATACCTAGGTATAGATTATAGTGTATGCCATTTAGGAGTAGGAGAACCTAAGTGCTTCAATCCGGAGTATCAACCCCGTACAATTTGGTTGACCCTCAGGAATGGAGATCAACAGGGGACCCTAGTAAATAAAACTGTGTTAGAAACCGTACATTCTTCGGGTGTTCTGCTATTTGATGCATGTAAAGCGATATCAAGTGGTAGAAAGCCGTGGAATGTATGTGGGGATCTTAAGTGGGAGAGAACGTATGGGTCTAACGATAAATATATTTGTCCCAGTAGTAAAAACAAGTACGTAAGTCCGAGATGCCCAGATAAGGAATATAATTATTGCCCATATTGGTCTTGTGTGGGGTGGGCAACTTGGGGACAGACAGCAGACAAGGATATGATTGTTACTAAGTTGCCTACCAAACCATATTGTAAGTCTATGGAATGTAACCCAGTCCATATACTTATAAATAATCCTGAACAATTCTTAGATAGGTTCGGTAACTTATTTGGGTTTCAGATATATGGGACGGGTTTAGATCCTGGGACAATACTGTTTATAGGGATAGAGACCGATACCATAGCATCCCAAACTCATCAGGTTTTCCATTCTTTTTATGAAGAGATGAGTGTAGATAATAAGATCCCCCATAATGCTAAAAACCTGTTTATAGACTTAGCTGAGAGTATTGCTGGTAGTCTTAATGTGACCAACTGCTAAGTGTGTGGAGGTACTAACATGGGAGACCAATGGCCTTGGGAAGCAAAAGAGGGAATGTCCGGTTCTGAGGCAGTTGAACAAATAATATCTTCACAAGCCGATTATCAGATGAGTGTTAGAGGTAAATCTGAGTGGAGATTAAGAACCTCCGTCATAGGTTATGTTTGCATAGCAAGGAAAGGAATAATGTTTAATACTTCAGTAGGAGAATTAACTTGTCTAGGGCAAAAAGCGTATGATGACAATACAAAGAATACAACTTGGTGGTCGGCTTCAAATGTCTCAGAACCACCCAACCCGTTTGCAAGATATGCCAATTTAAAGGACGTATGGTTTGACTTATCCATCACATCTAGTTGGAAAGCCCCAGCAAATTTGTACTGGATCTGTGGTAAGAAGGCCTATTCGGAGTTACCACAGGACTGGGAAGGGGCATGTGTATTAGGTATGCTCAAACCTTCCTTCTTCTTGTTGCCTATTGAAACAGGTGCGACTTTGGGAGTTAAAGTGTATGATGTGAATCATAGGAAGAAAAGGGGACCCATAGAGATAGGCACCTGGGAAAATGATGAATGGCCTCCCCAGCGTATTATAGACTATTATGGGCCAGCCACTTGGGCAGAGGATGGTACTTTTGGATATAGAACCCCAATATATATATGCTCAACCGCATTATAAGGTTACAGGCGGTGGTAATCCCTAAATCCTGGACTGTTAGGGGGTACTTGAGGACTGGGTTGTAAAGGAAGATTCTCCTTTAAAAATTAAGGACAAAAAAGCGAAAGGCAGAGATCTTAGATCCGACATCTGGTGTAGGAATGAGGACACCTAACTTTTGCACTTCCCAAAAATTAAAAAAAATTAAAACTTGTCTCTCCAACTGAAAACTTTCCTATTTCCCCACAATTCTCATTTATACCTGCATTCACAATTCCTAGGATATATCTCAAAGTCTAAAAGAAATTCTACACAAAGAAGCTGGTTTTATTTAATTTGAATAAATTTTACTAAAAACATCTGGATAAAAAGGCTGGTCAGATTTCAACTATTATGAACTCTGATTTAGTGATATCTAGTTATATAAATTCCTTACTGCAGGAGGAATATTTACTGGTAATTTGTAAAAAAAAAAAACCTGAAATTAGGGATAATAGTCTAATTAGGAAAGTTAAAATCCGGTTAGAATTATTCTTATTGGATGAGAACGAATGGTTAACTGGTCTGAGAACTATTGTATTTGTCATTGAAATATAATAAAAAAAACGTGTATTTTGTGAGAATTGTAGCCAAAGTTTATTGCTTTACGCTGTGCTGATGCGAAGTGTCCTGTACTAAGAAAGGTTTATATACAAACAAACAGAATATGTGCACACAACCCCAGTGAAAAACAGTGATAATTTATAAACAAAACGGAACTTCCCTGTGTAGGGTAAAGTATCCAGAAAAAGGTCCCCAAAGACTTCCTCTTGTCTTCAATACAAATACATAATAGAGTAGGGGTTTATCTGCTAAATACAGATCAAATGGAAAAACATAGCGTTTAACTGTGTGAGAGTTAGTGAAGATGTATAATTTACAATTGGCCACTCACAAATTGTCAGATGTAAAACAGCCTTGAGTGAAATCTTTTTCTTCAAAATCTTTACACTCCCATCAGTCAATCAGAATATTTGCTCAAAAGAGAAACTATATGGAGAAAATGAAGTGCAATTCCAGAGTAAAGTACAAAAAGAATTTAATAACTTACATACAAGTTAAAAACAATGAGCATGTCACCACTGGGCGTCCTACGCGTTTCGTCCTAAGATGGGACTTCCTCAGGGACTTGGTGCATCAATAACAGCAGAAATGTGTATAAAAAACATTCCCCCCCGCCAGTTCTTATATATCCCCTCCCGGAGTTCATTATTCAATTATTCCCGGCCGGTGTTTCTCCTCTATTCGGGCGGCACTTCCTGCTTGGACGCGATGTCGTCATCACGCACGCACGCCCCTTACGTTCCAAACGTGCGTTCCAAATACCCGGAAGTGAATGACGGTCATGAGTCTTCAGTTCTCCCGGAGACATATGGGCAAATAGAGGCATATGAGGGGGAAAGAAGTTAAAAGGTTTAGCAAGCTGATTTCAAGAGAGTGTCCGGTTGTAAAACTGTTGAAGTTTGCATCTATCTGCATATGTTACTATTGAAAAGTGGCGTCTCTAGGATTCATTTTTAGGGGGGGGGGCACAGGGTGGGCCAGGGACAAAAGTAGGGGGGCACATTCAACCCCGCCCTCGCCGCAGTTTGACCCCGCCCCCAACAAAATGTGTTGTTGTTTTTGTTTTATAATCCCTGGTGGAGGATTCATTATTTTCCACCAGGGATTATTAAAAAAAACAAACACATTTCCTTTGATACAGTGCCATAGTTGCCAACATTTGACAAAAATTTCCAAGGACATTTTGCAGCACAGCTATCAATTACTGTCTGTGTATAATATCCCTGGACAGTCAGTGCTCTCTGTATAATACAGGGTTGTGTATAATAAATTGGGACAGTCAGTGCAACCTGTAACGGACACCTTCCGTTGATGGACACTTCCTAGCTTGCACCGAGGACCACAAGCACCGCACTGGACACCACAACCACCGTAGCTTAACTGGAGCCGCGCCATCTCCGTCCACCCTGGAATGAACCTCCAGCATTCAGGACCATGTGGGGAAGACTCCAGGAGAGGGTATCAGGAACAAGAACTAAGTGATAAAAGCTCAAGGGAGTATGCAGAGCATAGCAATCCCCAGTGTGATATAGCAGTTCCCTCCAATAACAAGACAAGGCTACGTATTGAGGGTCAAGAAGAACTGGTTTAATTACACACACTCTGCTTTTATGCAATTCTCCCCTGCAAGGGAGACGCCCACATCCAATTAAACATTACCCACTCACACAATGGTTACCTCCCACAGATTCCCTCCCCTTAGCCTGAGAGGTAACCCAATTATAACGTACAATTTAAACATACATTTTTATAACTTTAAAACGATACATTCAATCTTCATAAGAGAAGAGTTAGCTGGAAGTCCTTTATGACCGACCACAAGCACATTTTCATGCCCAAAACAGTTCCACAGATTCAGGCTGTGCGGTCGGTCTATTTCTGCCCTGAAAAGTTATATGTCCCATCCGAAGGCGGCGTTCGAATCGTCAAACTCACTTTGACTTTTGTCGAAGTGAAACTGGGGTTGTTTGCGTGGTGTTATATTGTCTAACAGAGGTCTGTTATACACCCAGATATGACAAAGTCCCGTTCAAACGGGAATTAGTCTCCAGCTGCAATGTCGAAGGTACAGCTCACCACATTCAACTGTAATGGCAGCCAATATTAAACGTTGGAACACTGCTCCCATGTATTTAAAGCCTCAAAGGGGGGAGATGGAGATGGAGATGGAGATGGAGATGGAGATGGAGATGGAGATGGAGATGGAGATGGAGATGGAGATGGAGATGGAGATGGAGATGGAGATGGAGATGGAGATGGAGATGGAGATGGAGATGGAGATGGAGATGGAGATGGAGATGGAGATGGAGATGGAGATGGAGATGGAGATGGAGATGGAGATGGAGATGGAGATGGAGATGGAGATGGAGATGGAGATGGAGATGGAGATGGAGATGGAGATGGAGATGGAGATGGAGATGGAGATGGAGATGGAGATGGAGATGGAGATGGAGATGGAGATGGAGATGGAGATGGAGATGGAGATGGAGATGGAGATGGAGATGGAGATGGAGATGGAGATGGAGATGGAGATGGAGATGGAGATGGAGATGGAGATGGAGATGGAGATGGAGATGGAGATGGAGATGGAGATGGAGATGGAGATGGAGATGGAGATGGAGATGGAGATGGAGATGGAGATGGAGATGGAGATGGAGATGGAGATGGAGATGGAGATGGAGATGGAGATGGAGATGGAGATGGAGATGGAGATGGAGATGGAGATGGAGATGGAGATGGAGATGGAGATGGAGATGGAGATGGAGATGGAGATGGAGATGGAGATGGAGATGGAGATGGAGATGGAGATGGAGATGGAGATGGAGATGGAGATGGAGATGGAGATGGAGATGGAGATGGAGATGGAGATGGAGATGGAGATGGAGATGGAGATGGAGATGGAGATGGAGATGGAGATGGAGATGGAGATGGAGATGGAGATGGAGATGGAGATGGAGATGGAGATGGAGATGGAGATGGAGATGGAGATGGAGATGGAGATGGAGATGGAGATGGAGATGGAGATGGAGATGGAGATGGAGATGGAGATGGAGATGGAGATGGAGATGGAGATGGAGATGGAGATGGAGATGGAGATGGAGATGGAGATGGAGATGGAGATGGAGATGGAGATGGAGATGGAGATGGAGATGGAGATGGAGATGGAGATGGAGATGGAGATGGAGATGGAGATGGAGATGGAGATGGAGATGGAGATGGAGATGGAGATGGAGATGGAGATGGAGATGGAGATGGAGATGGAGATGGAGATGGAGATGGAGATGGAGATGGAGATGGAGATGGAGATGGAGATGGAGATGGAGATGGAGATGGAGATGGAGATGGAGATGGAGATGGAGATGGAGATGGAGATGGAGATGGAGATGGAGATGGAGATGGAGATGGAGATGGAGATGGAGATGGAGATGGAGATGGAGATGGAGATGGAGATGGAGATGGAGATGGAGATGGAGATGGAGATGGAGATGGAGATGGAGATGGAGATGGAGATGGAGATGGAGATGGAGATGGAGATGGAGATGGAGATGGAGATGGAGATGGAGATGGAGATGGAGATGGAGATGGAGATGGAGATGGAGATGGAGATGGAGATGGAGATGGAGATGGAGATGGAGATGGAGATGGAGATGGAGATGGAGATGGAGATGGAGATGGAGATGGAGATGGAGATGGAGATGGAGATGGAGATGGAGATGGAGATGGAGATGGAGATGGAGATGGAGATGGAGATGGAGATGGAGATGGAGATGGAGATGGAGATGGAGATGGAGATGGAGATGGAGATGGAGATGGAGATGGAGATGGAGATGGAGATGGAGATGGAGATGGAGATGGAGATGGAGATGGAGATGGAGATGGAGATGGAGATGGAGATGGAGATGGAGATGGAGATGGAGATGGAGATGGAGATGGAGATGGAGATGGAGATGGAGATGGAGATGGAGATGGAGATGGAGATGGAGATGGAGATGGAGATGGAGATGGAGATGGAGATGGAGATGGAGATGGAGATGGAGATGGAGATGGAGATGGAGATGGAGATGGAGATGGAGATGGAGATGGAGATGGAGATGGAGATGGAGATGGAGATGGAGATGGAGATGGAGATGGAGATGGAGATGGAGATGGAGATGGAGATGGAGATGGAGATGGAGATGGAGATGGAGATGGAGATGGAGATGGAGATGGAGATGGAGATGGAGATGGAGATGGAGATGGAGATGGAGATGGAGATGGAGATGGAGATGGAGATGGAGATGGAGATGGAGATGGAGATGGAGATGGAGATGGAGATGGAGATGGAGATGGAGATGGAGATGGAGATGGAGATGGAGATGGAGATGGAGATGGAGATGGAGATGGAGATGGAGATGGAGATGGAGATGGAGATGGAGATGGAGATGGAGATGGAGATGGAGATGGAGATGGAGATGGAGATGGAGATGGAGATGGAGATGGAGATGGAGATGGAGATGGAGATGGAGATGGAGATGGAGATGGAGATGGAGATGGAGATGGAGATGGAGATGGAGATGGAGATGGAGATGGAGATGGAGATGGAGATGGAGATGGAGATGGAGATGGAGATGGAGATGGAGATGGAGATGGAGATGGAGATGGAGATGGAGATGGAGATGGAGATGGAGATGGAGATGGAGATGGAGATGGAGATGGAGATGGAGATGGAGATGGAGATGGAGATGGAGATGGAGATGGAGATGGAGATGGAGATGGAGATGGAGATGGAGATGGAGATGGAGATGGAGATGGAGATGGAGATGGAGATGGAGATGGAGATGGAGATGGAGATGGAGATGGAGATGGAGATGGAGATGGAGATGGAGATGGAGATGGAGATGGAGATGGAGATGGAGATGGAGATGGAGATGGAGATGGAGATGGA